>NC_056694.1:10632500-11310000 GCF_018350215.1 Panthera leo | reverse complement strand
AAAACACACAGGGGCGCCTGGGTGGCTCAGTCAGTTAAGCGTCCGACTTTAGCTCAGGTCACGATCTCGCGGTCCATGAGTTCGAGCCCCGCGTCGGGCTCTGGGCTGATGGCTGGGAGCCTGGAGCCTGCTTCAGATTCTGTGTCTCCCTCTCTCTGACCCTCCCCCGTTCATGCTCTGTCTCTCTCTGTCCCAAAAATAAATAAATGTTAAAAAAAATGTAAAAAAAAATAATAACAATAATAATTTAAAAAAACACACACAAAAGACAGAAAACTAGCCAAAATGACGAAACGGAAGAATTCTCCTCAAAAGAAATTCCAGGAAGAAATGACAGCCAAAGCATTGCTCAAAACCTATATAAACAATGTATCTGAACAAGAATTTAGAATAACAGTCATACAATTCATAGCTGGGCTTGAAAAAAGCATAGAAAACAGCAGAGAATCTAGTGCTGCAGAGATTAAGGACCTAAGAAATTGTCACAATGAATTAAGAAATGTAAATGAGGTGCAAAATACATTAGATGCAGTGACAGCAACAATGATGGAAGCAGAGGGGAGAATAAGGGAAATAGAAAATAAAATTATGGAAAATGATGAAGCCAGAAAAAAGGTAAGAAAATACTAGACCACGAGGGGAGAATTAGAGACCTAAGTGATTCAGTGAAACGTAATAATATCCGCATCATAGGAGTTCCAGAGGAAGAAGAGACAGAGAACGGGGCAGAAGGTTCATTTGAACAAATTATATATTCCCTATTTTGGGGACGGAAGCAGACATCCAAGTCCAGGAGACACAGAGAACTCCCTTCAGAATCAACAAGAACAGGTCAACTCCACAGCATGTTATATGGAAACTGGCAAAATACAAAGACAAAGAGAGAATTCTGAAAGCAGCGAGGGACAAACGGGCCTTAACCGACAAGGGTTGACACCTAAGGGTAGTAGCAGACCTGTCCACTGAAATTTGGCAGGCCAGAAGGGAGTGGCAGGAAATATTCAATGCGCCGAATAAGAAAAATACGCAGCCAAGAATCCTAGACGGAGAGAAAAAGGCTTTCCCGGACAAACAAAAACTGAAGGAATTCATCACCACTAAACCAGCCCTACAAGAGATCCTAAGGGGGATTTTTTTGAGTGAAATGTTGCAAGGACCACAAGGTACCAGAGACCTCACTACCAGCATGAAACCTACAGACATCACAATGACTCTAAACCCCTATCTTTCTATAATAACACTGAACGTTAATGGACTAAATGCTCCAACCAAAAGACATAGGGTATCAGAATGGATTAAAAAAACAAGATCCGGGGCTCCTGGGTGGCGCAGTCGGTTAAGCGTCCGACTTCAGCCAGGTCACGATCTCATGGTCCGTGAGTTCGAGCCCCGCGTCAGGCTCTGGGCTGATGGCTCAGAGCCTGGAGCCTGTTTCCGATTCTGTGTCTCCCTCTCTCTCTGTCCCTCCCCCGTTCATGCTCTGTCTCTCTCTGTCCCAAAAATAAAAAATAAACGTTGAAAAAAAAAAAAAATTAAAAAAAAAAAAAAAAAAAAAACCAAGATCCATCTATATGCTGTCTACAGGAGACTCGTTTTATTTTATTTTATTTTTAATTTTTTTAACGTTTATTTATTTTTTTTTTGAGACAGAGAGAGACAGAGCATGAACGGGGGAGGGTCAGAGAGGGGGAGACACAGAATCCGAAACAGGCTCCAGGCTCTGAGCTGTCAGCACAGAGCCCGACGCAGGGCTCGAACTCACGGACCGCGAGATCGTGACCTGAGCCGAAGTCGGCCGCTTAACCGACTGAGCCACCCAGGCGCCCCTACAAAAGACTCATTTTAGACCTGAGGACACCTTCAGATTGAAAGTGAGGGGATGGAGAACTACCTATCATGCTACTGGAAGTCAAAAGAAAGCTGGAGTAGCCATACTTCTATCAGACAAACTAGATTTTAAACTAAAGACTGTAACAAGAGATGAAGAAGGGCATTCTATCATAATTAAGGGATCTCTCCATCAAGAAGACCTAACAATTGTAAATGTTTATGCCCCCAACTTGGAATAACCAAATATACAAATCAATTAATCACAAACACAAGGAATCTTATTGATAACAATACAATAATTATAGGTGACTTTAATACTCCACTTACAACAATGGACTGATCAGCTAAGCAGAAAATCAATAAAGAAACAATGGCCCTGAATGATACATTGGACCAGATGGACTTGACAGATATATTCAGAACTTTTCACCCAAAAACAGCACAATACACATTCTTCTCCAGTGCACATGGAACATTCTCCAAAACAGACTACATACTGGGTCACAAAACAGCCCTCAATGAATATAAAAGGATTGCGATCATACCATGTATATTTTCTGATCACAATGCTATGAAACTTGAAATCAACCACAGGAAAAAATTTAGAAAGCCTCCAAATGCATGGAGGTTAAAGAACATCCTTTAAAGAATGAGTGTGTCAACCAGGCAATTAAAGAAGGAATTTAAAAATATATGGAAGCAAGTGAAAATGAAAACACGACAGTCCAACCCTTTGGGATGCAGCAAAGACAGTCCTAAGAGGAAAATACATTGCAATCCAGGTCTATCTCAAGAAATAGGAAAAAACCCAAAGACAGAACCTAACCTCACACCTAAAGGAACTAGAAGCAGAGTAGCAAAGAAACCCCAAAGCCAGCAGCAGAAGAGAGATAATAAAGATTAGAGCAGAAATAAACAATATAGAATAAAAAAAGCAGCAGAACAGATCAATGAATCTAACAGCTGGTATTTTGAAAGGATAAACAAAATTCATAAACCCCCTAGCTTCTCAAAAAGAAAGGAGAGAGAACTCAAATAAATAAAATCATGAATGAAAGAGGAGCGATCACAACCAACACCACAGAAATACAAACAACTATTAGAGAATATTATGGGGGCGCCTGGGTGGCTCAGTCGGTTGGGCGTCTGATTTTGGCTCAGGTCATGATCTCACGGTCCATGAGTTCGAGCCCCGTGTTGGGCTCTGTGCTGACAGCTCAGAGCCTGGAGCCTGTTTCAGATTCTGTGTCTCCCTCTCTCTCTGACCTTCCCCCATTCATGCTCTCTCTCTGTCTCAAAAATGAATAAACGTTAAAAAAAATTTAAAAAAAAAAAAGAGAGAATACCATGAAAAATTCTATGTCAACGCACAGGACAATCTGGAAGAAATGGAAAAATTCCTAGACACCCACACACTATCAAAACTCAAACGTGAAGAAACAGAAAATTTGAACAAACCCATAATCAGTGAAGAAATTGAATCAGTTATCAAAAACCTCCCAACAAATAAGAGTTCTGGGCCAGATGGCTTCCCAGGGGAATTCTACCAGACATTTAAATTTTTTAAATATTTATTCAATTTTTGAGAGACAGAAAGAGACAGCACAAGGAGAGGCAGAGAGAGAGGGAGACACAGAATCCGAAGCAGACTCCAGCTCTGAGCTGTCAGCACAGAGTCCGACACAGGGCTCAAGCCCACAAACTGTGAGATCATGACCTGAGCTGAAGTCAGACACTTAATCGACTGAGCCACCCAGCCTCCCCAATACCAGACATTTAAAGCAGAGTTAATACCTATTCTTCTCAAGCTGTTCCAAAAAACAGAAACGGAAGGAAGGCTTCTGGACTCATTGTAAGAAGCCAGCATTACCGTGATTCCCAAACCACCAAACCCCACTAAAAAAGAGAATTACAGGCCAATATCCCTGATGAACATGGATGCAAAAATTCTCAACAAGATACTAGCAAATCAAATTCAACAGTATATTAAAAAAAATCACCCACCATGATCAAGTGGGATTCATTCCTGGGCTTCAGGGCTGGTTCAATATCACAAACCACTATAATACATCACATCAATAGAAGCAAGGATAATAATCACATGATCCTGTCAATAGATACAGAAAAAGCATTTGACAAAATACTCATCCTTTCTTAAAAAAAAAAGAAAAGAAAACCCAAGAAAGGTGGGATAGAAGGAACATACTGTAACATCATAAAAGCCGTACATGAAAGGCCCATAGCTAATATCATCCTCAATGGGGCAAAGCTGAGAGCTTTTCCCCTGAGATCAGAAACACGACAGGGATGTCCACTCTTACCACTGTTGTTTAACATAGTGTGGGAAGTCCTAGCCTCAGCAATCAGACAACAAAAGGAAACAAAAGGCATCCAAATTGGCAAAGAAGTCAAACTTTCCCTTTTTGCAGATGATGTGATACTCCACATGGAAATCCCGAAAGACTCCACCAAAAAATGGCTAGAACTGATACATGAATTCAGCAAAGTTGCAAGAATATAAAATCAATGTACAGGAATCAGCTGCATTTCTACATACCAATAATGAAGCAACAGAAAATCGAGGAATAGATCCCATTTACAATTGCACCAAGAGCCATAAAATACCTAGGAATAAACCTAACCAAAGAGGTAAAAGATCTATATGCTAAAAACTATAGAAAATTTATGAAAAAATTGAAGAAGACACAAAGAAATGGGAAAACATTCCATGCTCCTTGATAGGAAGAACAAATATTGTTAAAATGTCAATACTACCCAAAGCAATCTACACATTCAATGAAATCCCAATCAAAATTGCACCAACATTCTTCTCAGAGCTAGACCAAACAATACTAAAATTTGTACGGATCCACAAAAGACCCCAAATAGCCAAAGTAATATTGAAGAAGAAAACCAAATCGGGAGACATCACAATCCTAGACTTTAGCCTCTACTACAAAGCTGTAATCATCAAGACGGTATGGTATTGGCACAAAAAAGACACACAGACCAATGGAATAAAATAGAGAACCCAGAACTGGACCCACAAATGTATGGCTAACTAATCTTTGACAAAGCAAGGAAGTGTATCCAATAGAAAAAAGACAGTCTCTTTAGCAAATGGTGCTGGGAGAACTGGACAGCAACATGCAGAAAAATGAAACTGGACCACTTTCTTACACCATACACAAAAATACACTCAAAATGGATAAAAGACCTAAATGCGAGACAGGAGACCATCAAAACTCTACAGGAGAAAACAGGCAACAACCTCTTTGACATCAGCCACAGCAACTTCTTACTCAATACGTCTCCAAAGGCAAGGGAAATAAAAACAAAATTGAACGATTGGGACCTCATCAAGATAAAAACCTTCTGCACAGCAAAGGAAACAATCAACAAAACTAAAAGGCAACCAACAGAATGGGTTCCAAATGACATCAGATAAAGGGCTAGTACCCAAAATCTGTAAAGAACTTACCAAACTCCACACCCGAAAAACAAATAATCCAGGGAAGAAATGGGCAGAAGATATGAATAGACACTTTTCCAAAGAAGACATCCAAATGACTAATAGACACATGAAAAGGTCCTCAACATCCTCATCATCAGGGAAATATAAATCAAAATCACACTGAGATACCACCTCACGCTGGCTAAAATGAACAAATCAGGAGATTATAGATGCTGGCAAGGACGTGGAGAAATGGGAACCCTCTTGCACTGTTGGTGGGAGTGCATACTGGGGCAGCCCCTCTGGAAAACATTGTGGAGATTCCTCAAAAAATGAAAAACAGAATTACCCTACGACCCAGCAATAGCACTACTAGGAATTTATCCAAAGGATCAGGAGTGCTGATTCATAGGGGCACTTGTACCCCAATGTTTATAGCAGCACTATCAACAATAGCCAAATTATGGAAAGAGCCCAAATGTCCATCCACTGATGAATGGATAAAGAAGATGTGGTTTATATATACAAGGGAATACTACTTGGCAATGAGAAAGAATGAAATCTTGCCATTTGCAACAACATGGATGGAACTGGAGGGTATTATGCTAAGTTGCTAAGTAAAATAAGTCACTCAGAGACAGACAGAGATCATATGTTTTCACTCATGTGGAATTTGAGAAACTTAACAGAAGACCATGGGGGATGGGGAAGGGGAAAAATAGGTACAAAGGGAGAGGGAGGGAGGCAAGAGACTGTTAAATACAGAGAACAAACTGAAGGCTGATGGGGGGGGAGCAGAAGGAGGGGAAAATGGGTGATGGGCATTGAGGAGGGCACATGTTGGCATGAGCACTGGGTGTTGCATGCAAGCAATGAATCATGGGAATCTACTCCCAAAGCCAAGGGCACCTGTGTGTTAGCTAACTTGATAATAAATTATATTTAAACAATAGATAAATAAATAAACAAACAAATAAATAAATAATCCAGTGAACGAATGGGCAGAAGACATGAATAGGCATAAATAAATATTTTTTAAAAATAAATATTTTAAATAAATAAATAAATATTTTTAAAAAAGAAAGTCGTTTCAGATGCGCAGTAAAGTTGGCTAAGTGCTAATCTGTGCCATCATGAAAATGGCTACTTCCTTGTATATTTGAAATTCTTTTATGATAAAAACAAGTAAGCAGGGTGGGAAGTGTAGGAAGGGAGAGATTACAGGGACTCACGAACGAGGGATATTGACGTGAGAGTGACCCATATTGATTACTGTCTCACAATTAATGGTCAACAGCCTCCTGGTGGGCCATAGCATTCTCTCAAGGCTCTCCCAAAGCAGATCCCCAAATTACAAGTCCTTCCTGTGGTTTATGTTGAAAAACAGCTTTCAATTTCACAGACATCCATTTTCACGTATGTATGAAACCTAGTTGAGACCAGAGAAATTCTGGTTGATACAAGTAAGTTGTAAACCAAAATTCTGGGTGTTTCCCAAGGAGTCTAAGTCAGAACACTATTAGGTAAATTTGTTTGCCATCCAAACCGGGTCGACACCACAAAGCTCCTGATATGCAAGTTCCAAACCACCCAAAGGCCTAGCAGCTTAAAGCAATGGCACCTATTTTGCTCATAACTCTGTAACCAGGCAGGACTAACTGGGAATAGGTTTTCTCTCTCCACTCAGTGTCAGCCGGGGGCTTGAAGACTGGAAGCTGGAATCATCCGAAGGTTCGTTCACTGGTGGCTAATAGTTGAGAATAGCCATCGGTTAAGGCTTCAGCTGAGAGTCTGGGCTGAAACGTTTACATACGGCCTCTCCTTGCTGCCTGGGCTTCCTTATAACATGGTGGCTGGGTCCACTGATAAGAATCTCAAAAGAGCTCAGGCCCACATTGCCTTTGACGACCTAGTTTTTGAAGTCCCGTTACAACTTTCTCCCCATGATCTGTTGATCAAGGTAGTTACAAAGATCCACGGACCAGAAATATTGCAATGTCTATATTTAGAAAATACCACACGGACAGACATACAGAGTGGTGGTCCATACAACCCTCTCCAACTTAACAATTTTACGAAAGGACATCTGTGGGTCCTTTCGCACATGTGTGTGTGCCCTCAAGGCTGTCCAGAGTTTTAAGCATGGTTTTCAGTTGCTGTTATATTTTTCTTTTTGATTTTAAATTAAAATTTTACAACTAGTCCATAATTATCCACTTAGTTGCCGTAGGTTATTTGCTTCACTTACATTAATCATGCATATTTATATCAATGTTTTGGTATACAGTTTATAATAATTAGAAATTAAGATGTGTGTGTTGTACTCCCAGTCTGAAGCATCAATAACGGAATGGATAATCACCCCAAATATACTCCACAATGAATTACGTGCTGCCCGTGAATTCACGCTCTTTAAATAACCCGCATTATATCGTCGACTGTAATGAAAGGACTTTTAAGTTCTTTAATATAATAAGCATTTTGTAAAGTAAATGTGTAAGCTCATCCTGAAACTTATTTATTTAGCTGTTCATACAATCATCAGGGTGAATTAGTTTCTTATTTGAAAGTGGGAATGGGAGGGAGCGGGACAACAGTATTTTTCCTGCACGAAGATCTCGACAAGGTGCATTGAACTAATCTGAAGTTGTGTAACTCACCCCCTCATTGGCTCATTCATTCATTCATTCAAGACAGCGATGCATTGAGGAAGGTGAAAGAGAGAGGGAAATCAAGGATGACCTCAGGGTTTCAGACGTGGGCAGCTGAGTGAACAGTCGTGTTTTTCCTAAAACAGGGAAGACAGCAGGAGGTCAGGTATTAACCTCCCCAGGACCGTGAGCGCACATGTATAATGGGAATTACCTGTGTGTCCTATCAGTCCTCCGAGCAGGGTCTGATTTGAATCTCAGTGTCTGTCTCCACTGATGAGGTGGCAACACTTAGAGTTTAGAAGTGTCTGTCTCTCTACACTGGCCTTGGGTTGTCAACAGCTAAGAGACTCCCTTCACCAATCAGTGGTATGACCAGGGAATCACAAAGACAGCCTGGAGAAAGCCACTGAGTCTCCATTTAATCCAACAAGCATAACACATTTAAAAGCACTAAAGTCATGACAGCAGGATTTCGTGGATACGATGCGTGATCTGGCTTTATTTTGCAATAGTAAGAAAGGGATTCACTGATCCAACCCCTCATCCACCAGTTCACCAGAAGGATGTAAATATCATAAAACAGAGAAGGAAAGGGAGTGGCTGACAGCACTGGACCTTGGCCTTGGGCTCCTAAGTACCTACCTCCGACCTACAAAACAAATCGCTGAGAAATGAGTTCAGTCTCCATACAAACATGTGCTTTCCTGACCACTAGCTTCCCGCCTGCTTATCTTAGGACCTCAGTCCACCAATTCCATTAATTCTATCAAATCCATTGATCCAACCATTTTTTGAATATCTGTCATCTTTCTCGGAGTCCTCACTTTCCTCTTTACCCGGTTTAGGCTCTGTATGTCCCTCGCTCTAACGGCCCCCTTTACAAACACCTCCGCTGCTCACCCCCTACTGCAAAATGCTCAACCGGCAGATCCCCTCCCTTGTTGAAGCCAGCCACTCACCTCCTCTGGGCCCCCACTCGGGAAGCTGAACCCCACCGGAAGAGAAATCCCACAATCATGCTAACTGGTCTCCCTTTAAATCCGTGAGTACCTTTCTCAAACCAGTGCTCAACACTGGCCAACAACCGTGCCCTATTACCCTCACAATGTCACCTTCTCACTTTCTGAGATGCTATCACAACTGCTTGCTTGTCAAACCTCCAAGACACCTCCCTTCCAGCTGAGCTGACAGCATCATCTTGGGTTTCTTTGAGAAAATAGGAATGGTCGGATGAGCATGATTTCCCTCTCCCGTTATCAAATCCAGCTGTCCCCTGGCATTCGTGCCCAAATACCTTGCCTTTAATCCAGTTACAGGGGATGAATTGTCCCTGAGCCTGTCAAAGGCCACTTGAGCTCTCTATTCTCTCCCCGTTCACCCACTCAGGGACTTTATTCCTACAATTATCCCTATCTTTCCATAACTTCGATTGATTCCTCTATCCCAAAACACAGAAGCATGTCCAATCATGTTCCATTTTAAATCATTTATTTTTTAATGTTTATTTATTTTCAGGGGAGAGAGACAGAGCACAAGTGGGGGAGGGACACAGAGAGAGGGAGACACAGAATCTGAAGCAGGCTCCGGGCTCTGAGCTGTCAGCACAGAGCCCAACATGGGGCTCGAACTCATCAACCGCGAGATCATGATCTGAGCCAAAGTCAAGATGCTTAACCAACTGAGCCACCCAGGTACCGCTATTTTCCATTTTAAAGATACCCTATCCTGGTGCCACCTTGCCCTCCAATTACTGGAAGGCCCCTTCTCAGCTCCCCTTCATGGCAAAATTGATCAAAAATATTTTCCAAACTTACCGATCTTCTTCCTCGTCTCTCATTCTCCCTTAAGTCCGCGAAAAGGATCTTCATGTAATTTCGTCCCACCCAAATTTTTAGGTGAGGAAACTGAGACCCATCCCTGTATAAGATTCCCACAGCTCATCCGTGGCAAAGTCAAGACCCAACTATTGCCTCCGAACTTCTGTTCCTTCCAGGATGTTCCCGCACACACCCCTTTGATCTCACCCCCTTTGCCTTTGACTTTATTTCATTCAAAGCGATGTTGGAAGAGTTTTCCAGCTCAAATTTCCCTGAAACAGACCCAGGTGAGCCAATCTCTCGTCTTCTGCTTTTCCCCGGTGCAGGCCAAGGTTGGGTCTCCCCATTGCCTCTGCAAGGGTTCCACAGGTATCTGTGCACTCGAGAGAGGCACAAGTGTGAGTGTGCCAATCACATTATCTTCAACATCCCTTGTTTCCCCAAGCTCAAACTGAGTAAATCATATCAGCAATTTAACTCTTAATCAAGAGGCCCTTGAGTCTGACTTCGGAGACTTACTTTTATGGCTCCTCGTGTGTCAGGTATGAAAATGAGGAATGCCTTACTCGCTCCGCGGTGATGCTCGCACACAGTAAATCACAGAGGCATGGCAATGAGATGAGACTATATTTCAGGAAGCCAAATGCAAAGGGAGGGCTACGGCATTGACAAGGCAGGGAAAGAGGAGGGAGCAGGAGGCAAAGCCCAGAAGCTCAAGGGGTTGGGCAGCAGGCATTCTGAAATCCCGGCTGACACGGAGCAAAGAGGAAGTGGCCCGCTCTGGTGGTTTCACGGGACCATCCCTGAAGGAATGGAGAACAGCTTTCACAGACCAACTGAAGAAGAGAGGCTTCAACTCCACAAACCAGAGAGAGGAATCCATTCAACTCCTGCCTTTCCAGTCTGCTAGGCCCCCCATCTGTTGGGTACAGTTGGGATTACCTCGCCCAATGAGACACCTGTTCCAGGTGTTCCCCAGGATGATGTCACCCCTTGTCCTCTTTGTCCCTCTGCTTTCTGGCTAGTTTGCATTAACAGCTTCTGTCCTTCACCGAGGAAGAAGATCGGTAAGTTTGGAAAATATTTTGAGGCTCATTTTGGTTACCAGGATAAGTGACCTTCCTTCTGATGACTGGATTCAGGTTCAACCCAGAAAGCCTTTCTGATCTGATTGACCAACAACCAAAAAATACTCTCTCTTTTCTACTTCTTCAGTTTCCCCTTGACTTTCTCAGAATTGGTGGGGAGCGGGAGGTAGAGAAGAGTTCCTACAGAAGGGAGGATCCAGGCATTTTAGTCCTACGAGACAACAACCTTTTTCTGTATAGGGTCAGGTAGTCATTATTTCAGGCTTTGTGAGCCATATGGCCTCTATCTCAACTGCTCAATTCCGCCACCATAGCACCAAGGCAGCCATAGACAATATGTAAATGAACATGCATGGCCACGTTCCAACAAGACTTTATTTATCACATTGGATTTTCTTCCACTTCAGTGGAAGGGGTCAGTTCACTGACCCCTAATGTAAATGCTTACTTAGCACACTGCTCAGCCCAGAGTAGGAAACTATTGTCTGTCTGTCTCTTTCTACCTCTGTAGCCCTATCTTTAACCAAATGATTGTACAGGCATGTAACCCTTAGACACGTGTCCCGAAGGCTCAAGTGACTGTCGACTTACATCCTCTCTGAAGCACATGCTCACTAGAAACCTGCACGCAGAGTGGCCACGTGGAAGTCACACACAACTGATCCATGTGAAAATGTAATAAAAATCATGAAAAAAATATACAGCTGAGTGTTTCACACAGACAGATAAAGCGCACATAGAAATCTAGAAATTGGGGGAACCGAAAGTTAATTCAAGCAGAGTTAATAATACAAAAGGTTAAGGGCACCTGAGTGGCTCAGTCAGGTAAGCAGCTGACTCTCAGTTTTGGCTCAGGTCACGATCTCACAGTCACGGGATCGAGCCCTACGTCAGGCTCCATGGGGTGAGTGCAAAGCCCTGCTTGGGATTCTCTCTCTCCCTCTCTCTGCCCCTCCCATCCATGCACCCTTTCTCTCTCTCTCTCTCTCTCAAATAATAAATAATTTTTTTAAAGGTAAAAATGTAGAACAATTAAAATACAAGAGACATGGTGGCCAGGGGAGTATTAATCACGGCAACAGGAGGATATTAATCATGGCCTATAAGCATTTGAAGAAAGAAAGGAGAGCCCGTCTCCAACAGGATGCTCAGAAAAGACCAGCCGGTGCCAGATCTGGCCCTGAGCCCACCTGGCAAGCAGATCTTATGGAACAATGCAGAAAAGAGGTGGCACAGGGAGGCAAACACAGCCACGACTGCCTGCATTTTCCACTGTGGTTCAGGTGAGTCCCCACGAGACCTGAGTGACCTCCAAGACCAAAGACCCAGAAGGCGTGGCTACTCTCTGCTCCATTTTGTCAGACCCCCTTGTGCCTTCTCTACCATGGTACGCAGCTCACCAAACTACAATTGTCGTCTACACACCCAGTCTCAGTATCCCTTTCTCTGATCCTTGAGTCCTCAGAGGTCATTCTGACCTGAGGAACCTGCTATCCCCGAACACGTCCAACAATGATCAACAGCTGCCTTTCCCTTGTGCGTTCAGACTCTCGAATCGATGTCATCCCCGAAAAGCCTTCACTGACTGCTGACCCCCAGTAATCTCCAATCTGCTCCTGATTCGTTTCCATCAAATTACTCACTCCTAGCTCATATTTTCCTGTTGCTCGGTCAGATCCTTGACTGATTTGCTTCGCTAATTAGAAACGTACGTCTCAGAAGAGCCCAGATGGTCTGAGCTTCGTTCACCAACACTGGCACAGTGTTTGGCACTTGGCAGGGGCTCAGTAAATATTTGTTGGACGGAAATTGTCTCTCGAAGGGCAGCGAACGCTTTGAAGTCAAAGGCCATGTTTCAATCACTTCAAGAAAGGAAGAAGGAGAAAGAAAACATGAAATGGGGGCACCACCGGGACATTTCCATTTATGTCCCATTAGTCAGACTGTGTCGTGTGTCCCCCCCCCCCCCACCTTAACGGTAAGGGAGGCTGAGGAACTGTGCCTGACTAGGAACAACGCCACCCTGAACAGTTGGGGTTCATTTATCAGGGAAAGTCGAAGAGAACATTCGGCAGGCAGTCAACGGTGCCCACCGTGGTGGTTTTCCCGAACCGGTGTGGCTTAATACTCATGGCGGAAATCGTCTTGAGAGCTTTGCCTGTCTCCTGATGCCACCAAGAAGGGAAATCTCACCCATTATACGATATACAGAGAAAGGGTAGTCAACACTTACAAAATTTATGATGGGCCATTAGTCTGTCAGCAGCAGTGGAGAGAACAGGACGGAGCGATATGGAGGCACAGAAGGGAAAAGAGAAGAGAAAGAAAGTGTCTCTCGTGGATTCTACACTCCCCCTCAGCATCTCAAAAGTTCCCCGTCCCTTCTCCACGGCCCTTTACTCCGATGCCCCAACCCAGTCCTCAAGAGCCTACCCTGCCCTGCCCGTAACTACACACTTCTTGCTTCCTATGCTGCCAATAACCCCTCTGAGATTTCCGGGCTCTCGCCACGTTCTCTCTCGTGGACACTTTCTCCCTTGAATCTAAAGCCTGTGATTGAAGGTGGGACCACCTAGTCCCTTCAGAGGGAGCTCAATCTCCATCCACAGGAGAATGGTCAGCCCCTAAGGCCCTGTGGAGACACACAGACCACAGCGCGGGACCGTTCGGTCCTTCGGGTCAAAGACAGGCATTCCAAGTGCGGACAGCGACAGGAGGCTCTGTCTTCTTCCCTTTCAAGTGATCTTCACTAAGGTTTCAGAAAGGCTCGGGGCTCCTCCAGTCTTGCCCACTGTTTACCCCCTTACCTTTGCTCCCTTATCTCCATTTTCAGACCCCCATCCCTGTTGGCCAATATGCCCTAGTCCAGAGCCTCACAATTTCAATGCTGTAGAACCTCTGACCCCACGGACTGTTTTCACCCCGCCCCGTGACAGCCAGGAGACACGGAAATGCTTGGCATCTGTTACGTGTTTAATGTGCAGCCTCTGTGAACAAGGCGATTTGAACGTGAGGATTAAGAATCAACCAAAAGTATGAGGGAAAACGTGCATCGCCCAAGGGGGTCCAGAGTAACCAGAGAGCAGGGGCGGTTAGCAAATGCACCATCTTCTGTGTTCCAGGCTGCAGTTTCCTACAAGTCAAAGGTACCAGCTCACGAAGAGACGAGAAGAAGGCAAAAGTAGACACAGCACCCTGCCTTCCAGCAGCCACGCTACCGACTGGAGACTCCTCCTGAGAGATCATCAGAATTCCCCGTGGATGAAGCAAAACCAGGTTTCTTAACCTATTGTAGTCAGAGACAACATTACCTTGACAAAGCCTTAGAAGCAGAGCACAAGGAAGAAGTTAGAGGCAGATATTCATAAGATTTGGGGGCTCGGTTCAAGGGAGTTGTGGCGGGTCTTTCAACACAGGGACCCGATTGGCACTGTGCAAAATTTATGTTGTCACAGTGTAGGATTGATGGACAAAGCAAAGTGAGGGTCTTGAAGCAAGTCTGGGGAAGCATACAGCTGTTTGATCATTGAGCTGTTTGCCCAGAGGAGCAAACTGTTGCCTGAATAAATTGGTTTTGAGAAACTTTCTCATCCAAGCAGTGAAGTTATTTATTGGTTTACAGTCTTATCTTTCCAGGCAAGAGGTTCCTGGAACAAATTAATAAAGTCATACTGACACACAGATAGTCTCAGTTCCCAGTCCTGATAGTTGAGCTCTGTGTATACAGGTGATCTCAGTCCTCCACAAGGAACCAGAGCACAGCCCCGCCCCCGTGGTGGCTAGGAGCCCACAGGCCACTTGCCTGTAACATAGGACCTAAGAACAGAGGACCGGCTGGTAATTGCCTCTACACTCACCAGCCTTTGAACAAACCAAGCTTATAGACGTACAGAGAACACAGTGAAGCCCTCTCAGGAACAACCTTCCTCCATCTGCCCAAGACACAGGCCCAGCATCCTGAAGACAAGGGCTACTCTCGAGTGCCCTGCAACAGCCCCAGCCTTGATGCAGGCCTTGCAGAATATTTCCTTGGACATTTGAAAGGCAGCCTGTATTAAATTCTTTCAAGATACATGCCTTCAGACACCATCATGAAGCAAAGCCAGGTAACACTGGGCAACAGAACTCGCGTAAGCCCTGACACTCGACACTAGGGTAGGTGGAGCCTTGGGATTTCCATCCAGGGTGTCTCTTTGTTTGCCTCTGGCCCCAGCTCTTAAATGGTCACGCCTGAATACGAAAGTTTAACCACGAACGTGCCTGGAAAACATGCAGCTATGTATGCATACTTTGTGAAGAGTCCGTAAGATAATAAATCATAACTCTGCCACTTGACCTTTAAACTGGCTCTCCCTTCTTGGTCTTGTTATGATTTCCTCATGCCTTAGTCTCCCTTTTGAAGGCTAACAGGTAGAAATGAGATGAGGAGGAAGATCCGACCTATCTAAGCCCACATCGAGGGCAAGCTAAGGTGCTCTCGACACCTCAACTCCTGACTGCATTTTTTCTCCCCAGAATATGACTCATGATAGTGTTAGGACTACGGACAGTCGTTGGAATCCTTGGGGAAATCCAAGGATAGGATACGAATTAATATTTTTCTTTTCTCGGGTGTGATAATGGCACCATGGTTATGTAAGAGAATGTAATTACTCCTAGGAAATAGATGTTAATTTACCGATTGGTTACGTTGCAGGATATTTACTACTTAGTATCCCAAGGTTCAGCAAAACAAACAAAAAGAAATGTTTTATCCATAAATATGAAGCAAAGGCAATACAGTATTAATTGTTGGATTTAGGTGAAGACTAGAGCATATAAGTGATTGCTGAACTATTCTTCCAACTCTTCTGTAAATCTAAGATGTCCCAAATGCACCGTTGGGAAAAAAATAATGGCTATAGGCATGGCTGAGGGGAGAAGGGGGGTCTGCTGCGAGTGGGCCTTCTTTCTACCTACCAAGAAGCTAGACCTAAGGTTACGCACTAAGAGTTAAGCTATGGAACCATCCAGAGTGTATCAGAGAGGAGCTTTACAAAAATCACATGAAAACAGAGTGAGTCCAAGACCCAAGTAAGGCCAGATTGAAGATATTAACAAATTTCAACAAAGAATGGGGTCATCTATGGACGCGTAGAAAAGAAAAGGAAAAAAAAAAACAGAAACACAAATGCTGGCAGGGACCACCCAAGCTCTGTCCAGAGGACAGGACACCTTGTCAAATGGGCTTTGAATGTGACAGTCCCACTGGCAAGGAAGTCTGCTATTACAGACATGGACCCAGCAAGCTGACAGGCCCTGAGGCCATTAAACTTTCAAAATCACATAATTAAAAACCCCTTTTGCTTATATTCCATGCTCAATAGGATGCCTCCTGACTACTATGTGCCTTCGCACAGAGCTTGCCTCCAGGGAAAGACTGTACTGCAGAAGGTAAGTGTCCTTCCCTCGACGGTTATATTTCTCGTGATAAATTTTAAAACTGGCATCCTGATTTTACACATCGGTCTGCGCTATCTGAATGGGTCCCTTCCTGAGAGGTGGATTCATGAATGAGGTGCAGATAAATTACATTTCTGAACTTGCAAGACTGAAAGTAGATTCCTTTTCCTGAAGTCTAATTGGCATATCATATTACGTTAGTTTCATGGGTACAACATAGTGATTCGGCATTTGTAAATGTTGCAAACTGATCACCATCTAGTCTAGTTACCATCTGTCACCATATCTACTGCAAGGTTATTATTCAGAATACAAGAGATGAAAGGTTATTATTCAGAATGCCAGATCAGCAAAAGCTAACAGAGTTCATCAACATTAAACCAGTCTTACAACAAAAAATCTTAAAGGGACTTCTTTAAGCTGTAAAGAAATGACATCAATTAATGACAAGAAAACATATGAAAGTAAAACTCTCAAAGCAAAAGGTAAATATACAGTAACGATAGTGCATGAATCACGTACAAAGATAGTTTGAGGGTCAAAAGATAAAAGTAATAAAATTAACTAAAACTAAAATAATCAGTTAAAGGACATATAAAATAAAAAGATGTAAAATGTGATCTCAAAAACAGAAAAGAAGGCAGTAAAAATGTAGAGTTTTGGAATGTATTCAGATTTAAGTTGCTATCAACTTAAAACAGACTATTATATACATAGGATGTTATATGTAACCATATACATATGTAACCAAGTAACTGTGGTTACTTCACAGTAACCACAAAGTAAAAGCTTACAATAAGTAAATACACAAAAGAGAATCAGAAGGGAATCTAAATATAATACTAAAGAAAGTTACCAAACCACAGGGAAAAGCACAAGAGAAGAAGAAAGGAACAGAGAAGAACTACGAAAATAGCCAGAAAACAATGAACAAAATGGCAATAATTACATACCTGTCAATAATTAAATGTAAATGGACTAAATTCTCCAATCAAAAGACACAGAGTGGCTGAATGGATTAAAAACACTCCTCCAAACACTGCAAAGACTCACTTCAGAAATAAGGACACACAGACTAAAAGCAAAATGATGGAAAAAGATATTCCACGCAAATAGAAACAAACAAAAAACTGGTGTAGCTACACTCGTATTAGATGAAATAGACTTTAAAACAAATACTATAGTAAAAGACAAAGACATAATAATAAAGGGGTCAATCCAACAAGAAGATATAAAATTGTAAATATATATGCACCCAATATAAAGCACCTAAATATATAAAGCAAACATTAACAGACCAAAGGGTAAAAATGACAGCAATACAATAAAAGTAGGGGTCTTTAACACCCCACTTACATCAATGGATAGGTCACCCAGGCAGAAAAGCAATAAGGAAACATCAGCCATAAAGGACACATTAGACCAGATGAACTTAATACATATAAACAGAACTTTCCAACCAAAAGCAGGAGAATATATATTCTTCTCAAGTGCACACAAAACACTCTCCAGAACAGATCATACATTAGACCATAAAACAAGTCTCAACTGATTCAAGAAGACTGAAATCACACCAAGCAACTTTTCTGACCACAATCATATGAAACTAGAAATCAATTATGAGAAGAAAACTGGAAAAACCATAAACATGTGGATATTAAACAATATGATACTGAACAACCAATGGGTCATCAAAGAAATCAAAGGAGAAATTGAAAAAAAAAAAAACTAGAGACAAATGAAAACAGAAATACCAAGATCTATGTGATGTAGCAAAAGAGGTTACAAGAGGGAAGCTCATAGCAATACAGGCCTACCTTAAGAAACAAGAAAAACCTCAAGTAAACTATATGACTTTATATTTAAAGGGACTAGGAAAAGAACAAAGGAGGGGTGCCTGGGTGCCTCAGTCGGTTAAACATCTGACTTCAGCTCAGGTCATGATCTCACGGTTCATGGGTTTGAGCCCCACATCAGACTCTGTGCTGACAGTTCAGAGCCTGGAGCCTCCTTCGGATTCTGTGTCTCCCTCTCTCCCTGCCCCTCCCCTGCAGACACTCTGTCTCCCTCTCCTTCAAAAACAAATAAACATTTTTTAAAAATGTAAAAAAAGAAAAAGAACAGATGGAACCCAAAGTTAGTAGAAGGAGGGAAATTAAAAAGATCAGAGAAGAAGTAAATTAGATAGAGACTAAGACCAAAATGACACACACCAACAAATTGGGCAACCTGAAGAAATGGATAAATTCCTACAAACATGCAATCTTCCAAGAAAGCCAGATTTATAATGGGGGAGAATCCACATTGAGATAGCTACGCGGACTTCTAATGAAACCCAAACCTTGTAGCTCACCTGTCCTAAGCAGCAAAGCTTGCACTCTGGTTTATCTAATTGCCATCTCACTTTGTTTTTCTGGGAAAATATTTTCTGACTTCAAAATTACTAACTCACAAATAATATTTTGAGCACAACCCATGCGTAATTTGGAAGCTGCCAATAAACAAGGAGAGATTCCAGGTCAAGACTGCAGAGTCTGCTCTCGTTCTGTTCTGTTCCCCCTGTCTAAAACACAAAGAAATACTACTCAATGTATACGGTTTTTTTTTTTAACTTTCAAAATATACATCCAGGCTCAAACACAAAAATGAGGAACTCCGGGGTGCCAGAAACACTGCAACGCGTATAAGGTGAAACTATATGGCCATAGGAGTAACCACACTAGATACATACGTACTTCGTACAATGAGATTTTAAAGTCTTCGTGGAGGCTAGAATTGAGGCCAAGTGTCTACAGTTTGGCACAGGAGCTGGATGTGAGTCCCTTATCAGGAGCCAGGTATCAGGAATCAGGCTATGTTTTCCCGTCCTTCAAAGTAGAATTAGAACATTTTTACTCACTGGCCCAAGACCTTGACTCTTAAGAAATAAAATCCTGATTTGTTCAGGAGACTATAGATGCTGGAGAGGATGTGGAGAAACGGGAACGCTCTTGCACTGTTGGTGGGAATGCAAATTGGTGCAGCCGCTCTGGAAAGCAGTGTGGAGGTTCCTCAGAAAATTAAAAATAGACCTGCCCTATGACCCAGCAGTAGCACTGCTAGGAATTTACCCAAGGGATACAGGAGTACTGATGCACAGGGGCACTTGTACCCCAATGTCTATAGCAGCACTCTCAACAATAGCCAAATTATGGAAAGAGCCTAAATGTCCATCAACTGATGAATGGATAAAGAAATTGTGGTTTATATACACAATGGAATACTACGTGGCAATGAGAAAGAACGAAATCTGGCCCTTTGTAGCAACGTAGATGGAACTGGAGAGTGTGATGCTAAGCGAAATAAGCCATACAGAGAAAGACAGATACCGTATGTTTTCACTCTTAGTGGATCCTGAGAAACTCAACAGAAGACCATGGGGGAGGGGAAGGAAAAAAAAGTTAGGAAGGGAGCCAAACCATAAGAGACTCTTAAAAACTGAGAATAAACTGAGGGTTGATGGCGGGGGGAGGGAGGGGAGGGGAGGTGATGGGTATTGAGGAGGGCACCTGTTGGGATGAGCACTGGGTGTTGTATGGAAACCAATTTGACAATAAATTTCATATTAAAAAGAGAAAGAAAGAAAGAAAGAAAGAAAGAAAGAAAGAAAGAAAGAAAGAAAGAAAGAAAATCCTCAGGGCGCCTGGGTGCCTCAGTTGGTTATGGGTCCCACTTCGGCTCAGGTCATGATCTCATAGTTTGTGAGTCTGAGCCCCGTGTTGGGCTCTGTGCTGACAGCTCAGAGCCTGGAGCCTGCTTCAGATTCTGTGTCTTCCTCTCTCTCTGCCCCTCCCCTTCTTGCACTCTCTCTCTCTCTCTCAAAAATAAATAAACTTTAAAAAATTTTTTTAAAAAAAGAAACAAAATCCCCCAAACTGCATTTCCAGAGAGTATGCGATCAGGATTCTTAAACTGCCTATATGATGCAACATCCTTGAGCCAAAATGTAAATGTAAAAATTTTGTCCTCGTCCTTTGTGACCCCAAAAGAAGCAAATATAAAAATTCCCAAAAGAAAAATTCTGCAAGGCAAAACATGTACCACCAATGTGAAAAATATTTCAAGCTGAAGACATGGTCCAGACAACTCTTGGAGAACTCCAGTGCTCTAATACATCAACCGCAAACACAATAAATAAAATTCCCAAGGAATCATAAACAAGAGATCAATATGAATGGGACTTTAAAATAATATTAATTGCCATGTACACGTATAAAGAAAGGAATAAATCTATCAGGAATGAAAAGGATATAATAGCAATCAAAAGAGGCAGATCTGAAAAAGAAACAAATAAAAATTATAGAAATAAAAAATACAGTAATAGGGGGAAAATACTCCACTAAAAAGGTAAATAAGAGACTCGAGCTGGACAAAGAGAGAGTTGATGAAATGGATGATAGAGCTGAAGCAATCTCTCAAAATGAAGCAAAGAAAAAGAAAAATAGAGAATAACAAAAAATTATAAGCTCCAAAATACATGTAAAGGGAGCTTTAGGAGTGAGTAGAGAAAATAAATGTAGTGATTAGGCTACATGTTATAGAAAGTCCAACCAATTGCGACTTAAACAAGAGGGCCATTTGTCTGTCACAGCAAGACGTCTGGGGAAGAAGCTGTCCAGGGCTAGAATAGAAGTTTACACCATGTCAAAACAAATTAACAAATTAGATGATAGATGGATAGATTGATAGATCGACTATAGATAGATAGACGATAGATAGACGATAAATAGATGGATAGATAGATAGATAGATAGACAGATAGATAGATAGATAGATAGAAGATACGTAGATAGATTGATTTAGGTAGATTAAGGATATAAACATAACAAGTAATTTTTAAAATCATCAGAAGAAAATACTGGGACCTAATTTTATCACCTACGGTAAAGAAATCTTTCTAAAACCATTTTCTTAACAGAAAACAATCATAGGTTAAAGAGATCAAAGTTTAAATTTCCTGAATGATAGAGGATGATTTGGGCAAAAACTCAACGCAACAGATTGGGAGAAAATGTTTGCAGTCCAAATAACCAATGAAAATTACTGTCTGGAGTTTCTACAAATCATTAAGAAAAAAAAATAAACAGGGGCACCTGGCTGGCACAGTTGGTGAAGTGTCCAACTCTTGATCTCAGGGTCGTGAGTTAGAGCCCCACGTGGGGTGTAGAGATTACTTAAATAAATAAAACTTAAAAAAAAAGATAAAGATAAACAAAAAGCAAATACGATAAAAAGGCAAAGCATAAGAAAATGCACAAAGGGGGAATGACCCTCAATGAGTAGCCAATGAACGCACGAAGCAGTCCTCGTCCCCGTCCTCACGAGCAACCAGGGAAACGCAAATGAAAGCAGAGACAAAATTACACAGTGTCACACGTTGGGGACAGGGTGGTGAGATGGTTAAGCGGAAACTTTAGCCCTGGCTGCAGGGGCGGTGACACAACACAGTCTCTTGGGAGAGCAATTTGGCCAAGTCGAGTGAAATGCAAACCTCGTACTTTACTTCTAGGATTACACTAGAGACATGTTCTCATGAACCCTCCAGGATTCTTTTTCGCAACCTTGTTAATAACAGCAGTAAGTCAGAAACAATCGCATGCTCACCAGAAATGGAACGTCTGGATAAATCTTGGCATATCCGTCCATACCCCACATATTACTGCTAAAACTGCTCCCACGAATGAATGATCTAAACTGACGTATGTCGATATGGACAACTGCCAAACCCAAAGAATAAATGAATGAGTAGGGATAGCTCCCAAAAACCCAACTATGAGTGAAAAAGAGTTGCAGAAGAAACACAATGTGTACATTTTATGTATGTATGTATGTATAATGTTTATTTACTTATTTATGGAGAGAGAGAGAGAGAGAGACAGAGAGAGACAGAGAGTCTGTGCAAGCAGGGAAGGGGCAGAAAGAGAGGGAGAGAGAATCCCAAGGAGGCTCCTAGCTGTCAGTGCAGAGCCTGAATAAGGGCTCAAACTCACAAACGGTGAGATCATGACCTGAGCCGAAACCAAGAGTCTGACGCTTAACCGACTGAGCCCCCCGGGTGCCCCAACACAATGTGTACCTTTTAATAACATCTACATAAATTTTAAAACATGTGGAATCAATCCCTATACAGTTTATGGATATACACACAAAGTAAGGGTATACCCTCCAAGGTATGATAATGTTTGCTTCTGACAGAAGAGAGATATTCTATCAGGGAGGGGTACAGATGGGACTTCAGATTTCCCTTTTCTCTTTTAAAACATCAAAAACAATTATGATCCAGCCTGCCTTTGTTCACTGGGGATAGTAAGTGCATTGTTGTTACCGGTTAAATGGCTTTCTATATTTTCTTAATCTTTATTCCTTCTAATTAAAAAAAAAAAAAAAAGCAGAAGGGAACTTTTCAAGGTACGCTTGGCTATTTTATAAAGTATTTTTCTAGGGGTGACTGGGTGGCTCAGTCGGTTAAGCGTCCGACTTTGACTCAGGTCGTGATCTCACGGTTCATGGGTTCTAGCCCCGCATCGGCCTCTGTGCTGACAGCTCAGAGCCTGGAGCCTGCTTCGGATTCTGTGTCTCCCTCTCTGTCTGCCCCTCCCCTGCTCATGCTCTCTCTCTCTCTCAAAAATAAATAAAGATTAAAAATGTTTTTGAAGTAAGTTTTTAAAGATTTGCCTTTTAAGCTTTACCAACATAGAATAAGTACAAAGATGCCAAATGAACAAAGCCCTCCTTTACCCACCAGACGATCTGTTCGGCTTTATCAAAATAAACCCTGTGGCTCGACCTTCTTGTCGGGAATTCAGAACATTGCTTGAGAAAACCTGCCTTCTCCCTCCCCTCCCCAAAAAGAGCGATGTATTTCATTAAGCAAACACAGGACGTGTGAAAGGAGCCAGAAGGGGGACGCGGAATGACACGTGAAGATGTCCTGATGAATTGTGTTTCATCTCAGCCGGCTCACTTGACTCTTGCCTTGTGTTAGAAAGGGGGTCCCAGTAAATTATTCAGCATAAAGCTTCTCTGCTTTCCAAAAAGGGCTGCATGTTGGATCCGGTCTCACACGTAATCATACATAGTCTCACGCGGGTACCATTGCAGCCAGCGTCTAGCTGGTGCCTTGACCAGGTCTGGGGCAAAATTTGTTTAAATGCAATCAATATTCACGAGGTAAGAAAACAAGGGTTGCACAGAGCCGAAAAGGCAAGATATAGATTTCCACTTCCAAGTCGACACAGAGCTAAGGATTCACCCCAGATCAGCCTGTGCGGGAGCCTGGACTTCTCACCAAACGCCCTGTCCGCCCCTCTCACCCCACCTTACCTCTCCCCCTCCCCCACTGCACCCTGTCTCCCATGCTGCCCTAAAGGGAAACAGGCCAGGGAAAAAAAGATTTGCGAGGGGGTGAGAGGATGTGGTCGATTCGCGTAGGCCCAGAATAGAAAGAGCCTGTCAATGTTGAGCCCAAACAAAAAAAATTTTTTTAAAAAGTCAATGCTCGGAGAGAAGGATTGCTCTCCCCTCTGTCTCTCCCCGCAAATAGTCAACAGTGAAGTCTTCGTGGCATTTTCAAACCCTCAGAATCTTAGGTAAGAGTGACATGATGTGGCAGAAACCCTGTAACTTCTCTGGCAGTGGCTTAGGATTTAAGATACCTGAATTCCAGCCCCAGCTTTGCCCAGGGGGCCCCTCACCTGGGGCATCTCTCTGGGACTCAGCCTTTCGACCTGTAAAACAGGATGCCAATGACCACCGTACCTTCTCTAGTGTGCTCTGGGGATCTTTTAGTCAATGCACGTACTGGAAGGCCTTTCAAAAATCTGAAACAAATACAGTGCTATACGAATTTAAAAAGAAATAAAAAGAAATGCCAATTCAACATGTTCTCCCTGCTTTAAAAGTCTGGAGGGTGAAAGTCAAAGCAAAGACACAAAAATGTTTTCTAAAAAATAAAAACAACAACAAACTTTTAAATATAAGCCACCTGACTAGCCAACCCCTAGATCTGTGGCCAAGTGCTTTGATCGAGGAAGAAATCAGGGTGACTCGGGAGTTAGCACGACTGACTTGAAAACAAATAGGATGTCTTTGAGCTTGGTTTTTGATAGGTTGCGATCTTTGAAGGTAACTAAATAAGTCCAAGCTGTAACAACAGAGTACAAAAATGAACATGATGCCCATTTTTAAATAAAATGGAATTAATAAGTAAAGAGAATTCATCAATAGAATCAAATTAATAAATAGAATTGCTGAAACACGTAACTGGCTGGATTGCTATAATAGATGCTCAATAAATATCGGTCACATGAATGAATGCTATAATTCAGGAACGCATTCTGATGCCCAGAATGCCCTTAAAGATGACAGAGGGTGTCAGAACCTCCAATGAACCACAGAGGACCACTGTCCTCGCCAGATCCGAAACCACACAAAATACACACTCCAAATACTATATGCAGAATTTAAATCATTAACTCGGTCGTGTTCCCCACCTCCAGCCCCCTTTAACTTCACGTTTCTATTCTGCCATCAAAATCAGAGACCTCCCTTCCATAGTGGGTTGAAGGATGGCCCCAAAAAAGATATACCCATACCCTAATCCCCAGGACCTGTGAATAATATTACTGATACAGCAACAAAAGGGTGAATATTATCTTTTTTTAATGTTTATTTATTTTGAGAGAGAGAGAGAGAGAGAGAGTGCAAGCGAGCAACAGAGGGGCAGAGAGAGAGAGAGAGGCAAAGAGAGAGATTCTGAAGCAAACTCCTCCCTGTCAGTGCAGAACCCACCGTGGGGACTCTTCGCAAACCTTGAGAACGAACCTGAGCCGAAATCAAGAGTCAGACGCTTAACCCACTGAGCCACCTGGGTGCCCCCAAAGTGAATATCATCTTAAGTATCAAAGGATGTAATTAAGTTAAGGATCTAAAGAGGAAGCATTTATCTTGGATTATCTGGGTGGGCCTTTAAAGCGATTGCACATATCCTTTAAAAAACAACAGGCAGGGGGAGTGTCGAGTCAGACACAGAACATAAGGAGGCCTTGTGACTATGGGCACAGAGACAGGAATGATGTGCCTCCAAGCCCAGGATGGCCCGGAGCCACCAGAAGCTGGAAGAGGCCAGGAAAGACTCTGCCCCAGAGCCTGCGGAGGGAGTATAGCCGTGCTGATGACTTCTTGCTTCCAGAACTGTGAGAGAATAAACGCCGGTTATTGAAGCTACCCCCTCACTGGATATTTGTTTTAGCAGCTAGCAGAAACGGATACACTCTCCTTTCACTAACCTGCTTTCATCCGCCTTTCTCTGTGCTCATGAGAAAGCCCCCCGCCCCCACCGCCGCCCCAGCTGCCCAGCTGCAAAGATCTTCAGTCTTGTCCACGGCTCAGAGACGGCTGTCCTGAGGCTGGCACTCCCTGGGCACAGCTCCATCCCTGAGCCTCTGGCTGCCTCCGCCCGGGTCACACCTAGAAGCCGAGTAAGGCAAACAGCCTGAAAGGGTGACGTCTGCCTGTCATTCCTCTACAGCTGCTTTGGGGACTCTAGGTGCCAGTATTTCTGCCATTTGGAACTCCGTGGACAAGAGTGTTGGCTCTGGCTGGCTGGCAGTGTGTCCGTCTGTCTATCGTTCTCAGCCTGTCCTATCTCAAGCGGAGTGTAAGACTCAGGCATCCCCAAGACGGACACACACAAGTGCTCCAAGCAGGACAGCTTGGCGACGGCTGTCCCCGAGAATGGATGCCCGCCGGGAGATGCTCATGGACCCTGCATGATGGTGACTCAAATGGCAGTTCCAGTCACGGCCAGGGAAACAGCTTCACAAATCCCAAACTGGAGTTCATCACAGGGGCATCTCCGGCAAATGGGGCTGAGGGTCCTGGCTTCTGCGCCCCAAGCGGTAGAGCCATTCTCTACGTACGTGTTGATTGTGCGTGGATGTTACCCATCTTGCAAGGAACAAGCCCACAGTTTGGTTAACTTCACAGCTACGGAAACAGATATGAAATATCAGCTATGGGGGGGCTGCTTATCTATTTATTATTTCTGCCCACCCTTTTTCTCGGTAGTCTATAAAAGCATCTTAAAGGAATAGAAAACTTCGGAAACTTGGAGCACGCAACTCGCGATCTCAGGGTCGTGAGTTCAAGCCCCACACTGGGCATTTTTTTCCTTAAAAAAAATAGAATAGAAAAATAATGCCGAGTGGGGGGGGGGGGAATGGAGGAAAGTAATAAATACAAAAGATGGGTACAGCAAGTATGAGGTTGAAAACATCAAAATGGCCCCCACACTTATGGTGATAAGCCAATGAGTGTCGTAAATCATGTGGACAGGGAGGCTTCAGAAGTCAGCAGTGTCCAGAAGATGAAAAAAACAAGTACTCAGGGAAAAGATCTTTTTTTTTGTAGTAACGTGGAGTGGACACAGTCTCGTGTGATGGAGACATCCTCAGGAGCATCTCCACAATGGCCGCCATGACGAGTGCCATGGGCACTTCCTGGTCCTGATGGTCCACACAAGCCCTTGGGATCCCCTCCCTGCCGGAAGAACAGACAGAGACGACAGGCCTGTGCTCTTGGCTGAGACCCTTTAAGGAAATTGCCGGATCAAAGTTTCATCAATGAGGGTGACAGCCTTGCCGGCCACCACAGAAACTATCTGATGACTCTGTCCACAAGACAGCCATGCCTGATGTCACTGGCTAGCGGGTGCAGGTGTGAACAGCAGAGCTCCCTGGTCTCCTAACCAGCCACCCTCCACGAGCCTCCCTACCTTTGCCCCAACATCTGCATCCTCCTCTTCCATCCATTGTGTGGCTTCCTAGCCAAGCTCAAAACCCTTTCCAACCTGACCTCAGCCTCTTACCTCCCATTACCCTCTGCGTCTCCTCCCTTCCACCAGCCACATCGACCCGATCTCCATTCCACAGACGTATCCTACCCTTACGTCTCACGGCCTCATGCTGTTCCTTCTGCCTGAAACTCCCTTCCCTTTGACCGACCTCAAGACCAAATCCACACTGCATCCTGTGCACGTCCTGCCCTCTGGGTTCCCAGGTTACGTCATTCACGCTCCGGCACGACACTAATCACAATATGCTACAAATTCATTTTTTGTCAAGGATGAGAGTATGTTTCGCTCCCGGTTTCCATAGGGAAACCCAGCACGTGGGTTAGTACCAACCCAGTCAACAAGTACTTTTGAGCGAACCAGAATTTGAAGAGTACTTTATCACTTAGCCTCTAACGGGGCTGTATACGGCACCTAGCCCACTCTTCCTGTCTTGAGACTGTTGCTTCCGGATTTCGAAATTTCGGTGAAGTTTAGAGGGCCCAAATCATCCCACCGATGACTGCTGGGTCTGCTTGGTCTTGCTACGTGTTTGCAAGTAAGATGATTCACGTGGGAGATTCAAAAGCAAGAACTTGCTTAAAAAGATGTGCATTCTGGGACTCACATATGCAAAACAGTGACAGAAAGGTACTTGGCAAATCACTTGAGTTAAAAAGGGTAGGAGCAGGGCTTTGAAAATTTCAAGTCCTGATACAGCAGCGGGTTGTGAAATCAATTTGCACCATTTTCAAGTCATGACTAAAATTTAGAAATAAAACGGAATGGGGTGTGATCAAATAGGACAGATAGGACGGATGCATTGCACTGCACAGACTATAGACAATACCAGACCGGGTGCATCAGAGGTAGTAAGAGTTAAGTACTCCAAAAGTATTTTGAGTCACAGTATAATAAGTATTTCTAACTGGGGGCCATGACCAAAACGTTGGAAATCCACTGTCTTTGAACCTGGAGATCAGCAGGAAATCAGGCAATGAGGGGGCTGGCCGAAGTGCCTTGTTAAGAAATTTGCTCCCAGAGGAGCGCCTGGGTGGCTCAGTCAGTTAAGCGTCCAACTTCAGCTCAGGTCATGATCTTGCAGTCCGTGAGTTCAAGCCCCGCGTTGGGCTCTGCGCTGACAGCTCAGAGCCTGGAGCCTGTTTCAGATTCCGTGTCTCCCTCTCTCTCTCTCTCTCTGCCACTTCCCCGCTCATGCTCTGTCTCTCTCTGTCTCAAAAACAAATTAAAAACATTAAATTTTTTTTTAAAAGGAAATTTTCTCCCAGAAAGAATGAAGAAGAGAGGGGAAAAAGGGCAAAATAGGGAGTGATGCATGATCAAAGGTTAGACGAAGTTCCCTCGCGATGAGCTGTCAAAAGACATTTCAGGAATGAGAGATGCCTGATGTTCAATTAGAGGTTGTTTTCCAGAAACAAGAAAGACTTCTGAAATCTACTAACACATGCCTGGCCCTTCCTTCACCAAAATACACACATAAACTCATTCTGCAAAGAGAAGGTGATCTCTGTTTAAACAACCATTGGTTCGGGCTAATTACATGTAGAACAGAGATAGCAACACAGCCAACAAGGTGGTCCAACCACTACGTCAAGGGAGAGGGCCTCACAGCCCAAGAAGGGCATGACAATGCAAGCCCTCTGGGAATTTGCATGGATCTTACCAAGGATGTCATACAGCCATAGGGGACAAATGGGGATCTGGGCCTCTTCTCTAAGACTCAAGGGGCTGGCTGGAGACCCCAGCTCAACGTCTGAGTCTTCTGTGAACGTTCACACTGCCTGGTGGTGAGGGGTGCCGCCATCACGTTACCAGGTGAGATAGCTAAGTGAGATGTCACTCGATCCAGCTAGATGCCCCTCTATCCCCTCCTCCAGAAGCCATCCCGAGGCCGCCATATACATCTGCAGAGATGGAGGTGATGCTGTTCCCTGTGCTACCCTTTCCCCTCTATCAGAGCCCCGAAGACACACAGAACAAGTCTCGTGTTATATGCCTTCCGACTCCCGAGCATACACTCTCGGCCCCTTGCCCTTGGTCTTCTCTTCTGACCTGACAGCCACAAGTTCCCCAAGCTTCCCTTGGAGGATGTGGCTCCTGCTCCCCCTCACCAGATGGTCCCCTCAACCAAACACGCTTCACCGGACCCCTTCTTCCTCTACATTGCTCTAGTCGTGGGTGACCGCGGGCAGCATCCAGAAACCTCAGCCATGATTTCAGATGCTACATTTGTCTGAAGGCAGTCCGAGTTGTGGTTGTTGGCAATCATTCAGTTGGTCTAATTAAGCTTGGAGGAAGTAGGAAATTTATGCGCGTCTTGTCCAGCTGCCCCATGGCTTTCAAAGCCCGAGTTATTCTTGCTAATTCAATATAGAGTTGGTGTTTCCTCGACAGATCCTGACAACAGAAAATGCGATTTCCTGCAGCTTATTCATATAACAAAGTTCCACCACAACAAAACAATTCAATGTTCCTGTGTTATAATAGTGTTGTTGCTATTTTCACCCAATAACCAGTCTCGCGGAACCTTCTCCTTGGTCTGCATTTTCGAAATCGTGATATCGATTGCCGTTCAGCTTTGCAGAACAGAAGGAGAACGGGGTAGGAGTGCGGCTGCCTGGGCTCAACGCCTGGCTCCATCATTAACCAGCTCCGTGAACTTTGCGAGTAACTTGTCCTTACCCCTGACCTCTCAGTGCCTCAGCTTGATCAACTCTAAGGACAGTGGGAGAAACCACTGACTGTTCTGACGGTTGTAGGGCCACAGGGCGCGTGAAGTTCGGGGCCTGGCCCCAGGCGCGTGGCCCATAAGCAGAGTGGAAATTTAATCTATTGCCCAGATTGGGGTAATCCGGAGAGTGAAGAATACCATTAAAAGTTATGCGGAGACACGGTATCCCAGGGACACAAGACCTACCTGTCAACATGCATCCCCCATGTTGGCAATGGTGACGTTCTCCGTACCTGAGCCTTCATTTCTCAGTCTACTAAAGAGCGATCATTGATATCTGTGTTTTCGGATCATCAAGAGGATTTTTAAAAACCTACATTAAGTGCCTGGCACAGAGTGGTCGATCAATAACCAGTAACTTTCTAAATATCATTTTTATGGCTACAGCCCAAAATCCATTTCCTTCGTGATGTGCCCCTTCCGACGTCCTGTGCTCCATGGCTTGATATCCAAGTATCAACAGTTAATAACTGAAGAGAACTGTTGTGCAGTAAGAGTCAATCCGACTCCTTTCTTGGCTCCGGCTGATGAATATAAATGATTCGAAAATTAAAAAGCCATTAGGCTATTAAAAATAGCTTCTAAGAACAATCTCTCAATAAATTATTTTCATGCTTAAAAACCCAACTGGAAAGAATATAAATGGTAATACAGGCCATCTGAAAAGTCAATAACCAGACATAATGGTCAATTTCTCTAATATTATTGTCTAATTAAGCAATTTTGCTTTAGTCAAGATTGCATTTCACTGAGTCACTGTCGTCTAAAAGTGATGGAGAACCGATTTCTTTCAAGCTGAGGAGAAAAAAAAATAATAAAGCTTGAGGACGAGGAGGAACAGATTCTGATTTACGTTCTGTGCTCAACTGGCTGCCTTTCCAAACAAAGTACAATGCAGGAACTAAAAGGGAACTTGTCAAAGGGGCCAGGTGCTCAGCTGGAGACTCAAATACCTAGACCCCAGGAGCTGGCAGGGCCCTGCAGGTGATGGGAGATGCCGTGGACATGGCCTCTTGCCCACAGAAGGAAGAGGCTCTGAGTGGTGCTCTCTCAGGCTTTGGAGAGCTTTTAAAAATCCCATTGCCCAAACCACTCCCCAGACCAATCATTTTAGAATCACTAGGAATAGGACATGAGCTGCAGTATTCTTTAAAGATCTCCAGGAGATTCCAATGTGCACTCAAGCTGGAGCACCCCTCCTCTGGATGGTTCCAGAAGCATCCAAAAGCACTAGCCAAGTGGTCTAAGATTCCTTAGAAACATGACCTTCCCAGTTCAGGGCCTCAGTGCCTTGAAGGTGGGCCTACAGGTTCTCCCCATATCTGCACGGACACCTCTGAGATCCTGGGAGAAACCACAGCAGGAAAGATGAATATTCCTGGTGCTGACAGCAAAATTCACTTGGGTGAGTAAGATGATTGATTTTGGGCATCAACTTGACTGGGCCACAGGGTACAAAGCTCTTTTGCCGAATGTTATTCTGGGTGTTTCTGAGAGGGTGTTTGGGGATGAGATTAACAGTGAAATCATTGGACTGAGTTTAGCAGATTGCTCTTCCTAAAGTGGGTGGGCCTCGTCCAATCAGTTGAAGGCCTCCCTAGACCAGTAAGGCTGACCTTCCCCCAAGAGAAAAGCATTTCCCCTGCCTGAGTGCCTTTGGACTGGGACATTGGCTTTTTCCTGATTTTGAACTTGAATGGAACAAGTATCAACCCTGCTTGGGACTCGAGCCTGCCATCCTTCAGACTGGAATTATACCACCGGCCCTCCTGGGGTTTTGGTTCACCTACTAACCCTGCAGATATTGGGACTCGTCAGCCTCCCTAATGACCTGAGCCAATTCCTTAGAACGAATCTCTTTATGGAGTTAGAGATACATACAAACATACATACATGCATTAGGGTCTGTTTCCCTGGGGAACCCTGACTAATACAGTGAGGCTGCTCCTTAATGCTGTTCCCCCAGGTACCTGTCTAAAAACTGCAGCCTGCCCATGACATAACTAATAGCGATGTAACTCGCAATGCAGGTGTGAAAAGCAGCTTCCAACATGGCCCTCAATGACCCCTAACTCCTGATGGTCATGATTTGGGACAGTTCCCGCCCACACCGTATCAGGACCGGTTTGTGTGACACCACAGCGTGTCACTTCCTAGGCCACGTCCTAAAAGGCACTGTGGCTTCAGCTTTGCTCTCTCTTGGACTGGCCGCCGTGGAAGAAGTCAGCGGCCATGTCACGAGGACACGGAAGCCGCCGTGCGAGAGATGCACGCGGCTAGGAATCGAGGCCTCTGTTCAACAGACGGCAAGGAGCTGAGATCCCCTGCTAAGAGCCGGTGAAACCTTCAGATGACCTGGGCAAATGGCATCGGCCCCTCCCTGGCTCTCCAAGCTCACCTCCTCCAGCAGCAAACACCGTCATCTCTCTCCTGACAAGGTGTCTTGAGTTCATCCGTGTCTCTCCTCCCCCAGTCATGCCCTGGTTGTGTTTTACTGGGTCCACATCCAACTCACCCCACTGCCTCCGCTTTTATGCCCCTCTCAGCTGTTCTCCACACGGTGGCCAGAGGGAATTTTCTAGAACAGAGGCTCTCTGAAAGGCTCCCAAACGTTCTCAGTTCATGTCCATCTCCGTGACCTCGTAATTGTTTCGACAGCATCCCTAGTCCAAAAGGAATACCCGAGAGTCCCGTTTGGTTAAGCCCAAATAACTTATTAAGTATTTATGTCCTAACAATTTAGTAGCCACCTGAAAAAGAAATAAGACATACAATTTGAAAGAAAAAATTGATATTTTTCTATCTTTCTTAAATAAACCACAGTAACTCCCTCCCGGTATGTGTGCACCTGTTGGGCACTGCACAGATCCTCAGACCTTAGAATCAGATTAGACCCGGCCGCCTTCATTTCCTGTTTCAGGTTGATTTGGGCTTTTTATCAACTGCAAATGTTGCCCGTGAGTTCCCAGTTTTTGTAATCAGCCTGCAGTCCAAGCCTAGAAGACTTTTCTGTGGTTTCAGAAGGGGATGTAGGTCTTATACACCCACGAATGCTGAAGTGATGTGAGGGGAAACGGAGGCCAGGGCAGCAATATCAACCATCTACATGTATGGATCAAAAATTCTTGCACAGTATTTGATTCAGGCTGATGGTGGAAACCAACAGAAAAATGAAAAGCTGCAGTCGGGTCGGAGGTCTGAGCCTAAAAAATGGAGGTGGGAAAGATGTTCACTTTTCATTTCTATACACTCTTCCTTTTATAGCCTTCGAAACCACTTTTTCAACCACACGAATGTCACTTTCATGAGGAGAACAAAGTACCGTCTTTCCATCCAGTTGGGGTTGTAATACCTCCATTCTACAAGTCTGCCTTCCCCCCATGCTTCCGCCTGACAAGCCAGCTTAGCATGACTTTTTGCTTCTGGGTCAGACATGATGTTCAGTCTCAAAGATGTCACTCATGTCCCGTAGGACATAACTTGTTGTCTTCAGGTGCATTTCCAGATGGTTCCTCCCTCCAACACTCCGTAAAATACAGAGTCCCACCCCCTGATCCAACCCTTTAGCTCCTAGGAAACAGACTATGTCTTCAGTCTTATTTATATGTCTCTGTACACAGGTTAGGGCCACCCAAGGAAGACACTCTGTAAACAGTTGTTTTCCAACCCCAAGTCCATTTGGCTACAAATGGCTGAACATTAGCCTCAAGAGAATGGGACATGTACTTGCCTTCTTCAGTGGCCTGGATTCTCCTTGAGGACAGTGCTTGATTTTTATACATTCTCGAGTTATTGGAGACAGATAGATGCCAACAGAAAAGGCTACCCGGTGCTTGAGTGTGTAATGAACGAAATGGAGGCAGGAACAAAGACAACAAGTTGGAGGGAGAGACCTCTAGAATCAAAATCCTTCCTCCTGCAGAAATTATGGTAACGTTCTTCCTTTGAATTCCATTTTGCATTAACCTTTGACATAAAACAATGATTCTGGCTGTATCTACCTGGGTTCCAAACCTATAGTGTTTAAAAGAGATGTTTGCTAGAGATCTTGGCACATTTATCAAAATTCCTCATTCGGATCTGAGTTTGTCTAGGAAAGAAGAAAGCTCTAGACTTCTTTTTGTTGTTGTTTTTATTTCAATTTGCCTCAGTAACACCCAAACTTTTAGGAACAGCCAGGATCTCTCTCTCCCTCCCTCTCTCTCTCTCTCTCTCTCTCTCTCTCTCTCTCTCTCACACACACACACACACACACACACACCCCACGATATTCATCTTTCAGCCTCTTGAATCCCATTGAAAGCCCAGAGGATCTGTGAGACTTTATGAAAGATTCCCTTTGTGTGACACATCTTCAAGAACTTCTCTGAAATGGCCCCAAACCCTTGAAATACTTCAACATCCCATCCTGTATCTGTCGGATATTTATGGCCCTTCATTGCCTCAGCAAAGGGACCGGTCGGAAGGTCACTAGCCATTATTCGTCAAACATCTATTCTGTGTCAGGAACCGTACTCCACATATATAAAGAACCTAAGACAGTGATCAGACAGTAAATGTCACCCAAGGACCGGCGATCACCCCCTTGGAGAATCTACTGTCGGATGCCATTACCGTCAGATGGCCGGGTGCTCTGTGGAAGCTCTGTCCATCTCATCTTCCAGAGTGGAAGAATCAGGTGTCTGATGTCCAACATCTATTGATGATCCGGGCTGGAGGGCGGGATCGGGAGGGGGCGTGGGGAGGGAGCCTCCCTCAGCCAGGCAAACACACATGCGTGCACTTGGTAGAAAGATGAATGAGGTTCATCTACAGTGACGGCATCCAACGCATACGGAGTCCGTGTGCCGCGAGGGATTGGAGCTCCCCACTCTAGTTAACTCGTCCCCAGGCCCCATCCTCTGCACAAAAGAGACCACACTCCTACGTGCAAGGTGCAAGGTGCAAGGTGCTTCAGATGGCCACAACTTGACCAGCAGAGAGGACCCTCTGTGCCTGGCAGTCCCCATGCCCTTTCCGCCTTCGCTTTTCTTCCCCCGGTTTCCCACGTCCTCATCTGCTGTGGACGCCATCATTTCTGCTCTGCTTGATAGCAAGAGAACACTTGAGCCTCGGGAGAAGGGAAAAGAGAGGCAGGGAAAAACCTCAGAGAAAAGGTCTCTTTTGGGTGAGTATCTTTTTTTAAAAAAAGACTCAGGCAGATAAGTTGTCCTGTAAAGATTTGCCCTTTGCAAACATATCCTTGGATGGGGCAATCCAGGGAGACGGCGGGCAGAGAAATCCCACCCGGAACATACATGCACAGTGGCTGTTGTGGTTGTGTGCCCTACACGTATTATCTCATTTCATCCACAAAACAACCCTGTGTTGTGACCTCTACCTCACAGAGTTGGAAATCATACTCAGAGAGTTTGCTGGATCGTTCTGTCGTCAACCGTGTGGGTTCTGTTTTCCATAAGTCCCTTCCCTACAGGGCTCTGAGTGAGAGATGGCCACGAGGGGAAATTGTGCCAGACTGACAGGGACAGAACTTAAGCGATGAAGGAGTTCAAGGGCAGGTATGGCGACACACAGAAACAGAGGTGCCCAACGGGTTCCAGCTTGTTCTTCCTTTCCTCCATCCCAGCAGGAATTGAATTCCACCTCTCCTGCCAACGCGCTGACCCTGCTGACCAACAGAGGCCCTGCCCACCACCGGATGTTTGGCTGCAGACCCACGGAGGTAGCAGCTTCCTGTAAGCCTCTGTACGAGCTCCCCTCGTCCCGTTTCGGGAGCTGGCTTTGCCTGGCCTCCTCATCACCGGGGCTTCAGAAAGCCAGCTAGTGACTTCTCCGATCTTGCAGCACACCTGCAAGATCTAAAGTCTAATTCCTATATTATACCCCTTCGTCCAAATATATCTAGTTCTGCTTCCCAGACTGAACTCCGACCAGTAAAGAGACATGAAATAACATTCAAAGGCCACCGACATAGGAAGGAGTGTAACGAGAAGCCAGGTAGGTATGAAACCAGTGGGCAGCATGGAGGGTGGGACCAAAGTGGCAAAGGTCATCTAGCCCGAGAGGCTGGTCCCAAGGGAGCCCCTGGGGCTTCAGGCATGGTGTCCAAGTCAATGATAAGCTTCAGCTTGGGCGCCCGAAGGCCCGGGTACTAGAGCATCCCATCCAGTGGGGGCATGGTCCCATCTAGTGTCCAGTGCCACCGGGTGAGACCCTCAGTCTTGTGGATACTCGTCCTGTCCGTCAGGAGACCCCTTCAACATCCAGGTAATAAGATACCTCCTTCCTCTCACCTCTTTTCCAGGAAAGAAGGGATATCAGTGATCAGAATCCAGCAGGCAGCTACGAGAAGGCACCAACTCTTTTTGGAACTAGAATATGAGGCACAGAAGCCGGACTTTAGGAAAAGGAAGAGACTGAACACCACGTCTGTTTTCCCGGTCCCACCCCGGGGCCGGCTGTGGCCGTTAGTGACCTGACTGCCTTGGTGAAGCCCGTCTCAGGAACCGAGGAGCCTCAGTGACACCCTCTGGAAGAGCTGGAAGAAAAGGCGGCGTGGGATGGACAGACACCCTTGGATTCTCCCGAAGGAGCCCACGGAGTGGCACAGCCTTATAGCTGAGAGCTCGGACCACAGAGACAGAGCAGGGGTACCAAAACCCTCCTGCACGAGTGGGGAAGGGCTCTAAGTCTGTTGTAGCCTGCGCCCTCTGTTCCGTATCGGACCACAAAGCAGCAGTGAAACAGGTCTCTACAAAGAAAGTCTACGCAAGCTGCCTGGCTTTGTAGACAACACCTGTGAACGCCTCGGTGCTTCCGCCCTGACCACGCCCACCTAGAAAGCAGGGTCCTCTCGCCTGTCCTGCCTCCACTCGACACCCAGGATCAACCCGTCGGGCTGGTGGACCAAAGCATGGAACTCTTGCCTCACACTTCCTCTTGAGCGAGCCCATTTCCATAAGATGGGGATAGAAGCCACATCTAGCTCAGAGCTGACCTGAGGATTAAGCGACTCCATCGTGGAAACCGGCTAAGAATGCACAGGGTTCCCTGTAAGGGCTTAATAAATGCTAGTTCTTATTAAGCACTTACTGCTTCCCAAGCAAAGCTGCAACAAACCCTCGACCCCACCGAGGGCTGGTGGGGACGTAATGGGCGAAGCGTCCTCCCAGCCAGCGGTGCTGACAACGGGCAGTCACGGCCGGACTCGGCTACGGATGGAAGCGTGTCCCCCACACACACAAGCGACGCCAGAGTCCTAACCGCCAGTGCCCCCGGATGTGGCCTTTTTTAGAAATCAGACCTTCACAAAGGTCATCAAGTTAAAATGAAGTCATTGGGGGGGGGGGTCCTAATCCATTAGGACCGGTGCGTCCTTATGAAAGCAGGCCACAGTCACACACGGGGAAAGATGGCCGTGTGACTGGTGGGTGTGGTTGCCACCCACAGCACGTCGAGAGGACTGCCGGTGAACACCAGAAGTAGGCAGAGGCAAGGAAGGATCCTCCCCTAGAGCCTTCAGAGAGAGCACGGCCCTGCCGACACCTTCCTCTGGGGCTTCCAGCCTCCGGAACCGTAAGACAATACATTTCTGTTGTCTTAAGCCACCGATGTTTGGCCCTCTGTTCTGGCAGCCCTAGGGAACCCGTACACGCTCTGGTCTCAACCAGAGCTGCCTGGACCCTGGAGCAGGGAAGGCCCACCTCCCACTGGTCAAGGGGATCGAGGGCAAGAGAAGCCAGTGGGCAAAGAGAGCAAGAAGAAGAATCTAGAGACGCAAAAAAGCAGGACGTAGGGAAAGCCGATTTTGATCGCTCTTTGATTCTCTGGGCGGTCTTTTCTCGAGGGCTGATTCCTTCTCTGAACTCGGAGAGCACTTATGTCTCTACAAGAAACTCTCCTTGAGGTCTTAATCTAGCTCAAGCGGGTGCTTACTACTGGCGGCCACAGGGACCTTAAGAATGCAACGGCCACCGATTCGGCGTCATAAAAGTCACCTCCAAGACGCGGCGGACAGAGCGTGGGTAACAAGAAGGTGCAGAGGATGGGGGGGTCCCACCACGCGACAGCAGAAGGAGGCTTTCCGGAGAGGTGACCGTTCTCCTGGACTTCACGGGATGCCGAAGAGCTGACACGCGGGTCAGGCAGCGTGACCCCCTGTTAGATCCCCGTGCTTCTCAGGATTAACACCGAGCTGGTTGACATTGGGAAGGTTTTCATCAACCCTGAGCTGAAAAACAACGCGACTAGAAATAAAACCTCTGCCCAGTTGCCACGTTCCATTGAGCCACACGTTGACAGCTGTCCAGCGGCCTCCAGTGTTCAGAAGGAAGCCCCGAGTTCTCTGCCAACTGAGACCACATCTATCGATCCCGGAGCAAATTGACTCCCCTGCCTGCGTATCGCAATTCAGATGCAGACGCTGAACGGTGTTACCTTCTAATCACAAGAGCAGCATTCGGGCTCCACAAATATTTGCTTTGTTCCTCAACACTCTCCCAATTAAGCCCCAGGTAGAGAGGAAGATCACATTACAGCAGGCTGAATGGACAAAAGGTTGCAGTTAGGGATCGGGATACAGGTCTCATGGTCAAACAATAAATTCCTCCTTCTCACCCCAGGATAGGATAATGTGGGACGTTTCTTTTTTCTGTTTTCTGTTTGTTTGGGGTTTTTCTGAGAGAGAGAGACGGAGAAAGTGCGAGCAGGGGAGGGGAAGAGAAAGAGGGAGAATCCCAAGCAGGTTCCACACTGGTCCACGCAGAGCCCATGCAGGGCTCGAACTCACGAAACGGCGAGATCCCGACCTGAGCCGAAATCAAGAGTCTGACGCTCAACCGACGGAGCCACCGAGGCGCCCCAGGACGTTTCTTTAAAGTCAACGTGTACTGTGGTCCAACGGACCCTTGGGACCAGCTCCCTGCCATAAATAAGCAAGCTGTTCGTGTCCCGGCCCAGAATCTCAATGACCCACTGTGCCCTGCTCTCGAGTTCTTCCTCTGTCTTCTTTCCTCTGCTTCCCATTCTTCCTTCCCTACTTTTCTGTTCTGTTTTGCTCTGGGTCCATCTTCGGCGGGGGGTCTGGTGGGAACGCAGCCTCCTGGCCAGAAGAGAGGAAAAGGAAATGATGAAAGTGTTCTCTATCTTCTGGTGACGTCAGGGGAAGAAAAGGTGAAACAGAAAAGCACGCGACTTCATCCCATCCCAGGACGGTCCCGTGGGTCCCCGGCCTGGGCCCCCTGTGTCCTCGCCGGGCTGAGCCAGGTGTAACGGGGAGATGAGGGGCCCCAGCCTGGAGCAGAGCTTCTCAGGCCGTCTGGCGGCCCTCATTAGACTCAGACTGCAGGAAAATGATCCAGGCCACCCGCACGCACAGCCAGGAATCTCAATAAACCCCATGCCGGAGGGAAAGGAAGGGGAAACCATTTGGGAAATTCCTGCTGCCTGTGATAAGGAGCTCCTTGACGGGCACCATCGGAGCTCTCTGCTGGTGGCCCCGTGGTCTCCACAGAGTCACTGACGTGCGCTCCGGGCCGGACCCGAGAGCTAGGTGGAAAGAAGACGCTCACCGGGCCTTGGGGAAGCTCCAAGTCTGGGAGTAGCCCTGCAGGCAGTCCCCCCCCGCCACGCCGCCCCCCGGCTTGGGGATGCATCAGGTGGGCAGAACATCCCAGGCCACAACAGAGCTAGGCCGGAAGGCACACGGGAGTGAAGCAGGTGAGGGAGGAGAACGGGATTCTGGCAGGAAAAAACAGCATGAGAAGTAAGGAAGCCTGACGATATGCAGTAAGGCAGTAAGAGACTCAGAGCTCATCCTGTGGCCTCAGGCCCCAATTACTGGGCCTGAGACAGACCAGCCTGGCAGAGAACGAAGCCAGACCTGTGTCCTTACGCCTTGTCCCCTGGGGCTTAAACTGTCTTTCACCGTGAATGCTTTTGTGGCAAGACAGACATCACATAAAACGTTATTATGGGGGCGCCCGGGGAGGGGGGCTCAGTCGGTCAAGCGTCCGACTCTCGATGTCAGCTCAGGTCATGATCTCGCGGTTCGTGCGATCGAGCCCCACGTCAGGCTCTGCGCTGACCACACGGGGCCTGCTTGGGATTCTCGATCCCTCCCTCTCTCTCTACCCGTTGCACGCATGTGAGCGCGCTCTCTCTCAAAATAAACAAGACTTTTTAAAACGTGCCACCTTAACCGTTTTTAAGCACGCAGGTCGGCGGCACTAAGGACGTTCACGCTGTTGTGCAGCCCCACACACCGTCCGCGTCCAGAACTTTGTCTCTGCCCCAGCTGAAGCTCGTCCCCGCGAAACACCCCCCACTCCACCAGGCCTTGGCAGTCACCCTTCTGCTTCCCCGTGTCTGTGAATCCGACCCCTCTGGGTCCCTCACGTAGGTGGGATCACGAAGCATTCGTCCTTCTGCGAATGAGTTATTTCACTTCACATAACGTCCTCTCTTTCTTCAGACTGAATAATATTTGCAAAGAGCGTTTCTACCGTGAGCACGCAACTTTTGCAATGGCAATACACCGAACTACCTAAAATAGGCAGGAATGTGGCAAAAACATTAAAATTAAAAAAAAAAAAAACAAAAACCCAACCTTTTGTTTCCCCATGACAGAAGATCCAGCTCAAACCGACTGAGGCAGAGAGCGGGGCTTCGTGGGCTCACTGACTAGGGAGTCCAGAGCAGGGACGGTTGGATGCCAGGACTCAGAGGTGTTACCACGACCTGGCCCGGCAGGGGCCAAGCGCTGTGCCGGGGACTGGGCATAGAGGAGGGATTAAAACCAGTATAATCCCAGCCCTAAAAGAGCTTGCGTTCCTCTTGTCGCCTCTCCCCACGACTGAGCCCACGGCAGACATCTCTAATTGGCCCTCGTACTGGATCGGCTGAGCTTGGCTGGGCCTTCTTCACGTAAAAGATCTGTCTCCACGTAAAGCTGCAGAAAAGTACCACTTACGGGTTGGAATTGTCTCGTGAGATAAAACCACCCATCATTATGCCCCTAGAGAGCACAGTGATGATAACCACAGCTCACGCTTACTCACGGCTCACTCTGCGTACTGGGCTGTTAACCACACTAACCCATCTAATCCCCAGAATAGCCCCGAGAAGTAGGGACCCTTCACCCACCCCCATTTTACAGATGTGGAAACAGAGGCACGGAGAGATTAAGTGACCTGTCCAAGGATTCGAGCACATTGGTGAACCCAGATCTGAACCCAGGCTAGCTGGCTGCCCTCTGGGGTGTCACCTGGGGAACCACCGCCCCCACCCCCACCACCACTGAGCCCTCACCCCTACCTTCAAACCACCACAGAAATGTGGAACACAATGACAGGATTCTAGAGGGAATGACAGCATTTTCTAAAGTGCCCTGGCTTTCTATCCAACCTCAAAGAGTGGCGTGAAAACGACTTAAATTATAATTGGACAATACGGGTTTCTGAATTGTAATTGGGGTAATTAATTTACCATCAATATAATGCAAGGAGTTAAAAATAACTGATTGAAAATGGTTGAAAACCCATTGAAAATGTAGTATGTACAAGTGAAATACTCGTCTTACATGGAAAGTACTTAACCAAATATGACACAGTCTAATAAATCTCTCTCTCAGCCATTACGGCCGCATATGTTACAGTTCACAGTCAAGCTTATCAGTGGAGCATAAGAGCTCGTACGATTCCTCTCTAATCCCTCTCAAGACCCCCTTTTGGCATCAGAATAAATTTCATAACAGCACATTCTTTGAGAATTTCTGCTTCTCGTGCTTGGACGCTCATTCTCACAGGAGGGCTCAGTTCGGGGCCCCACTGCAATGGAATCAGAGCATCACAGGCTCTGGAAACGTCGGCAGGGCAGCTACGTAGGGAGTCAGCGTACTGACTCGGGCAGAGCTGGGCGCAAATCTCAGCTCTGCCGCCCATAGCTGAGGGTCTCGTAGCCTCTCTAAACCTTAGTTTGTTGATTTATTTTTTTTGAGAGAGAGAGAGAGAAAGTTGGGGAGAGGGGCAGAGGGAGACAGAGAGAAATAGAGAATTTTAAGCAGGCTCCACATTCGGTACAGAGCCCAATGCGGGTCTTGATCCCACGACCTTGAGATCATGACCTGAGCCGAAATCAAGAGTTGGATGCTTAACTGACTGAGCCACCCAGGTGCCCCAATTTTTTTAATGGATAAGCAAATTACCTTCTCAGAGGGTTATGGCAAGAGTTTAGAGAGAAATATGAGTGAACCCTGAGCACGGCGCTTTGCACACAGGAAATGCTATGATTTGTTTCTAAAAAAGTAATAGCATCAGGGGCTCCTGGGTGGCGTTCGACCTCAGCTCAGGTCACGATCTCGCGGTCCGTGAGTTCGAGCCCCGCGTCGGGCTCTGTGCTGACAGCTCCGAGCCTGGAGCCTGCCTCTGATTCTGTGTCTCCCTCTCTCTCTGCCCCTCCCCCACTCGCACTGTGTGTCTCTCTCTATCTCTGAAAAATGAATAAACCTTAAAAAAATTAAAAAAAACACAAATCCTAGTATCATAATCTACATAGACGGATACTAGAACTAGAAAATGCATTTTCTGAATGAGTCCTGGCTCCCCCCCACCCCCCGCCCCACCAGAGGCCACCGTTCAAGTGCCAGTATATGAATGGAGTTGGGAATGTGGACTTCACAGCACTGGTGCAGGGATCAACCAGTATTCACTGGTGCCCTTCCCGGTGCCAGGAACTGTCCTGGGACCCGCAGAAGCCCTGAACGAGATGAGCTGCTTGCCTTTAGGGAGCTCACGGAAGAGTACGAGTGGATAATCGACAGCTTGCATGGACCACGGTGAGGGGCACCTCTATGGCAGCGTTCTCTGGGAAACCCTGAGCCTTTTCGGCCACTCGGAGGCCCCCGCCTCATGCCTCCCCAGGGACGTCCTGTGTCCGACATTCCGGTCCAGTGAGACCACGGGACGCAGCGGGAGTGTAGAAAGCAAAGCAGGGCTTCAGAGGAACCACTGAGCAGGCTGGGAGGTATAGAACCTGCTGGAACACTGCGGGCGGGCGGGGCGGCACCCTGCGCAAGCTGAAGTCCGCGTCTGGTGGGAAAAGGCAAGTCAGAGCTGGAAGAGGAAGCCATTCCTGATTTCCAGGTGCCCCAAACACAAGGCGGATGGCGGGCAAACTACGCCGCCCGCCCCACCTGCCAGTACGTTGGATATAAGGCTCAAATACCAACGGCTAAGTCCCCCAAATGGAGATCACAGCAAGAGACACTCTGTGCCGCCAGTGACCCACAATAAACCTACCCCCCGCCCCCCAGATTGGAACTTCAGATGCAGAAGCCCAGTTCTGTGCTTTCCTTCAAAAGGGAGGGAGGGAGGTGAACTTCAGGGCCACTTCCGGAGCCTGTGAGGACCACGTGCCCAGGGGGCTGGCTGGGCGGACGGCAGCATTGGAGAGTGACGGCCACTGCTTTCGATTTTCGTTTTACCACCAGTCAGGGAGACCCTGCTTCGCTCGGAACAAATCCGCATTAAGATGAGAGAGATGGCTAGACACATTTAATCCAGAAAAATCCCTCTTTGTGGGAGAGCGCACATTGTGGCGTGGGATGGAAAACTAAGGGCCACGGTGTGACGTGTCTGTCATGTGTGGTAGAAGTCAATAAACACAGGGCAACACGTAGCAGGGTTGTGTTGGAGGGCAGAGGAGATGGGGGAGGGCCCAGGGAAGAAAGTGTTGTGCTTGTCTCAAAGGATGAGTTTGAGCCTTCTGGTAGACCAGATGGCCTCTGGCATTCCAGGCGGAGAAAGGAGAAAGGCAGGTCGTAAGACATGGCCAAAGCAGTGGAAGGAGGGCAGCAGAAAGGGAAGGGCGGGCCCAGACCCAGTGAGGAGGGTCTCATACGCTCAACTACGGAGTCCCCGCTTTCCTTCCCCAATGCGATGTTTCTAGCTCTATCTTGCCCTGTTGGAAAAGGCTTTGAGGGAGCCAAGTGTGAACTCTATCCAAAGGTCAATGAAGAGTAATAGTGAAGCGACATGATCAGTCATCAAGTTTGTGGAAATGCCTGCCATTAACAAGTGCTCGACACACCCCAGTTTCCTTCTAGGCACTGAGACAAGAATCCTTTCATTTTCTGGATGTTTCTGTCTTCTGAGTATGCATCTAGTGTGGTAATGCCTCGACATCATCCGTAGGGGTCAAGGATAGAGCGGTCATGTCACAGATGATTGCCGGGTTTAGGCTGGAGTGGAGGCATTGCCTTGGGCGATGCTGTGGCTTCGAGAACACAGAAGGGCATCTCTCTCCTACGGGGCAGTCCAGGAAGGGTAGGCAGGATCAGCTTCCCAAGGTCAGCAAGGACCCCGGTCTTTATCTCCATTCTCAGCTTTGAGGTTGCTGCATTTCCACACCTGCATTTAGCCACAGGACAGGAAACTGGGGACATCCCAGGCAAACTACTTCAGCCTGGAGGGACTCCCGCTCACAAATGTAACACTTGAGTTCAAAGGAGGCCCTGGTCTTCCCTCATGACCTCATGACAGGCTAATAAAGGCCCGTCGTCAAATAATAAGACAGCCCGGGTTACAATCACTGTTCGGCGGCTTAAGGCTCCAAGACCTTCCACAAGTCATATGCACTTAACCTCCCTGAAATTATTTCCTGATCTGTAAAAGCAGCTTGCGATGGGTGGCTCAGTCGGTTAAGCGTCCAGCTCTTGATTTCAGCTCAGGTCATGATCTCACGGTTCGTAGGTTCAAGCCCTGCATCCGGCTCTGGGCCGACAGTGCAGAGCCTGCTTGAGATTCTCTCTCTCCCTCTCCCTCTGACCTCCCCCTCCCCACCCCGACTCTCAAAAATAAATATTTTTTAAGACATAGCTTGTGATGATGATAGGAATATAAATAAAATATGCAAAGTGTCTGGCTCGTGGTAAATCTCATCAATGCTGCCCTCCCTTCCTTGTGAACAGAGGTGATCGAGCCGAAGCTTCTGAAGGAGATCAGGGTTCATTGAAACGGCTTGGGGGTTCTCTAGAATCTTTCCATCAGGGGGAACTTCACTGACGCTGAAGGTTGCAGTAGGAGGACAAAATCACAAGCAGACAGACGTCACAGAAGCAAATAAGACATTCTGTCTTTCAACCAGCATGCCTGAACACCAGCACAGCCCTAGACCTGGGCTCAGCTCAGAAGACAGTGTGGTGAGAGGGAAAGGGGCCAGCGCTGGCAGTGAGACTGGAGCCCCGCTCGCTGTCCCCTTCCCCCCGCCATGTGAGGACATAGTGAGAGGGTGGCCATCTGCTAGCCGGGAAGAGAGCCCTCACCAAGGACCAAACCTGCCTGCACCTTCACCTTGGATTTGCAGCCTCCAGAAGTGTGAGAAATGCACGTCTGTTGGTGAAGCCATCCAGTCCATGGTACTCTGTCTTAACAGTCCAAGCAAAGACACCTACCTCGCTGGACAGGTTGCAGAAAAGGTGAGTAAGGTGCCTGAGTCAGAGCTGGCACATGGTAGGTGCTTGATATGGAGTAACGTGGATTATCGTGTCCCAATTATTTCCATCACCATCGTTATCATGCAAACCCCGCCCTCAAGGACCTCACCGTCTGGTAGGGGAAACAGATACATGAAACAGTGTTTGGGAAGCCCGAGTACTTTGGCTGCCCTGGGTCTCAAGAAATAAGGAGATCTTCCCCTGGGAAGAAAGCTGAACTCACACCCAGAGCCACATACAGTCTGCTGCTGCACCAGGAGCCCCAGGTCGAGCCCCAGCCTCAAGGCTGACTCTGGAGATGCCCCCACCACCACCACCACCCAGGCAGGCGGCGGATCCGCAGACTATATCCTGCCCCTCCGCTCTGGCGCCTAGCTGAGTACAGCTCCTGGCAAACACAGCAGGCATGGAAACGCATGCCGCCTCCCGAGTTGTGATACACATTGGCATCCTTCTGGGTGCGCAAGCTGTCCCCGCTGCCGATGCCAGAAACATTGCCGTGGCAATGTCACACGGAGATGCGTTTGCCCCTCCCCCACCCCCACGCCTGGCAAAAAGTTAACTGTGCCTGATTTCACTTCGGGTCCATATGCCACCTCAATTTCTGATCAGAGGTATTACAAATTACAGTCTGTCTCTACAGAACATTAAAGTAGGCTCATTTCTCTCCCTGTGTCAACAAATTAGTTTCAATTGTTTGAGAAAACGTGCTAGATGGCGTTCTCTCCATGCACAGATAACTTCTTTTCTCCGCTCCCCAGGGACAGGACCCCTGGTTAAGATGTTCGCCTCGCCTCCCTACCTCATGCCCCCCACATGATTTAACCTGCCCCGGGGGCAGGCAGGTGGTTTTGCTATCAAAGTGTGCGATTTAACAATTGGAAGAGAGATTAATTAAGGAAGAAAGGATTTTCTCCCTTTCTTTCTTGTGGGTTCAAAAGCTCCTTTAATAAGAGGAATCAACAGACATCAAAATAACAGAGTGGAAACTAGGTCCCGTGATCCCTCCTACTCCCCCCACCTCCCAGGTCTCTTCAATCTGGCCCTAAGGCCCAGGGGTATGGGCTGTCTTACCCCAGCAGCCCCCCCACCCCACCCCTGGCAGATGCCCTCGCAGAAATCAATCAGGCGCCCAGCGGGGACGAGATGGACAGAAGGAAATTTAAACGGGATTTTGATAAATTTCGTCAATACCAGCACAAAACAGAAGCAGGACAGCTTTATTGATTTAAACATTAGAATAACATGCGCTTTCTCTGCATTTTCCCAGAAGTGATAATGTTGCTTATTTTTAATCTAGATTGAAATCTCCAAGAGTTTCCACAAGCCCCTTGTGGTGATTACCAAAGATTAGTAATAACATGTCTAATTAGTGTAGAAAGACATAAAAATCAATGGCAGTGGGAAATGTTATCCTGCCTGCCGGTGCTCAGAGGTGAGCCTACGCGTGTCTCCAGGGACAGGCAGTGCCTGGCAGGCCCACCCCCACCCCACGCAGCCCCAGCCCCAGGGGTTGGCTTACATCCATCCCCAAGGAAGCCCGGGGCTTTGCAGGGGCTTCCTGAGTTCCCAGATAGCCTTGCTTCCAGCTTCTGATGTCTTTGTTGAAGGAAATAATAAAAAAGAGAGCATGGTTCCCAGGCAGGTGGAGTGAGCCAACCCAGCCAGTGCCCAGATTCTCAGTTCTGCCTTTTAGGGCAATTCAACCATAGTTAGCAAGCACTCCCAGCAAACAAAGGGAGGAAAGACCCAGCCCCTGGTGGCCTACATGCCCTGACCCCTGAGAGAGAGAGGGTCCTGTGGGTGGTGGGGCCCCATGTGCCCGTCTCTCAAACTGGGGATTCAAGAGGCATGTTTGGTTCCATCTGGGCAGGGGGTGAGGGTTCCCTTTCCATCCCATACAAGGCCGCCATGCCTCCACCCACTGTCTAGCTCGTCCTCCAAGGTCCCTTCCCTCCTGCTCTGATGGCCTCCCTCCCTCCCTTCTCCCAGGCCCAGGGTGACCCAGCTTCTGAAGACTCTCGGGAAAGACCTCCTTCCACGCTCCAGAAAGCATCTCCTCAGAGCCTCGGTTTCTGCGTCGCCATACAGGGGGGTGGGGGGTGGCCCTAGAGGTCAGAGAGACAAAAAGAAGGAAAGACAGCAGGACACCCAGATACAAATGGATGCTTAGAGATTATACATAGGTACAGATCACCATTGAAGTCCTGCTAACAAATAACAACACAATATCCTAAGAGGTATAATGAAGTGCCCAAGATATGGGTGAAGGAGAGGTTAATTCTGCCTCCCAGGTGAGATACGGAAAAGAGGAGGGCTTGGAGAGGGGTCTGGAAGGAAACAGAGGTGGCAAATGGAGGTAGGGCTTGTTAGAACATGCCCATGGACAGCAGCCGAAGCATCGAAGTAGAGGGAGAGGACAAGGAGAGACCCATGTGGTTGGGGCAGTGACTGCCTTCCATCCCCTTACACTCCACCCCACCACCACCTTCTGCCAACCCACCCCTCCCCCAGGACCGCCGAAGGCCAACCCACCCCTCCCCCCAGGACCGCCGAAGGCCAACCCACCCCTCCCCCAGGACCGCGGAAGGCCAACCCAATGGGCAGCGTCCAGTCTTTATCTGTTTGCTTCATGTTGCTGCATTTGACCCTGTGGACCAGTCTCTTCTAGAAACATTTTCTTCTTCGATTTCTGTAACTCCGTGACCTCTTGGACTCCTCTGTCCCTCTGTCTCCTTGTCCGGGTCTTTCTCTCCTCTCTTGAGAATCCCTGTGGCTCCATTCAGAGTGCCCAACATCCTCTGCCTTCTCCCTTTGGATGGCGTCACTCAGACGCACAACTTTACCTCCATCTTTACCCTGCTAAGCCCCCAGTCTCCCTCACCAGCCCACGCTCCCCTCCTCATCCCCTGACCCACATGCCCAACGCTTTGCCTAACATTTCATCCGGGATGTCCCAAGGACAGATACCACCCAAGCACTTATCCCTCCAACTCCTTCCCCAGCATCTGCCACACACTCTTGTCTTCAAAGCCGTATGAGCCTTGGTTCAGGACCTCTTCGCTCTTTGCCCAAACCCCAACAAGAGCCCCTTACAGATCTCACTGTCCCTCCCACCGTCCCCTCCCAGGCGGCCCACACCCTGGCCCTAGAACACAAATGCAATTACGTTATTTTTCCTTTTGACATGTTCCGAGCCTCCCTGTTGCCTTGGAGACAAAGTAAAACCTCCTCCGCTTAGCACACAAGGTCCTAGGTCACCCATTTTTTGCAATTACTTGCCTAACATCGTCATTTGGCCAAACGTCGTCATTCCAGCAAGATAGAACCACGACTTGTGTTGCCACTGATGCGCTAAGCTGAGTCATCGCTTCACCATTTTTGTAAACTGAGAGCCTCCCACACATCCCAGGCGCTGGGAGCACAGTCGACATGGCAGACAGGTCCTCAGTCTCCCGGAGCTCACGTGTGGAGCCCGGCATGGAAATGCAGATAACGAAATGGAAATAATATGTAGGGAGGTAAACCAATGGAGGTGCTGGGAGCCAGGGGTGGACACACAGGGGGCTCAAATTCATCCTTGGGGTCTTCGAGAGTGCTGCTCCCTCTAAGCCTAACGTCCTCCCTCCCCTCACACACCAGCCATACCTTTCATCTTCCACGACTCAACTCAAGCACCTTCCTCTGCAGTTGACTCGTCAACGACCTCTTCCTTCCGTGCTCCCATGACACCCCGTGCTTACCCCTCGTCTCTCTCGATCTGCGTCACAACCTCTGTGTCTAGAACTGTTGTCTTTTTTTTGTTTTTTAGAAATCTCTAGAACCCAGCACAGAGCCCAGCACAAGCAGGCACTCGATACCTATTTGTTGAGAAAAGGGAATAAATGAAGTAGCATAGAGGTCAATGTTTTCTCGTGTCTAAGGGGGGGAGGGTCAGAAAATCATACTGTAATTGCTAGTCCCTCCCAGACAGGATGAGAGGCAGACATCTTGGAATTCCTTGGCAAGTCCCCTTTAGATGCTTCACCCCGACAGTCTCCCCTTGGAGGAGGAAAGAGGATGAGGACCCCCCCCCCACCGCTGCCTGGTGGGTTTTGAAAATGGAGATCCATAAAGAGAAGGTCCATGAGCTGTGAGATGCCAGCACCAGTCCGAAACCAGTATTCCCGGGATGAGATGGGTTCTAGAATGGGGCTGTGGATGTGAGGTGAGCTTTAATGAAGGACAACCTCGGGGAGCCAAGCCTGGAGTGCCTTCGGCCAAACCGTGGGATGGAGACAAGACTCATCTCAGAAATTCCCAGAAGTCTCTGCCAAGATTTGGACGGACCCAGCCTGGGCGATTATGCAGGACAGAGTGCCAACAGCGACACCATGTGGCCACGAGAAGCAACAGCAGGCCCCGCATGGCTCCTGAAGGTAGCTGTGGCGTGAAACCAACCCCGCTTTGGATCGTTGTAATGCTTGAAAAAGCCAAGATTGGGACAGGCTTCAAGAGAGAGAGAGAGAGATGCTCACTTCCTGGGAATAAGGCCCGCTGGCTCGTAAGCCATCGCTTGGAAAAAATAAGACCTAAGTTTTCATTTGCACTTAAAGATTGGGGAACTGTTCAGGCTGGTTAGCAGAGGGTTAGGGGTGTGGCGCCTGGAAGGCAGCCGGGGCCAACAAAGGGCAGCGAGTGCCACTGTGTCATGTCTAACTCCTAAATGTGAATCTATTTTTGAACCTTGAACTTTGAAATAAATTCGGACTTATTAAAAAATAAAAAGCTGCACCCGCGGGTACGAGTGATTCCGATCTACCTTTTCCGCCTACCCTGAATGTTAACGTCTTACGCAACCACAGCACAAGGATCTAAATTAGGCAATCGAAATTGACACGAGACTCTGAATTAATCTACAGACCTTATTCAAGCTTCTCCAACTGTTTCCAGAATCTTCTCTACGGCCCCGGAGTGCATTCAGCTGTGAGGTCTCCTTTGCCTTCTCCAGTCTCGGGGAGTCCTGTCGTCGTCCTCTGTGATTTTGACATTGTTAGAGAGTCCTGGCCAGTTAGTTTGTAAAATGTTCCCAGGTTTGGGTTTTTCTGAGGTCCCCTCATGTCTACGCTCAGCACTTTAGGCAGGAAAATCACAGAAGCGACGTTGTGCCCTCGGGTCAGTACCTCGGATCAGGAAGCACCTGATGTCACGATGCAGCTCATCGCCCGTTCGCTTTACCGTCCTTTGGTGGGTTTGGCCTCGAACAGTCATCAGTCTGGTGTTCCATCGTTCCGTCCACGTTCAAAAATGAGAATCCGACTGTAAGGAAACACTTTCTCTTCAGCCTAATTACTTATTTCCTCCCGTAGGCCAGCGTGGATTCCTGGTTAGTGATTTTATTTTGCGTATCACCCATGACTATGATTCGTTCGTGGCTTATCCTCAGGTTCGGTCACCGGGAGCTCCTGCAAGCTGGCTCCTACCTCCTCTGGACACGGTCCTGTCATTTTTTTGTTTTGTTTTGTTTTTTTTCAAGCAACCTTTATTGTTGGCGACAAGACGTCCCGGGCTCATCTTGTGCCTTCCCCACCCCAGCCCTGGAACTGACGTCGTCACGTGCACTGACGCACTAACGCAGCCGTCGCGACTGGTGTGAGAGCACCCTGTTGAATCTATCGTTGTTTCCTCCGCCTCAGCCTGGACGCGGTACCTGATGGTTTCCCTGCTCGGCAAATTACTTTTTACTGGGTGAAAGAGAACGCGCGGCATCTGCCCATCGGTTCGGCGAGAAAGCACCAACCACTTACCACACACCGGGCCCTGTGCCAGCGGCCGAAGATAGAGGGTAGCCAAGCCTCAGTTCCCCCTCCAAGAGCTCAGAGGCAAGTAGGAAGACGGAACAGCCAGCAGAGTCCGGGAACGGCGTTGAAACCCAGGCGCCCGAGACGACGGATATCACGCACACACAGGGTGTGCCACAGAGCTGTGTGTATTTTAGGAGTTGATAGCTCCTACCCCCCCCATACCAAGGGTTGCGGGTTGAAGATTAGGGAAGATGCTTGAAGACTGCTACTTTGGAGAAAGCGGGGCTCAGCCCCAACCCCAACCCGGCCCCCACGGGGAAGGGACAGTCTCCTAATCCGAGCCCAGAGTCCGAGAGTTCAAGGAAAGGCAATTAAGAAAAGGTGGAGAGCCAGCTGTTGACGTGAGAACCCCACCCCCTGCCAAGCTCGGAGAGGGGGTCATGTGGTTTCAATAGCAACCCCCAAAGTACTCGGTACATAAGGGGCTGGTGTCTGTTTCCTACGTGGGAAATATACAGCATGCGAGACGAGTCGGTGAGGGGCTGAGAGGGGCATTCCGGTCTGTCCTCGCCCGGTGGGTCGGGACAAAGCACCCACGCATGTCTCCCATGAGCCAGGTGTAGACCCTGCCCTACGGGGCCACTTGGAGGCCCAGTGGACCTCAGCAAAGAGAAGCTAGAGACGCTCCTGGAAGCATGGGGGTCAGAGAGGAATAAGCAAAAGGTCCCAGGAAAATGCATCACGGGGCGCCTGCGCGGCTCAGTTGGTGACGTGTCTGACTCTTGATTCCGGCTCAGGTCATGATCTCACGGTTTGTGAGATCGAGCCCCGCATCGGGCTCTGCACCGGGAGTGCAGAGCCTGCTTGGGATTCTCTCTCCCTCTCGTTCTGTCCCTCCCGTGCTCTCTCTCTCTCTCTCTCTCTCAAAATACGTAAAACAAACTTCAAAAAAAATTTTGACTTTAAATACATCGCTCACATCAAGGGAACCACTGATGAGCGGTCCTCAGGAACAGGGTGAGGGTATCTGAAGAAGTCAAACTCCACAAAAGTCACCCCAAGAGAAAAGCTCCTCAATCCCCTCAAGGGCGGAGAACGTGACATCCTGCCCTCAAGGATGTGGCGTTCCCCTGACCCCCTCTCCCTCCTCGGACCCCAGGTCTGCAGGGGTCAGAGGCTGGTGGTAGGAACATTAGGAGAAGCGGGAGAAGAAGCAAGAAGGGGAACAGAGGGGCTGGTGGCAGCCATGTCCCAGGCTCCCCACAGGAGTGTGGGATTCAACACGACCAATCACCTGTGACTTTCCGCTACCACACAGGGCTGGGATGCTCTTCTCAGACTGAGTGACCATGACAGCGTTTCTTCCAGAGCGGCCCGGCCCGGTGGTCACCTTCGGCCACCTTCGCCGGTGAAGGATTAGCCCCACGGAGCAGACGTAAGGGGACAACGTAAAACCCCTTCAGGATTACAGTCCCTGATTTGTGTGACATAAATAAACCCTGCGGCGGGCGCATGAGCAAAAACCCTGCAAAAGCCCAAAAGGAGAACTTGAAAGAAAGCGGTCGTTATTGGGCACATTGCTGTCCTCATGCAAGAGCAGAAATAGAAAGACAGGGAGAGAGAGAGAGAGAGAGAGAGAGAGAGAGAGAGAGAGAGAGAGAGAGGAAGAAAGAGAAAGAAAGAAAGAAAGAAAGAAAGAAAGAAAGAAAGAAAGAAAGAAAAAGAAAAATGAAGGAGGGAGGAAGGAAAGGAGGATGGAGAGAAAGAAGGAGGGAAGGAAGGAGGGAGCAGAGAAGGAGGAAGGAAGGAAGGAAGGAAGGAAGGAAGGAAGGAAAGAAGGAAGGGGGAAGGAGAAAGAGAGAGAGACAGGGAGGGAGGGAGGAAGGAAGGAAGAGGAAGAAAGAAAGAAAAAAGGAAAGAAAGAAAGAAAGAAAGAAAGAAAGAAAGAAAGAAAGATGAGGGAGGGAGGGAGGAAAGGAGGACGGAGAGAAAGAAGGAGGGAAGGAAGGAGGGAGCAGAGAGAGAGGGAGGGAGGGAGGGAGGGAGGAAGGAAGGAAGGAAGGAAGGAGGGAGAAAGAGAGAGAGAGAGAGGGAGGGAGGAAGGAAGGGAGAGGGAGAGAGAAAAAGAAAGAAAGAAAGAAAGAAAGAAAGAGAGAAAGAAAGAAAGAAAGGAAAATGAGGGAGGAAGGAAAGGAGGATGGAGAGAAAGAAGGAGGGAAGGAAGGAGGGAGCAGAGAGGGAGGGAGGGAAGGAGGGAGGAAGGAAGGAAGGAAGGAAGGAAGGAAGGAAGGAAGGGGGAGGGAGAAAGAAAGAGAGACCGGGAGGGAGGAAGGAAGGGAGAGGGAGAAAGAAAGAAAGAAAGAAAGAAAGAAAGAAAGAGAAAGAAGGGAGGGAGGGAGGAAGGAAAGGAGGACGGAAAGAAGGAAGGAGGGAGAGAAGGAGGGAGCAGAGAGGGAGGGAGGGAGGGAGGGAGGAAGGAAGGAAGGAAGGAAGGGGAAGGGAGAAAGAGAGAGAGACAGGGAGGGAGGAAGGAAGGGAGAAAGAAAAAGAAAGAAAGAAAGAAAGAAAGAAAGAAAGAAAGAAAGAAAGAAAGAAAAAGAAAGAAAGAGAAAGAAAGAAAGAAAGAAAGAAAGAAAGAAAGAAAGAAAGAAAGAAAGAAAGAAAAAGAAAGGAGGGAGGGAGAGAGGGAGGGAGGAAAGGAGGACAGAAAGAAGGAAGGAGGGAGGGAAGGAGGGAGCAGAGAGGGAGGGAGGGAGGAAGGAAGAAAGGAAGGAAGGAAGGAGGGAGGGAGGAAGGGAGAACAGTTAGGATCTGGCCGTCCTGAGGAGGGGTATGCTTGGACGGTGTCCCCGCCCTCCGGGCGAGACCCCGCACCTAGGCTGTCTTATTTAATCTGTGCCTCGCCATTGAGGACCGTGGCCCGATGCCAGATAAAGCTGGCTAAAAGAAAACCGATTGTCTCAGCGGATGCTTGCACACCAGAAATCTTCATTTGTCGCCCGGCGGACAGGGAAGGAAGAACAAAAGAATCCGAGCCCCTGGATTCAATCAGCTTTTCTTTCTTTATTATTTTTTTTTTCTTTGGGAGCACTTTTCACCACCTGGCAATATTTCTCTTTTTAAGCCGGGCTTTGTGCTTTTAAAGCTTTATGAAATGTGCGGCTCAGGCTTCGTTCTCCTGGCAGGCGGACTATTCCCAGGGCCCACCGTCCCCTGTAGCAGTTTTCTCGGGCTGATGTCACCAGGCGGGGAGGCGGCACCGTCGCCTGTCCCAGGAACGCATCTCCCTGCAAACCCCGCCAGCAAAAGGCTCCCAAGGAGCAGATGTTTCTGTTTAAGGCTGACAGCGGCTGCAGGGACCGTTTTCCTCCCCATCCATTTTCAAGTGCGAGAGGCAGCTGTTTGCCAGGAACACAGACCCGGCTTCTAATGAGGTTCGTGGCCGAGCCGGGCCTTGGAGAGGGAGGCCTGACCAACACCAGGATGAGGTGATGAGCCGACCCCGGGAGGGAGCTGGCCGCGGGCCATTTCGAAATCATCTGGAGGAGAAATGTCTGGTTTTCTAGGACGCGGTTGGCGGTTTCAAAAAGCATAATCAATGGGAATTGTTGATTTCGTCTGCTTTCTGCCAGGGGTTGTCGCTCAGCTTAAAGAAAGAGCGGCCAAGTTTTTCAGCAGATCGGGGACGCTCTGACCAAGCGTTTCCCAAACTCGGTCTGTCCGCAGAATCAGCATTGGCTTTGCGGCCGCCCTGGGACATTCAGCTAACGGAATGCGACTTGGCTAATTCAGATTCGAGTCCTTGCAAGTTCCGGCTATGATGGGTGGCAGGAGACCAATGTTTAGGAACGAGTTTCCGACGTGGCTTTGGAGTGGAAAGCTTACAATGGAGAAAATCCAAGGCATTGACTTCGGTGTTGCTACAAACTGGGAGACGGCTGCAATTATCGTTTAAATAGGAAGGTATAGAAACAAACCTTTCATTTTACAATGAAAACCCTACAGACTTAGGATCAAACCCCTCTGGGGGGAGGGGGGGAGACGTTAATTCAAAATTCACTGTTAAGTAGCTTAATATTACAACCTATCTTATGTGCACGTTTTCATAAGGCAGAGAATGTAACCAGAGAAAATAAAGGGCATGGCATTTATTGAGTTATCCATATGGATTGGGGGCCCTCATACATATCCCATTTCCTCTACACTGCAATTCGAAGTTGTTTTTTTTTTTAATGTTTATTTATTTTGAGAGAGAGAGAAAGAGAGAGAATCCCAAGCAGGCTCCACGCTGTCAGCACAGAGCCTGACGCGGGGCTCGATCTCATGAACCGTGAGATCATGACCTGAGCCGAAATCAAGGGTCAGACGCTCAACCGATTGAGCCACCCAGGCGCCCCCTTTTTTTCCTTTTTTTTAAATTAAGTTTTTGTTTCTAAATATGCATACGTGACTGATAGCCATATGTGAAAACCAGAGGTTACCCCAATATACTACCTATGTTCCTCTGTATACACGTGTGTGCACACACACATGTCCCCATTTAAAAGTCAGTCATATCATACACACGATTGTGCACCTGCTTTTTCGTTGTATGGGTCCTAATTGTGACTCCCTAACTTCCAGGCTATCTTTCCTTGTCCCATAATACTCTGCTGCATCGCTGTACAAAATTATATTTAACCACTCCTCAGGACACCCCGGGGGGGCTCAGGTGGTTGAGCGTCTGACTTTGGCTCAGATCATGATCTTACGGTCCGTGGGTTCAAGCCCCGTGTCGGGCTCTGTGCTGACAGCTCAGAGCCTGGAGCCTGCCTCGGATTCTGTGTCTCCCTCTCTCTCTATGCCCCGCCCCCACTTGCACGCACTCTATGCCCCGCCCCACTTGCACGCACACGCACGCTCTCTCTCTCTCTCAAAAAAAAAATAAACATTAACCATTCCTCTGCTGTACAATTAGACTATGGCTATTTCTTCCTATTATCAACAATGTTGCAATAAACATCCTTGCAAATACACCTTTGTCTGTATCCAAGATTGCTCTTTCTTTTTCTTTTTCTTTCTTCTTCTTTCTTTCTTCCTCTTTCTTTCTTTCTTTCTTTCTACTTTTTTCTTTTTCTTTCTTTCTTTCTTTCTCTCTTTCTTTCTCTCTTTCTCTCTTTCTCTCTTTCTTTCTTTCTTTCTTTGTTAGAAAGGGGGTGCAAGTGAGCAGGGGACAGAGAGAAAGAGAGAATCCCACAAGGGGCAGAGAGAGGGAGAAGTAGGGCTCACCCTGGGCTCATGTTCACCCGAAGCGGGACTCGAGCTCCCCTGATGTGGGACTGAGACTTATGAACTGTGAGGTCATGACCTGAGCCAAAGTCAGATGCTTACGGAGGGAGCCACCCCGGCACCCCAGGATTGCTCTTTAGGGTAAATTCCTCCAGATGGAATTTTTTGAGGTCAAACAATAAGCACATTTTAAGGTTTTTATACATATTGTGAAATCACACTCCAAAAAAGGGTCCCCCAGGTTAAATCAGTGTAGTCAAGCGCCCCGTTTCCTCAAATTCTAAAGCTAGCACCGTCTTTTTCAAAAATGCCAATTTTTTGGCCGAAAAAATGACATGTTGTTTAAATGTTTCTTTAATTTTTTTAATATTTATTTATTTTTGAAGGGGGGGGAGGTGTAGAGAGAGAGGGAGACACAGAATCGGAAGCAGGCTCCAGGCTCTGAGCTGTCAGCACAAAGCCCGACACGGGGCTCGAACCCACAAACTGTGAGGTCACGACCTGAGCCGAAGTCAGACGCTCAACCGACTGAGCCACCCAGGCGCCTCCAAATGCTTCTTCAATTTGGAAAGATACTGCACGGATTTCATGTTTCTTGGCCATTTGCCTTTTCTCTTTTGTGAATTGCTATTTATGTCTTTTGCCCAATTCATAACCAGGGCATTTATCCTTTATTTTATTGATTTGTAAACACTCTTGACGTAAGAGTATCACATTTTTTTCCTGCATTCTATGTTGCAAATAAATGCCCCAGCTCATGTCACACTATTTTTTCTAGTTTATGGTAGTAATTGGCCACACTAAAATTTTAAATGTTTAGGTGGTCAATTGCACCAATCTTTAAAATTCTTTCTTTGACTGGAATATAAAAATCAACATACGTATTATTCTCGAGCTCTAATGGGTTTTTTTTTTTAATCTTTTAACGCGCCCTGAAGTTTAACGTCCAAACTGTTAGTAACTCATTCACTAAAATCATTCCCCTCGCTTTATCGTACACTGAATAGTTATGTAAACTCGGGCCTCTCTGTGCATTTTATTGCTTTGATTTGCTTGGCTCTGAGCCACGGCCACTTGCTTGAATCATTGCGAGTTTAAAGTGGCTTTTCAAGTCCGGTCCTCGGAAGCTACTTTCTGACCACAGAACCTGTGTTTCTCCGAAAATACCCCGTCTGGGGGCTCAGGGGGAGGACTGGCCCCCTGTCGGGGTTGGGAAGCAAAGCTCTTACACAAACACATCACCACTGTCCCACTGTGGCCGGAGGTGGTCTTGCTGAGGAACACGAAATGCACAGAAGATTCAGGGCAGTGCAGATATCGAACGAAGGCTGGAAGAGTCAGAGGACTCATCCCATCTTCGAACCACAAATGGAGGCTAACGCGTGCTGAGAATTACGCTAGGCTCTGGGGACACTGAGAGTAAGACACAATCCCTGGTCACGGAGCCGTGACGTGTAGAGGAAATCAGATCAGACGCCCTGACCTCACCTCGTGTCTCTGCCTCTCCCCAGCCTCTCTGGGCTGGGAACCCCAGCCCTGAGCTCAGGATCAGCTCTGCCTTGGCTTTTGATGAGGCTGAAGTTGCCTAAGCAGCACACCTTCCCTCCCTCCGATGTGTTTGCTGCTAAATCAGTTCCCTACTTTCCGCTAAATGCTACAAGATTTTAGTTTTGAATCCTAATTGTTAACATGGATCAAACACAGCAAATAGAAACACAATTGCAATACCAAAAAAAAAATGTTTTTGAATTAAAATTAGGGGCGCCTGGGTGGCTCAGTCGGTTAAGCATCCGACTTAGGCTCAGGTCATGATCTCACAGTTCATGAGTTCGAGCCCTGCATCAGGCTCTGTGCCGACAGCTCAGAGTCTGGAGCCTACTTTGGATTCTGTGTCTCCCTCTCTTTCTGCCTCTCCCCTGCTCATTCTCTCTCTCCCTCACTCTCTCTCTCTTTCTCAAAAATAAATAAACATTAAAAAAATTTTTAATTAAAGTTTAAAGAATAAATAAATCAAGTTCCCTATGAGCCTTCCCCAAGGAAAAACGGTGTGCCCTCTTCCTAAAGGTTGCGACCGTAAACAGTGCTGGGGTCAAAATTCACCAGTGCTGACCCTGCCATGCCAAGTCATTCCGTGTAGTTCAATCTCCAGACTTCTTCCCTCCTCATATAGGTGCCTTTTTCCAAGTACCTTCTTGGATAAATCTATGGGTGATCATATGAACTAATATGATGAACTGTTGATGAGGGAGCCTTCAGGAAAGCTTATTTAAAATATCTGACTCAGCTAGAATGCCCTTTGATTTTTTGCAACTTCTTCTCGTTCCTGCATGGAACATGGATGCAGTGGCCGGGAGTGCAGCAGCCATCTTGGGATTATGAGGCAATAAGAATGAATACAAAAGCCTACACACTAAGAATAACGGAGCAGAGGAATGATGGCTTGGGTCCCTAACGTTATTGCTGAGCCAACCATGGCATCCCTGGGCCACCTACCCCAGGCTTCTGAGTGAGAAATAAAAAACACTCATTGATTTCATTTATTGTTAATACAACTTCTGTTATTTATATCCCCCACCCCATTCCTAATGTGACCCCCATGCTGGATTCTTGTTTTAGGAACATGACTGGTTTCTCCATGTGTCTGCCCACTCCACAGGGCAGACTGATGTCTGGCCTAATTTTTTTTTTTTTTTTTTTTTTTTTTTGAGATCAAATTGCCATGAAATAAAATTAACCATTTTTAAAGGGCATCATTTTAAAGAGTATAATTCAGTGTCATTAGGACGCCTGGGTGGCTCCGTCGGTTAAGCATCTGACTTCAGCTCAGATCATGATCTCGAGGTTCCTGAGTTTGAGCCCCGCATCGGGCTCTGTGCCGACAGCTCAGAGCCCGGAGCCTGCTTCGGATTCTGTCTCCCTCTCTCTCTGCCCCTCCCCTGCTCACACTCTGTGTGTGTCTCTCTCAAAAATAAACAAAACATTTTTAGAAATAATAATTCAGTGTCACTGAGTACCTTCACAATGTTGTATGATCATCATTTTTGTCTTGTTTTAAGACAAAAAGAAACTCCACACACATCAGAAGTCACTGCTCCTGCCACTCCTGGCCACACCTAGCCTGTTTTCTGGCTCTACGGATGTCCCCATTCTGGGCATTTCCTATAAATAAAATCCTGTAATACGTGTCCTTCTGTGTCCGGCCCCTTCCACTTAGCACCCTGCTTTCAGGGTTCATCCAGGCTTTAGCGTACGTCAGTCTGCCGTTCCTTTTCATGGGCAAATAATACTCCATAGCATGGAGACACCGCACTGTTCATCCGTTCATCAGTTAATGAACATCTGGGCTTTTTCAGTCTGTGGCTATGGCGGAAAATGCTGCGACTCATGTGGCCGTTTTTGTGTGAACATCTGTTTTCAGTTACTTTTGGTGCGCAGGGAGGGTTGAATTGCCAAGTCACGTGCTAACTCGTTGTCTGACTTTGTGAGGAACAGTAGCCTAACTTGGAAACGCGTTTCCTTACAGCCCTGGAAGACACTCCCTGGGTACGAAACCAGGGGCTGGAACACGGCTGTCCGGGGACCGGGCTGGCCAGGGCCACACACGCTGTCCAGCGGAGACATTCCTCCCACCGCGCTCCCCGCACAAGTGGCCCAAACAGTGCTGCGGCCTCAAGGCGGGGCCGACCACAGGCCATTGTCTTGACCAGTGGTCCTGCTCCTCTGGGCTAGACTGTCTACCCCACCCCAGGCACTGGAGAGAGAGCATTCGGGCGTGAGAGAAAAATCGAAGGGGAGGGATGGAGAGTTCCGGCTCTCCCGGGAAAGTGAGCTCCGATGGAGGTTTTCAGGGTGAGGATGAGGCCGGAGGGGGCCGGTCTGGCACCATGTGGGGCCGACAGAGACAAAGGATGAGGTCCAGGGAAACGCCAAGAGGGCCAACGTCGTAGGAGCCGGACCCAGAGGCGGGAGGCAACGAGGAGGCACAGGGGAGAACCAGGCCTCAGACACTGAGCAGACTCCCTCGATGCCAGGACATTTTAGAGTGTCCAAGAGTCCCGAGAGTGGGGTGTGCCGCTCAAGGCACTGTACCCCTCGGACAGCAAGCCTTTGTCACCCCCCAAAATGAGCCTCAGCCTAAAAAAAAAAATGCTTCAGTCTCCACCGGCACACGGGCCTGACTGAACCGCATCGGACACTCTAAGAACGCCCAAATGCCCGTCAATCTTTTCAACGAAAGGTGCACGTAAAAGCAGTAATACGTTTGGGCTGTGGGTGGATATGCCAGCACATTTTTCATATTACAGACACAAGAGTTGCGGGCCTCGATCTCTGCTTTTATGTAATTTATGAGCGCTAGGAAAGCGTGGGGATTTCTAAAAGGTTGCACACACTTACGTATTATTAGCCCAAAGTGGTGAAAAATGAAACACCCGAAGTCTGATCTTCTCTTTGTTTCCAAGGAGACCGGCAGATTCGTCTCATGGTGTCCCGTTGGCCTTTAAGTAAGAGAAACAGAGGCACACACGCCTCCCCTCCCCCCACAGAGAAATAAAGCTCATTATTCACCCAGCAGAGGAGTGGGTGAGTCGGGAGGGTGGCCTGCGCAAAATCGGGTGATGGGTTGTTCAAGGCCGTAGGCAGGTTGCCGTTGAGTGAGGACAAGAGCTGGGGTCTTTCTCCATCATGCCGCCTCCCTTCCTGCCGCCCGGGATGGGACTCCAAAGACAGGAAGTGATTACCGCCCATCAGTAAACCGAAGGCTGTTGCTCTGGTCTGTGTTCCCAACACAACTGTTTGAGAGCTCCCTACACATCCCAAGTCAGGTCTTCTGTCCCATGAGAGCTCTGATTTTCTTCTTCCCAAGGTTATTACCCATCTTATTCAAAGAGGTCCGACCATGAGTGCTCGTGAGGGTGGGGGTCTGGCCACCCTAAGGAGTCTGAGACTCCAGGCGGATGGGTTAAGTCTTCAATAAAAATAGTACAAAGGAGGGGCGCCTGGGTGGCTCAGTCAGTTAAGCATCTGACTCTCGATTTCAGTTAAGGTCATGATCTCACGGGGGGACCTGGGTGGCTCAGTCGGTTGAGCTTCCGACTTCGGCTCAGGTCGTGATCTCGAGGTTTGTGAGTTTGAGCCCCGCATTGGGCTCCGTGCTGACAGCTTGGAGCCTGGAGCCTGCTTCCGATTCTGTGTCTCCCTCGCTCTCTGCCCTGCCCCCACTTGCACTCTGTCTCTCTCTCTCTCTAAAATAAATAAACGTCAAAAAAAAAAACCACATTTAAACACATTCTCTGGCTTCTAGGTCATGTTAGTTGATTCTAAACTAAGATGCTTTGCTGGCTCTTCGATTAAAAAGCATGCATGGCTCTTGAAGAGAGTAAAAATCCTTGTGCTCTGACATCAATGTACTCACCAGAGGGAGATTGCTCAAGAACTCTCAGAAAATGTACAAAATCCCAACCGGGTATTTCCGCTGCGCAAACAATGAGCGATGTGCGCAGAGGTCGTGCATAGGCCACTAGAGGATGGTGCCTGGTGACCCATTTCTGGGAATAAAGAAGGAAGGAAAGGGCCAGGGAAAGGAAAAGACGGGGCATTGCCTAAAACAGCTAAATGTCTAATAAAGATGGGTTAAATCATTACACATAAACATCTTTATATTCATATATGTCATATAGTTATAGTCACTTTGTGTGTTTGATGTAATAAAAGCAGAATGCAAACGCGGTGTGAATTTTGTTTTCAGGAACGTCTGTGAGTGTGTGTGTGTGTGTGTGTGTGTGTGCGCGCGCGTGCGCGTTCATGGGCTCAGACACAGGACCGGAGCCTCGTGCCGTGGTCATTTCTGGGTTCTGGTGTTACAGGTGATCATTTCCTTCCTCATACTTCTGTGTTCCCAAAGTTTCTGCCAAAGACACACTGCTTCTACCGTCAGAAAATCCCCAAAAATGCACTCTGAAAGAGCACTGTTTGGACTACTCCAAAAAATATCAACAAAAGTTAAATTAATGTTTTGGGGCACCCATCCATGGGCTAGGCACCATGGTGTGTGCGGGGACACAGGAAGGAGTCGGATATGGCTCTTAGCATGTCAAATTCAGAGACCAGTGGCGGAGACAAACTTAGATAAATGCGACACAACATGAGTAGGTATCGCATAGGATGATCAGCAACAGGGCTGCGGAAATGCAGAGGGAAGAGCCTTCACTCCGCCGGGGGAAGGTGAGCGAAAGCATCATGAAGGGGATATTTGAGCTGGGCTGTGACGACAGAAGAGGAGTTCGTCAGGAGGCCAGGGTCAAATCAGGGCGTTCTCCATAACCCGAGCAGCACGGACAAGGGGAGAACAGTGGGGCAGGATCGGTGTTGGGGACCAAGGAGGGACGGCACGAAGGGAAAGTCTTCGATGGCCGATTACAATTCTGGATTCCATCCCGTAACAAACGAGGAGGCCAGAGCAGATGTGGGGAAAGATGTCTTCAGCGACACCATTGAGGGGCGGCCTCATGCAAACTCGGGGAGAAAAGCTTACTTAGCCAAATCATTGTCTAACAATTAGTTGCCTTTCACAATTTTTCCCTTTAGGATGGTGAGCGTTGGGTCATTTCCTTTTTTTCTACTTTCCCCTTTTTACATATGCCATCTTGTTCCTAAATCCATTTCATAATTTATTTTTTTTAACGTTTTATTTATTTTTGAGACAGAGAGAGACAGAGCATGAACGGGGGAGGGGCAGAAAGAGAGGGAGACACAGAATCGGAAGCAGGCTCCAGGCTCTGAGCCGTCAGCCCAGAGCCCAACGCGGGGCTCGAACTCACGGACCGCGAGATCGTGACCTGAGCCGAAGTCGGACGCTTAACCGACTGAGCCACTCAGGTGCCCCTCATTTCATAATTTAAAATACAGGGGGAGTGGCAGGGGGAATAAGTCTACAGTCAACCAAAATTTTCATTTCAGATGCTGTCTCTTCTCAGGATTGAATGGTATAAATCAGGTTGGAAATACCCCAGCAAAACTGTCCCATCAACCAGACCATTAAAAACTTACTCCCCACGGGGCACCTGGGTGGTTAGTTGGCTGAGCAGCTGACTCTTATTTCGACTGAGGTCATGGTCTCCTGGATCGTGAGATCGAGCCCCACATTGGGCTCCCCGCTGTGAATATGGAGCCTGCTTGCGATTCTCTCTCTCTCTCTCTCTGTCCGTCTCAAAATAAGTAAGTAAACTTAACAACAACAACAAAGAACTTACTCCCCCGAGGAAAGCCTTGCCTCCTCTCAACTGGCTTCCCGATGTCTGGCCATGCACCTTCCCCCAAGGTGTGGACACCCCGCATGTACGGATCTGGAGCCTGCTTTTTTCACTTCCCCTAAACGCTCCCCCGTGTTGTCATCTGTTCCCTGAAGCACTGCCTTCAAATGGCTCCTTAATCGTCCAGGAGCAGATGCTTCATGGCTTTACTTAAATATTCCCACCGTTGGACTTGCAGCTTGCCTCGGCTGCGCTAAAATAAGGCTTCCGTGAAGCTCGTTCTATGTCAACTGATTTCCTGGGAATCTGTTACTAGAAATGACTATCTGTGCTAAGGGTGAATCGAATCAATCCCAAAGGGGGTGGAGAATGCGAACATTTCTAAGACTCTTCACACACGTTGCCAAATTGCTTTCGTGCGTGGGGTGATTCGATTCACACTCCGAGCGGAATACGGTGTTTAGCCGTTGCTCTTTTTTGCGGCAAATGGCCCGGATCTTAGCTCCCTATCTGTCAAGCGGGGGGGCCAGGCCCCCTTCGGGTCTGGCCCGCCGTTGGTTCAACGCAGGGAGGGGTTTTACAGTTACCACGTCGGTTTCTGTTCTCTAGGATTAATAAGTTTGGAATTACAAGAGTATGTGCTGTTCTTCTGAGCTATTGCCCTTGAAAACAGCATCTCTTTTTGGCCGCCCCTCGTTGGCTCCATTTTTTTCCGAGGTGAAATGGGGCATGAGACGACCCTGTGCCTTTCTCCCACGCACCCACCCACACACCTCATTTTCTGCCAGATTTAAAATGCAATCGTTACCGAGTGGCGCCTATTATCCGGCTCAACACGATGCCCATACCCGGAAGTCTGGTCACCGTCGTATATAATTTATGAACCCAACCCAGAAACCAGGCAAAGAGAAAATGAACACGGGCTCTAAGCGTCTGTGGTAATGAAATCACTTTTTGGTCTCGCATAACTACGCCTATCTGTGCTCATTTTCATGTCTCGATCTCTTCCCAAATTTGTTACCCCCGTGACTGACGCTCCAATTACGATTTCCTTCCCTCGCTTGCTCGCACGTTATCCAATAAATGCCACGGCCTTTCACTGCGCCGTGAACCTTATTTCCCAATTACTGTGGGTAAACAGGGATGAAGCCTTGAAATCATGTGATTTGGCCCTGAGCGCAGCGGCAGAGACTGAGACATATACATCAAGGCCACGGTCTCCAGAAATCACAGGCGGTGGGAGAAGCCTCCGGAACGGGCCCTCTTTGGCGAAGAGCGGTGTCCACGTGGACATCTTGGCCCCAGAGTGACTTCGCGGTCCAAAAAGGCACGTTTCCAAGTCCATCGGAGGGACGCCCTCATTTGCTTCCATTCTGAGCTAGTACCCGTCAGCCTCTTCAATCTCCATTAGCAGGTTAGAAATTTATTTAGAAAGCCGACAGGTACTATTTGGGGATTAATGACCACTGATTTATGAATATTGAGCAGCATTTCAATAATCGGAGACAGAGTAATCTCTGGTGGCTGCAGTCAGCTCTCCTTGTCACTGCCGTCTACAGCAATCACTCAAAGCCAGTTAAATGCTTCTGATTTATGACCTTAACCTTCAGGGTCCACTCCATTTGCTCTCTCGGTGTGTAAATTCTAAAAATGCAATTCCCTCCACCTCCAGAGAGCCAATTTAAGTCAACATTATGCATGATCCGAGAAGGCGGGAATTCTCGGATCTCTTATTTCACTTCATTAAATTTGCACCGAACATCTTGCAATTAAAATTTCATACAGATTTCTCCTTATGATTGACAATTGGCCTTGATGAAATGAGTTCACATTTGGTCTCTCGGAAGACTCAGAAGGAGAGATATGGGTCCGGACGTTGTTCTGAGAGACGTAATGACGGGGCGCTCACACTTGGATTAGCATTTGGAACAGACGCATCGGTGAAAGGGTCCGCCTTTATCACACAGCGAAACCAAGCCAGGGATGAGAAGCAAACCCAGTCCGCTTTGAAAACACAGCGCATGTTGTCTGCCAATGATAAAACAAGACGGTCACAGGCCCTTAGAGCAGGAACGAGCCTTGCAGGGCTCGTGGGCCAAAGCTTCCATGTTTCGCACACAGAACCGGGTCTCCAGAGGGGGAAAGATTCCCCAGCACGGCAGAGATGTGGGTGTTCCCGAATCTCTTGTCTGTGGGCCTCCCTGATGACCGTGAACCCCGTGACCGTGGGACCAATGGAATATTAAAGAAAGTGCTGACTGCCACCTCCAGGCTGGCCCATAAAATCCATCCACAGTGGACCCTCAGTCTCCCCACCTTTCTGAATAGACAGTGGTGTGAGTGAGGAAGAGATATATGGAATTAAGCCACCCAAGTGGAGGGGTTGCTTTCACAGTTAAAACACCTCCAACGCAGACCGTGGATAAGTCCTTGCCTGAGACACCCAAGGGCACAAAGTTAGTGAAGGAGTAAAAGCCAGAGCCCTGGCTTCCAGACGGAGGGTTCCGCGCCCTCCTACTCCATTCAGAGTGCCTTGGGGTTTCATTCGGGAAGTTAGAATTTAGAATGTATACGTCTAGTGGCTCGGTAGGTTGAGCATCCGTCCGACTCTTGATTTCGGCTCAGGTCATGATCTCGCGATTCGTGGGATCGAGCCCCGCCTCGGGTTCTACGCTGACAGCACGGAGCCTGCTTGGGATTCTCTCTCCCTCCCTCTCTCTCTGCTCTCTGCCCTCCTCAAAATAAATAAATAAACTTAAAAATTTTTTTAATTAAAAAAAGAAAAAGGAATGTACGCATCTAAGGAGGTGTCAGGAAGGGCCGAGAGGTAGGATTTGGAAAAGTGACTCCCGTCCCCCATGCATCTATTTAAACAGATATATGTGCACCAGGTAATTGTTTTGTTTCCTTTTGTTTTGTTTTGTTTTGGGGGGATGTGTGCCTGTTTTACTTCAGGCACAGGTGCTTTTCACAGAAGGACAACGGGGTTTATTGCAGGTCTGGGGTTTTGTGTTTTGTTTTTGCAAGGATGGAGCCTGAGGGAGACAGAAAGGAAAATGAGAAGGCCCGTCTCCGCCTACAAGGTGACAAACAGCAGGGCCCTGAAGGGGCCGGGTGGATGGAAGGTGACAGAAAACTCAGGCGGCCCAGTGTAGCTTCCGGGACACTAGAGCAGCAGGGACAGTGACGCGTAAATGTTCACGGGCTGACGGACCCTCGGGATACAACGTTTGCCAATTTCCATGGTGGACACGCTCCCCCGTGGCCAATCCCAAGCCACCCCCCTGATGTCATGCTCGACCTCGGAGCTGGGAAGAGACGCACACAGTAGGCCTCACAAGCCGGGAGGAGCCAGCCCCTGCTGCACCACCGGCGTGGAGCCTTAAGAACCCAGGGTGGCTTCTTCGGCACCCTGTAAGTTTGACGGGGCCTCAGTGAGGGGGGACGGAGCCCAGCTGGAGAGACCCCCAGGGGGTGGAGGGCGGGTACCAGCCACAGAGGCGGCAGAGGCCCCTTTCCTAGATCACATATTCGCAGCAGATCGCAGACCAGAAGGAAAAGGTGGCAGAACACCCACGGACGCGTCCTAGGTGCGGGGACTGCATCGGGGGGAGCGGGTCCAAGGCCGGGGACCTGGTGTTTCACAGCTGGATAAAGAAGGCGGCGTATTTTGCACGTCTTTCTCTTTGCCCCCGGGCTGCTGAGCGCTGGGCCATTTTGGACACCCGAGAAAGACAAGGCTGACGTTTGGAACAAGAGGTTTACCCAGGCTGGAAGTCACTGACGTCAGCGGGGAGGGGAGGGGGGATCATAAGGGAAAACCACATTGCCTGGTAGAACGTGAACAGGAACAGAAGGAAGTGAGGATATCCGATTCGGGGCTCAATCCCTGCCACTTTATGTCTCAAATTTCGTTCCTTCACCTGTAAAAGAGGGCGGAGCCTCCCTGTCGGAGTTGGATGAGACAGGACGAGTGAAACACCTCCCACCCGGGGCTGCATCACAATCCCAGGAGAGGACAGGAGGGCGGACCGGCTCCTCTGGACCAAGGACGTGGCCTGTGACATCCTCTGAGCCGAGCTGGAGGCAGAACAGCATCCAACTTCCTTCCCCACCTTCTCTGCACCGCAGACCCAAGCCCGAGCCCAGAGCCAGCTCTCAGGAGGCCGCCAATCAGCTGCACGGATTCAGGCCAACTGTGGTTCACCCTGTCACCTCCAAACTCCAGGCAGAGCTGCATGGAGGACATGGGCACAGTTTCAACACACAGGGGCCCATCGGGCGGACAAACGTGTTAGAAGGAATGACCGCCCGCCCGGGGGGAGCCCCGCTGCCCAGGAAGCGTGCCCACCTGGCACAGGAGAGGAAAATACACCCGTCCCGTGGCCAGGCCACCCGGGAAGGGAGCAGTGCCTTCCCATGGAGCACGTCTTCTCCAAGACTGGTGGCCCCGTCGGGGTGACACCGTCCTCTCCCTCACCAAGCTAACGTGGGTACCATAACGGGGTAGAGGAAGGGTGGTAACTATAAGACAGGGCACAGCATTCAGAACATATCCCTAATTCTTTTCCTTCGTTGGCTCATCAGCGAGTGGGTGGTGCTGTGTCTCAGGGCCCAGGCTGGGAACTGAGGGCACAGGGTGTGGGACGCAGGGTCCCTGCCCGCTAGCAGCTCAGTCTGGGAGGAGCGGAGGGGCCGGGAGACACGTCTGTGAACAGATCACTGCCAACAAGCAACTATGGATTCCGATCCCGTCTTATCCGGATGGGGCCTGGTGGAACAAGGGGCCAGGACCCAGGATGGGCAGCAGTCAGCCTAGCCTGAAACCTGTGTCCCTTAAGCTGAGTGTGGAAGTTCCCAAAACAGTCCGGAGGGAGGCGGTGTCTAGGGCAGAGGACGCTGTAAGTCAAGGCACCGATTTGGAGAACGGCATGGCAGTTCGGGGCTCTGCCGATAATCCACTTAAACCAGAGGGTTCCAGCAAAAGGAGAGGTAACACCGGGGGGGTGGGGGAGGGCAGACTGGGGCCTGACCCTGACCCCACGTTCCTCTGACCAGCATGACCGTCGGTCCTTCCTCCCTAACTAAAGAAAAGCGTATGTACGGGGCTCGGGACACGGGGGCAGCGTGCGTGCTTGTGGACAGAGGGCGTCATGCAAAGATACCCTGTACCCTCCCTGTACCCTCACCAGCAGACAAGGTGCAGATACGCACACAGTCCCGGGAGCCTGTTAATCCGGGCCGTGCTGCTGACCGGCAACAAGATGTGACAGGCAAAAATGAGCCCAGCTCCTGGGACGCACTGACGGGCACACTGGATATCGGCTCTCGGGGAGATCGTTGATTATGACCACCTATGAGCTCCCATCAACACTTGTCTGCGACATCAGGCGTCTTGTGACTTGTCTGCCCGGCGTTACCCCACTGGGTGAGACTCAGCAGTGCCTCTAAAACGCCACCCTCGCATCCCGTAACCCCAGCCGAGCTGCACGGAGCTAAGGCATGCCATCGTCCCGCTGATGAGTAGATCGGATGAGGGCAACAATCATTCTCAAGTGCATTCCTACCACACCTTAGGGTCCTGGCGAACTTTTGCCCACACTGCCTCGGTCGATCCGGCTCCTGGGCGGGCAGCTCACGCATGCTCAAATCAGACTCCTTGCAGTCAGGTCGTGGGGCTCCCGTATCCGGCTCCCCGTCCCTTACAGACCAGTCTCCACCCCACACTGGCTTAGTGCTTGGCTATGGGGCACGGTGCCACTTCATAGACGGGTGTTACTCGAACAGTAACCATCGGGGCAAACATATCCAGTGTTGATGGACATTAAAGGGGTCGGCATTAGCGTTCCCATTTTACAGAAGAGGAGCCTGAGGCTAAGAGGCAGTTCACTTAAGGCTCAGGGCCAGCCAGTGTGAGAGCTGAGCTTGACCTGGTTTTGTCGAACGCTGTCGTCTAATAAACAGGCACGTAAGTGATCACCGCTGTGTCGTGAGCCTGAGACGGAAGCAGCGCACAGCAGCACCCCCGAGGCTGCCTGCAAGAGGTCCCCATCAACCCGTGCCCCGGGTGGGTGAACCTGGAGGGAGGAACACGTCACCTCCATGAGCAGCTTCGGGCGGAGGTGGGCGTTAGCCTTCGAAACAGCCTTTGTCAAAGTGCAGTCATCTTTCCTCTCTGAGGCTCTTTATGGACTCACAGGAGCAGCGAGGGTGTGTGTGCACGCGCGTGTGCGTGTAAGTGACAGAAAGAGACGCAGAGAGCTCTGGACCAATCAAGAGAGACAGAAGGCACGCCCGTTTCAAAGCAACATTCGGGACCGATTCTTAAAAACTGCAACACGCCTCCTTCAGTCGGGGTAGACACGCTGAGCTCTGAGCGGCCGATATGGGGGCCTCTGGGAAGCAACCGTGAGTGGTCTCCCCACCGGGGGGGGCTCCCCGCTCCGGTCCCCACAGCGCTGCTCAGTTCGATAGCTGGCACCACAGCCTACTACGTCCGACTGCCTGTGCAGATCAGGAAGGTAGGAGGATTCCAAGCGTGTTCCCAAAGGGCAGGACTTCTGCCCCTCCCCACGGCGCCCAGCAGAGAGCCAAACACACGGTAGATGTTCAGCACACCTTTGGGGACTGAAGAGCCCACATTCTAGAAGGGGAACCCAGCCTTCAAACCAACAGGTTTGCTATGGGACAGTGTCACCGCCGTGGGAGAAACAGCAACCACACACAAGACAGACGCCTACACGCCCATGTTCATGGCAGCATTATTCGCGAGAGCCAAAAGGGCCATCAACGGATGAGCGAGTAAGGAAAATGGGGTCGATCCACACGATGGACTATTACTCAGCCATTAAAAGGAAGGAAATTCTGACCCCTGCTACAACATGCGTGAATCTTGAGGCTGTGATGCTAAAGGAAAGAAGCCAGACACAAAAGGATAAATATTGTATGGTTCCTTTTTTTTTTTAACGTTTATTTACTGATGAGAGAGAAAGAGACAGAGCATGAGCAGGGGAGGGTCAGAGAGTGAGGGAGACACAGACTCTGAAACAGGCTCCAGGCTCCGAGCTGTCAGCACAGAGCCCGACACGGGGCTCGAACTCACGGACCGCAAGATCATGACCTGAGCCGAACTGGACGCTTCACTGACTAAGCCACCCAGGCATCCCTTGTAGGATTCCTCTTATACCTAGAAGAGGCAGACTCATCGAGACAGAAAGCGGATGCAAAGTTACCAAGGGCTGGCAGAAAGGGAGGGACTCCACTCTCCACTCCCGCCACCCCCTCAGAATCTGCGAGCCTCCCCTCCCCTTCCACCTCCTCCTCCACGAAGCCCCCCTCCTTGGCCCAGCCTGCCCCAGCTCTCCCTGTTCCACACATTCTGAGAACATACTTACACACCGCTTTGTATGGCTTCCTAATTCCGGGTCCCCAAAGCCATTCTGGGCTTTCCGAATCCCCCCCACCCCGAAGTGCTCTGTGAACAAGAGTTTCCACGGTCAGATAACGTAGGGAAGTGTAGCAAGCCCTCCCTTTGAACGGCACAACGCGCACGAGCGCTTCAAAGAGCGAGAGGCCCGGCACCGTGTCACTTGGTCTTGTCCAGCGTGCTTTGCACTGTCATTCGTCCGCGCGAGGCTCTTTTCTCCCGAACGCTAGTTACGATCTTTGCGGCCCTTGCGCTCCTTGCGACCTCGTTAGGGAAACTTGGCCCCGAGAGAGAGACCCGCCCACCAAAACCCCTTGTCTTCCCAAGAAGAATGTAGGCTCGTGGAGGGTAGGATCTCCATGAGCACTTCCTTTCCGCCCGTCCCCTCCCGGTGCCGAGCTCATCACCTCATGGTGCCTCCTGAAGGATCCCGTTGCCTTGACGACCAGCGCGGAGTTGCTATTTCAGGACTTTTCTCTCCATCTCTGGAGCCCCAGGAAGGCAGCAAATGCCATAAGGCATTAGTCGGACTGTGCAGCGTTTCCGGCAAAGTGGCGTTAATAATGTTCCGCGCGTCTCATCAGCCAGGGCTCCCCGAGACAGGCGGGACAAGACGCTGCCGGTGACATATCACCCCAGCTGCCGCCTCGAGAGCCTGCTGCGAACGGCATTTTTATTTTTCCAGCTAATTTGGAAGGTGGGAAGCGGGGCTGGCTGCCTCGTTTCTGCCTCGTTCCTGGAGGTAATATGACCCCTCCGGTGAGTTCCCCCCATCTCCGAGGCACCATCTGCTTTACCGTCGCCAACAGCTCCCCTGTGCTCACAGAGCACTTTACGGGGCTGCCGAGGCCCAGGGGTGTCCTTTGTGCCTCTAATTATGAGGAGAGGGCGACTGCCACCTGGTTCCAGAGAAGGAGGCACAGACGAGGCTCCCTCCCTCCTCGGCTAAGTACCAGCAGCAGCTCCCCCTGTCTGGACCCTCCGCTGATTCCCCCTGCCAGTCCGCGGTGAGCCCGGGGCTCCGTCTGGCAGGGACGGCAGCCTCACGCTCTTTCCTGGTGGCACCAATCGGCCAGCAGAGCTCGAAGAAACGGACTTGACCCGAGTGAAGGAGTTATCCGTGGCCCGTTGGCTGGAAACGGTCAAATACCTGCACAAGCAATGTCGCGATGGGCTTTGGTCGTAGGTTATGTTTATTACTTCCAAGACCTTCCTGGTGTGCAGCACACCACCGGGGCCCCGCAGCTGGTCCAGTTGTCTGTGGCCTCGTAACAAGCTGTCCCAAGACTCAACGACTTCAACAACAATCATCAAATTGGCTCGAAAGTCTTCAGTTCGGGCAGGGCTCTGAGGGGCAGCTCACCACCGCTCCATGTGGCATAAACCGGGGCGGCTCATTGGGATCAGAGGCCCCGACTCCAAGATGGCGCACTCATGGGCTGGCAGGCTGCTGGTGGCTCAGCTGGGGCTTTCATTTCGGGTCCTTGCTTCCTTTCCACACGGTCTTCCTTGTCTCTCCAGGAGGCTCCGTGGGTGTCCTCACAGCACGGGAGCTCAGGGCGACTCCACGTTTTCCAGTCTCTTAAGATCTGGGCCTGGACACTGCCATAGGATCACTGCCACCATATTCTAGGTGGTCAAGCAGTAATGGAGACCTCGCAGATATAAGGGGAGGCGCCTAAGCCCCATTTCTCAACGGGAAGAATTTCAAAGAATATGTGGTCGTGCGTCCCTTAGATAAGATGCCAGCAAAGCTTACCAAAACCCCGCTCCTTTTGGTATGAATCGACCAATCCTGCCTTAACCTGGGAACCCCAAAGCACCCCACCCAGAGACCCTAATAAAGACTATCTCTCCCTCTGGCTGCACCCAGCCTTGAACTCCCGTATTGTGGCCCCTCAAGGCATGTCACTACCTCCTCCGGGACCTGGGGGAAAGAGACTCTTCTATTTAATTCTCCCTGGCCTTTTGTTGAACCAACTTCCACCATCCAACACCCTGGGGCTCTCCTTAACAAGTGTTAATTTAACACACTCACAACACCAGCTCAGAAGGAAGAAGGAAGGAAGGACTGTCATCTATGAAGAACCTAATTACTCTGGCAGTAGAGATTTCTCCATTGTTTTACAGACAAGGACCCTGAATCACACAGCTATGGGTGGAGTTGGGATTTGAACCCAGACCCGCTTTGTTTCCAAGGCTCTGCTTGTCCTACCTTGTCCGGGGAAGCCAGAAGTCTTCCCTGAGCCAGACTATCTTCTTCCTCACCTTGGGGGTCTCCACTCAGGACCCCCGAGAGCCTTTGAGAGAGGTGGCTTGGTCCATGTTACAGATGTCAGGGTCACGCCATGGCCCGTCCCCTACCTTCACCCCTGCCATCCATTGTCCTGAGATACCTGTGGGGAGGGTGGCGGCCGTGTCCTGGAATCCAGCAAGCCTGGGGCAGGGATTCTGTGGTCTCAGCCGCCACCCCTCCCCAGGGCCTGGCACCAGGTCTGGCTTTTGCTTCGGGACCCACACTTAGCACTCAAGCTCCGCCTCTCTGGCTGGAGCCCCGCCCTTGAACTCTAGGCTTCCTGGAGACCCTGAGACCCTGGGACCCTATCCAGCTCGGTGAGTGGGACCCCTGATGCACACTGCCACCCCCACCCCCACCCCACTCTTCACCTGGGCCTCCAGCGGGCCTGATGGCCTCGCTCTTTGCTCCGCGTGTCGACCTCCTTCACTCCGGCCTTCTCTGTCCCCTGGCTGTCACTCATTTTGCTCAGACTTGTGACAAAGACAGCAGCCCGCCCCAGGAAGCCTTCCCTGGGCAGGCAGGCTGTCTGCACTTCCTCTGCCCTGGCTGGGTCGTGCTGGGATGTCACCTGTTCAGATAGGCATCTCTGCCCGAGACTGAGATGCCCGAGGGCAGAAGCAGGCAAGTGCCCAGCGGCGCACTTGCAGACAGGGAAAGAGGCGACAGCCCAGGGAACCACGCGCTCACCCCGCGGTGCGACGGGGCGCTTGCCACGGAGGCCCAGCAGCGGGCAGACGTCGCCAGTGTCCCTTCCAATTCCAGTAACCTGGTGCTGGTTCCCCTGGCTTCTACTTTTGTCGAGTTTCCCGGACGCCCTTGTCGCCCTGTTGAACCTCCCTGTCCTCTGCAGGAGGGCACTGTCACTCCTAGTTTGGGTCGGTTTACTCTGCTTCACGGACCTGGGGCCGCAGCCCGGAAGGGGAGCCGAGGGCAGATCACTGATACTCCTATACTCTTGTCTCCCTCTCTCTCTTTCTCTATCTCTTTCCCCTTCTCTCTCTGTCCCTCTCTCCTCTCTCTCCCCTCCCCTCCCCACCACAAATGGGAACCACAAATTCCCTTCCAGTCCATCACAGGCCCGGTTGGAGGCAGGAAGCAGCATGTACTGTGGGCCTCCCGGAACAGGTGCCGGATCGGGTGCTGTCCATCCGTGACGCGCTTACCTTCACAGGATCCCCAAGACGCAGGGATCCAGAGTCTCTCGTGCCATCGAGGTGGATTTCACGGAGGTCACCCCACTGGTTCGAGTCACGGGGTTAATGGGCGGTAGTGCAGAAGCCTGGGTTAGTTTCCAGAGCCCACACATTCCCGTTGACCCTCTGAGTCCCTCGTGTCCCTGAACCAACCCGGGCTTCTTCAGCCAGAGTTTGATGAAGTCACGTTAATATTGATGCCAGATTAGGGGCGCCTGGGGGGCTCAGTAGGTTGAGCGTCCGACTCTTGGCTTTGGCTTCAGGTCACGATCTCACTGTTCGTGCGATCGAGCCCCACGTTGGGCTTTGCACTGACAAAACGGAGCCTGCCTGGGAGTCTCTCCCTCTCTCTCTGCCCCTCCCCTGCTTGCACTCTCTCTTTCTCTCTCTCTCAAAATAAATAAGCAAACTTTAAAAAAATAATTCTCTCTCTCTCTCTCCCACTCCCTCTGCCCTTCACCCACTCACACATGCGTGCTCTCTCTCTCTCTCTCTCAAAATAAATAAATTATATATCTTATAGTATATAGGGTATAGTATGCATAGTATATATATGTATGTATATATATATATATACATACATATATATAAATTACTACCACCCTTCATCTCCACTGGCTTACTTGGGGTCCCACATTTAACACCCTAACAGTCTTTCCAAAATAATCCTGAAGTTTCCCAGGGATGCTAGAAGAAGATCGCCCCCAATAAATATCCAAACACTGGGCGCCTGGGTGGCTCAGTCAGTTGAGCGTCCGAGTTCGGCTCAGGTCATGATCTCGCAGTCCGTGAGTTCGAGCCCCGCGTCGGGCTCTGGGCTGACAGCTCAGAGCCTGGAGCCTGCTTCGGATTCTGTGTCTCCCTTTCTCTCTTACCCTCCCCTGCTCATGTTCTGTCTCTCCCTGTCTCTCAAAAAAAAAACGTTGAAAAAAATTAAAATATATATATATATATATATATATATACACATCCAAATACATCAGATGCTGCCACACCCAACTGCTTAAATGGGACACCATAACACTATATTCCAAAGTGGACCCTGGACAACCTTCCAAGGGGTGGCATTGAAGGAAACCAGACAGGCATCTGAGTTCCAACTCGTGTTCTCTGGTCCAAATCACAGCCCACTTGGGGCACCTGGGTGGCTCAGTCGGTTAAGCGTCCAACTTCGGCTCAGGTCATGATCTCCCCATTTGTGAGTTCGAGCCCCACATTGGGCTCCCTGCTGTCAGCCTGTCAGCACAGAGCCTGCCTCAGATCCTCTGTCCCCCTCTTTCTCTGCCTTTCCTTTGCTTTCTCTCTCTCTCTCTCTCTCTCAAAAAGTAAATAAATATTTAAAAATATATATGTATGCTATCAACAGTCACTCTACTATTTATTTCTTTTTTTTAAGTTTATTTATTTTGAGAGACAGAGAACAAGAAGAGGGGAGGGAGACAGAGAACCCCAAACGGGCCCCAAGCCGTCAGCGCGGAGCCCGACTCAGTGAACCGTGAGATCCAGACCTGAGCCAAAATCAAGAGTCCGACGCCTAACCGACGGAGCCCCCGGGAGTCCCAGTCAGTCTACTGTTACAGCATCATGTCTCCCTGCCTTACAAATGTCTGGTCCTCCTCTGAACCCTCCACTAGAATCCAAAAATCCCCCCGAGGTGTCCTAATCTGACCCTTTCTCGGGTGATGCCAGTCACACCCAGTTGAGTGAGGGCCTCAACTCATCAGCATGGAAACGTAAAACGGATTTTATTTTTTCTCATTAGTGCAATGACGGTGCCACCAAGCCCGCCCTCCTCCTGGGCTGTCGGCTTCTGATTCAGCTCCATTTAATAAACTCGCCGTGCTCCTGTTAAGGTGGTCCCATCCCCTGTCCCACGTGACTCCTGTATTTCTGCTTCGTTCTCCCTCCTCCCTTCCCCGGGGCCAGCTGGGGCTGGACACTCAAGAGGCTTGGGGCGGGGGGGCTTCTGTTCTCTTGCTGCTGGGTCCGCTTGTCAGCAGGTGGCCGTGGGGCACAGGTCACCTTGATGGCTTCCGTGCAGACGCGCACTTGACCCCGGGGGAGCTCACCACCGCCAAGCCCAACAGCAGGACAGCCTCTGCCCTCCCCACCCTGCCTCCAGGGTGCCTTCTCCCCCCTCCTCTCCCCCCCTCCATCTCCCCCTGTGCCAATCTCCCAGGCATATTCCCACAGCCTCTGGCATGATGGGAAGTACTTCAAACAGCCCCACACACGGGAAGGCACAGTGAGGGCCAGAAAATTTCGCGACATATTCTCACGGGGAGTGATGACTTCTTCCCACAAACTCCCAGTTCTCCCAAAAGGCTCTGTCTGAGTATAGTTCTCCCGCACAGCATCTTGGGGAGCTGGAGGTAGGGCGAGGACGCGGCTGGTCCTGTGTGCGGGCAGGGCCCGTGGGCAGGCTCCGTGGCCACGGGTTTGCTGAGCTCAGAATTTGGGATCCTAACTAAGCACCTGTTGTTCTCATTTGTCGCTTTTTTTTCTTTTAATATTTATTTATTTTTGAGAGAGAGAGAGAGAGAGAGAGAGAGAGAGAAGGGGAGGGGCAGAGAGAGAGAGAGAGGGAGAGAGAGAATCCCAAGCAGATGTGCGGCCGCAACTCACAAACCGTGACATCACGACCTGAGCCGAAATCAAGAGTTGGACGCTTAACCGACTGAGCCCCCCAGGCACCCCTCATCTGTGGCTTTAATAAGCAATTCAGGAAACAGGAATAATGGCTCCCCGCAGACCTCATTTGGGGGGGGTGACGGTGGGGCCATGTGCCGGAGGTGGGGGAAACCGAGAGACAACAAAGGCAGCATCTCCGAGCAGGCTGGTGGCTGGGCCAAAGGTGAGCATCGCCTGCGCCCCGATATCTCGGGGTCTCTAAAGTGAGCTGGTGACTGTGACAGAGGCCTGCGGGCGTGTTTCCACCCTCCGCAAGTTAGCGCCCTCGGACTTGCCTCTAGAGACCACTTATGCGGTGACATGGGGGGAGAGAAAGGCAACCCTAAAACCTGAGCCTGGTCACACCCTCCTGGCTTGCCCTCAGTGCTCTGGGCTCAGTTTTGTACCCCCAAAATCCAGATGTGGAAGCCCAAACCCTCAGACCCTCAGAATGTGAGTAATTTGGGGGGCGCCTGGGTGGCTCAGTCAGTTAAGCATCTGACTCTTGATTTCGGCTCAGGTCGTGAGCTCGGGGTTCGTGAGTTCGAACCCCACATCAGGCTCCGCGCTGACAGAGTGGAGCCTGCTTGGGATTGTCTCTCTCTCCCTCTCTCTCTCTCTCTCTCTCTCTCTGCCCCTCCCCTGCTCATTCCCTCACCCCCTCCCCCCAAATTCATAAATAAACATTTTTTTAAAAGGCTAAGGTGGCTTCTCCAGGATTCAGCCTGCCACACAGCAATAGAGACGGGAGAACAAAGCCTCTCCTGGGGAACCACCCTCCCCCCCGCCCCACCCCACCCCATCCCAACAGGGCCTGGCACTGGGTCTCCTGGCCAGTGCAGCCATGAATGTGTCCATTGGAGAAACTGAAATTCTCTCCAACTAACACATCACCACCCTGGTGTGACAAAGGCAGAGAGAAGACTGACCTTTCTCTTAACAGCACAGAGTGTTCAGTAAGAGAAAACCCAGACGCAACTCTTCTAAAGTATGATATTATATTACGTCACATTCGGTAACACTGTCTCGTAGTATAGGATGGGATGGGATGGGATGGGATGGGATGGGATGGGATGGGATGGGATGGGACAGGACGGTATAATATGGCATAATATGCAGTGGTCCAGTATAGCATAATACAGTATAATATAGGATGGGAAGAGACGATACAGTATAGTATAGTCTAGTGTATTTCACAAGAATCCCGTGTCCCATTAGCACCGAATAGCTTTCCATTCCCTCACTTGCCCAGAGAGGTGGTTTTAGTCAAGATAAATGACCAAAAATCTACACATGTTCTTTACTCTTACAATGTTCCTTTTATCATTGGGTCGAAAACTATAAAATACCTATGGATGTGTTTATGAAGAAAGGCACAAAGTGCCTATGAGGAAAACAATAAATGTTTATTAGAATACATGAATTCTTTTCTTAATGGGTATTTATTTTAAGGGGGGGCGGGGGCAGAAAGAGAGGGAGAGAGAGGCTCCCAAGTAGGTTCTGTGCTGTCAGTGCAGAGCCCCGACGCGGGACCCGATCCCACGAACCACGAGACCACGACCTGAGACAAAATGGAGAGTTGGACGCTCAACCAATTGAGCCACCCAAGTGTCCCTAAAATGCATAAATCCTGAACAAATGGGGAAAATATATGTTCGATGTTCCCGAAATGTTAATATATAACTTGAATGCAATTCCGTATAAAATCCCGACAAGCCATTTTTGTTTATATGTGTGTTTGTTCGGGGTTTGGGAATTGTACGACTGTCTTAAAGAAAATCAGTCGATTTAGTTTTGGTCAAGGCATGGATAAATCAGTGGCACACGGTAGAGAACCCAGAATCAGATGCCATTGTATTATAAGTTCATTTATGACAAGGATGGCAGTTTAATTCAAAGGGAAGTGAATGGATTATTTATAAAGTGCGCTGGCAAACTCATTGTCAATCCGGGGGAAGGAGCGAAAACAGTCCATATTCTCTCTTGTACAAAAAAAAATGCTAATAAAAGGCACAGCATAAGGAATATAGTCAACGCGACGGTAACGGTGAGGTGTAGGGATCCACCCTTGTTCACCTGCGGTGAGAATAGCATAATGTATAAACTTGTCGAATCACTGCATTATACACCTGAAACTAATGTGTCAGCTGCACTCAAAGAAAAAACATTAATTAACTCAAACAACAACAACAACAACAACAACAGCAACCTACGGGTGTGTAAAAAAACATAAATATGAAAACGAAAACCGGGGGTGGGGGGTGGCGGCTGGCTCAGTCCGTTAAGCGTCCGACTCCTGGTTTCGGCTCAGGTCACGATCTCGTGGATTGTGAGTTCGAGCCCCACGTCGGGCTCTGTGCGGTAGGTGCAGAATCTGCTTGGGATTCTCTGTCTCTCCCTCTCTGTCTGCCCCTCCCCTGCTCGCACTCTCCCTCAAAATAAATAAATAAATTTTCTAACGGTAAGTTACTTAACAATTAGAATTATATTTAAAATATCTCTTCTCTGCTGGATCTTGACCGCCCCCCCCCCCGACAACACGGGCTGCGTGTTTCTGGATCCACTTTTGCATCCTCTGTAGCCCAGCATGGCTTTGTGAGCACAAAGTAAGCAGCTCACACGTAATTATCCTGCGAACGGGAAAAATCTAAAATAAGGTTTCTCCCTCCATCACTCAAAGCAGGAAGAGACACAGAGGAACCCGAGAGGCTCCTTACGCAATAATTCTTCTCTCTTGGCAAAGCTCTTCAATTCTAACAAATTAACTTCATAATGAAAATGTCTTTAATGGGGGCAATATGGCAAAAAGTAATTAACTCCCTAATTGAAATCTAGAACTTTAAAAGTAATTAATGGGAGGGCCAAATTGTCCTTCGGAGCAAGCGTGCAGGGGCAAAACCGGCCGGCGGAGGGACTCCGGGAAAGTGTCGTCCGAGCGAACCACGTCTGCCTGACGAGTGTCCCCCTTGATCGGCGTGGAGATGCCATCAACCAGCGCTGGCTGGTGCCACTTTGCTCCACAAAGCAGAGATTTTTCTTTTTTTTTTAACGAGCAGAGATTTTCATCAGCCTGGCCCCTTCTCTCCGAGTCGATGGGAGTCAAGGGCCACAGAATTCGGGGATCCCGGTGCCCTTCTTCCATCATCTCGGAGGCTCTGGCGTTCATTCGACCTGACTGTGGGGTTTTCTGTGGCTTCTCACTGGCTTCCTGCAGCCTCCCCTCCCCGCCTGTAAGGAAGCGGCTGCTAAGTGGGGGATCAGTGATAACATATTGTACAGCAGCAGATGGTTATCTATATTTAGAGGCCCTTCAGAGGAAGGATTAATGCCATTTAGAACACACCACAGGCCAAGAAAACGAGAGTTGAGTGTTCCAAATGAATCCTTAAAAAACCTCCATTTGTCCCCTGTTACCGGCTGAGTTGTGCCCCCCCCCAACTCATATGTTGCAATCGCAACCCCCAGAACCTCACAATAACAGCATTTGGACCTTGAGTCTCTAAAGAGGTGATTCCTTAAAAAGGAGGTCGTTGGGGTGGACCCTAATCCGACAGGAAATTGTGAGAACAGGAAATTAGGACACAGGGAGAAGACAGCCATCCACAAGCCAAAAAGAGGGGCCTCAGAAGAAACCAACCTGCCCACACCTTGATCTGGGACTCCCAGCCTCGAGGACCGGGAGAAAATACATTCCTGTTGTTTAAGGCGCCCGGTCTGCGGTGCTTTGTTATGGCAGCCGGAGCTGACCAATTCCCCCCACTCCCCATGCACATAGGACACGGCACTATCTCCTTAGCTTGGTAAGCTGGCCCCACCCACCCTCCTGAGTCCCTCTGCCCCTTCCCAGGCCTCCCCTCTTCCAGGCACATGAGCCCTCACCCTGTTACCCCACACACACCACACACGACCTTTCATGCCACCGGGCCTTAGCACGTGACCTTCCTTGTATGATCACTCTCCTCGCCCTCCTCTTGAAAAGTCCAACACACCTTCCAGACTCTACTGAAATGCCCCCTCCCCAGAGAGGGCCACCCCAAACCTCTCACCCCCACTGGCAAGAGAATCAGCAGGTTCCTGCTCTGCATTCTTCTTACTCGCTCTGCATGCCTGTGGTCTGGTCAAGGCTCCATGGGGAGCCAGACTGTGTCTTTGTCAACTTCGAGCTCTCCGAGCCATCCCTGGAATGAGGGAACTCAGTGGTTCAGGCTGCATCGCCTGAAGGACTCATGGCATGAGAAAGGGGAACCGGGAAGTGGCCAGCCAGTCTTTGCTGCCTGAAAACAGCCCCACAGATGTAACCAACAAACACAAACAGAACACTCGTGGTAATGACAGAAGCCACACAGAAGCAGAATTAGGAACGCCGTAACGCTGTGTTCCGGGCCGACTTTTCTGGCACTAACTTGCCACAACTTGCCATATGACCCTGACCTCTCCCTCCATCCAAACTTGGACTTGTTCATCCCTAGCTCTGAAAACAATCTAAGTGTTCGTGACTCCAGCGCCTTCGAAAAATAAACTAAAAAGAACTGTCAGTCTTCCACCCCCATATTTATTCATGCATTTGTTTATGGGGCGTGTATTTTTTAACGTTTACTTATTAATTTAGAGAGAGAGAGAGTGCAGAAGCGGGGGAGGGACAGAGAGAAGGAGAGACAGACTCCCAAGCAGGTTCCGCACCATCAGTGCAAAGAGCAAAGCGGACCTCGAACTCATGATCCGTGAGATCGTGACCTGAGCCGAGATCAAGGGTCTGACGCTTAACCAACTGAGCCACCAAGGCGCTCCTACTGTGCATGTACTGAGCACGGATAACCTGCCGTGAGAGTTGGAGGTTGCCAGGGGAAGCAACATTTGAGCAGGATCTTGCAGAAGGAGACTTAGAAGTGAAACATAAATAGCATTTCCGTAGAAATTAAATTTCCCAACTTCAAAGAATCCTTCCAACTCTTAACAATGTTATGCTTTTCCATTCCAAGCACAGAACAGTGCGTCTCCTAAGCATGAGTGGGTGAGAGGAAGAGGGAAATAAGACATTTCTGGCGGCAGGGGTGGGGTGGGGGGGTGGGGGGGTGGGGGAGCAGGGATCAAGGCAGACAGAGTGAGAGGTGGGAGAGCAAAGCACACAATGGGGTGTGTGAGAGTCAAGTTCTGGAAGAATGAGGCACCTGCGGGGCAGTGGGGAAGAGGTCACACTTTGGTTGGGGATGCACTTTGAAGGGGCTCCAAAGTGACCCCTCTGGGCAGCCCAGGAAGGCTTCCGAGCTGCAGCATGAGCTAAGCAGATTTGTGTGTTGGAAAGAACTTGCTGGAAGGTGCTCGAAAGTGGGGTGGAGAGGCTGATTCTGGAAGCAAGAACCAAGGGGATGGCTCGGGAGACATGTGACGGGTCCTGGGGCAGGCCGGGGGCTGGGCAAGAGGGAGCGGCACGGGTTCGCCAGGGTTGCTCAGCCCTGTCTGCGTCTGCAATGATGGCGGGCCGACCCCAGCAGGACGGATGATCATCTCATTAGATCCCAAATCCCCAGCAGAAATGAAAGAGCTTTAAATTCAATCATCAGTTGGAAGGCATCTCTTCTCATCAGCCGCAATCCATGGCCACCGCCATGCGCGTGCGCACGCGGGCCCAGCCTTTGTCTTTCCGTGGGAGGCCAGAGAGTTATGTAGCCTATTATTTAGTTTAGAGAAGATCCATGTGATTTAAATCGGAGGCTTCGGACAAATTGCATTTGAAATTGAAAGGGGGTGAAGTACCCAGATGCTGTCATCAATTTAGGAAGATAACTAGGGTATTGGGTGGCCACGATGGCCTGTTTTACTCCAACTGTTACTTAAAATAAAAGACCCCAAGCTGAGTAACTCTAAATTTCTCGATCTGGGCCTTTGACAGGACGCTGAAGGATTCATCTGTAGCCGTCTTTATTTTTCAGTAAGACCCGGGGCCTTTTTCTTCCCCCAATGAATGAAGACGACGCCTCTGAATAACAAGCTGAACCTCATTCTCTTCCTCCCCTCCCCCACAGAGTCCATGTGGAAAACAGGCTAATTCATTCAGTCTGGATGGAAGCAAAGTGGAGGGCCAGAAGTCTGAGAACAGCACATGAGTTCCAGCAGATGCCCTGCCTAAAGAAAGGAAAATAGAGTGTCTGTGAGGTCTAGGAAAGCAAAGAACAGCCTCGTAATGTCCTGTAATGTCGGCAAGAGCATCCCGGAAATGGCCAGTTTGCGTATGTAAGTATTACCTTCATGTATATATTTTTTTTAATTTTTTAATGTTTATTTTTGAGAGAGACAAACAGAGTGTGAGCGGGGGAAGGGCACAGAGACAGAGGGAGAGGCAGGCTCCAGGCTCTGAGCCATCAGCACAGAGCCCGATGCAGGGCTCGACCTCGCAAACCAAGAGATCGTGACCTGAGCCGAAGATGGAGACAACCAACTGAGCCACCCAGGCGCCCCCCCCCCCCCGCCATCATATATACCACTATGATAACATTTATCAGGAAGGGATCCCTTAGAATAACGGGATCCTAAATTTACCCAGAAGCAGGAAAAAAAAAAAAAATCAGCATCACCATTTAAACACCTACTTGTAACAGGACATGAATTTTAGATCTCTACATATGTTCCATGTCAGAGCCTGAGCTGTCCGTCCACCCAGACCACACTGGGTTCGAACCCAGGTTCAAACGCTTTGAGACTGTGGCATTGAGCTGGTGAAGTAACCTTTCTGAGATCTGGGTTCCTCATTTGCAGATCAGAGTAATGAAGGCACTTATATCCTCAAACAGCTGTTCTGAGAGTTCAGTGAGATCATGCACGTAAAAACATGTCTTTGGTAAAATGTTGACTACAGGGCCCCAGCTCGTGGTGAGGGCTCAACACATGAGAGCGATTCCTATAGTTACTGTTTCCTTTTATTGGGTTTGTACAAAAAAGCAACTCGTAATCTCACCCTCCTCTCTAAAAAAAGCTAGAGTTAGTCCTGCTCTCGGGTCTGAGTGTTTAAAAATATTTCGAACGAAAGGCAGACTGGCTGGTGGGGGTGGGAGGCCTGAGGTATTTGGGAAGGGAAGACATCACAGATGGCCCATCAGGAACTTCACAGAGTGTCACATCCAGAGGTACCTGCCAGCTCAACCAGGGATGAATCTTCTATGAGGACCAGATGCTACTAATTGGCGAGGAATCCTGTGGCTGCCACCCAAAGAAGGGAACAAATTCTTTGCCACCACATGGCTCCTTTTTCCCTTCCAAGTGCAGCGTGTTAACTCTTTCCAATAGTCGTACAAGCTTCGGTCTCCGAAAGCCCAGGTCCACAAGTAGGAAATTCCTAAGGAAGATACCGGAGCGTTGATTTCATTGATTCTGATTCTCTGCTCAACAGGCGAGCCTGCATCCTGCATGATCTTTGGGAGAACCATTGATAGGACCCTCTGGATGAGGTGTCAGCTTAGGGTTCCAGGGTGGGGCTCAGAAGTTCGATGCTCCCACTCTTCGCCTATTCCTGTCCTTATGCCATCCTTCTCCATGCCTCTCTCCCCCTTCCAAATCATCACCTCTTCCAAAGACAGGGATTCCTCTTCGTGCCGTCCACCGGGGGCTCCCAGAGCCTGTCAACGGTCCTGCCACGTGGGATTGCTTTGCTCAACAGGTAGATAAATACGACTGGGGCCCCAATTACATTTTTAGCATTTCCCGCTGCCTCAATTCCCATACCTCAAATTAACACCATCTGCTCCCGTCTCGTCAAATTATTCTCCATGCACTCCCACACATCCAGGCCTTCCTGCGCACTGGTGTTTCTGTCTAGGGTCCTCTGCATGGGACGGACCAAACCCCATAAAAGGAGAACATGACAGAGCAGAGGTTATCAAAACCATAGCCTGTAACTCCCACCCACTTCCTGTGTCTGTCAGTGATGTTTCTTTGGAATAAAGCCACGCCCATTTGTTGACATAGCGTCTGTGGCTGCTTCTGTGCTACAAGGGCAGAGTTGAGTAGTTGTTCTAGAGCTTCTGTGGCTCGGCAAGATTCAGGTATTCACTTTCTGGCCCTCCTGCTGGAAAGTTGCTAAGTGTCATTTTAGAGGCAAGAGCATGGGCTGCATAGCAGCAGGCTTGAGCTCAAATGCTGCTGTGTCCATCAACAGTAGCTGTGTTATTTCCTCTCTAAAAAGGAGACAATAAACCTGTTTGGCGAGATGATTATAAAGACAAAATAAAATAATAGTGTCATAGCCAGCAAATGGGTGCACAGTTAATAACTATTTCCCTTTCCCTCTCTCTCTCTCTCTCTCTCTCTCTTTCCTCTTTCTTCCATGTATCAGTGAGCTCGGGCTGCATAACAAAATATCACACCCTGGGAGGCTTCAACCACAAGAAGCTTATTTTCTCACAGTTCTGGAGGCTGGAAGGCCAGGATCGAGGCATCTGTCTCCTCCACCTGCAGATGGCCACCTTCTCACTGTGCTCTCCCGTGACCTCTCCTTTGTGTCCAGAGAGAGCTCTCTGGTGTCTCTTCCTCTTCTTACAAGGACACCAGCCCTATAGGATTAGGGTCCCACTCTTATGACCTCATTCAGTTTTAATTATCTTCTTAAAAGCCCTATCTCCGAATACAGTCACATTGGAGGTTGGGGCTTTACCATATGAATTGGGTGTGGGGAACACACCATTCATCCCCTTACACTCTAGTTGACTCATTTTCCTTCTCCTCTAACTTCTTGGGAATCTGCCCAGGTTAGATTGTAGTTTTGGCCCCATTCTTCACCCCTCCTAATTTGTATCTACACCCTATGCCACGTTCTTGTACATTTCCTCTGACTAAAATGGCAGAGTGTAATTCCCTACCCTTTGACTTCGGGCTCAACCATGTGACTTACGTTGGCCAACAGAATGAGGTCGTGTGAGACTCTGGGCTGTCTGTTAACAACAATTTTGTGTTATCAGCTAACCGATGCACCACCAATCCATCGGTCTTGAAGACACGACCACAATTCTATCTTGTTTGGGTTCAAACCCTAGCTTCCCCATTTACTAGCCGTGTTGTCTGGGGCAGGTGGATCAGACTCCGTTTCTTTCTCTCTAACGCCAAGATAAGAGCACCACGCCATAGTTTCTGTGAGACTGAGGTGCAATTATTAGGTAGGATGACACATGATGAATGCTAAAATAGCTATTGATTTTCGTTCCCCTTCCTTGCTACTCCAAGAAGCTTTCCAAGAAATGCTGGGATAGAAGCAGTCATTTCTCACACTAAGTTTTTTTTTACCTCCCTCTGTGCATATTACTTGTCACTTGGCCTGCTTCCCTTGCTAGTTTATGCAGGGGTTCCCAAACCGCAGCAGCCATCAGGATCACCTGGGGACAATTTCAAACACACCAGTGAATGATCTCCACTTTAGTCCCGCTAAATATTTATGTTCAGGAATGGATACATAAATTCCCAAACCTTATGTATATTCTCCCCTGGCTAAGAAGCAAGGAGCAGGAGACTCAGGGAAGCAGAAACCGTATCTCAGAATCACTGAATCCCCGGGTCCCCCATCTAACCCAACACAGAGAAGATGCTCAGCGTACATCTTTCGAATGAATGAACTTTTTAAAGTGCACGCCTTTATGGAGAATCACAGCATTTTAAGGGCTGACATGAAGCCTCGTTATCCCAACGCAAAAGCAGAGGTCCAGTCTTAAGATCAGAAAGGTGTCTCTTAAGGTGTTCCTCCCAGACAGAACGGGCTGACTTCCGAGAAGGCGGGAAACCTCTCATTGCCAAAGCTGCCCTTTCTTGAACATGTTGCACTTGTCCGCTTTGAGACCCTCAGCCCCTCAGTGGAAGTCCAGGCTGTGGTAGGTGGACAGTCCTGCATTTGGGTCCAGGAAAAGGAGGTCATCTGCAGTCTTACCCAAAGACTACGAGAGGCCCCACTAGGGCTGGAGGGCACAAGGCAAGGTGGACCCTCTTTATGAGCAACAAGGTGTTTATAACCGTGGACTCTGAAATACCATATGATCCCATAATTCCACTGCTGCATATTTACCCAAAGGAAGTGAAAACACTAACTCAAAAAGACATATGCGTTCCTATGTTTATTGCAGCATTATTTACAATAGTCAAGATATGGAAGCAACCCCAGTGTCCCTCACTAGATGAATGGATAAAGAAGATGTGGAATATTACGCAGCCATAAAAAATGAGATCGTGCCGTTGGCAGCGACATGGATGGACCTACAGGGCGTAATGCTGAGTGAGATAAGTCAGACAGAGAAAGATAAACCCCATACGTATTCACTTATATGTGGAACCCAAAAGACAAAAACAAACGAATGCACAACCAAAAAGCAGAATCAAGCCTGTAAATACAAAGAACAGCCTAATGGTTTCCAGAGAAGAGGACGTAGGGGGGATGGGTGAAGGGGAGTGAGGAGTGGCAAGTCTCCAGTTATGGAATGACTAAGTCACAGGGATGCAAGGAGAGTACGGGGAGTATAGTTGACCGTATTCTAATAGTGACGGATGGTGACCGATGGTAGCTATGCTTGGGGTGAGCACAGTATAAGGTATAGAGTTGTTGAATCACTATTCTGTACACCTGAAACTAATGTAACATTGTGTGTCAATTATACTCAAATTTTTAAAAATTGAGGGGCTCAGTCGGTTAAACGCCCAGCTCCTGGTTTCGGCTTCGGTCTTAATCTCACAGCTTCGTGGGTTTGAGCCCTGCCCTGGGCTCTGTGCTGGCAGTATGGAGCCTGCTTGGACCCTCTCTCCCCTCTCTCTCTGCCCCTCCCCGACTTGCGCTGTCTCTCTCTCAAAATAAACAAACGTTTAAAAAATTAAAATTTAAGTTAAAAAAAATTTTAATAAAAGTTAAGTAAGAAAAACCAAATAAATTAGAATCTCCAATCCTGTTTGAACTCATGGGTTCACTAGCCAAAGGAGAACCTAAAAGCGAAGCCTCTGGTTGGCCTCCTTATACTCTAGCAAGGTTGGTAACATCCACAGGCAAGTGGTAGCCGACATTCGGATCAAAAACGATACACACGATTAAGCGATTCTTAATTATAAATTTAATCTAGTAGCTTTGGGGACAGCAATGTTGTAGCTCTTTTTCCATCTTGGCAAAGCTTGCCGGTGCTCCCCAAATACTCACCTACGTTCTGCTCAGCCCCAGAATGTCTGTGGAGCCATGTGACCATGTCTGGCCAATGGGATACGAGCAAAAGTGATTATCACCGCGACACAAGCCCTGTCCAGTCTTGGAACTTGAAAACGTTGCATGGCATGGCCCGCCTGCCACGGTGACCATGGAGACCCCGCATTCCAACTGGCATAGCTTCAAGATGGAAGAAACCTAGATTCCCCAAGCAGGCAGAGATGCCCTGAAGACCCGCAAGACCCACATCTGACAATATCAAGACCAGAATTAAGTTCATTCTGCTTGCACCACTGAGATCTCAGGGCATGTTTTCTACTGCAGCATAGCATAGCCTCTCCTATATAAGACGTCTCCCCATCACAGTACAAAGAAACCCACAGATTCCCATTTATCTTTTTTTTTTGAGGGGGGCGGCAGGGTGGGGAAGGGTGAGCGGGGAAGGGACAAACGAAGAGGGAGAAAGAATCCCAAGCAGGCTCCACACTCAACGTGGAGCCAGACAAGGGGCTTGATCCCATGACTGTGAGATCATGACCTGAGCCGAAATCAAGAGTTGGACGCTCAACCGACTGAGCCACCCACGTGCCCCCCATTTATCTTCTAAGTTCTCCATCCCCGAACGTGGTGACGGTAAGTCATGGCGATGGGCACATGGGCCACACAAAAAGCCAGCAACCCAATGAAAGGGAAAAGCAAAGCGAACAGCTATAACAGCAAATGAAATACGTGTCCTAAGAGAGAGACGCAAGTGCTCTTGGCAGCCTTCTGGCGGTGGCGTGAACGAGAAAGACTGAGAAATCCAGCCACTACAAGACACCCAAAAAATGCTGGACTGAAAAAGAAAAAAAGTCTTCTTAAATACACAAGCCAGTAGTCTAGAGGCGAAGAAATCCCTCAAAGCCCTTCCCTCTCCCAAAAAAGGAGAAGAAATGGGAGCCGAAATCCAGGAGTGTAGTAGAATGCTGAATCTAGAAGCTTCCCTTGGGCTATCTTTTCAATTCTCTCCCCGGGATTCTGCACTTTTCACCTCATGGCCGTGCAGAGAAAGGAGGACAGACAGCCTGGGATCCACACAAGGTCGGGATAATATCAGACCGTTCTTGCACAGCGCCAGGTTCTCTGGGGGCCACACTTCCAAGGAGGCAAAAACTAGGAAGAAAAAAAAAACTTTCCCCACGCAGGGGTAAGATGAAGACGACCCGTCTGCCAAGCCTTCCTTAGAAGGAAGGAGGTAGGGATTACTTCCTAACCTCGCCTGAGAATTCCCAACCGCAGATGTGCCACTCGCGGGGCTTTGGGAGCTGAATTTATACCATTTGATTTGTTTTCAAGCACAATCGGAGAATTTAAAGTGGTCCCGCGGTGGTAGTGCCTCCGAGCGGCTGGCAAATGTCCCCGAGCAAACGGAAGCAAATGTACGTTCTCCGAACTTGCCCTCAAAGAATTATCGCAGGTATGAATTTCAATAAGTATGAGCTTACCACCAAGAATCACAAAACTCAGGAAGAAAAAACATGGCAATCAGCGACAGCAGCAACAACAACAAACAAGCAGGATAAAAGGCACAAAGGACGGCTTTCTACACCTGCAGAAGGTCCTCCGGGGATATCGCAGGCACAGCAGTCCCAGGGGACAGTGAGCAGCCCCAGACCAAGAACCAAGTGTGAGTGTTGACATTGGCCAGGGGTCCGGACTGGTGTCCCTGCCACGAAAGAAAATCAGACAATCAGCTGGCCAGGGAGACAGCCACCGTCCTCGACCACTGCCATGGGTCTAATCCACAGCGGTGTGGGCTTCTCCAGCTGACAACGGCCTGTTCTACCCTCCCCTGTGTCCATACAAATAGACGGGACCACGAAATGCAGCCCATCAGCAAATACTCACAAACTCGGTGTCTTTGTTCGGGCTGCCATAGCCAAGCACTAGAGACTAGGTGGCTTGAAACAACAGAAATGTATTTCCCAAAGCTCTGGAGGCTGGGAGTCCAAGGTCAGGATGCCAGTATGGCCAGGTTCTGGAGAGATCGCTCTCCCGGGTTGCAGACTACCGACTCCTTGCTGCACCCCCACCTGGCGAAATGCGGGAGAGAGTGATCTCTGAGGTCCCTTTCCTAAGGGCACCAATCCCACTCGTGCGGGCTCCACCCTCATGACCGAACACTCCCCCACCCCCGCCAAAGTCTCCACCCTCAAATACCATCACATTGGGGTTGGGGATTTCAACCTCTGAATTTGGGGGAGACGCAAGCATTCTGTCAATAGCATTGTTTTATTTGGCTTTGGGTAGACCGTAAACTCGAGAACGTGAAAGAAGTGAATTTTATGAACGACGGAGACGAATTAGCCAAACTCTTTTGAAATGAAAAGACAGAGAGAGAGAGAGAGACAAAGAGATGTCTGAGCTCAGCAGTGGCTAAGATCCAGAGTAAATAGTGAGCTTCACAAAATTACCCCTTTCAGTTTCGATCTTTTATACTTTAATCATCTCCGGCCACGGACACGGTTCTTGCCATGAAGACAAGGGCTCAGAATGAACGCAAGGATAATGAAGGTGAAATGCTATTATATTTAATACCATAATATCATTAATGCAACTCCAGTCAGAGATCAAGGACGTCCCAAATTAATTATTTCTTGTTCCAACACACACCATGAAATGGGCTTTCTAAATCAGAATGACACATCCCAACCTTTTCTTTATTAAGATAATTCTATTTTATTTCTTGGATCCTTGCAGCCGAGGGAAGTTTTATAAATATTTAAGAGAAGAATTAGACGAGAAAACGCTGGATAATGCATGAATAGCAACCAGTCGGCTGAGATAGGGGCACGCAGAGAACTCACTTTGGAATCGTCCTGCTTTCGGTACACAAATTCTGCAAAATCTAGACAGTCTTTTCCCTTTGCGGAAAGATCAGCAGTCTCTGTAAAGGACACTGAGCACTTGCACTCCCTTCCAGATTTGCATTTTCCATTTTATTGCCAGAGTGAGGAGAGAAAGTCACTGCTTGAAAATCACTCATTAAGGCTGAACGGAGTCTTCGCGGTCAGCAGTAAAAATTAGGCAAAATACGGATAACTTGCCTATTCACGGTCTCTCCTCGGTGGGTCTCTAATTGCTTGAATGATTGATCAGCTTGCAGAAAGTACTTTCCCCCCTCATTTGGGTCTCCAAAGAAATCTCAGCGTAGACAAAGACCTTGATCCTTGGAGATATTTGAGGATCTTGTGACTTGTCCGCACAGAGCAACTTGCGTGGTGTGGCAGAGGGTCCCGTCCATTGTGAGGGGACAGCCACCTTTTGTGGCTGGCAGAGCATTTTTATGAGCCCGGGTGCTGATTTCCAGGAAGGCACCATCAACCGCCCCAAACCGAGGTATCGCTTCTCTCCGTGCGGTTGGACAGCTTCTTCAAAGAAAACGCTTTCTGCAAAATGCCTCCCCAGTTGACGCTTCACAGTTGGCTAATTGCCAGGGTAATCGGTTCTAACCATTTACCTTCTAAAAGCATCACTCTTGACTTGATCATTTAATTCTCAAAACGCCTTCGACTGACGGGAAAGTATGCTATTTTACTTGCAAAGCTGATTGCAAATTATTTTCTGATTGCAGATTTATTTTGTTTGTGACAAAATGTTTCCCGCTAATTGCTAAAATCATCTTGTAGGAACTTGCGTTTGAACACCTCATCTATTAACCCACTGTAGTTTCTCCCTAATCCCTGTTTTCATCCTTTTATTTATTTTAAACACCTATTTACAGGATCATTAATCCTCATCAGTATTGTCTGGAATCCTTCAGCAACTACCAGGACTGTCTCTGCAAAGAAAACCTTACAGTCAGTGAAACTCGACACTCAACAATCTGCCTTGCTCATCAACCTTTCCTTCCTGGGGTGGATGAGAGATGAAGAGAAAAGCCCTCTTGGCTTGATCCACGATGGGGAATGGAAAACAAGAAACACGAATCTGGTTGGTCAAGAGAGAAATATCTATTATTTTTTTTAATTCAAGTTAGTTAACACACAGTGTAGCCTTGGCTTCAGGAGCAGAACCCAGTGATTCATCTCTTAACATCTGCAGCTCTGTTAACTTGGGTTTAGTTTCTATCCTCCAGATTTTTTCTGTTATTTTGCATTTGAGATGGAAGGAAATAGTATTGCACATAAATGTTCATTTCTTGAGGGGCTTCTGCACAGTGACAGAAGAGAACTGATTTTTCCTAAATACCATGGGGATGACAGATTTATAAACCCAAAGACCAATCTTGGAGACTCTCGTGTAGGGAGGGGTCTTGACAAATGTCAGCCCGTGCCAGACCGGAGATCCTTCTCAACACTGCCCCCTCCCCTCGAAGGCCAGCAGAGAGAAGGAACTCAGGTTTGGGGCCGAATAAACGATCACTTGACAATTTCTCCGGGCTCTGTGAGGACGCAGTAATTGTCAAGAAAGAACTTTTATCTGACTCTAATTTTCCCCAGCTCTGCTTGGCCAAAGTTCATGTCGAGTTGACCTTAATTCATTTAGCGTCTTGGATATGCTTCAAGCTTAGCTATATTAACTCTTCCTTCATAGTGGGCTCCCGTGCTCACTGCAAACCCCTTTCCTGGATCTGGCAGAGAATTGCCTATAATTATCCTTAATGTACTCCTGGAGCAAAGATATGCGTGTTAAGAGCCAAAATAGAAGGTTAACTACAAACTGCACAGTAATGCAATTACCTCCCAATTATCCCTTTCAATGCTTAGCGAATGAATAGGAGACATTAAGCTCAATTCTGCAGTAGAATCTCTGGATATTGGAGGCGGGGGTGGAGGTAGGGAGAAGCAGAAGGAAGGAGCAAAATAAGGCTGCTGTGGGTAATGGATGCCAGGGAATACTGGTGCCGTCTCACTGGAATAATTCCTCTCGGTATTGGATTTCTTTCAAATTCTTCTGGTTGCTGTATCCTGCAGAAGGTGCATTGGGTTAACAGAGTGTCCCATCTCTATTTGATTTAGACCGTACTCAGCAATGACCTCGTGCAAAAGTCTCTGTATCGGGGGCAGGTGCGTTATCCCCCAGAAGTGCGTATCTGGAGGTTATCAGATACAAGCGGTCCATCAGACGTAAGCCAGTCAGGAATGTTCGGCTGGGATGAACAGGGTATATACCCTGCCCAGGTTGGACTATACCACAAAAGAGGGGCTCCACAAAACAGAGGAGACCTGAAAAGGGAGTTTAACCAAGGCAGCCTAATTGTAAAGCCAAGAGGAAGGACCCTAGTGCAAAGAGTGATGGGGACAGACTTTTCAAAGCCAAGTCCCTCCAGAGAATGCTGAGATTCCTCTCTGGCTGGAGCATGGCAACAGACGTGGAGATGACTTATAGGAACCCTAAGAGTTGGGGAATTAAAGACCAGCTTTAATTAAGTTCATTTATTTAAATTCAAGTTAGTTAACCTACAGTGCGGTATCGGTTTCCAGAGCAGAACGCAGCGATTCATCACTTACACCCAGTGCTCGTCCCAACAAGCGCCCTCCTGGATGCCTGTCATTCGTTTAGCCCATCCCCCCTCCAGGAACCCTCAGTTTGTTCTCTGGATTTAAGAGTCTCTTATGGTTTGCCTCCTCCTCTGTTTTTATCTGATTTTTCTTTCCCTTCCCCTGTCATCTGTTGGGTTTCTTAAATTCCACATACGAGTTAAATCCTATGATATTTGTCTTTCTCTGCCTGACTTACTTCGCTTCACTTAGCACCCTCCAGTTCCATCCACGTTGTTGCAAATGTCACGGTTTCATTCTTTTTGATCGCCGAGTAGTATCCCATTGTATACATATATAGACCACATCTTCTTCATCCATTCAGCGGTCAATGGACATTTGGGCTCTGTCCATACTTGGGTTATTGTTGATAGTGCTGTTATAAGCATTGGGGTGCACCTGCCCCTTTGAATCAGCATTTTTGTATCCTGCTTCTTAAATGGCTCTTGTCCATTTTCATCCACTTAGAGATTTTTTTTTATTTTTTTAAAGTTTATTTATTTTTGAGAGAGACAGACAGAGACAGAGCATGAGCAGGGAGGGGCGGAGAGAGAGGGAGACACAGAACCCGAAGCGGGCTCCAGGCTCCGAGCTGGCAGCACAGAGCCCGACGCGGGGCTCGAACCCACGAGCCGTGAGATCATGACCTGAGCCGCAGTTGCGTGCCTAACCGACTGAGCCACCCAGGCGCCCCTTGACAGACATTATTATTCATCTAAATTATAATCTTTGTGATTACATTGGCTGCTATCGTCATATACTGTGGTGTAATAAATCATCCCAGAACTTAGTGGTTTCAAACAGCAATCTATCATGGTATGTCATGATCCTGCAGGTGGACTGGGGTCAAGGCAGCTGGGTCTGTCTCAAGGTGTCTCGTGTGGAGGCAGCTGGGAACGTGCTCATCCGAAAGCTCACCTGGTTCCATGTCTAAGGTGGTTCATTCATGTACAAGGCAGTTGCCACTGGTTATTTACTTGGGAGCTTAGCTGAGACTGTTGACTGGGGTACCTACATGTGGTCTTTTCTTTTTAGCTTGGGCTTACCACAGCTTGGCAGCCAAGTTCTGAGAGAGAATGCCCCAAAGATAAGCATTCCAAAAGACCCAGGCAAGAGCCACCAGGCTTCTGATGACCTACCCGCAGAAATCCTAGAACGTATCTTTATCGTACTCCACTGGTCAAATGAGTCACTAAGGCCAGCTGGGATTCAAGGCTCCAGCTCCTGATGTGAGAAACACCACATACTTATAGGGAGGGAAAGAATGGGTGGTGGCCATCTTCGGAGACAACCCGCCACAGGAGCGAGAATCCCAAATTTCTATCATATGAAAATTGATATTCTTCCTTCAGTGCCATCATTGAGAAAAACAGTGATAATGCAGGACTGAGGGGAAAGGTCAATGGCACATTGCTAGCATCTTCCTTCCAGGTTAAGGTCTCTCAAATTATTTCTGACCCTGTATTCGATGGAATTAGGTTTATCTATGAGTCACTGGGAAAAAAAAAAATGACTTTTGTGGCCTTAACACCACAGAAGTTGATCACTCATATAAAATCTGTCCAATGGCAGAAAGTTCTGGGCTGTTTTTATAGACTCTGTTCCACAAACTCTTCAAGGACATGGGTCCTTCTAGTTCAACACTCAGCCATCCTGAGAGCACAGCCCTCCTCAAGGTCCAAGATTGCTTGGCATTGGCCAAGTGGCAAGATGGAAATAGGGATGAAGACGAGGAGCTGAGAGCTGACGCTAGCTGCTCGTCAAGCAAGTTCTAGAATCCTCCATGCAATACTTCTGCTTACGCCCGACTGGCCAGAACCCAGTCACACAGTCAGACCAGCTACAAAGGGACCCGCAACCTTTGTTCTGGGTCACCATCTTCCTGTTGAAAATTCATGGGTTTAGATTCTTTTTTTTAATGTTTATTTATTACTTAGAGAGGAGAGAGAGACAGAGAGAGGTGGGAGGGAGGGACAGAGAGAGAGGGAGACCCAGAATCCGAAGCAGGCTCCAGGCTCTGAGCTGTCAGAACAGAGCCCGACGCGGGGCTTGAACTCACGAACTGTGAGATCATGGCCTGAGCTGAAGTCAGACGCCAACCGACGGAGACACCCTGGCGCCCCCATGGGTTCAGATTCTAAAGGAAGCCTGAAATATTGGTTATAAGGGGATCCACCAGTGCTCTCTGGGTAAACCCACCCCCTTCTGCCCTTCTGAGTAATCACACTCTTGACACTCCTATCACGATGCTGGAAGGATTTGCTCCTCCCCTTTGAAAATCTCTGTTCTTTCCGTGTCCCGTATCCAAGATGTTTTGGTGAAACTGTATCATCCTTAATTTCCATTAAGAAAATAACAGGCATTTTTGAGTTTCCAATCATGAAGTTATTTTATAATATTCAATGTGCCCTTTCAAATATTCTTCCTCTCTCAGATATTCTCGTTAACCTGGTCACTATTCCCAATACACACACTGTCCTGATCGAGAGTCATTCCTTCAGGACAGACAGAGCCACAGACTTCATTCGGAGTGCCAGCTCGGATCGGAAGTGGTAACCTGGAGAACCGCATCTGGGCACGAGACTCGTGTGTAGAGCCCAGGTTCTCCCTGGTCTCCACACTGAACCCCAGTAAGGGGTATGGGCTACTTGTACTGTCCGCCTCTCCCCTGGCCTCGTATCAACCCAAGTTGACCAGGTACCATTGACATCGTGCGTCGGACTTCTGACCGCTTCCTCTGGGGGTCAGCCCCACACCCAAGCCAGGCTCCCAGCCTCCATGCTGCCTGATCCCCAGCCTGCTTCCTCTCCATTTCCTCCTGAGGGGTGAAGTCCCAGCACGCCTTGCTACTCAAAGCCCCAGGGTGATGGCGTCACAAGGGCTGGGTCCTATGGAAATGACAATGAGGGCAACGGAAATCCTGAAAGGGGAGTTATCCGCATGGCTGAGACCTCTCCACTCCCATCGGCAGGGAAGGGAGCAGAATGATCACCCAGGGAGGCCAGCAACTGACAGACAGGAAGTGAGCACAGAGAATCCTAGAAAAATCCCATCGATCATCAGGGGCCAGAAACCAGGGGACAAGCCTGTAAGCGAAGAACCAGGTGGTGCCAGACTGAGCGGGTGGTAAGACTCGGAGGCGGGAACAAAGAAAAGAATCAAGGACACCCGATGCGAACAAGGCTAGGTGCCCAAAATGCCATCTCACTGGGCACGGAACACACGACAAGAGGACAGTCAGCCTGGCCAAGGGGTCCGGGGTCAGGATGCGCACCACAATCAGAAGAGAAACTGACTCACCCGGGGCTTAGCTTGGAAGAGGGGGGGAAAGAGCCTATTCCAAGCAGGCAGGTCTGGCTTAGAGGAGCTGAGACAGCCAGCAGCCACTTCAGATGGAAAGCTGCCCGCGCTTCATCGAGTGCTTTTCCAAAGGAGGCCCTGGGAAGCCGCGGCTGCGGCTGTAACAAAGCCAGCCGAGCCCCAAACAAGCCTTTTGTAAGGCCGGTTGCTCCATTTTGTTTCACATAATTTATTGCTCAGTACATATCGATAATACGATTGTCAGCCCCGCAGACATTTTCCATTTTAATAGTTCACATGAGATACCGCATTATCGATCCTACACCACTAAATAAAAAACTCGTTTGTCAAGGGAGCACAGAATGGCTTTTAATGGACACAGCCAAACACCTGCTACTAGTTAGGGAAGAAAAATAACCATCCTGCCGCAAGGACATTTGGAAGCGGCCTCGAGATGCTCTTTTTTAGGGATTCGCAGGGCTCTCGGAAAACAGGGGTGCTTTCTCCAAACGTCCGAAGGCTGACTTTCCCATCGATGGTAGGAAAAAGCTGCCATTCAGAAAGCATCTACCATGTGGCAAGCATTTTTACCTTCTGTGCCTTACCTTACGTGGCCTTCACGGCGATCTAGCAAAGGCACATATTGGTACGTTTCACAGGACGCACTGCCAGCTGAGGCACAGAAAACAGCAGCAAACGGAACGAGGTGTCTGTTTCTCATTTAGAAAGTCTGATGGCCGATGCTCAGGTGCCGACTGATCCCAGCGCTCTGTCATCCTCTCAGCTTTTCCCACACGGCCACGAGGCAGATGCCAGGCAAGCAACCAATGACGTCTGCCACTTTCAGATGAGGGACCCTGGGTGACCTCAGCGACTCAGCCCGTGTTCCGTGACTAAGAAGGAGCAAAGACGCCAGAATCTTTGTCTGCAGGGTTTCAAATGAGTTTTCTTGCCATGGATGATACCAACACTTTACCAACCACACCGTGGTGTGGGCTGAGCTGTGTCTCCCACAGCCAAAATTCATATGTTGGCATCCTAACTCCCAGTGCCTCAAATATGACTGTATATGGAGATGGGGTCTTTAATTTTTTTCAATGTTTACTTATTTTTGAGAGAGACAGAGTATAAATGAGGGAGGGGCAGAGAGAGAGGGAGACACAGAATCCGAACGAAGCAGGCTCCGGGCTCTGAGCTGTCAGCACAGAGCCGACGCGGGACTCGAACTCACAAACCACGAGATCGTGGTCAGACCTTGAGACCGTGGTCAGACCTGAGCCGAAGTCAGACCTTCAACCGACTGAGCCACCCAGGCGCCCCAAGATGGGGTCTTTAAAGAGGTAATTAAGTTAAAATAACATCATTAAGATGGGCCCTAATCCAACCTGACTGGTGTCCTTATAAGAGGTTGGGACAGAGACATGCACAGAGGGAAGACCATGTGAGGACACAAGGAGAAGGCGACCATCCGCACACCAAGGAGAGGCCTCAAAAGAAACCAACCCTACCAACACCTTGATCTTGAACTTGCAGCCTCCAAAGTGGTGAGAAAATGAATTTCCATTCATCTGCTAACTCTCTCCTTTCGTCAGGAATTTCCCCCTTCCAGTTAACGTGTGTTTTTTCCTCAGGGACCAACTAATATTTCACAGTGTTATAGAGCTGTAATTTATATACAATAAGGTGCATTATTTTTAGAGAGAGAGAGAGCATGAGTGGGGGGAGAGGGGCAGAAGTGGGGAGAGAGAGAGAGAGAGAGACTATCTTAAGCAGGCTCCGCACTCAGCATGGAGCCCGACTTGGGGCTCAATTCCACCACCCTGGGATCATGACCTGGGCTGAAATCAAGAGTCAGACGCTCAGTCGGTTGAGGCACCCCAAGGTGTACATATTTGATAGGCTTTGAGATATGGATACACTCGTGAAACCATCACCATATTCAAAAAAACGTACACATCATCGCCCCCGAAATTTTCTTTGGGCCCCTTGGTAATTCCTCTTCTCTGCCCCCACCCCACCCCTGGCCACCACGGACCTGCTTTCTGTCCCTATCAGTCAGTTTGTGTCTTCCAGAGTTTTATATAAATGGAATCATGCAGTAAGTGTTCTTTTGTCTGACTTCCTCGACTCAACGTAATTATTTTGAGATTCAGCCACGCCACGGGTCTCACCGGCTCATTCCTTTTTATTGTTGGGTAGCGTTGCATTGTATGGATATACCACAGTATGTTTCCCCAATCACCTGTTGAAGACCGTTTGTGTTCTACCTAGTGTTCGCCGTGAACATTCACATGTAAGTCACTGCATGGAAAAACGTTTCCTTTTGTCTTCAGTGAACATCTAGAGTGAATGTTTAACTTGTGAAGAAATTGGTGCCCTCTTTCCCAAAGTGGCTGTCCCAGCAGTCGAGGATAGCAATCAGTTCTTCTGCTTCATCCTCAACACTTGGTCGATCTTTTCCTATTTTAGCCATTCTAATAGGTGTGCAGGGATAGGCTCACTGTGGTTTGTTTTTTTTTTTTTAATTTTTTTTTTTAACGTTTATTTATTTTTGAGACAGAGAGAGACAGAGCATGAACGGGGGAGGGTCACAGAGAGAAGGAGACACAGAATCTGAAACAGGCTCCAGGCTCTGAGCGGTCAGCACAGAGCCCGACGCGGGGCTCGAACCCACCGACCGCGAGATCGTGACCTGAGCCGAAGTCGGACGCTTAACCGACCAAGCCACCCAGGCGCCCCGGCTCACTGTGGTTTTAATTTGCATTTCCTTAATGATGGATGATGCTGGCCATCTTTTTATGTACTTAGTGCTTATGTACATCTTCTTTGTTGAAGTGTCTACTCTGGACACTAATCTGTCAGCCTATGCATCGCCTCCAGTCTGTGGCTGATCTTTTTCATCTCTTTTTTGTTAACCGACGTCTAGTTGACATACACTGCTACCCTTTGTTCCAGGTATACAACATAGTGATTCGACATCTTTTTATTCTCTTAGTGTTTGGGGCAGACGAGAAGTTTTTAATTTCAAATTAAGGTTGGCTTAGCACATTTTTTCTCTGAAAAATCGCACTTAGAGTATTGTCTCCCGACTCTTGGCATAGACCACGTAAAATATGACCCAGATAAGCCCTCCCTTCACTGTCCTTCACTATCTTACAAGCCTGTGTCTTCCCAAACTCCAGGCATGAGGGTTTGCCTTATAAACGGAGATGAACACGATGTTGGAATCACACTCTTTAGTCTTCAGTAATGACCTTCTTCACCCCAAGACATGGGCACCATCCGGAGCAGGCAACCACTAAGGTCGAGCCAGGAAAAGCTTTTAGAGAAAATATCTGCTTTTCTCCCACACGACTGGAGAGGGTCCGGCTGAGTGGGATCCATCTTGCCCCGCACACATCCTTGCCTGGACAGTCACCCTTCTCTCTTACAGCTTCTCATTTGGGGAAAAGCGGGGTGAATTTATGAAAACTAGAGTTACCAGAGGAATATCATTCTCTGTGTGTCCGAACCATGTGGCATTTGTATATATTAATATTAATTTTAATAATCCTGAAATCTTAATAGGATCATACAATTCTAATAATAACCATTAGCTACGGGGCACCATATAGTGTTAGGTAATTTACATACTTCATTCGTTCATGAATTCTTCCCACACTTTCATGCTTCCGTATTTTACTTTTAGACCTTTGATCCATTCGGAATTTATCCTGATGTAGACATGAGGCATGGACCCGGCTTTTTTTCCCCCTCCAGTTAACACAGCCCAATTTGTGGATGAATCCATTTTCTCCTCCACTGATTTGAAATTCCTCCTTTATCATCTACGAACCTCTTTCATATATTTACATCTGCTTCTGAACTTTCTATTCTTTTCCATTGATCCTCTTGACCAAGCGCCTTACTGTTTTTATTACTGAGGCTTTATGATATGTTTTAAAATCTGCCAACGGTCTCCCCCACCCTCTTTTTTCCCCCAAAGGTTTTTGGCATAATCATTATTATTTAAATTTCCATTCAATCTACCCAGTTCCAAATCGGGAATCATGTAAAAATGCTACAGATTTTTTGTACTCCGCCCCAGCCCTCCCACACCGGAGTCTTCATGAAAGGAGTCGGAACTGTGTGTTTTTTTGTTTTTTGTTTTTTTTTTATTTTTTATTTTTGGGACAGAGAGAGACAGAGCATGAACGGGGGAGGGGCAGAGAGAGAGGGAGACACAGAATCGGAAACAGGCTCCAGGCTCCGAGCCATCAGCCCAGAGCCTGACGCGGGGCTCGAACTCACAGACCGCGAGATCGTGACCTGGCTGAAGTCGGACGCTTAACCAACTGCGCCACCCAGGCGCCCCAGAACTGTGTGTTTTTAACAACTGCACCAAACACCGTCAGCCACCCAGCATGTGGGAACCGCGGCTTGGAAAAGCAGATCCTGAAAACAGCCAAGAGGCGTTGCGATGCACCAGGTGACAGCCTGACAGGTACACGTGGCGTCGGATGACCGCAGGAACCGTGGATCTCTGGGAACTTGCCCTGGGCCTGGCCTGGCAATGATAACGCTCAACGCACCTGTGCTCAGTTAACAGACGAAAGAACGGACACAGACAGAGGACAGACACGTATCATGGAAAGGGCCGCGGGAGGGCTTGCTGGGAAACCCCTTCCTGCTCAGACACCACGACGGAGAGACTGGCCAAGCAGAGAGAAGTGGAAGGAGGGACGCCTTCCCTGAAGGCACCAGCAGAGTCAGGAGCGGGGGAGGCCAAGAAGGTGGAGAATGAGACAAGTAACTGACATGCAGGCCTAGAGATGGGTCTCATACCTTTCTGTGCTCTTGCGTTTGTCCAGGTGATTGAGGCACATGCCACAGCTTCAGGTGTGGGTGGAGGAAGTGAAGGAAAGAGTTTAGAGGAGCTACGTGAAGTGAACAGTCCCCGCAAGACCCAGTAATGACGGCCAGGACCGGGCTCCGGAAGGAAAAAGCCCAGGAGCAGAGGGCGGTCAGTCTCTGTGGGACAAGATGGCCGGAAAGAAGCATTTGCCCCGCCGGTGCAGAGTCAGAGGCTTCTTGAGGCAGCTGGCCTGGGGAAGGATCCTCAGAAGAAGGGGATCTATCTATCTATCCTTTACCATCTTCCCCCCACCGTGGTCCTATCCCTGGCCCACAGAGAAAATAAAATCCCCGCCCAGCTTCTTACCTGCCCCAAAGAATGCAGGATGCGAGGGAACATCTGCCCCCCTCCCTACTCCTTCCTTAGCTCCTCCCCACAGAACGTTCTGATCATCCCAAAGCAGATTTTCCCAGGGAAGGTGTCAACGTGGAGACCTAGGCAGGAGAGACCCGGAACCAAAAGACATTTCAGGCGCTGTCAAAGGGCCAGGATGGACCAACTGAGGCATGAAGTTCACCTTCAGTCCACTCATGTCACAAGAACGTGCCGGCATTGCTTTTATCCATTTTTTATAGCTGAGCAGGCGGGCGCTTGGCCAGAGTCACCAAAACGTGTGCATGTGGGAGGTGTGCCAAGACGGTCCAGAAACCTCTCCGAGCCTCTCTGGCGAAGGCAAGCTTCTTGCGCCTCGTAAAATCTTCATACCGCGCAGAAGGAATCGGCAACAGCTGCACATCTTCGTGGAGGCCGGGGAGGGCCGGGAAGCCCAAGCCACTATCTGGGAGCGTGCAATGTTATCTTCTGCTGCAAGGAACTGTCTTCCTAAGTTCTCTTGGTCCTTGCCAGGAAAGAAATAGTACATCCGCTGACTGTGTCCATTGGCATCTTTCCATTGATTATGTCACCGCTGCACTGTGACAATGACACAGTGACAGAGGGGGCACCAATGTCTCGTCTTGGTCCTTCTCACATGCGACTCACTAATCGACATTGATCACAAGCCCTGGATACCTCTCCGTCAGAGGCACCATTAATTCATACAAACAAGGCCTTGGTTCATCGGGGCAAATCCACTTGTAAAAGTAGGGACTGGTCCATGAAATTATCCACTGGCCTGGAGGCTACTGTGGTCTTGATCACATGGATTCTCAAACGGTGTTCCCCAAAGCAGCAGCGTCGGGATTACGTGAGAACTTATAAGCAATGCAGATTCTCAGGTAACCCCCCCTCCCCGCCCAGAACAACTGAATGGGAAGCTCTGGGGGCGGGGCTTAGCAGTCAGTGTTTACCCCACTGGTAAAACCCCACTCTCCAGTGTGTGAACCACTGGTCTGCACAATGTAGTAGAAGCCTGTCCTGAAGTTCCCCGTAAGGCTTCAGAAAAAAATCCTTATCCTTTGTGTGGGGGAGAGCCAGGACAGACGGTCCAACCAGATCCACCCTCCGTGGGCTGTGAAGGTCCCCACTGGTGAAGACCACACTGCCTTCTGCACAGCCTTCCCCGCGAGAGCCCAATATGGGGCTGTGAGCAAGACAATCCTGCCACTATGGAGTCATTACTATTCAAGTCAGAGTCCCTGGAGCTCCCGTTGGCCCATCAGAACCTCTATGAGGCCTTTCCAGAATTGACCTACAGACACAGATCATTCTATTCTAGCACTAAGGTCACGTATGCAAAATTCAAAGTCACAATGGGCCACCAACCCTCATTCCTCGCTGGAGTCTGGACCTCTCAACTTCCTGGCCAGCCAGCACATCGGGAGAGCTGAGTGGGGAGCAGGAGAGTCACCCACCAGCCTTGAATTTTTGTAGCTGGAGAAAATTCAATGGGAAGGACCAGAGGCTGCTTCGAAAGGGAAGACGTGAGCAGCCGTTCATAGCTTATCCAGACGCAGTAAGAGCTAACAGCTACTGAGGGCTCACGGTGTGAGCACTGAGCATCCCACACTCTGTCCTGGTGTCCCCACGACAGCTAAAAACCCTGTGGGGCTTCAACATCATTCTGCCCACCATACGGATAGAGTGACTGAGGCTCAGCCAGGCTGAAGGATTTGTCCAAAACCATGCAAAGAGAGAACGTTGAAATCAAAATTTGACCTGAAGTATGGTCTGACAGCAGCAACTGCAACTCTCATGGCCCTCTTTAAAAAAAGAAAAAGAAAGAAAGAAAGAAAGAAAGAAAGAAAGAAAGAAAGAAAGAAAGAAAGAAAGAAAGAAAAGAATTTGTATAGGGGCACCCGGGTGGCTCAGTCGGTTAAGCAGCCGACTCTTGATTTTGACTCGAGTCTCACGGTTCGTGAGATCGAGCCCCGTGTTGGGCTCTGCTCGGACAGCACGGAGTCTACTTGGGATTCTCTCTCTCTCAGCCCCTCCCCTGCTCCTTCTCTCTCTCTCCCTCCTTTCTCTCTCTCAATAAATCAATAAGTATTTTTTAAAAAGAATTTATATATACAGTTGACCCTTGCACAACACAGGTTTGAACTCTATGGGGCCACTTATATGTGGATCTTTCTTGATAAATGTGATAACAGTATTTTCTCTCTTCCTTATGACTTTCTTAACGGCATTTCCTTTTCCCTAGCTTACCTGATGACACAAATACAGTATATAACACGTGTAACACACAAAAATATGTGTTCACTGACTGTTCACGTTATCAGGAAGCCTTCCGGTCATCAGTAGGCTGTTAGTAAAAGTTTTGGGGGCATCAAAAGTTAGATGTGGATTTTCAACTGTGCAGGGGGTCGGCGCCTCCAACTCCTGCACATTCAAGGGTCAATTGTACAGATTTGGGTGACCGTGTGTATATGTAGGGAGGGGGTTATAGATCACAGTTCCTCACAAATAATCCTTTGGGTTGCCTCTTGATAATCTTGGGATAAGCACTCATCAGGGGAGTGTAAGGAAGCAATAAGGGAGACATTGCTACCCCTAATCAGGAACGCAGAGTCATGGGCTCAGACCAGGTCAACCAGCTGACTAGTGCAGGGCGCTGGGCCAGCAGGGTCGGGGCCTGTTTGGATGAGACAGTCAGCAACCCGTACATACATACTAAGCATGCACAGCACAGAGATGAGCCCCGGCAAAGGAGGACACCCACCTCCTTTATTAAGTCACTTAAAGTATAATTGCATTCAGCATGTAACTGGAGAAGAAAGTGCTGTCCCTCCGTGCAATTCTGGGCTCTTGACAGTAATGAAATGTGCAACCTGTGAGCAATTATTTAAATATTCAGCACTTTGCATGCATGACTGGATCAGCCCTGTAATCAGAATCCTGGGAACATGGAATTTTGGAATGGAACAGACCTTAGGGGCCATATAATTCAGCCCCTCGATTTTCACAGATGCGGAAATGGAGGTCCAGAGAGGTCCTGTCATTCTCCTAAGGTTTCTGGGATAGGAACCCACCCCAGATTCCTGGTCTTGTATCCTTTTAGAAAACAGGGCTGGGAGAGCTAAAACCCTGCTGCTGCATCATTGTTGGATCTGACACAGTCATCTTATAATCGAACGCAAGCACGGGTTTGCCAAATGCCCAAGTCACAAGTTATGCCGCTATGATTCTATTCTCAAGGATTTATAAAATACCCCAGTGATGGAATCCCATACACGGAGCCACGTAACATTTAATTGTTTACAGAACACATATTGATGGGAACAAGGACGCTCAATTTTTACAAAATCTTAGCTACCTGGAATACGGAACAAAATATAAACAGCATTCATACCTTTTTATTTCACACACACAAAAAACTGCTCCTTCCCATTTCTGTCTACCTCTATTCTTGCAAACTCACGTGTATTTGAGTGCTAGCTGATATCCCGCGGATACGACCACAACAAAAAAGAAGAGGAAAATGAGAGCTGATCATTTCTCAATGTTTCCTGGCTCATAAACACAAAATTTTCCTTGGCGGGGGAGGGCAGGGGTGAGCGGGACGGGGGGGGGGCGGGGGTTGGGAGGGGAAGGTGTATGTACATTCAAAAACAGACATGTCAGCTTGTTAATTAAGTGATGCAAGACAAGAAGGCTGACCTATTTCAGCAGATGTGTATCAACTCTGCCTCGAAAGCGTCACAAAGATTTCTAAAAATAACAACGCGCTACGCTCTTCAAGGTGTGGTCACATGGAAAGGCTCACATAACTGCTACCGGAAGTATAAGGTGGCATAGTCACAACATACTATCACTGAAGTGCCCTTAATCAAGGAAGACCCGTTGGGAGAGTTGAGCTTTAAGTCAAGTCTCAAAGAAGGTTACGCAGGTGGAGGAGAAGAGAAGCGCGAAGGGTCAAGATGGAGGCACTCTGACCTCTGCCCACTCCTCCCTGTTCCTTCTTTAAGGACCGCCATGATTACATTAGGCCCACCTGTGAAATCCAAAATCACGTCCCCATCTCAAGATCCTAAATGTAATCACGTCCACAAAGTCCCTTTGCCATGAGAGGTAACATTCACAGGTCTGGGGCACTGAGACCGTGGATGTCTTTGGGGGCCATTACTCTGTCCCGCGCAGTTCTTTTTTTTTTTCAATATATGAAATTTATTGTCATATTGGTTTCCATACAACACCCAGTGCTCATCCCAAAAGGTGCCCTCCTCAATACCCATCACCCACCCTCCCTTCCCTCCCACTCCCCATCAACCCTCAGTTTGTTCTCAGTTTTTAAGAGTCTCTTATGCTTTGGCTCTCTCCCACTCTAACCTCTTTTTTTTTTTCCCTTCCCCTCCACCATAGGTTTCTGTTAAGTTTCTCAGGATCCACATAAGAGTGAAAACATATGGTATCTGTCTTTCTCTGTATGGCTTATTTAACTTAGCGTCACACTCTCCAGTTCCATCCACGTTGCTACAAAGGGCCAGATTTCATTCTTTCTCATTGCCATGTAGTACTCCATTGTGTATATAAACCACAATTTCTTTATCCATTCATCAGTGGATGGACATTTAGGCTCTTTCCATAATTTGGCTATTGTTGAGAGTGCTGCTATAGACATTGGGGTACAAGTGCCCCTATGCATCAGTACTCCTGTATCCCTTGGGTAAATTCCTAGCAGTGCTATTGCTGGGTCATAGGGTAGGTCTATTCTTAATTTTCTGAGGAACCTCCACACTGCTTTCCAGAGCGGCTGCACCAATTTGCATTCCCACCAACAGTGCAAGAGGGTTCCCGTTTCTCCACATCCTCTCCAGCATCTATAGTCTCCTGATTTGTTCATTTTGGCCACTCTGACTGGCGTGAGGTGATATCTGAGTGTGGTTTTGATTTGTATTTCCCTGATAAGGAGCGACGTTGAGCATCTTTTCATGTGCCTGTTGGCCATCCGGATGTCTTCTTTAGAGAAGTGTCTATTCATGTTTTCTGCCCATTTCTTCACTGGGTTATTTGTTTTTCGGGTGTGGAGTTTGGTGAGCTCTTTATAGATTTTGGATACTAGCCCTTTGTCCGATATGTCATTTGCAAGTATCTTTTCCCATTCCGTTGGTTGCCTTTTAGTTTTGTTGGTTGTTTCCTTTGCTGTGCAGAAGCTTTTTATCTTCATAAGGTCCCAGTAATTCATTTTTGCTTTTAATTCCCTTGCCTTTGGGGATGTGTCGAGTAAGAGACTGCTATGGCTGAGGTCAGAGAAGTCTTTTCCTGCTTTCTCCTCTAGGGTTTTGATGGTTTCCTGTCTCACATTCAGGTCCTTTATCCATTTTGAGTTTATTTTTGTGAATGGTGTGAGAAAGTGGTCTAGTTTCAACCTTCTGCATGTTGCTGTCCAGTTCTCCCAGCACCATTTGTTAAAGAGACTGTCTTTTTTCCATTGGATGTCCTTTCCTGCTTTGTCAAAGATGAGTTGGCCATACGTTTGTGGGTCCAGTTCTGGGGTTTCTATTCCATTCCATTGGTCTATGTGTCTGTTTTTGTGCCATCCCCCGCAGTTCTTAACCTACCGTGCCTCTATTTCCCTCATCTGTGACATGGGTTTAGTAATGCGGTATGCACTTCACAGGGTCATTGTGGGGATTCAATGGCTTAGTACTTCTCAAGTGCCCAGAACAGTGGCTGGCACTAGTGAAAACTCAGAAGCATGTTTTCTATTTCGATCTGCCCATCTGAACGCATGAGTGGAACTTGCTCCTTCACCCCTGAGCTCCTTAGGACAGTGGTTTTCAAATCTTCTTGACCATGACTCACAATAAAAATACACTTTACACCATGACTCAGTACACCCAAAGATTTATATACTTACCCAGCTAAAATCAATGTTTCACAAACAAAATTAACCCCATTATGCGTAATGGATTCCGATATATTCCACTTCATTTTCCTGCAATGAAATAAGCCCAGAGGAGCCTCGTTAAGACTTCCACCCTGGCATCCAAACCCGGCATCGTTTCTTTTTTCCACCTGGTGGGACCAACAACCAGCAGAAGCTGTGCGAGGCTGCAGACCCCTCGCTGCTGCTTCAGGAAGTCCCGCTTTCCCCAGTTAAGCTGGAAAAACTGAAAGGAGAGAACAGGAAGATCGGGGCCATCACTCCCATTGCAGACTTCGGCTTTCGTATGTCAGCATTCAAACTCTTGTGATCATTGAGCGGCTTTAAGGAAGTTGACAAGCTTTAATTTGTCAACCTTCTTGGCGTTGACGCTGGAGAGCACCTAATTGCCCTGTCCTCCTTATTCACGCCGTGTGACCGGGGTGAGTTGCCACTGGCTCATCACGTCGACAAGGTTTCCGTGACAGCTTCTCTTGTCCACGCATAACCAAATCTGGAGAGGCTGTCATTCGGTTTGACAAAGTGACAAGACAGCACTGTCAATCTCCCAGATGGGTGCGGGAACGCAGTGACTGACAAAAATCTAAGGGTCGTGACAAATCCGATCGTTACTGTGTCCAGAGGCTGACAGCTGAGGAAGCATTCCTCCGATGGTTCAAAGCCTGCACATTTTTCACCTCAACCGGCCTGAGAAATGTGTAAAGGTGACCGGCATGCGTACGTATTTCGCTCGGGACGTGACAGTCCCTGCCAAGGCTCTTCAAGAGTCTTCCTGCTGCCACCGACCGACGTGGCCACCCCTCAACTTTGCCCCTGGCTCCCCGGGTCACTGGACAAGACTGTGAGCTTCCCTGACTCACAGGTGCCTGGGATATGACATCTGAGGGGGCCTTAGACACCCAACCCGGCTCCACAAAGGCACGTAATAGGCAAAGACACTCAAGAGAAGAGACCTGCGTGTGGACAGATATGACTGTTAGTAATCACGGGTGTGGGTCTTGCAGGTAAGTAACATCAGCATACATACAACATGCGGGTAGAGTCGGTCATTCCCGACCCTGGCCGCCAACCAGAATCCTCTAGGAGCTTTGAAGAAGCATCCATGTCTGGGTCCAACCTCCAACTTCTGATTTTATTGATCTGGGGGGGTGTTCTGGCATGCAATTGAACGCTCAGGATTTTATAGTGGCTCCAGAGGACTGGATTGCAGAGGCCAGGGTTAGGAAACCCCTTGAGCTTGGCTGCCTGGGTTCAAATCCTCGTGTTCCCAGTTACTAGCTGTGTAACCTCAGGCAAGCGATTGAATTTTTCTGGGCCCGTTTCCTCATCTGTAAAAATGGGAGTGAGGATGATAACACTTCATTCCTAGAGTCGTTTCAAGGCTTAAATGAGCTGTTAGATAGAAGGTCCTTACTACGTCGCCTGAGAGACAGCACATGATAAATAGATGTCAGCTATTCCTGTTATTTAAGGGTTTCCTGTATTTAAAAAAAAAAAAGGCTCACAAAGAAGGATTGAGCAAATCACGCAGCACTGACCTTCTCGTCATGGCCTTCTCTAAGACGGAAGGTTGAGAGAGAGAAGGAAAGAGTAACTCTAATGCTCTTGGCCCGAGCAAGTGGAAGAATGTTTCGTTCAGCTTCATTTTGTCTGGTTCGATCCTCGTACCGTTCCCATTATACAGAAGAAAACAACTGAGGCTCAGAGAGGTTAAAGAGCTGGCACAAGATCAGAAGGTCTTGGAGAACAGTCAACCCGAGAGTCTGACTCTGATATTTCTAGCTCAAAAGTCCACGATTTCTTCCCGCTCCCTCATACTGCGTCCCCAGGTGGATGTGCGTCTGGTCTTTAAAAAGGTGACGCATGTGGGCGGGAGGCCATGAAAGAAAGAAAGTCCAGTTGGGTAGGAGTCATGAAGGAGAGATGGACTCAAAGCCCTTTGTGTCTTAACAGTCTGTGATTTTGAGACAGAGACAATGCTCGACCCGCAGACAAGCGGGCTGGCATTGTCCTTCCCTGGAGGGAAGGACCCTCAAGCAGAGAGGAGTGTGAGCCCAGCTGGAGAACACAGCAGTGAAGGGCCCGATGGCTGCAGACCTGGGAGTCGGCACCGTAGCCCGCAGGGCCACAAAGGTGCCGCTCTGTTGAAAATCCTTATTAAACTGTTTAAATGTGTTACGTTAAATCATGCAAGCTGCGAAAAATAAAAATAAAAACTCACAATGTGAGAAATTATACCGCACGGATGATCCATTGTCTTCGACAAATACATGGCAAGAAAAACACAAAAAAAGGGGAGAGACGGTGAAGATTAGAATGCCAAATGTAATGGCGGGTTTTGACAGAATGCCGATGCAAACAACGGAAACACGCGCAGGCACGCACGCACACGCACAAGGAGTGATCGTGGAAATGTGGGTGCTGGCTGGATATTTAAGGAGCTAATGAATCCTTCCTTTGAGTACATTACGGACTAGGGAGCACGTATAAAGAGGGAAGTCATACATCTGAGTTTCATAAGACAAGGGTACGGAGTGCTACAAGTTCCAGAGAGAAAATCCGTAAAATGCCATGATGGGTCTGAGGAAGTTTAGTGTCAGAACAAGGAAGAGGGGAGCTCCCACTGGTTGAGCATCATCTGAACACAATCTGAGCCAGGCCCTTCCTCGCCGCCTTTTATAACCAGCAGTGGCTTTCAAACTATGCTCGGCCGAATCCAGGGGGCTCCCTGAGAGCCCCACCCAAGGCCATGTTGGTGGCTGAGGTGCAAGTGTTATCGTGGGCTCCTTCAACCAGGATAGCTCAGCTCTGGGAGTCTCCTGGAGAGAATTCAGTTGGAGAAAATGCGTAACTGAAAAGAACCCCCTGAGCTATGGGTTTCCTAGTTGCCTCCACCCCCGGCAAGCTGCCCTTAGCTCTTCCGGATGGTCAGGTTCACCGTGAAGGGCTTTGCTGAGAGGGGAAGCAAGCCAGCGGGAGCACAGACCCCAGCCAGCTGCAGTTCAGCCGGCTCAAGTCATACACGGCGCATTAAATTAGAAGTGCACGATCTACTTCGCCTTATTAAAAAGGACGCCGGAGCGGATAAATTTTATTGCAATAAATCTCATCGTGGACAAACGGCAGCCATATATCTGCCCGGTAAAATCTGATGATTATATACGGTTTCTACGATTTATTGGGCCAATGAGAAGGGCGTGATTCAGAGCCGAGCGCTGTGTCCAGACGTGCGGATCCCAGAATGAAGGTCCTGGCATCCTCCTCCAAGTGGAAAACACCTGCCAAGGACACCGGACTTTTGCAGACACAGAAAGGTCCCTCTGGGTTGGGCCTCTAGAGCAACGACGTGGCAAGGCAGGTGGCAGGTGGCAGAAAGCTCTACCCCGACACCAGCAGTGCAAACCCCTGCTTCGGAGACCCGGAGCCTAAGCCACCGGTCAGAAACCGAGGCAGTGAGCCCCTCTCTAGCGTGACATCTGCTTCCCCAGCCAGCCAGAGCCCCTCCGTGTCCCCTTGCCCACCCCATGACCTCCCCCCCACTCTTTCTGTGACCTCTAAAACATCACCTCCTCACAACACTCATTCCCAAGATGCTCCTTCAAAACAAATATCTGCAGCCAAACATATCTGGGGGAAAGTTGCATATAATGCGCCTCCTTTCAGAGGTCCGTATCATCTTTACTCTGTACGACCGACACGCCACTTTGTCGCTCCGGTTTCCGTGGCTCTTCTGGAAAGTGCCCTTCCCCATCTCTGCCCTTCATGTATATGTACTCAGGGAGCGCGCCTTCTGTTCAATGTGATGGGGGCAATCTTGGCTGCAGCTGATTGGTCTAAGAAAAAGCATCTGCCCTAAACTTGACCAATCACAAAATTCTTTTCCCAGACTCCACCCACTAGCCACGTTTGATTGGTCCCGGGATGGGTAATTGAGTCACATGAGGCCAGGGAATTAGGCCCTGGCAATTTGGGACAGAAACTGTCAGGACTTTTCTCCTGCTGGAAGCCGTAAGCTAGAAAGCTCTGAAACCAGCCGTCACTACATTTCCCACCATGATGAACTACAGAGCAGGAAGAGGTTTGGATGTGAGGGGTGGGGGGTTGGATAGTGAAAAAGAGGCCCTGGAAGGAGCATGGATGGGAGACAGGAGTCTGAGTGGATCTTGAGACCAGCTGGAGGCACTTCTGGAGGCCCCCTGTATGGTCGGCTGTGAGATAAGATATCCCATGTCCTGGTGAGCAGTTTTCCTTTTCACGAGTTTGGCTTCTCCACTTCATTCAAAAGATTCCAGCACAGGGGTGCCTGGGGGGTTCAGTACCGTTAAGCTCCCGACTCTTGATTTAGGCTCAGGACATGATCTCAGGGTACATGGATTTGAGCCCTGCCTCAGGGTCTGTGTGGACAGGGCGGAGCCTGCTGGAGGTTCTCTGTCTCTCTCTCTCTCTCTCTCTCTCTCTCTCTCTCAAAATAAATAAATAAACATTTTTAAAAATTCCAGCACGACTTACTGCAGTGAAGAAGCCCGTTTAGCCTGTATGAGCCCAACATTTCCAAATATATTTGCCCACTCTACCTTTTTTCATGTTAATGAGTTATCTAGTTAATGGAATTATTTCTTCTGTCGTCTCCCCTTAAACTTTCCATCCTCTTCGTGAAATGCTCTTTTGGGAAATGCTGCCTTAAAGAGAAACTCCTCAAAATATAACATGGCCCCAAATGAGACATGTCTGTAAAAGTTTATTTCATGGACGTGAACGGGGAGCCACAGACCCTGTGGACTAGATAGAAATCTTCAAAGGTTACTTGTAGCAGAAGAATTATGGACTTTGTCAATTACCCGGAAATACCTTCACTTCCTCTAAGGGACCAGATGATGAGAGCAAGAAAGAACTCTGTTGTGAATAAACGCTTGTTGTTCTCCAGAAACGTGGCCGTGGGCTGTGTGCATCCATTAACCTCCAGCCTAAGATCCCAAAAAGGGATTCTGGCAGAACCCAGGCAGCCTGTGAAGGGGATAAAAGAGACCATATACCCTGTCTGTTAGCAAACACTGACCTGGGGGAAGAAGTCTCTTTGCTCAAAGATACACACACACACACACACACACACACACACGGAAAAGTGGGTCTGTAAAAAGCATAATAGGCACATGAAACTTAAAGTGTACATGTTGTGTTGGGGCGCCTGGGTGGCTCAGTCGGTTGAGCGTCCGAGTTCGGCTCAGGTCATGATCTCGCGGTCCGTGAGTTCGAGCCCCGCGTCGGGCTCTGTGCTGACAGCTCAGAGCCTGGAGCCTCCTTCGGATTCTGTGTCTTCCTCTCTCTCTGCCCCTCCCCTGCTCATGCTCTGTCTCTCTCTCTCTCTCTCTCTCAAAAAAATAAACATTAAAAAAAATTTTTAATTAAAAAAAACTCTCAAATAACCACTACCAGATGAAATATATATACATATTATATAATATATATATATATATATATATATATATATATATATATACACGTCCCCAGTATTTATTAACAAACACTTATAAATATTCAGATATCAAAAATAGAATGGGGCAGCTTGCATATAATGTACATATGCAAAATGTATTTTAAACACCCTGTGAGTTTCCCATCTTTATGGCTGCCGAGCTCTTTGCTGACCTCCGACCCTCAAACTCCTTTTCCAAGTACCCAACAGCCTGAAGGCAGGTGATGTCACATTACAGGCTTTCAACATCACGTCACTGTAGGAAACCAGCATCCACAGGGCTCGTCTGCCTGAAATCTGGAAATTGGAAGGGAATACTTTAATGTAGTGATTCTAGCCACACGTGCCTGGGGGTAAAACCATCAAGCAACTTAGTGGGAGAAGAGAGACACAGCAGGATCTCTTCTCCAAATTTCGGTGGAGTTAACAGTACCCCCACCCCTGAATCGCCCTTTGGAGGCCTGTCTGCTGTCAGTCTCCCAGTGTGAAACCTCGCACACAGCTCTCACACTACACGTTAATAATCCTTCTGCACAAATCTATTACCATCAGACATTCCCCGAAAAGTATAACTATATCTTTAGCTTGAGCTCCCTAAAAAAAAAAAAAAAAGGAAAGATTCATAAATATTTCAGGTGGAGGCTGAAAAAAAAAAAAGATGAAAGAATTGAGAGGACAAATGGTTGCTGTCCTTGGGATGCTGTGTCATCAGTGGGGCTCCTGGCATCCAAAAGTGAGAAAATGCAGACGAAACACCAGGCGGTGTGCAAACACACTTGTCAAATTCACAGAGCCGGGGGGGGGGGGGGGGGGGGAGAGCTACTCCTGCAGTTTATCTGCCCCAAGTGGATTAGCTACTAGCAGAGATTGTGGAGATTTTGTTGAGTTTACAATTTTCATTGTTAAATCTGAAAAAAAAAAAAAAAAAGGAGAAACATGGGGGAAATAAAATGCAGAGGAAACAGAATGTCAGAGCTGGAAAAGTGCCAAGAGGATTAGTCCGGCTCCACCTCTGACAGGTGAGGAGGCTGAAGCCCATATAAGTAACCTGACTCACCCGAAGTCAAAGGAAGGAAGGAAGGGAGGGAGGAAGGAAGGAGGAAAGGAAGGAAGGAAGAGAGAGAGAGAGAGAGAGAAGAAAGAGAGAGAGAGGGAGGAAGGAAGGAAGGAAGGGAAGAAAGAAGATAAAGAGAGAGAAGAAAGAGAGAGAGGGAGGGGGGAGGAAGAAGGAAAGGAAGGAAGGAAGGAAGGAAGGAAGGCAGGAAGATAGAAGAGAGAGAGAGGGAGGGGGGAGGAAGAAGGAAAGGAAGGAAGGAAGGAAGGGAGGGAGGGAGGAAGGGAGGGAGGGAGGAAGGAAGGGAGGGAGGAAAGAGGGAAGGAAGGAAGGAGGAAGGGAGAAAGGAGGAAAGGAAGGAAGAGAGGAAGGGAAAGAAGGAAGAGGAAAAGAGAAGAAAGAGAGAGAGGGAGGAAGGAAGGAGGAAAGGAAGGAAGGAAGGAAAAGAGAGAAAGAAAAAGAAAGATAGATGAAAGAAAGAAAGAAAGAGAGACAGAAAGAAAGAAAGAAAGAAAGAAAGAAAGAAAGAAAGAGAGAGAGAGAGAGGAAGGGAGGGAGGGAGGGAGGGAGGAAGGAAGGAAGAGAGAGAGAGAAGAAAGAGAGAGAGGGAGGAAGGAAAGAGGGAAGGAAGGAAGGAAGGAGAAAGGAGGAAAGGAAGGAAGGAAGAGAGGAAGGGAAAGAAGGAAGAGAAAAAGAGAAGAAAGAAAGAGGGAGGAAGGAAGGAAATAAGGAAGGAAGAGAGGAAGGGAAAGAAGGAAGAGAAAAAGAGAAGAAAGAAAGAGGGAGGAAGGAAGGAAATAAGGAAGGAAGAGAGGAAGGGAAGGAAGGAAGGAAGGAAGGAAGGAAGGAAGGAAGGAAAAGAGAGAAAGAGAAAGATAGAAAGATAGATGAAAGAAAGAAAGAAAGAAAGAAAGAAAGAAAGAAAGAAAGAAAGGAGGAAAGAAAGAAAGTCACATGGATTTTATTAATGACAGGCACTGGGAAAGGAAAATGGGGAAAGTGACCAAAATCCAACCTCACGGCTGTCTCTCCCCAGCTGCATTGTAGGCCCCGGAGGGGGGGGGGGGGGGGGGGGTGAAATAGGGGGCGGAGCTTTATTCCCAAATGCATCTCTCCCCCTTAATCTGCCAACGATATACACTCCCTCACCCTCTTCTGACTTTTGTTTCCTTTACTGTTGCTATGACCAACCCACCCCAAAGTGCAGGGGCTTAAAACAACAACAATCCTCTGTTTTGCTGGTGAACCCACAATCCAGGCAGGACTCGGTGAAGAGACCCCTCATCTCTGCGCCACGATGTCTGGGGCACGGCCGGCAAAACTCTCAGTTGCTGGGAGCCCTCAGGGGTTGGTGCTTCTGTGAGCTAGAACCTCAGCTTGACAAACTGTTGGCTGGGGCACCCACACGTGGTCTCTCCTGGTGGCGGGGATTCCTGGACATCTGGTGGCTGGGCTCCAAGGACCAAAGTCCCAAGAGCACCAGGCGGGAACTGTACTGCTGCAGGACCTAGCTTCAAGGGCACATGGTGCCCCTTCTCCCATACTCGCTGGTGACCCAGAGTCCCTTGGAGGGGAAATAGACTTCACCTCTCGGCGAGACAACTTGTTGCCTTGTTAAGTTGTGGAAAGAACACTGTAGAATGGGAAATGTTATTGGCGCCATTTTGGAAAATATATTCTGCCACAACTTGAGACAGGAATCTTCCACGAAAGGTTGGGTCGGGAGAGAAAACTGTACTTTTGAAGGCAACTGTGGGGGTGTAGGGACGGGACAAGGGGGAGGAAAGGGAGGTGTTGAAAACACATAATCAAATGTTGTAATTCGTATTTGGAAAACACAAAAATGTTTTCACAACACAGACTTCAGAAAATAAAGCTTAACAAGATCTCCTTGACTGGTAGGAATACACAGACAGTACCGTGACTCCCAGGTTGCTGTATCAGGGTGGAAAAGCTCAGACTTTTATGTTTCAATAGAAGAGAGAGCATGGGTTTAAAAAGTCTGAAATTTATTAGCTGAAGATTTCTGTCTTGGATTAAGGTTGAATCTCCTAGGAAGGCTGGTATAGCCTGCCTCGTTATATACACTTCATTAAAAAGTAAGCTTGTTGTATCCTTTTATAAAAAAAAAAAAAAGAGGTTTAAGTAAGGGTGATAAAACATTCCAGGGCCCTAAAGTTGTGGATGGGGGAGACACTGCTGAAGACAGAAGCTGGAATAATAGGGGGGTAAAAAAAAAAGAACTCTCATGATTTTTCCCAGGGTCAGCTCAGCTTACAAGGGTCATGGTCCTAGTGTGGCTTGTGCTGCTACTTCTTGGGCTATTACCTAGTCCTTCCAGAATGTTCTCAGAGGGGTTCACAGTGCCAGAGACCAACAGAGCTAGACAGAGGGGCCTTTATGGTTGATATACATGTCACTATGTCCCTTTCAGGTCACAGCAAACATTCCTAGCTGATCGACACACCCTTCCTGCTGATTTCAGGCAACTCAGGATCCTTCTCAACTATCCTCCCGTCCTCCTGGCCCCCAACATTCAGTGATCTGATCCAATGAGGAGTTCTCATACTTTGGCTTCAGAACTCCTCTGCATCCTTAAAACGACAAAGGACCCTATGCTGGGAAGAATAACCATGGAGCCATCAGCCCGGACGGCAGAGCCACAAACCAGGGAATTATTTCCAAGCCTTGAAACCTTATGGGGTTTGCCCATCTCGATTTCAAAATTGGTGAGGACGTACGATTCCTTTTTCTTCCTTCCATTTTCTCCCTCTTGGGACCAGAATGTCTATAACTGTTATCCAACGCCTGTCCCACTCTCGTATTCCAGAAGCAGATAACCTGTTTTCTAGTTCACGTGGAGTGAGGAATTGTGCCCCTGGATCACACCCAGAGTCTCAATGGATCACCATTTGGGGGCCAGATGGTGAAAGAAGATAGGCAGGATAATGACCCCTCAAAGATGTCCACACCCTTATCCCCGAACCTATAAATATATTACTTTGTATTTGCAATATAAATACGTTATTTGCAAATGTGATTAAGGGAAAGGATCTTTAAATGGTGAGATTACCAGGGTGCCTGGGTGGCTCAGTCGGTTGAGCATCCGAGTCTTGATTTTGGCTCAGGCCATGATCCCAGGGTCCTGGGATCAAGTGTGGTTGGAGCCTGCTTAGGATTCTCCCTCCTTCTCCCTCTCCCCTTTCCCCAGCTTGCAATCTTTCTCTCTCTAAAAAATTTTTAAAAATTGTTTTAATATTTATTTTTGAGACAGAAAGAGGGACAGAGCGTGAGCAGGGGAGGGGCAGAGAGAGAGGGAGACACAGAATCTGAAGCAGGCCCCAGGCTCCGAGCGGTCAGCGCAGAGCCCGACGTGGGGCTTGAACCCATGAACCGTGAGGTCATGACTTGAGCCAAAGTCGGATGCTTAACCGACTGAGCCACCCAGGTGCCCCTCTCTCTAAAAAATGTTAAAAAATAAAACTTAAATTTCAAAAACTGAGGAGATTACCCATGTGGGTCCAATCTAATCACATGACTCATGGAAAGCGGAGAACTGTTCCTAGTTGGGGTCAGAGAGGAAGCTAGAACTACATAGCCTTTATAGATAATTGTGTGTATTCTTTTTGGGCACTACACCAAAATGCAGCAAGCGGTAGCTGCTGGCAGATTGGATGCAATGTGGAATCGGTACCATATAAATGAACTTTTCATTCTCTGTTACTTCCAAACTCATTGACCCACCTTGCGCTTTGAGTGGGTCCTTTTACTGGAACGTGAGTTTGGGACATCGCGCCCGGAAAGACGCGAGCTCACGGAGTCAGGCGGGTCTTCCGAAGGGTGGCACGCTTTCTCGTACAAAATCAAAAATCCAATTAGTGAGGCTCCCACCAATCTCATCAGAAAAGTGGGACCTATAGTACTGGGACGCCGTCAAGCTCAGGGCAGGGGCAGACAGGAGTCTCTCAAAGTTCTAAAATCCACTTGAAAGCTTGAGTTTTATCATCGGTTAACAAGTACCGTGAGCTGTTTTCCTCCAAGCGACAGGCTCGCTGTGTTCATTTTCAAGGAAAGGGGTGCCGTGGCTTCTCTGTCAACTGTTCTTTCGGGTAAAAATGTTCTTCCTTGAGAAAAGCGGCTGGTTCACCTTGAACACATGTGTGCTTCCTTTCAAGGCACCCACCGTGCTTGCGTATGTCTATGGCGCGTGTGGTCACCGGGAAGAGTAGAAAGAGGTGTCGTCAAGGGTCAAAATTTAACACAATCAGTAATTTTTACTGCTTTGGGGGCATCTGGGTGGCTCCGTTGGTTAAGCATCCGACTTTGGCTCAGGTCATGATCTCGTGGTGCGTGAGTTCGAGCCCCGCGTCGGGCTCCGTGCTGACAGCTCGGAGCCTGGAGCCTGCTTTCGATTCTGTCTTCCTCTCCCTCTGCCCCTCCCCTGCTTGTGCTCTGTCTCTCTCCTCTCTCTCTCAAAAACAAATAATCATTAGGGGCGCCTGGGTGGCTCAGTCGGTTGAGCGTCCGAGTTCGGCTCAGGTCATGATCTCGCGGTCCGTGAGTTCGAGCCCCGCGTCGGGCTCTGTGCTGACAGCTCGGAGCCTGCTTCAGATTCTGTGTCTCCCTCTCTCTCTGCACGTGCTCTCTCTATCTCTCTCTCAAAAATAAACATTAAAAAAATGATAATAATTTTTACTGCTTCCAGGACATTCTTAGGTGACGCTGGATTTTTCTTTAAGTGCCCGTGCTCGCTGGTAAGACTTGCGATGACATCAGCATGGCTCGACGTCACCACCAAGGCGCCACTGGTTTGGCGCCTTCCGTGCAAGCGGCAATTCAGCGAAAAATGGCAAATACATACCGGCAACAATATGGTGAGAACAGCTCTGTCCTCACGGACTTCTTGAAAGTGTCTTGGGCCCCTCGAAGTGCCGCGGAGCACTCTTCGAGAACCTCTATTCCAGTGCGCCATTTTCGTCTTGCAGATGAAGAAACCGAGGTCCCGAGAGGAACCGACCCTTGGCCTCAGCCTTTTCTCCCTGCATATCACAGGTTGGGTCTGGCAGAAAGCAGACTCCCAGGTGGAATTCAGCCTGCAGGGTATTTTTAAGGGAGGCCTCCCTCCCACACCTGGGAAGGGAGGGAAGGGGGGGAAGGGTGGAAGGAAGGAAGGGGGGTGGCTGGGGAGAATTCCAGCCCCCCTCAGACCCAGCCCCCCGCCTGCCGGTCACTTTGCCTGGGCCCCGTATCCTAACTAAGGAGACGGAGAAAAGGTTCTGTGCGTTCCAGGCAGGCTGACGATTCAAGACGTCTCGCTGAAAAGTTTCTTTGCTCCGGAAATATTCCGCCCTCGAAATAAACAGCGGATGACTTATGAAGGGATCTGTGGACACAGAGGCTTAAGGATTTCATTCGACTCCACTTCAAAGGCATCTCTCTTGCTTCCAAGGTGTCCCCAGGTTCCCTGGGACCTGGATAAATACTCTATTTGCTTACACAAAAGCCTCGGAGAATGACTCATTACTCCACACAATAGGTGACTTAATCTGCAGGTCATGGTTAAGTGACTGCACCCCTTGGCGACACAGGCAGAGGCCGCATAATCTCCCAGGGCCCTCGAATCAGACAAGAGAGGCTGAGGCTCCAGCGCTCAAGCAAATGCAGACCTTTCCTGTCCCTGCTCCCCAGCCCAGCTCTCAATCCATCTTGCGACAGCTCGACCTTGTAAGATGCCCCCAGGAGGCCGGTCCGCCTCCGGTAATCCCCTGCACCGAGTTCAAACTCCTGCCCCTCTCTCGAGGCCGCCTGTCCCCTTCTAACCTCTAACACATGCATCGTGCGTCAAACAAACTGGCCCCTCTGCTCCCTCGCTCGGGCCCCCGCCATCGCTCACGGGGCTCCCGCACCTCAAAACCGTCCCAATTTCCCAACGACCTTTGCAGCACAGATCCCTTCTTCAAGGCCGAGTTCAGATCGCCTCCGCCTGACCGGTCAGCCCTGCCATCTGGACTCCTCCTGTTCACGTTACGTGCACCATACCGCTCTGGACTTAATGATCCACCCTCTAACACCATCCCGGATGTTCACCTTTGTCTCATGTCGTGCTCGACCCACAGCTGGTCACCGAGGCCTTACTGTCTCCCAGGGCCTGAGCTGAACAAGGGGTGCAGAGAGGAGCCACAGGGGACTCTTGTCTCAGAGGGGCTGACTTTGGAAACCCGCGCCCCACGGCCACGCCGGGCCGTCGCTCCCTTCAGAGAGATGCCCTCGCACCCGCCCCCGAGGAGGCAGCACCCAACAGACACCCAGCCAATCCAGGGTAAGCCCGAGCCCCTCCACCTGCCGGCTTCCCATCCTCACTGTCCAGCAGCCTGAAGGTCTGGACACCCTCCTGTCTTAGCACCAAAAGTCAGGCAGCTCCTGTATATATGGATAAACTCACAGCTGGACACAGAGGTAAATAACAACGAGACTGTGTGCCAGGCACTGATGCTGAGCACATTAGATGGATTAACACACTTTCTTTTTTTTCTTTGTTTTCATGTTTATTTATTTATTCTGAGAGAGAGCGAAAGAGAGCGTGAGCGGGGCAGGGGCCAAGAGAGATGGAAATAGAGAAATCCCAAGCAGCCTCCTTGGGAGTCCCTATCCCTCTCTCTCTGTCCCTCCCCTGCTCATGCACTCACTTCCTCGCTCTCAAAAATAAAATAAGCACTTAAAAATTGATTAATTAATTTGATTAAATAAATAAGCCATAGAGACGAAAAATCCAGCCTAGGGAATATACTCAACAATACTGTCATAACCTTGTGCGAAAATGGGTAAGAAGAACCCTCACTAAGTGGACCAGGGATGCGAGAAGGGGAGGCTGTTGGGGTTGGGGGGGGGACCATACCACTCCCTGTCAATTACAGGAAGAATTGTTAATTACAGACCCCACATAGAAAGACATCCACCACCCCTGCAACTCAGTCAATGGGAAACCCTCATCACCCTCAGCTCTTGCTTCTCTCCAGTAGACTTTTGTTCAAAACAACCCCAGGGAGTGCCTGGGTGGCTGGGTTGAGCCTCGAACTTAAGCTCGGGGCATGATCTCTGGGTTTGTGGGTCTGAGCCCCGCATTGGGATCTATGCTGACATCTCGGAGCCTGGAGCCTGCTTCAGATTCTGTGTCTCCCTCTCTCTCTCTCTCTGTCCCTCTCCCACTCACGATCTGTCTCTCTCAAAAATGAATAAATATTTTTAAAAATTAAAAAAAAAACCTCCCAACTTCCTCCTCCTTCTCCATTAAATGATGGTCCTTTCTTTTGTTTCTTGGACTTGCCTACAGTTTGGTGGGAGCCTGATCGTCCCAGATGGCAATTCTCTACTATTCCCGAATAAGCCCATTTTTGCTGGTGAAATAACGGGCAGTTTTATTTTTAAGGGTGACAGTTATATGGTGATAGAAGGTGCCTACGCTTACCAGGGTGAGCACTGAGTGCTGTATGTAAGTGTCGAATCACGATGCTGTATTCCTGAAACTAATACAACACTGTATGCCAACTATACCTCAGTAATAAAGTGATTAAATAATAAAGTAAATAAATCAATTAGAAGGGGGGTAAAAAGAGAGATCCTGCAGATCTCCCTAGCCCCCTCCACTGCACAAGGACATAAGAAGAAGTCTGTGACTCAGAAAACAGCCCTCTCCCGACCATGCTGGCCCCCGGATCTCTGACTCCTGGCTCCTGAAATAAATTTCTGTTGTCGATAAGCCACCCTGTCTGGGATATTTTGTTATAGCAGCCAGAACAGACTAAGACACCCTAGCTGGGGATATGCAGGCTGCCCCACACCTGTCCCCGCCCCCCATCCACTCCGCAAGACCGCAGGGCAAGACGCTAGGGAATCAGACTTCGGGGTTAGGCAAGCCTAGGCTTGTGGTTCCTCTCCAGAGGGAAGTTCTGTCTTGAGAGTCTGGAGACCTTGAGCGAACCCCTTCCCTGTCTGGCCCTGTGGCCCTCCGTCACTAAAGTGAGGGTTAAGTGACATGCCAAGGGCTTGTTCATTCCACAAACTCAATAAACGGTAGCTATGATTAGTCACGATCGTTATCACTCTGTGCCAGGCCGCCTGGAGGGTTCTCTCAGTTTCCTCTGGGGTCCAGGGGACTGACATCAGGAAGGACCTGGATGCATTCAGTTCCTTCCATCCAAGTTCCTTCCATCGCTGCCCTCTCTTTTGTCACTGGCATTTACCTTCAGACTAAATTTCCATCTAGAAAGAGTGCTCTTGGATTCAGCCTTCCCCTGCCTCCCATCCCTGGGGTAGGCTTTGAGGATCTCGTCCGGACGTAATCAACGTGCTAAGTGGACACAGAGACTAATGCTCTGTTACGATTTCTCTGCGCACCTCATTTATCCTAATGGAGAGCTAATACGATATTCAAAAAGTTAATATTGTCATATGTATCTCAATTAGCTTGCCGCAGCCCCTCTTCGCAGAGGCAGCGGGCTGGGTGAAAGCAGGCTGCAGGGCCCGCATCAAGGGACGGGGTGTGCTGGGCCAAGAAGGGAGCCCGGCTCTGGCATTGGGTGCTGATAAGAGCTACTCCGGAACTTTCTCACGTAAAGACCTCCTCCCCCAGGCTTCCACTGTGTTGATGGCGTGGCCTCAAGGTCTTTCCATCCTTAGGAAACATGCATTTCTCAGCAAATTATCCTACAGCCAGTATCTCTCAAAACCTCATTTTCGTAGCAGGCCCATCCGAGCAGGGCAGAGAATGCGGCCACGCGTGTTCAGGGTCAGTGGCGGGTCCCCGGAGAGTTTCTGGTTTTGCATCAAGTGAATGGGAAAGGGGCAGATGACTTTGAGAGGAGGGGGCCCCGGGGGGGTATTTCTCTCCTCTTTAAATGTGCACGTGTATCATTGCCTTTTCCCTCCATCATCACCATCGAAGCAAAGCCTCATTACTTTAAAAAAAAAAAAAAAACTAAGATATTCTTAACAATAGTCCATAATTACTTTGCAAATGGTTCTGTGGAGTAATTACGCCATTAGTCCAAAGGTTTCCCTGTCGCCTCGGAGCCATCCGTTGGAGTCAGAGAATGAGTAGAAGCTCCTGGGAGCCTGTGTGAGAGGGACCCGGGCTGTACGCACGGGCTGCAGAGACGCCCTTCTTGGCCTGTCTCCTGTCAAACCAATCATCCCTGCAAAGGACTCCTTCCCTGCGGGAAGGCAGGGCGCCAGGCCCCGAGTTTCCAAGGAAAAGAGATTAACAATCGGCCTTGGGAGACAGCGCATTCAGGCAGCCGCCTCTGGGGATTTCTGGCCACACTAGATAGAGAAAGCGGGCTCGGAGCCCCCTTTAGCCGGTTGGGTATGACAGGCCCCAGCCACATGAAGGTCGCCCCTCCCACAGCTAACATATCCAGTGGGCACACCTTTTGTGTTTCCCGTAAACCCGGATGAGAGAGCCAAAAGCTACAGGCCGCCTTGGCTTGAGTGCCCCCTCCAGGTCAGCTCCTGTACTGGCTCCCCCCCCCCCCCCCAACTAAATGCTCACAGGGACAGGCGCAGGGTAAGGTGTTCGTAGCCACTGAAAACTGTTTCTGGCTGATCTGCCAGCCAAAGAAATAACAGCGGTTTGACAAGATTGAGATTTCCTTTTTCCCTGATAAAATAAGTCTGAAGGAAGGCAGGCAGTCCAAGGCCATCGTGGAAAACCCATCAGAAAATCATTAATGTCCAGCCTTCTCCAATGTTTCTATCCCAGCATCCTTAGTGGCTTTTATCCTCATGGACACCCCATAGTCAGAAAGAGCTGCAGGAGCGCCAGCCGTCACATCCACGTTTCAGACAGGAAGAAAGAGGATATGGGGTGGGGGGAGAGGCAACAGGGCCCTTTAAAGAGCTTTTCCAAATCCTCGCCCAGTGATTTCTGCTTCAATCCCATTGGCCACCCCATTGCTAAGGAGAAGGAGAAATAGAGTATTTGGCCAAGCAAAAACTGAGTTTAAAAATATAAGATGCTAGGGCGCCTGGGTGGCTCAGTCGGTCGAACGTCTGACTCTTGATTTTGGCTCAGGTCATGATCCCAGGGTCGTGGGATTGAGCCTCGCGTCGGCCTCCATGCTGAGTCCAGTGGAGCCTGCTTAGGATTCTCTCCCTCTCCCTCTGCCCCTTTCCCCCAACTCGCTCTCACTCTCTTTCTCTAAAATAAAAACTACACGGTAACTAACTAGGCTTACTGGGGGAATCATTTCGTAATGTACAAAAATATCGAATAGCTATGACATACTCCTGAAACGAATAGGATATTATACACCAATTACACTCCAATTACATCTATGTGTACCCAGTACAGAGTTCTGTTACTAAGAAAGGAGAGATTGGACAGTGCGTAAGCAAGCCACAATCACCATCCTTGCCCTTGACGCACATTATTTCACGTAAACACTCCCAGTTGACCCTGCAAGGTGAGTACCGTTAACGCCCACTTTGTAGAGGAGGCTCGGAAAGTGCCAGGTCCGCCGCCTGGCACAGGACATTGAGTAAGTGGGTCTGACCCCAAAGGGAGGGGCTTCACCACTGAGCTCGCCGGCACAGGCCTGGCAGCAAGGACAGGGCAGGGGCAGCACCAAGGGATGGGGCGTGTATCACTGGTGGGGAGGCACCCGACCCTGCTGAGCAAGAGGGGAGGGCTGAGAGCTGGGGGAAAAGGGCGAGCACCGCGCCTGCCCCCACTTGGGTGTGGAGGAAGCCACTGGAGCTGAGCCGCCCGCGGTGCCGGAGCCCCAGGCGCTGCCGCCCAGAAGGGACCAATGTCCATCTGCGTCACTGCTCCAGCCCTGGTGCCCACGGAGCGTCCCGCCGTATCGTCAGGTCAGTGAACGGATGAACAAACCAGCAATTGAAATAATAAGACGACCTGCAGCCTGCTTGCTGCCTTCTTCAGATGTCACTTCCTTTTGAAAAGGGGGGGGTGTGCCTGGGGGGCGCAGTCGGTTAAGCACCTGACTCTTGGTCTCGGCTCAGGTCACGATCTCATGGTTTGTGAGTTGGAACCCCGTATCAGGCTCTGCGCTGATGTCACTGTGGAGCCTGCTTGGGATTCTGTGTCTCCTTCTCTCTGCCCCTTCCCTGCTTGTCCCCTCTCTCTCTCTCTCTCTCTCTCTCTCAATGTCTCATAAAGTAAAAATATTTTTTAAAAAAATAGACCATTCTGACTCAAATTCTGGTTGTCCCAGATCAGGGACCACAAGTGCTGATAAAACAGAGGGGGCGCCTGGGGGGCTCAGTCGGTTGAGCGTCCGACTTCGGCTCAGGTCATGGTCTCCCAGTTCATCAGTTCAAGACCCGCGTCGGGCTCTGGGCTGACAGCTCGGAGCCTGGAGCCTGCTTTGGATTCTGGGTCTCCCTTCCCTCTGCCCCTCCCCTGCTCATGCTCTGTCTCTGTCTCTCTCAAAAATAAATACACATTAAAAAAAAAAATTTTTTTTTTAAAAACATAGAGGCACACAGCAGATCTATGGCCTCTGGATGACTAGAGGTGCATTTTATAATTTTGGCAACTATTTAAATCTGCATGTTGCAGTCCATAATTTTTTATCCATCTGCAGCTGTCAATGTATTTGGTCCATATAAGTAAGATAAGGAGTCTACATGTTGCTAAGGCAAGTGTTGCATTATGATTGATTGATTGATTGATTGATTGACTGATGGCTGGCTGTCCTCCCAGATTCCAGCAGGTGGGTAGGAGGTACCCAGCCACCAACAGGAAAGATGCCCCAAGTCTCCCCAAATCCTTGACCCTGGTTCTACTTCATTACTCCCTCAAACCACTACCATTTTTTTAAAGGCACCAGTTAACAACTCCTCTGGAACAGACAGCCTGGGAAGTCCAGCCCCTCAGCTCTGTGACATCCCCCCCAAAAGGGAAAGAATCCCTCGGACCCCCAGGTCCCCCTCCATCTCGTGATAAGCGTTCCGAGGGGGGCAGGAGGGGTGACTTTGGAGCCTGCAGCTCTGAAAGGGGACCCAGGGTAACTGGTGGGCCACACCTGGAACAGAGGGCAGCTGAGGGGTCTGGGCAGAAAGGCAGTAAAGCTTCTAGAAGGGGGGGGTGGGCGCACAACAACCCTGCTGCCCTCTGCAGCCGCTGAGAAGCCTGAAGAATGTGGCATCCCTGAAGGAGGCCCACGATGCTTTGCTTCCGGTTTTCCTACTTATCTGCACTTTTGTCTCAAATTGCGGGGTTAAAGACACACATGCTAATCAGAGATTTCTGAAGTCAAGGTCAGGCCTGATGGGTCGTGGGTGACCCCGCCCCACCTGTTCCCATTTCCAGCTGCTCTTGGGTTGAGTGGATGCCTACCTCTCTATAAGCCCTTCTGACAGGGGCCAGCTCCGTCCAGTTTTCTTCCAGGGGCTGGCTCTCCAACCCCATCCCAGTTGCCACCCAGTCTGACCTCTCTGCTCCCCTGAGGCTGGGAGCACGGACACAGAAACCCTCCCGGCCCCGCGGACTGTGGCCCCTGGGGGCCGCTGCACCTGCCGGCACTGATGGAGCCTCCTGTCCTCCCTGGAATGTCCCGAAACCCATCAGAGTGCAGCCTCAGCCACTACGTTGGCCCATCTGGCTGGGGTGGGGGGCGTGGGGGGCCCTGCTCCCGTCCTCCTACTCTTACACCTTGACACACGAGCATCCTGCCCCAGACATGTGCATAGACCCCCACGCACCAGTGTCTGTTTCTGTGCCTGGCTCACCATGGTATCTCCAGCCTTTCCGGGTGCCTGCACCTGACCGACCTGCAGCACGCAGGATCGCTCCCCGCTTCTCAAAACTCTTACGCTGACTCCCCCTGCCCCAGGTCCCTCTCACCTCACCGGAAGGTCTCCCTCCCTGCTCCGCGTATCTGCTGCAGGCTCAGTCAACTGTCCTGCCTCAGTTTGATCATCCTCAATCCCCTCTACAGTCACAGGGACCACACACGTGGACTATGATGTATCTACGTTGTAAACTAGAGCGTAAACTCCAGGAGGGAAGGGACCTGCTCCAAGCAGGCCACTTCTGCCACCCCAGCATCCCCCAAGTGCCCCGCCACAGACGCTTAGTAAATATTTGTTGGATGTGAAATAAATTCTTTAAAGGCTCCCCAAAAAATTAACTTAATCCTCACAGGAACCCCGTTGTGGTCATTTACTTTTGAGAGAGAGAAAGAGCGCGAGCGGGGGAGGGGCAGCGAGAGGGGGACAGAGGATCTGAAGCGGGCTCCAGGCTCTGTGCTTAAAGCAGCGAGCCTGACGCGGGGCTCGAAATCACAAACCACAAGATCATGACCTGAGCCAAAGTCAGACGCTCAACCAACTGAGCCACCCAGGTGTGGCTCTTTAACCAAACTGCCTCTTCACAAGGCCGAGACAGGGTCACCTGCACTGCCCTGAGACCCAGGACAGTGTCTAGTCTATTTTACAGATTGTAGCAGCGAGCTATGGCTGCGTAACAAATTTCTCCGAAGCTTAACAGCTGAAACCAAACATTGGTCATCTCAGGTTCTGTGGGTCAAGAACCCTAGCACAGCTCAGCTGGTTCCTGTGGCTCAGGGTCTCTCAGAAGACTGTGACCAAGCTGTCAGCAGGGCTAGAATTCACTTCCAAGCTCTCTCCCATGGTTGCGGGCAAGAGGCAATTCCTCAAAGACTGTTGGTCAGAGGGCCTCGGTTTCTCCCTGGCTGTTGCCCAGAGGACACCTGTAACTCCTTCCTACATGCGCCTCCCATGGGGCAGCTCCCAACGTGGCAGCTGGCTTCACCAGAGCAGCTGAGAAGAACCAGAGAAAGTGGGAAGGGGGCAGAAATCACAGACCATCTGTAACCATATTTGCCTGCTAGGGCCGCCGTTGCAAATACCACAGAAACGCATCGTCGCGGTTCCGGAGGCTGACAGCTCCAGATCAAGGTCCTTACCTCATCGACCCATCACCTCACCTCTACCTTCATGTTCACCTCGGGCTCCCCTGTGAGTATGTCTGCCTCTGTGTCCATAGTCCTCATTTGTATAAGGACACCAGTCCTACTGGATTAGAGCCCACCCTAACGACCTTCTCTTTACCCGACCTTGTGTGCAAAGACCCTATTTCCAAAGAAAGACACTACGTTCTGTGGAACCTGGGGTTAAGCCCTCATCATACCTTTATGTTTCTGGGGGGAGGGGGCACAGGGGGACACAAATGAACCCCTAAGAGTACCCCAATCTTGGCAGTGACACCCCAGAGTCTATTTATTAGAAGAGAGTCACGAGGTCCGGCCCGCACCCCGTGGCTCCAGTGATCGCCATTTTCTGACACCCAAGGGCACGGGTGTCAGAAGGTAGCGACCACTGGAGCCACTTGAGAGGCCACACGTGTCCGTAAACATTACATGAACGAGTAATCCACCTACTGTGCTTCGGCTGTAATTGTTTGTGTATTTACTTCTCTCCCCGCCCCAGCCTGCGGGCTTCCGGGAAGCAAGAACCATGCCAGATTCATCACTAGAACATTCTAATACCTAATACGAGACGCGATAGGTACCCAGTCAATATTTATTGAATACATAAATAAACAAGTGAATGAATGCGAAGCAGATAATGTTTCTCTTTGTCAGAGGGAGCAATTACTTCTCAACTCTGTATCAGGAGAGCATCACAACAGGCCATTGCCATTATGTCTGGGATTAAATGGATTCTCCTCCAGCTTGCCCAATCTTAAGTATCGATCAGAAAACTAAACACTTGTTTATCTAAGGGGAAAAAAGCAACGTCGTCTGCATACAAAGAATTCGCGGGACCAGTCAGATGTCTGATGAGCAGTTTTCCCTGCCATTTAATAAGATTCGCGAGGTACATCTGTTTCAATCACTTTGATCAGAACTGAAAACAACCTCAAACATTCTGCCTAACGCAGCACCTACCTGACAGGTGTGCAGGGAGCGATTATATTGTCTCGTTCGTCCTCCGAAGCATTAATGAGAGACGACGACGACAACGACGTGACTGGCAGCCTTCGATGCGGTGCCTCAAAGGGCGTGGGGGAGGGAGCAGATCCAGCAAACAGACCCCCCCAGAGAAGCCGCTGGATGGTGGGGGCAGAGCCCACGTGGCGGTCTTGGCTCGGAGGAGAAATGGGGGCCAAGGCCAGGGCCTCGGTTGGGACCTCTTCCGGTCACAGGCCAGGTTCTCAGAACGGGAATCAGGTGCTTGGGTCTGTCTGCAAGAGAGTCAATTTGTCAGATTAAAATAATGACCGACAGGGGGCGCCTGGGGGGCTCAGTCGGTTAAGCGTCGGACTCTTGATTTCAGCTCACGTCATGATCTCATAGTTTAGGAGTTCGAGCCCCATGTCGGGCTCTGTGCTGATGGTGCAGAGCCTGCTTGGGATACTCTCTCTCTCTGTGTGTCTCTGCCCTTTCTCGATCTCTCCCTCAAAATAAATACATAAACTTTAAAAAAATAGAATAGAATAGAATAGAATAAAATAAAATAAAATAAAATAAAATAAAATAAAATAAAATAGACCAACAGCACACACATGGGAAGCACCTATATTATTCTGGGTGGAAGTGTTGTGCCGTGAGGCATGTGTTTGAATCCTGTCCTTGTCCCTTGCTAGTTCTATGATCCAGAGACGTCTGCCTGAGCCTCAGTCTCTCCAACAGTAAAACGGGGACATGGTCCTCACAGTAAAGTGTTGCGGACGTCAGCCCATTACAACATCCGCGAAGGAGCCCGGCACAGCCCCCGGCTCACAGGCGGGTCTCAGAATACACTGGGTCAGTCAGCTTCCTTGCTGCGTCGGTCAAGCTGAGCATCGGCTTGGAAAGTAGCTCGACAGTGATTTCTAAATAACTATCTTCTGGGCCAAATGACTAGAGAGAAATCGGCGTGTCTGTTCCATAGAGCTGTGTGTTAACCTTGCTGCTGTGGTTTCTCGAGCTACGTCCTTTGGTCATGTGTTTGTGTGTGTGTGTGTGTGTGTGTGTGCGTTTGCATGAACATGGATGTGTGTGCATGCGTGCGTGTCCATGCGTACTCACATTTGCACACACACGTGTGTGTGCTCAGTTCCCAGAACTCCAGTGATTACCCGTGCTGTCAGAGGCTTTGATAAAGTATTTATAAAAGCAGGGCAATTGGGGGCGCCTGGGTGGCTCATTGGGTCAAGTGTACGATTCTTGATCTCAGCCCAGGTCTTGATCTCAGGGTCACGAGTTCAAGCCCTGTGCTGGGCTCCATGCTGGGCGTGGAACCTACTTAAAAAACAAAAAAAAGCAAGGCGATTGGGAGTCTCTAGGGGTTCCATTCAACCCAGTAGATAGAAAAATCATCTGCTTTATCCATCGTTCGTGAGGGATATAGTGCAGCGTTTAAGAGCACGGGCTGTTTCCCAGGGGCCCGAGTTCGAATCTCTGCTCTGCCACTCTGTTTGTGGGACCGCTCCTCTGTGACTTGCTTTCCACAACTGCAAACTAGAAATAGCAACAGGCCGCCTCCTACGGTCTCCGTGAGGACTCGGTGAATTAGGCTTTAGCGGAGGCGTCCTGGTCCCCACGTAGCCGTGTTCCGCTCTGCATGGAGGAGTCGGGGCAGAGCACCGTCTGTGTCCCTTCAACGTGCGTTTGGGGAGAGCCATTTCTGTGGCACCCAGGGCACAAGCAGGGCAGGTTTGGCAGATGAAAATGAGCTGATGAGTAAATGCAAAGAATTGCACCTGCTGTTAACAGAGTCCACGGAGAAAGGGAAAGACCAGTCTAGGCGCTAGCTCTTAAGAGACGGACGCTAAGTATTTGGAAAGGGGGAAACTATTGGAAAGTGATCCCCTCTGTCTTTCGGCTGGGCTGGGCCTTCGGATGTTCTCATGCTGAGCAGGGATGAATAGTTTACGGAGATGGGGAAAGAGCTGTCCCCGGCAGCGCACTAGAATCCCGACCGCCAGCCGGCTTCCCCAGCGAGCCCGAGACGTGTCTGCTCCCCACAGGACGCCCACAGGGCCCAAGACCCAGGGGCAGCTGTGCCCTTGTGACCACCCCCAGTGCAAAACTCCCTGCAAATGCCTCCTTCCTCATCGTGTCAAAACCCACCTCCTGCGTGACTGGGAAGCTGTCAGTGTGATCTATAACCCCCAGGCAGGCCTGGAATATGAGCTAAATTGCCTGAGTCACTAGCAATGATAGAGTCATTCTGCAGGAAATTGGAAATCAATTCTTGTCATCACTGTACAGAGCTCCTTTATCAAGAGATCCAGCTCACCACGGAATGTAACCAAGAAGGACTTAAAGGCTGATAGGGCAACAACAACGAGAAAGGGGTGTGTGTGTGTGTGCGTGTGTGTGTGTGTGTGTGTGTGTGTTTATCCAAAAACGTATCAACGTCCAAGGATAGTGCCAAGACCCCTCCGGCCGGCAGAAGAACTCGAACTCGGCGTCCAGTGGATGGAGACATTGCATCCTACATGCCACCTGCTCTAAAGTCACTCGAAAAGGAGGTGCTGTTTCTGGAGCCCGTGGCAGGCCCTCTTCCACAGCAGACCACGGGCCACCGCCTGCGCGGTGCTGGTGCAAAACAAAGCACCTGATAACAACGCCGCCTCTTTTGCAGGGTGCTCGGGGACACCCCGACGGAATTCCCAGCACGCTGTCCCAACGGACGGCACCGAGGCTTGTGGCTTGCTTTTGATTTCCGGTGGGCTTGGCTTGCACCGTGCGGTTGTTCTGTACTTTGAGAGGCGACAGGGTCTGAAAAATTATCCAAAAGACCTGAATCCAGGCTCTGCCATTTCTACACATATACTCACATATATACTAGAGAAAGAGGCGATAGATTTCTCCGAATCTCATTTTTCTGTACTGTTTATAAAATACGGAGCATAGCACACTTAGGAGAGTGAGCACACACGGTGAGTTTACATATGGAGAAGCGCCATGTAAATTTACAATGAGTGGCTCTCACACTGACGCAGACAGATCGCCTTCAGACCAACGTGCAAACTGTGAGCCCCACGGAGGTGAAACGACTTGCCTAAAACTAGTTGGGGTCGAAAACTAAAAGCAATAGCTAACGTTGATTTCAGGTGAGAGAACACTTGCTCATCCAGAACAAGCAGACGGGAGCAGGGTCGGGGGACGGACAAAATGGCGGAAGGAGGGAGGGAGATGCCGGCTTCTGTTCTAGAAGGAGCAGGGTCACGGGGATGGAAGACTGCATAGGGAATGCAGTCGATGACATCGTAATAGCGTTGTGTGGTGACAGACCGCAGCTACATTTGTGGAGAGGATAGGATAATGTAGAAACTTGTCGGATTGGGGTGCCTGGGTGGCCCGGTTGGCTGAGCGCCTGACCCTTGGTTTTGGCTCAGGTCACGATCCCAAGGTTGTGGGATCGAGTCCCATTTCGGGCTTTCTGCTGAGCGTGGAACTTGCTTAAAATTCTTTTGCTCTCTCTCTCTCTCTCTCTCTCTCTCCCTCTGCCCCTCTCCCCAGCTAGTGCACTCTCTCTCTCTAAAAATTAAAAACAAAAAAGTTGTGGAACCTGAAACTAATGTTAACGTTGTGTGTCAGCTACACGTGACTTAAAAAATAAAATAAAAATGTTTACTCATCCACAATGGATTTTTGGAACAAGGATCCGAAAAGTCCTCTCGGCGCGCCTGGGTGGCTCAGTCGGTTAAGCGTCTGACCCTTGATGTCTGCTCAGGTCACGATCTCATGGTTCAGGAGATCGAGCCCCACATTGAGCTCTGTGCTCGCAATGTGGAGCCTGCCTGGGATTCTCTCTCTCCCTCTCTCTCTCTCTGCCCCTCCCCCGCTCATGCATGCTCCCTCTAAATAAATAAATAAATAAATAACTTTAAAAATAATAAAAAGTCTTCTCCTCCCAAGGAAGGGATGTGGGGAGCATTAGGTAAGAACTCACAAATTAGGGACTCGTGACCTGGCGCTCTTCTGCACTGGGACTTACTCCTGGTTTGCAGAGAACTCTGGGTGCCCAGTCTGACTGGGAGTCCTTTCAGGAAGGAGGTGACACCCATATTCTTGAGCGTCCACGTGCTATGCTATGGATTAGGACCATCGAGGGATGCCCAAGAAATCTTGGAGGAGGAGGAGAAGGAGGCGGAGGAGGAGAATGGTAACGCAGTGTTTCAATTCCTCATTAAATGCAAATACTTGTAGGTCTAGTGGAGAGGCCAGGGCTAAAGGTCTCAAATTCGGCAGACGGCATGGCCTGACTGCGGTCAGTCACGTAGGTACTAACCCCAAAAGCTGTGACCGCATGGTTGTGCCTGATGTCGGGGTCTCAGCCATGCAGCTGGAAGAAAAAGAGACCAGTCCGCCCGGGGAGGGTTAACCGAGGCCCAGGGGACAAGGTCCAGGGCTGTGGTGAACCGCAAAGTGTTTCAGGAGAGCACAGAGATCCGAGGGAACCCATCCAGGGGGCAGGACCCTGCTGAACGAGGCCGAGCAGAGGTGACGCTCACAGTCTGAAGGCAGCGTCTTCCTCATCCCCGGCGTTACCACTCCCAGCCCACAGCCCAGGTCCGTGAGGGAAGCCCGAGGGCGAGGGCGGTGGTAATAAAGACTGTGGTTCAAGGCGCCTGGGTGGCTCAGTCGGCTCAGCGTCCGACTTCGGCTCAGGTCATGATCTCGTGGTTCGTGAGTTCGAGCCCCGCGTCGGGCTCTGCGCTGACTGCTCACAGCCTGGAGCCTGCTTCGGATTCTGTGTCTCCCTCTCTCTGCCTCTCCCCCACTCTTTCTCTCTCTCGCTCTCTCTCTCTCTCTCAAATAAATAAACACTTAAAAAAAAAAAAAGAACCTGGTTCCATTTTTGATGTTACACTCACGTTCCTCTTCATGCTTCTGCCCCGCATCGGGGCACCGGGATGAGAAAGCCCAGGTCCTCCCCGCTCTGGCACAGGTGGGAAGATCAACCCACAGACGCACAGGAGTTCTCACTCTGTCCCACCCCCTGACTGCCTGCGGGGGACTGAATCGAGTCCCTCCCAAAATTCATAACCCCCCAGGGTGATGCTATTTGGAGGGGAGGTCTTTGGGAGGTGATGCGGTCAGGAAGGTGGACCCCCCCCCCCCCGTGAATGGGATTCACGACCTTGTAAAAGAGACCCCACGGAGCTCCCTCGCCCCTTCCGCCCCAGTGAGGACACCCCCAGGAGATGATCGTCCCCGAGCCAGGAAGCAGGGTCTCACTCCCAGCACCTCGGTCTTGGACCTCCCAGCCTCCAGAGCTGTGCGAGGAAATTTCTGTCGTTCGAGCCACCCAGTGTGTGACGTCCTGTACCCGACTGTCGCCACCCAGGCTGGCCAGGACACCACCATAAGACCCCCGAGCCGGTCGTCTCGCATGCCATTGCCAGAGCAGATACTGCCCCCAGAAGGCCTCATGAGGGGATCGAGACGTCCTTTTATATTCTCTTAGTACACCCATGGCACCCCCAGTCTCAGAATCGGAGCCAAATCTGGGGAGCGGATGGGTCCATCCCACCTTTGCGGAGTGACTACAGGTGAAAAGCCCCAGCGACGATACCTGACCCCCATAGTCCAACAAGCTAGGGCGTATGGCCCAGAAACTTGAATTCAAGTCGGAGATTTCTAGCCAGACTGACAGGGAGCAGAGGGCGGGAAAGACTAACCTCGAACTACTACGTAAAAAACCCTCAGCTCCCACAAGACCGATGCCTGCCCCCACGCTCTGGTGCTCTGGGGCTGATTCAGGCATCTGCAGGGCTGGGTCTGCGAGAAGAAGGACGCATGCCTCCCCCAGAAGGGACCAAGGAAAGCAGGGGCTGATTCAGCACAGCGTGTTCATTTAAAGAAACTCCCCCTCGAGGGAAAACCTGGGCTCTGCAATGCAGTCATGCTGTAAGCTGAGCAGAAACCGTAGGTTGGCTTCCCCTAACTATTCCCGGTCCTGGGTTTCTTCCCTCCCTCTATTTTAGAAAGCTAAACTGTTTTCTATCTTGAGTCTCCATTTCAGCTAAGAATGACGCACTGACATAGCTCTGGACAAGGAGACAGAAACAGAAATTTTCTAGGGACGCCGGCTCCTCCAGGTCCAAAGGAGGAAGCCCACCAAGAAGAAATCCCTTCCTCCTTCTTTCTGCCTGGAATGCAGGTGCAGAGCGGTGAAGTGCAGCAGCCACATTGTGACCACGAGGACGGAAGACGCGTGCTAGGGATGATGCGGCAGAATGATGGAAGGACCTGAATCCTCCCCGGATTGCTCTGTGAGCTCCTGATTACGTGGGGGAAATACACGCTGGGCTTGGTTAAGCCACTCTGGTTGATTTTCTCTTACTCACAGGCACGCTTGAGTAAATCTGCTGGCACATCAGCAAAGCTGGAGGAGAAATCCACTGATGGTCAAGGGCGGAGGCTTAAGCATCAGCTCTGACAGACCTGAACCTGTGCCCCATCTCTGACTTCTTACCAGCTGGGGGGACTTGGGCAGGCTCTTATCTCTCTAACCCTTCATTTCTTCCTCGGAAAAATGGATGTGATAAGAGCACCCTTGTCAGATAAATACAAACTTAAAGGCAGAGGGCAGGCCCAGGGCTTGGCACAGAGTAAGGCCGCAGTAGATGTGGATTAATCCAATAGAACTGGTTGTTTCAACACGGTCAGTGCCCCATCTTTCTTGGAGGAACAATTACAGATAAACTAACTACCATTTCTTTCTTTTACTTTTCAGCCATTCCGGGGCTGCTATCACATGCTGCCGTGATTTTCCTGTTCAGAGGCCAATGGGTCACATAAATGGATCTCAAAAGATTCGCTGAGAGAGAGACTGAAATTGTCAGCTGTGACTCCTTCCTTAAAACTAACAGCAGAGACAGGTCCTTTTTAAAAAAAGGACTTTAAGTGTGTCCCAAGAGGAGTGTCAGGATCAAACCCCTGTGTTCTTAGAGACGCTGGACTGGGCCGGTTTTCCACTTAGGAAACAGAGAGGGAAATCTAAGGGGCAAAATATCAGAGAATCCTTCCCCGGAACTCTCTTGATAAATCTTTCTAGCCGATAATTGAGGCTTGCCTTCTGTAATGAGCACTGAGCTTTAAATGCAAATCCACTGGAGACAGAAGATACATGAACTTCAATTCTCTTTAAACTATAGATGACTGGCATCCGGGTATTTCTAGAAAGCAGGGCTTCAATGCATCGGGGCCTTTCCAGAAAGCAGTGGCAGAAAAGACTAAACGTGAGTGCAGAAAGAGGAGGCCAGGGGCCCAATAATATACTTTGTAATGTTCACAATTTCGCCAGGAGCCAGTCCTCAATATGGAGGCCCTAACAAACCCCGAATAATGCCTTCTGTCCCCATAGGGGACAAGCCTGAGACTCACTCCTTCCTTCTCACCCAGAGATCACCAGCCAGTTGGGCTCCAAAAGAGCCACTGGAAAATGAACAAGTCAGGAAACAAAAGATGCTGGCGAGGATGTGGAGAAACGGGAACCCTCTCGCACCGTTGGTGGGAATGCAAACTGGTGCAGCCACTCTGGAAAACAGTGTGGAGGTTCCTCAAAACATTAAAAATAGACCTACCCTACGACCCAGCAATAGCACTGCTAGGAATTTACCCAAGGGATACGGGAGTGCTGATGCATAGGGGCCCTTGTACCCCAATGTTTACAGCAGCACTTTCAACAATAGCCAAATGATGGAAAGAGCCTAAACGTCCATCCACTGACGAATGGGTAAAGAAGTTGTGGTTTATCTACACAATGGAGTACTACGTGGCAATGAGAAAGAATGAAATATGGCCCTTTGTAGCAACGTGGATGGAACTGGAGGGTGTTCTGCTAAGTGAAATGTCAGGCAGAGAAAGATATCATATGTTTTCACTCATATGTGGAACTTGAGAAACTTAACACTAGACCATGGGGGAAGGGAAGGTGTGGGGGGGGAGTTACAAACAGACAGGGAGGGAGGCAAACCGTAAGAGACTCTTAAATACAGAGAACAAACTGAGGGTTGATGGGGGTGGGGGGAGGGGAAAGCGGGTGATGGGCATGGAGGAGGGCACCTGTTGGGATGAGCACGGGGTGTTGTATGGGAAGCCAATTTGACAATAGATTATATTTAAAAAAAAAAAAAAAAAAAAAAGAGCCATTGGATTCCCACCAGGAAAGTGCCCGGTCACCTCCAAAACACAAGTTGCAGTGAGGTCCACCTTGGGACCCTCACAGTAGAGCTGGCCCATGGGTGTGCTGTGGGCCGCGAACCCCACATCCAAGGCCATCCACAGCTGGCTGCATGATGAGGTCCCCTGAGGCCATGTGGCTCTGTCGGGCAGGTGGGGCTGGAATGCTGGAGCATTCGTGGACCCTCTGGTAAACCCCAATCCGGGGCCTCCAAGCTCTGGCCCATGAGGCAAGCCTCTCCCCTCCCGAGGGAAGGAATGAAAACACAGAAAAGCAGAAATCCTCTCGCTAAAGCAAGGATGCGGGTGCACGCCCTTCCCCCCCCGCTACACACACAAATGAAACATGACTTCATTGGACCTTTTCAAGTATGAAACCGTCTGGGCAGACATCATCATCCCAATTAACAGGTGATCAAACTGAGGCTCAGCAGGTTCAAACGTGCCAAGCCCACTAGTAAACGCGGGCCCAAGGCTCTCGGGAATGTCCACTCTGTCTCTCTACGTAACTGCCCTAAATAGCTCCCACATGCTCCTCACGGGAGATCATGAGGCCACCCGGCCCCTCAACAACAGCCAGGAGGAGGCTTTACATTTTTAGTTAAGGGCGGAGATGCCTTCAATGGTTCCTGAAAGCCCTTCTCTGGATGAAAAAGAATCTGGTTGGCGAGCCTGCCCTGCAGATGGCCGCGGCTAAATGGCTAACAGCTTCGGTCCCGCATCTGATGGGAAGCCGTGTAGAAAAACAAAGGGATCTTTCCACTTTGAAGGCACCCGCCCGGCTTCGGCACCTTCTTTTGTGCCGCTCCTCAGGATGTGTGCGATCCCCCCCCTCGATAATTTTTAGTTGTGTTGTCCTCCAGGATCTTTGAAGTTTCTCTTATGGAGAAAACATTGTCTTCGGTTGCGGGCTTTAAAAGGAATAAATAAATAAGGCGCAATATGGGAGCCTTATGATCTTAAGTCTCGCAGCTCGTAAATACTTGTGCAGAAGTGCTAGCCAGGCCTGTAAGGACTTTGCCTTGTTGTCCGGGAGAAATTAAAGCCCCTCGCGGCATGACCCGGCTACCACGGCTCCTTTGCCAGGAGAAGGAAGCATTCACTGCCCTTGCCAAGGCCTCCAGGACTCTCCTGGAGGGAAGCGGTGGGGGGGGGTGGGGGGGGGGGGCAGGAAAGAAAGAGGCCGAGGTCAAGGCCACTTCCCCATCAGCTGGAAGGTCCAGGTTCATCTGAGAATCGAGGCAGCGCATAGAATCTCCCCCCCCCATTTCCTCCCGAACACCACCCTCCGCCGGCTTCTCTGAAATCCTATCTTGCACCCAGTTGCAAAAGTTACCTTTTTCAGATGCCACTCCTGACTCAGCACCCCCTTTCCAGGAAGCTTCCCAGCCCCTCAATGGCCCATTGTGTCCACTGGAAACCCTCGGGGCCCAGACCGGAGTGCCGTGTCACTTGCCTCCATGCAGAACCGACCCACTGTGGTCGCCTTGTGAGGGGCCAGCCTCCCCTGGCCTCTGTCACACGTCGCGCCCTGCCACTGAGTTGCCAGTCCCCTCCTTGTCCCAGAACCTTCAAGGGTTTCTTCCGCCGCTGCGTCTACAAAAATGGTGCCTCTGGCTTGGGGGGGGGGGGGGGGGGGAGCAGTCAGGGAGACCTGAGTTCAAGTCCCGCCCCTGACACTCCATGACGGCTCACGCCTTTGGCACGGAGTGATTTACGAGAACTAAAACCAATATACAGCACACGTAGAACTTCACACATGGCACAGAGGAAGCACTATGACGCCATGTCTGGGTGTAGAGGCAAAGCGTTAGTTGAATGTGTATCTGTTGGCTGTTCCTTTTGGTAACGGTGCTTAAATGCACGCAATATACATATTTTGAAGATGCGCAAGCAACCCCTTTCCCCCCAAGCACCCTGTCCCCACTCACCTGACATCCCTCCCGTGCCTTTTTCCTTTCTTCCCAAGAAGGCTGCCAAATCAGGTGGCGGCTGTCCTTGCTAGCCTGTCTTTACTCCTTTGTTCTGCGTCCCCCACGCGTGCTAACCACCCCTGCCCTACATCGGGGTGCTTTAAGGCAAGGCACAGGGAAGCGATGCCACGCTCATCACAGGGCAGAAAGAGGAGTGTGGGAGCGTGGTGGGTATTAGGTTCGGGAACTTCATCCCAGGAGCTAGGACCCAAGAGATCATCACGAAGCCTGGCTTGTCCCCCAGGGGGGGGACATGCCAGCTGGCAGGCTGATAGGGCCTGCCAACAATCAGTGCTTGGGAAAATAAAGAAATGAATGGACAAAGAAATGGATCGCCAAAATCTGGATCTTCCAGATCACAACGGCCACGTTCGACTTCTGAGCGACCCAGAGACATGTTCAGCCGGCCAGATATTATCCAGGTACCTTGAAAGGTGAAGGTCAGGTTCCTTCAGGGAACTTCTCCCTGATAATGTCTGGCGGGAGGTTTGCTCACAGGGGACAGTGGGGGCTCGGGAGGACTGCCACCGAGGAGAGGTCAAGGAGAAGCCATGACACCAGGAGGTTAGGACATACACCTCTGCCCTCCCCCCCCACCCCCCCCAGAGCCAGCAATCCAGGTGACCAGGTCTGTGGGGCGTGGTGAGACTCTAGAAGGCGAGGCTCGTGTTGCCATCCAGAGGACGCACAATGCAGTTCGGAGGCTAAACGGAGCTGAGGTCCCAATAACCACCCAGAATTAGCACCACACCTGGAGGAGCCTAATTCCAGGCCGTTCTACTGGCAGAGAAGGTGCCTTCCGTTCGCTGTGCAGACCAGCTTAGTAGACGGGAGAACTCGTACAGGGCTTTTTAATGTTTTCTTCCGGTAACAGAATATATCCTACTTACAAAGAAACGCTCAGATGGGACCGATCCCAGCCCCGCCTTCTGGAGTAGTTATGAGACTCGGGTCTGCCTAGCCGCCTCCATGCCCCTGGCTGCAGTGATTGGTGGGTGGAAGGCCACATGACCTGAGCTGAACCAATGGGAGTCATCCTTGGGACTTTGGCTGCAGTTGTGGATGGGTGAGGTCGCTTTCTTTTCCCGAGGATTCCCCAGCTTTACGGAGGATGTAAATCCACAGCTGTTGGAGGCCAGCACATGGGGAGAGGCTGCCTGAGAAAGGAACCCACCTGGGGGAAAATAACCAGGAAGTGAAAAGGAGAGAGACTCCCAATGATTCATGGACTGAAACCCTGGATCCAACCATACCTGTAGACCGTATTCATCTCCCTTGAACTTCCCTGGGACACAAGCCAGCAACATGTCTTTTTTCTTCTAGTTTCGGTTTCTGTAACTTATAACTAAAACCATTCAGACTTAAGCACCTGGCTCCCTGGCTCAGGGCCAGGCTGAGGGTTCATTTTTCAAATGTCTTCATTCTTGGATGTTAAGCAGGACTGGGGCAGGCAGGGTGGACATCTGGAGGACCACACCGCACAGAAGAGCCAGCCCCCAAAAGCAGGACAGGGGGAGGGGGCTCACAGCACCTTCCAGTTTACATCCCATTGGCACAGTGAGAAAGATCCAGAATTTAGCAGCAGGCAGACTGTATTCAAGTCTCCATCCTTCCATTTACCAGCCGTGCGACCCGGGTTGCTTACTTAATCACCCTAGACCTTCATTTTCCTATCTAAAAAATGGTAACAATAACATCTACCTCGTAGGCTTTTTGTGAAGTTTTAATGAGATCGGGAATATAAAGGACTTGATCCTGTGTCTGGCTCACAGCGGGAGTTTGATAGATGGCAGCAATTTTGTCACCGTGGTGTATCTGTCCTCACGCGTTCAGCACGGGGAACAGAACACCATAGATTATTGAAATATGTGCGTAAGGTCCTTAGAATTGCATTGCCACTAGTGATTTAAATGTTCCCCTGTTCTCTCTTTTTTTTTTTTTTTCTTTTGTAACCACAGCTGCTAAATTGCCAAGCAACCAAATCTCCCAGAGGGATAGCAAAGGAGGGGAGAAATGACAGTGCTGTAGCCTCTGGGTGGTGAATCCTGGACCCAGGGAGGGCACCCAGAGCTGCCTCCTCTTTTGGGCCGGAGAATGCAGCGCCAAGGGCCCTGCCTCATCCCCGAAGAGAGTTCTTGTTCTCTGCAAGTGACACCTGCAAAGTCCATGTCTTGGCCACTCTCTTAGCCCAGCTCGGGCACGGAGGCAGTGCGGCATAGAGGCATCCGCGCTGTTAGGATTCTGGACACCTGGGTCCTAATGCTGGGTTCACGGTCAGCTGTGCTTGGCTGGGCCTCAGTTTCCCCATTTGTAAACTGGGAGTACAAATCAGATCATCTCGAAGGTCCCTCCCGGCTAGGTGCCTCTGAGTTCATGGAGGGCAGCCTTAATTCGGGATCCCTCTATCTGTTTCTAAACGATGCTCCCACCTCAACCTCCCACAAGATATCCCTTGATGGATTCCACTAGGGGTAAGTTTGGATCGAATCTAACACTGACGTGGCACAGAGCTTCTTGGCCTGCAGGGGTGTTCAGGGACGAGAGACTACCAGATGGTGTGGTTCTCAGAATCCCATCCCCAAACCCACAGCATCAGCGAAGTCACCCGGGAGCCTGTTAGAGATGCAAATCCTCGGGGCCCAATCCGGGAGCCTGTTAGAGATGCAAATCCTCGGGGCCCAATCCGGGAGCCTGTTAGAGATGCAAATCCTCGGGGCCCAATCCGGACCTCCTGGGGGTGGAGCCCAGCAATCTGTGTTTTAACAAGGCCTCGGGGAATTACCATACACACCCCGGCACAGACTGTACAAGACCTATCTTGTCCAACACGATAGCCACTAATCACGCGATTTTCGATAATCAGTGAAAATCAAATAAAACTGGAAACTCAACTCCTCGTTCACACCAGTTACATATCAAGTGCTCAGGGGCCACGCGTGGCCGGTGGCTGCCATATTGAACGGTGCAGAAATAGAATATCTCCAACACTGCGGAAGGTTCTGTTGGGTACTGCTGGTCTGGGCAAGCCTTGCTTCTCAGGGTGGAGTCCACAGAACCGGCAGCACTGGTCCCACTGGGAGGTCGTTACAGATGTAGACTCTCCGCCCTGCACCAGATCTGCTGGATCAGAACCTACAGCTTCACAAGACCCCCCCCCCCCCCCAAGCAATCGCAATGTGTCTCAAAGTCTGAGAAGCACAGGTTGAACTATTCAGAACAGAACAAAGGGGGGCGACCGCCCTAACACTGCCAGCACAGAGTCCACCAGCATTAGGACAGGACAAATCACAGCCTCCAGGAAGCCAACGTTGGGATGACCACACATCCCGACAACACAATGGCTTCCGGATGGCTCAGCATTACGATCAGTGCGAGTCGCGGGCATCACGGCCTCCGTCAATGACAACCACGTTGCTATTTCGATACAAACAAGGTCAAAGCTACATACAGCACACCACAGCTGCCGACAGAGGTTACATTATTGCTCTCTGTATCAAAGTCTCCTCCTGTGAGGTTACATTATTCCTCTCTGTATCAAAGTCTCCTCCTGACCGCTACTGCCTCCACCTGGGGGGTCCAAACCGGACTTGAAAAAGGGACTTCTCTGGGAACCCATACTCTAAGGAGCAGACACCCTTCAGGACTTATAGCCACGAAGCTCTCGATGGCTGTGGGGCTTGCCAAGTCTGCCTGCGGTATCTGATGCCCACCAGGACTGAAATTCACATCCAACATCACGCTTCTGTGGTTGCCATGGAAAGTCTCCTTGTCAACATCCCCTGAGCCCAGATGGAGACATCGCTGCTCATCTTGGAGGAGGGGAGCCCACCAGCTTGTTATGCAGACCCGCTGGGAGGCTGTGGCCCTCCCACCAGGAAGGGCTGGCCGTCCCCGAATCCAGCTCTGATGGGAACATCCACTGACAAGCCCGTCTCCAGGCTGCCATGCCTCAAGGTTACTAATTGGTCTAAGAGAGTTTCCCCAAAGGCGTGTAAATGGCCAAGACGAATGGATAGAGGCCATGTCTTCATAGCAACTCTGTGGCTGGTGGCTTTTTCCTGCTCCCGTGGCCTCTCGACTGCACCCTCCAATATGGCGCCTAGTGCCGACAGCATTGGAGTCATGAATCTTCACAAGCCAGCTGATGGCAGGTTGGCAGGGATGGGCGGGCAGCTTTCAGGGGGTCCCAGAGCAGACCGGGGCTCCTAAGGCCACTGAGCCTCAGACCAGTCGTTGTGAGTCGCCCTGGACCAGAAAGCCCAGATTCCAAGTGCCCCCCTCATCCTCTAGACCCCAGACGGACCCCAGAACCCACATTCCTGCCTTCTTCGCTGATGTACGAACAAGACCAAAGGCTTTTCCCTCAGCCTCAAGTGACCCTGAACTGAATCTGCGTCTTCAGCTCCAGCCTGCCGTGAAAGGTGACGTCAGGAAAAGTGCTTTGGAAGGCGCAGCAGGCCGGGAGTCCAGAGCAGGGTCCGAGTGCCCGCCTGACTGCTGGTGAGGCCTCTGCTCACTCACCAGGGAAGGGGAGGTGGGGAACAAAGTGTCCCGTTACCAGGGCTCTGCGGCCAATCACCCGCAGGGCGTAGCGGTGAGAAACTGCCACTTCTTGTGTTCTCGAACTCTTGGGTCAGATATGAGGACAGAGCACAACAGGACGCCTTATCTCTGCCCCGTGGTGTCCGAGGCCTCAGCTGGCAGGTTGGGGCTGGGACACAGGGGCTCCTCCCAGGGCTCTCTCCTCATGACCTCTTGCGCATACAGGCTCCGGGGTCACTGGATGTCTTATGTGTCAGCTCAGGGTTCCCAGGACACGAGTCGAGAGGCTCCCTGCCTGGGACCTGCTTTTCCTGCCTTGATGACCCAGTCTCAGGAGTCACCCTGCATCGCTTTCTTGGCATTCGTTGACCGGGCAATGAAGGACAAAGTCTGTCCAGCTGCAAGGGGAGGGAAACCACCTCTCAATGGAGAACTGTCAAGGTCACATCCCCAGAACACACGTGCTGGTGTGGCCACCTTTGGAAAATAGAACCTGCCCCAAGAATCTCTCCCTTAAAGAGGAAATGCAAGGATTGAGAGTCATGATGACTGTAGTCCCTTGGAGAAGACGGCTGCACTCGTGCCCGTGCATTCCACAGGCATCGACCAAGCTCTTTCTTTGTCCTACACACCACGGGATGCTCTCAAATATCCCCACCCCGCTGGGAGACGGGGCATGTCCCCGAATGCTTCTAATTCCAGGGAGGATGTGACAGGGACAAACAGAGGCATAAACAAGGAGTGGGGTGGCCCATGGACGGACAGGTAGACGGACAAAATAACACGAGCAAAAGCCCTTTGCAAACCATCAAGAGCCAGGATTTGGTGGTAACAGTAACAATGGCAAAAATCCCAGAAAGATGAGAAGACCCTTGAAAACAGTCTTTTTTTTTCTCTCTCTCTCTCTCTCTCTTTTCTCTTTTCACTATTCTTTCCCCAAACCCAAGATCCACTCATTCAATCAGTCAGTCATCTGTCTGACAACGGTTTAGGGAGCCTCTGTTCCATGCTGGACATTATGGGAAACCGCAAGATGAACAAAACAGTCTGGCCCTCGAGCGGGGTGGGGGAGGGGGAGGGGGGGGCTGAAACCGCACTTTAAATAACTGACCCAACTGGGGCACAGAAGGAGGAAAGCAGGAAACACCTGCAGGACCATCCCTACCCCCCGCCGGTTTGGGGAAACCAACTCCCACCCCCCGGGGGTTGCTGATCTGCCCTTGAAAGCCCTGGGTAAGCAGAGACCTAGCCTCCTCCGGGAAGGACGCCAGCCCCCAGAAGCACGGTCACTCCTTTTTGGCCCCTCTCCTGGCTCCCGCCTCCCTGCGGGCCTGGCCTCCACAGCGAAGATGCCCACGCCGGCCCCCAACCCTGCCTCCCCACCGCGCGGGGGTTAGCGTTTCCTAACGCTCCCTGCAGGGTCTCAAATGCCACTGTGAGTACCATTTGCAAATTGCTTTCTCAAACTGATCCGCCCGCCGCCTCTTAGAAACGACCACAGTGCCATCGCGTGGCCAGAGTCCGATTCCGCTCACTGCACGGTTCCCTCTTGGGCTCCAGGCTGCTTTTAAAGGACTCCTGGGGCTCCTTCAGGAAAACACCCCCACCTCACCTGGGACCTCACTACCCTCACGTCGCCGGAGCCCTGGAAGGGGAGTTCTGGAAATCGAGAGCAAGTTACCGGGGAAGCTGAACCCGCATCTAAAATAAAAAGAGAAAACAAATTGGTGAAGCAAGGGAATTAACCCCGCGGCCACCCTTGTGGTGGGCAGGAAACATCCGGTGAAACGAGACGGGTGCGGGCTGGAGCCTCTAACTCAGACACGGGTTCCCAGGCCGGGGTTCCATACTTGGAGGGGCAGAAGTTTGCATGGCCGGGTGTGTCTGGATTCGAACTCAACAGTGTGTATTCAAGCCTCCTGCCAGGGCGGGGAGGCCGGGGGAAGAAGGAAGGAATCCACACGTTTACCCGTAAACATAACGCGTATGTTTTTGAGTCTGGAATTTTCTCAACAAACGGCTTTTACTATCGCGCTAGACCGTGAGAGTTACGACTTTCTAGATTCATATATTCGTCTTTCTACGTTCGTGCATTTGTTCTCCTGATGCAGTGCCAGGCACCGGTTGTAGGTGCTGAGAATACAAAAGAGACAAAACCTTCTGCCTTCATGGAGCTTGCTCTCTGCTAGGAGGGGACCAACAATACACAAAATGCGAGTAAAATGCATAATAGCACGGGGCACCTGGGGGGCTCAGTCAGTTAAGCATCCGACCTCGGCTCAGGTCATGATCTCGCGGTCTGTGGGTTCCAGCCCCGCATTGGGCTCTGTGCTGACAGCTCAGAGCCTGGAGCCTGCTTCAGATTCTGTGTCTTCCTCTCTCTCTGCCCCTCCCCCACTCGTTCTCTCTCTCTCTCTCTCTCTCTCTCTCTCTCTCTCTCAAAAATAAATAAACATTAAAAAGTCTTAATGCATAACAGCATGGACGATGCTACAGAAAATAATTAGAGCAGGGGCGCCTGGGTGGCGCAGTCGGTTAAGCGTCCGACTTCAGCCAGGTCACGATCTCGCGGTCTGTGAGTTCGAGCCCCGCGTCAGGCTCTGGGCTGATGGCTCGGAGCCTGGAGCCTGTTTCCGATTCTGTGTCTCCCTCTCTCTCTCTGCCCCTCCCCCGTTCATGCTCTGTCTCTCTCTGTCCCAAAAATAAATAAAAAACGTTGAAAAAAAAAAATTAAAAAAAAAAAAAAAAAGAAAATAATTAGAGCAAAGAAAGGCAATAAGGATGGGGGTGAAGTCATTGCACATCGGGGTTCAGGGAAGGCCCAAAGGTGATGCTTAAAGAACGGCCTAACAATGGTGGAAATACCCCATCAGCTTCTGGAGGAAAAGAATTCCAGGCAGAGGGAACAGAAAATGCTAAGGCCTTGAGATAACAGTTTGCCTGCCATGTTTGAAGAGCACTGAAAAGCCAATATGGTGGGAAGAGGGTGAGTGAGGACACCAGAGGAAGGAGAAGCCGAGAGAGAACGGGGCGCAGATTCTGTAGGAACCTGAAAGCCAGTGCAAAGGGGGGTCTGAGGCTGTGGCCTGACTTGCTTGTGGACCTCTGAGCACGCTCTGGTTGCTTCTTTAGGGTAGAAGGAAGGGGGACAATGGCAGAGACAGCTGGAATAGTTAGAACCCAAGCACAAGAACACGGATCAGACCAGGGTCATAGCAGTGGGACCCTGAGAAGTGACCAGATTCAGGATATGTTGCGACGGGGCGGCCAAGTGCTGGGATCACTGAGAGCGTGGATATGGTGTGAAAAGAGAAAGAGAGTGACTAAGGAGGACTCCAAGGGTCTTAGACTGAGCAACTGCAAGGCCCAAGCCAGGAACTCAAATTCTCCCTCCCAAAAATTGGGAATAAGAGTTAGAGACTTATGACAGTCAGTGGCAGGGGCTGGAGCAGAGAGGAGGTGAAGTAGAGAGAGAGCCTGATGGGCAACCATGTAGAGCCACACGCAAGAGGAGTAAAAAGAAGATGGATGAGAGAGACGAACAAGGCAGACACCCAAAGATGAGCACAAATTAAAGGAATCACCTCAAACCTGATAGACGGAGAAAGATGCCCCAGTCCCTGGCTCTCCAGATCCGCTCCAACGCGGGGCCACCATGTCACACAACTCTGGAGGTCACCTTGCCCATCATAGTCCATGCAGTGGTGCCTCTGGACTTGTGCAGTACACAGCTTGCGCAACCGAACATGGCAGTCCTGTCCCTGGCTATATTTTACTTCTATAGCCAGACGTCCATGGCATTGTCTGTTGTATCTTCGTCAAACCCTTTCCCTTGACCTAGCACAACAGGTTTCTGGTTTCTTCCAAAGAGTTTTGCCCAAAAACAGAGGCTCAGGAGGCAAAGACTACTACGTTGGCCCCCACTCCCTTGATTGACTGACTCCCAGACCACCAATATCTCTGTGCTGCACATCTACAGGGAACATGATCCATCTAGGGACACTGAACCTATCTGTTTGAGCACCTGAAATATAAGTGCCCGTTACGTGCTATTGTGGGGGGTTGGGGGGTCCTCTTGAGCTGGCGGCCCTCTTCTTTGATGGAATTCACAATCATGGCTTCTGGATGTCTGTAGTGTTTGTGCTTGATAGATCTGTGAAAGACAGTACCCTAAGGCTCTCACTAGACGACTGGGAAGCTGGTTTGGTGCGGGGCTGAGTTTCCCCTGGGGCCGGGGATTTTCATTCAGGGCCAAGTGGCTGGTGGGTCCCACATCAAGTGGGATGATCTAAATCCCGCATAGACTGTACATCCCTTTAAAGCAAACTCATCTGCGTACATATCACCCTCTTTTCTCTGGTGCCCGGCATCTTTGCCTGAAAGAGACGTAAAAGAAACATCTATTGCCCGACTGTGACCCATGATTAAACCTAAACGAGGAGAGGCCGCTGATCAAGGATATTTTGAAATCATTTCCCTCTTCCCGTCCTCCTCCCTCTCCAGCTGCCTAGAGCCTGGGGTCCCCCACATTTAAATCTCCAGTTTATCCATGTGGCAGCTCATGAAAAGGAATTTTTTTACCAGCAATCTTATATTTATTCACATTTCACATGCCATCTACATTTTGAATAAAGTATATTCCCCCAAAGAAATTCCTCCATTTATTCTAAGCACATTGGAAAGCTCACTATTTGCATGCTCATTGGTTTCCTGAATATCAGAGCGTCTTCTTCCTCTCCAGGCTGCCACGAATGCATCAAGTAATTTAATGCTGTTTTTAATAAAGAGAAAGATCAGAGCGCAATTCAAATGCTGTGGCATTAAGGCATTTGTGTGATGGAGGTAACATTTTCCACAACAAGATACATCTCTGGTTCCTACGGTCGTTATTAAAACCAGAAATTGAGTTGTGTGTTGTTGGAAGCAAATGGCAGGCTGTACACATTGTGGATTCTAGAAACAAAGGAGCGGTGGCTGGTCTCAGAGGCCACGTGAGTGTTACCTGGCATCTGGGACGTGAAGTCCCGAGCAGTGATTCTCAGAGCGGTCCCAGACCAGCCACGGCAGCATCGCCCAGGAACTTGTGGGAAACGAACATTCTCGAACCCCACTCCACGCCTACCGAGTCAAACACTGAGATCTGTTTCCTCCAGCCCTCCAAGTGATTCTGATGAACACTCAGCTTTGAGAGCCAAAGAGTTCTAGATGTCGGGACTCTGTAAAAAGTAAGTTATTGCTTCAGGAAGGCACATCGAGTTGAGCTGGTTTTTTTTAATATATAGTCACAGTCTCTAAAGACAAGTGGATGCCCCCAAGAGGGGTACCTGAGAGCAAGAAAATCCTAACCATACTGTGCTTTGGAAGGGTCTTTTACTTAAAAACACTGGGGAATTGGGTGGCTCAGTCAGTTAAGTGTCCGATACTTGATTTCAGCTCAGGTTATGATCTCACTGTTTGAGGGTTCAAGCCCCACGTAGGGCTCCGCGCTAACTTGGGATTCTCTCTCTCCCTCTCTCTCTGCCCTTCCCCGCTTGCTCTCTCTCTCCCTCAAAATAAATAAATAAACATTAAAAACCTCAGTGAGGTTCCTACACTGTGCCAGGAGGTAGGGATTTGGGGCAAGTAAGCGATGGTCCCTGTGTCTGTAGGAGAGAGTTTTGCAGGGGACAGCCAGAGAGTCCCAGGGAATAGTTAGATGACCTAATCGTTAACTCAGAGATGTGGGCTGACCATGGAATGAGGAAGGAGGGAGGCCTCACTCCGGCTGGGACAATTTGCTCCACAGGGGAGCAAATTCTTGAACTCAGCCTCGAACGAAGGAACTGTAAAAGATGACACAACAATTAGCTGTCGGGCAAGAACCTGAGGGGCTCAGGGGGCATGGAGAAGAATGTGGCAGGCCTGGCTGCTTTAAAACCATGCTCTAGCCTCAGGGAAGGGCACCACTGTGTGCGGAAGAGGAAGAGGCGTGCTAGGGAGCTCAGAATGACACCCCAGAACAGCCCCACACCCCAGAACCAGCGCTCGGCAGCCCAGGGAAGATCTTAAAGGATCACCCGCTGCTTCTCCGGCACTCACGTTTTGTTTCATGAGATTCCTGGTAGTGTTACACTTTTGCTTTCAGAAGGCCAGCTATGTGCTGAGCAAGGCCACCCCCAGAGGGAGACAGGGACACCGTCATGAGGGAAAGACTGAAAATCAGGGACTAGAAGGTCCGCATCCTGTACCGTCAGGAGGAGACCTTCCTAGCTCACCCACCAGATGGCCATCCAGCTCCACCATCTGGCTGAGAGAAGTTGGGGGCCGGCTACGTAATCTCTCTATGCCTCACTTTCTTCATCTGTAAAATAGGAATAGGAATAATGTCTACTGGGTTATTAAGAGGATTGCAAGGTTTAATATAGAGAAAACACAGAGGACAGTGCCTGCAAAGAGTAAACATTACCCAGGTGTTGGCCATTATCACCATCATCATCATTACCGCCATCATCATCATCAGCATCACCATCCAGTCTCCTTAATCCCAGAGCCTGATCATCGGAGTTGGGAACACCAGGCCAATGGTATGATCCCAGTGAACTGACAAATATGAGAAATGTATTTCCTTCACCTCAATCCAATCCCATTCCTCAGTGGAAGCTTGCTCTCCGCCACATCTCTACAAAGCATTTTCTCATCCACGGTTGAATTCTTTCCCTGGTGGGAAGCAGACTCCCTTCCCAGGAAGCTCATCCAGCTCCTAGATCCAACAGTTTGACTCTAGACCTTTAATATTTCTGCAATTCCTGGAACATCCTTGCTGACCTACTGTGGAATTACTTCTGTTGCCTCAATAAAATTGGACAATGGGCCATGATCGTGCCATTTCCACTTTTTTATGCCAAGACACGTTTTCTGTTCCTTTTCCCATTGAGCGCTAGAGTCTAATTCCTCTCCCTTTGGGTCTGCCGTTAGCGACTTACTTGCTCAGTAAATATAGCAGAAGTGGCTTCCACCCAGGTCTCTTGAAATGCTCTCAGAACCCAGCCACCACCTTGTGAGAAAGCACGAGAAGTCCCATGGAAATGCCCACGTGAAGAGGAACTGAGGCCCCAGCCAACAGCAGCAGTCGATCTGGCAGCCAGCACCAACCCACCAGCCATGTGAGTGCGCCATCTTGGAAGTGAATCCTGCAGCTGGGCCGCCCAGCCCATCCCCCCAACTGATGCCGCATGAAGCAGACGTAGCTGTCTCCATCGAGTCCTGATCCCGTCTCAAATCCATGAGCAAAGCAGACAACTGTCCTTGGAAGCTTCTAAATTTGGAGGTGATCAGTTAACCTCCAATAAATAACCGAAATGTCCTCAAATCACTGAAATCTCTTACCCCTTATCTGAGAAGCCCCCTTAAGCTCCTCCAAATCAAAGCATGGAAGGAAGCCGCTAATGGCTGATCTGAGTTGGCGCTGGAAGTTCCGTATCATCCTCGCATTGGTTAGATGATTCTTCTTTAGGATGAGGACAACCTTGCTCTCCTTAACTTTATTCGTCCATTCAACAAACACTTATAAGTACCTGCCACACGCCAGGCAGCATGCCAGAGACTGTGGAAGACAAAAAACAAACCGGCCAGTGTCTCAAGGAGTTTATGCTCTAATGGAGGAGGTCTGAGCCCTCCCACACAGGGCAATGTGTTAAGTGAGAAGTATTGTGCAGTTCCAAGAAAACTCAGAGAAGGGAGGACGGCGTTCCCCATGGTGGGGGATGACAGTGAACTGACTCCACAGGCTGGAAAGGTGGATTTCACAGATGGAGAAGAGGAGGAAGGTGATGGCATAGCGGGAGTGAAGGTCCACCAAAGAAAGGACCTGGCACCTCTAGGGATCCGTTAGGAGGCTGACAACGGAGGGAGCAAAGGGCATGAAGCAAAACACAGAGAGACGAGGTCGTGAAATTAAGTTTGGGTAGGATAAAGTCTGGACACTACCCCAAACACAATAAGGTGCTACGGAGGGGATTTAGGCAAGGGCATAGCAGGAGCAGACTGGCATTTCCCAAAGAACCGTCTGGCTATAGTGACAGAATCAAATAGAAAGGGGAGCAAGCAAGGGGATCTTGTCAACAGCCTGGTCAGGAGATGAGGGGGTCCTAAAACAGGGCAGTGGAGATGGCAGAAGACATTTATTCGGGGGCGCTTGGGTGGCTCAGTCGGTTAAGCGTCCGACTTCAGCTCAGGTCATCATCTCACAGTTCGTGAGTTCGAGCCCCGTGTCGGGCTCTGTGCTGACAGCTCGGAGCCTGGAGCCTGTTTTGGATTCTGTGTCTCCCTCTCTCTCTCTGCCCTCCCCTGCTCACACTCTGTCTGTCTCAAAACTAAAGAAACATTAACAATTTTAAAAAAAAGAAGAAGAAGAAGACATTTACTCAGGAAGTTCACAAGTTCTAGCTGGAGATCAATTGAGTGGGGCAGAAGAAAATCCATCAAGGAAGAAGTGAATCCATCAAGGAAGAAGAAAATCCATCAAGGAAGAAGAAAATCCATCGAGGAAGAAGAAAATCCATCGAGGAAGAAGAAAATCCATCGAGGAAGACTCCGGACTTCTGGCTGGGGCAGTGTCACCCAACCAACCATCAAAGACAACAGGCACAGATATGAAAGGGGGCAGACAGAAGCTCCCTTTGGTCCTTTTTGGACAGGTCCAACCTGGCCCCTGGGGACATCCCAAGCCCTGATTCCATTCCAAATGTTCGAAGACCGTCGTAACATCTCCAGCTTCTTGCGGGGGTATTTGCTTGGGTCCCATCATTCCCGTGGTCTTGTTTCTTCATTCCCAAGAGAATCGGAACACACATCTGACTAATGGGGAAAGTCTGTTCTCCTAAACCCCACGCCAAGAAAATGAGACCCTGCGAAGGTTTTTATTATCCTTCTAAACGTCTTTTTTAAGGATTACAACATCAGCATATGGTGTTGAAAATATTTTTACATACATAAAAGTACAAAGAATTATACAAAAATCACCCACAACCCCATTCTCAAGAGATTGCTAATATTTGGGGGATATTCCCTTTCAATGTTTCCTCCGTTCGTATATATTTGCTTTATCTGATTAATACTGTAGCATGAGTATTTTTCCAGGTCTCTCGTATTTCCTGGGAAATATGTATTTTAAATGGCTGTGCAGAGTCCAACAGGGATGGACCTAAATTAAATTAATCCCTCTAATTGGACATTCAGCTGTTTTCGTGTGTGTGTGTGTGTGTGTGTATGTGTGTGTGTGTGTGTGTGTGTGTTGAGTTTTGTATTTTTGCTGTTACAAAAACCTTATGTCAAGCATGTTTGTGGATAAGTCTTGGGTGTTCTTTTCTAATTATTTCTCTAAGACAGATTTACTGGAATGGTCCAAGGATGAAAAGATTTGAGCACGTCAAAGTTTCCTTGGCACTTCTGACAGAGGTCCTCCCGAAACAGCAAATGATGGTTTTGTTGGGTTCTCCCCCTCTCTAGCCTTCCCCAGTCGACTGTGGAGGAAAACACGTGGTCACGCTTTTTGGAACCTGAAGTTTCTGGAAAACATTTACTGACTGACTCTTTCTTGGTGGAAATTTGAAACTCAGTCCCCCTCTCCCCCGCCCCTCCTGGGATGGCCCTACCCTGTGATTTACTACCGGCCTGAGCCGGCTTAGTTGCCACAACACTGTCATCACATGCCGTCCACCAAATGGAATAAAACTCCAAGGTCATCCACCCTCTGAGCAAACACCAGGGAACAGTGGCTGCTCTTTTCTGCTTCCAAAGCAACATGCTGCTTTAATAACACCCGAGAATGCTTTTGTGAAGTCCTTCTGCTCCCCAGAACTTTCCCATCCGGCCCAGAGTTATTCTCTGGGCAGCTTATTCTCTGGGCCTGTCTTTCCTGAAATGTCATGGCCAGCCAACCGAGTCCCTGGCCACCTCCACTGCCAGGCTCCCAAGCCCTGCGCGAAGACCCTGGGGCATGCTGACAGACCGATGTCCAAGGAGCATGAACAGTGTGCCTTGACCCAGACTTGGAATCTCCATCCAAGGACTGGCCGAGCTTCAGCTGGCTGTTGTCCAAAACCACCCCCTCCAGTCCTTTCTGCAAGGTACACAGAGCTTCTCCCTGAAACCAGACTCGTTGCTTAGTAGGAAGAGGAGGAGGATTTTACTCCCAAGCAAGTGTGGATCCACTTGCTTGGATCCACAGCTGAGTCCAGACCAAGAGAGGAGAGCTCTTCTCCAGGCATGCTCAGAATCTGCACCAGGGGCTCAGCCACCAGGGGAAGGAGCTGGAATGGGGAGGGGTCACAACGTCTCTGAACAGGAGCATCCCCTTTTTTTAGAGGTAACCCAGCAGGGGGGTGCTGGTGGACAATGGCAGAACTAAGTAGAAACAGGCAATGCCCTGGTAGGGAGGGGCCACGTGGCTGTGATCAGGATAAGAGGCCAAAGACAAGGGCAAGCGCCTGCGTCTCAAACTTCAGTCGAAGCTGAACAGACATAGTAGTGTCTCACTTTAGGAAGATCGCTCAGCACATCGAGAAGACCTGCTGAAGGCGAGACCTCGAAGCTGTAGGATGTTATGAAGATGCTACAGTTGCCAAAGAGAGAGATGCTGAAGGCCGAATCGAGGCTGGATGAGGGGATAGAGGGAAGGAGAACTCACGAGACATCAAAGTGCAGAACCGATAGAACTTGATGACTGTGGGACCTTCGGGTGGGGACGGCTGATGGCAGTGACGTAATGGCACCTGCTGCGAAGGGAGTTTTCGGATCAGGTCAAGTGCATGTGCACGGTGCTTAGGACAGTGTCTGCCTTAGTCAAACTCGTTAAGAATTGGGTCCTAAAAGAAGTATGATTCAAACAACATCATTTATATAAGCCTGCAGGTCATGGCGAAACACAAGTCTACACGTGGATGGCAAGTCAAGGCACAGGAAAGGACAGGCGTGCCCAAGACCCGTGGGCACAGCATGGAGACAGAGGGACGGGATGGAAATGCGGGGGCACCGATGCCAAGGAGTTGCTTGGGAGGCATCCGCGGAAAAGGAGAGCGGTGAAGAGCAGCTCAAGCTGGACCAGGAGAGGATGTGCCACAAAAATAAGGAAAAGCATTTGGAGGAGAGGAAGGTAGCCGGTGTGTCTGGTAGGTCAAATAAGACAAGTTGGATCGGGGTCCATTGGATTTCGCCACACAGAGGTCACAGGGCAGGATGTTTTCCGTGGCGAAGGTGAGATGGCAGGAAATGAATGCTCATCTCCACATTACAGGTCATGGAGACAAAGGGACACAACCTAGGTGCCCAACCATACGTCATGGTACAACCATACTGTACTTTTTTTCACTGCGTTATATAATAATTATCCTAAGACACCGTTATGACGCAGCAGAGTTAGAAAACAGAGGCAGATTAACAGCGAACAAAGGAAACCCAAAGACACAGGTGTCAAGGTAATGCGGGATACATTTTTTTAAGGGCTTGTGGTGACATAAAGGAAAAACGGGAATGCAGAAAATGACCACTACATGCCTTCGCCGGAGAGATTTGTGGAGACCAGAGAGTTCAAGACCGACCAAGATGACTCAGGGACTAGCAAATACAACGGAAAATAAGCAAGCGTGGAATATGGTCTGAAGCATTACGTGGAATGCAGGTTTATGACTGTATCGAGGGTAATGGGAAGACCTAGCAAATGTGAATTCTCATGAGGACTCTATACCATAAATGTGTGCAGTTCTCCACTTGCCAGAAAGTTCCATGAGGACTGGGGGCCTCGCTCTCTTGTTCTCTTTGGGATTCCCAGTGCCCAGCGCACTGTCTTGCAGACACAAAGAAGAGGGGGGAGAAAACACGGAAGACTATTATGACGATACGAAGTGGAAAAAAAAAAACAAACAAGATACGTAAATATAGCATGTAAATTAGAATTGAGACTATTTAAACGTGTGCACAGGGCCGGGTGGGGGAGGCAGGACATAAAAATTTTAAGAGTGTGTTAGGGTCTGGGATCGTGTATGTGGACTTTTTTTTTTTTTTTTTTATTTCCCTGATTTTCCATCCTGGGTTTATACTACTTTTATAGTGTTAAAACATATGCCACAGACCAAGCCTCAGCTGGGAGTGAACAGCTGGCAATCTCCCTTATCTTTTGTTTGGCTTTATTTTAAAAACCAGCTTCTCATCTGACCTTGCCCCCCTGGAAGAATGGATAAAAATAGTGGGGGGAACAAGGCACGGGGATGTTCGTGTATGATATCATGCTATGCCTTCCGGTCTTTGAACGAATGTTTTCAAAACACACCATGTCCATTTACTTGGTCACTAAACCTTCGAAATCACTGTGCGAGGTACGTACCATCCCCGTTGTTTGGACGAGGAAGGTGAAACCCAAGAGGAGAAGCGTGTTGTCCAAAGGCACATGGCAAAGGGGCATCGAGAACTATTTTCCAACACAAAGCCCAGTGTTTCTCCCCCACAGCACATTCTTCCGCAGGACCTGACGCTCTAACTCAGTGCGGTTGGCCACACAGCACAGATCTCATGACAGTGACAGGTCAGTAACTGCAGACCTTAAGAGGGGCCAAAGTGAGCAAACACTTTCAGAACAAAGAGGCTGAGAATCTATGGAAGAAGAATTGGGGGACGGTCACCTTCAGAGCAGGACAGGGTCCCATCAGGTGTGCATCTCCCACACTGCCCCTGCTGTCCCCTCTGTACACTCTTGGATAGCCTCATTCTCCAATAACGACCCCTCTTTACTAATGCACCATCTGGAAGCTCCTCCCCCCTCCTGCCCGCCCCCCCCCCAAATGGAAAGATTCATGTTGAGGTCCTATGGCATGAAAATGGCTCCAAGGCCCTACTTCTCATGTTTGCATTGTGCCTGGGGACTCCAAAGGACGCTGTGTTAGCACAAAAGCAGAGCCTGAGACAAGGAGTTGGGTGCAGGGAGTTTACTTGGGAGGTGATCCCAGGAAGCAAGAAAAAGGCAGCATGCAGAGGGAAGACAGAAGGAAGGACAAATTGATAAAGGATGAGTTATCAAGGTCACCAGTATTTTGAGGATAACGATTAACATGTGTTCTGCTGTCTCTTAGAGAGCTCAGAGATGAAACACAGCCAGCATCACACTTTCCCGCACAGCCGAAAACAGTCTCCGCAATCCAGACGGACTCTGTCTAGACACTCGGCCTCTGAGAAACATCTGAAGTGCCTTCAGAATTATCCCTCAGAAGGACAGGAAGCTAGGATGTTTATCCACAAGGCCCCACCCCCATATATAACGTAACCTAACCAAGAGAATGGCATCCTGTTATTTTTGCCACATGCTATTGGTTAGAAGCAAGTCACAGGCTTCACCTGCACTCAAGGGCGGAGGTTATACAAGGGCATGGCTCACTGGGGGTCACCTTAGGGTGTTTCTGCTACACACACACCTGTACACACACACCTCAAACTGGCTGCACAATACAATCACCTGGGAAGTGTTTGCCAAAACCCAGTGCCTGGGCCATGCTCCAGAGATCCTGATTTAATTGTCCTGGCATGTGCCTGGCCATCAGCATTTCTAAAAGGTCCCAGGTGATTCTAGTGTGCAGCCAGGGTTGAGAACTACAGGCATGAGAAAAGGGGGAGGAACCAGAGTCCTCAGAATAGAGAAGTCTCAGCCCAGTTCATGAGTCGCAGCCAAAGCAAAGCAGTCTCAGGCCAAAAGCAATCTCTATTTTTCATCCCCAGCAAAACTATCCACCGCCAACTTACTGCACAAAGTCCCTGCTTCTGCCGGCAGAGCTGGCTGGGCTCCTGCTCCTCGCTTTTGGCCCTCCCAGTCCTTTCCCCTGCCCACACCTTTCTGTGGCTCCCCATCACTATGGCTGCACACTCTCTTCTTCTACCATTATTCTCATTCCTGTCACTTTCTCACTCTCTTTCCTGTATCACTTCCTGTATCAGGAGAAGCAGAGATCAGAGAATGAGACCCACCAGATGTGTACCTAGGGACCTGGCCTTGGGCACCTGTGGGAGCTGGTCACGTGGGCCACGAGAGGGTGTTGCTTCCGTGTCTGGTGCAGAAGCCTGAAGTCCACAGGGCAGATGGTCAGGAAGGGATGATGGATATGAAGTCAGGAAGAGAAAAGACATCCTGCAACCTGTGAGGATGGGCCGGAACTCACCCTGGTCTTTTATTTTCTTGGAATCTCCACCTTCAATGGTGGGGCTGATCTCCGGGAGACATTGCTCTACATCACACGCCTGACCCAGGAATCAGAGAGGTGGGAGCCAAGCAGGCAAGCTGGAGACCAGCAGACAGGGGCCCTGTCTTCCACATACCAGGTAGGACGTCCTTTGTGGGACTAAGCTGAGAAGGGGATTCCAACTCTGCTAAGTCAACGTGGCCCAAATCCACCTACTCCTCCCCTCGCCCCTCCCCTTGCTTGTCTTTTGTCCCTGCAATATAAAAAGGCCTTGTCTTTTTATTCTTTTTTTAAATTTTTATTTATTTTTGAGACAGAGACGGAGTGCGAGCTGGGGAGGCGCAGAGAGAGAGGGAGACACAGAATCGGAAGCAGGCTCCAGGCTCCGAGCTGTCAGCACAGAGCCCGACGTGGGGCTCGAACCTAGGAACCGTGGGATCATGACCCGAGCCGAAGTCGGACGCTCAACCGACTGAGCCGCCCAGGCGCCCCCAAAAAGGCCTTTTCAGCCACGATGGTTCCCCCTACGTGAATCTAAATATTCAATGACGACTTCTAGGTGTTCAACTCTGTGCTAAGGACTATTGTCCAGGGGAAGCTGTCTGGTAAAGGTGGGGGGACAAACCCCCAACCACCTTCACCTTCTCGCCCAGGCCAGAGGTGCTGCAGGGGTCCACGTGGACCTACCCCCGTCAGCTGCCTCCCTGGGCCTCCCCAGACCCTTCTGTCAGGGCCGGGACCGCTCGCTACCTGTCACTACATCTAGGCCGAACTGCGACATTGCCCCTGACCTGGGGATCGATGGTATTTGCCGCTACTGTGTTTCTTTATGCCCATACCTTTTGCCAATACCGGCAGCAGGCCAAGAGAGCAGAGAGAGCCGCACACTCTTTTCTGAGAAAACTGCAAATGCGGTACTCAGTGAGCATCAGATCTTGAAAGGACACACGCTTCCTAAGTCACAAATGAGGCAACCGAGGCCCTGGAGAGGGAAGTGACTTGTCTGAGGTCACTTGGCCGGGAAGCAGCAGACCCACGTTTCCCGTGGAAGTGTCCTGGCTTCTGGCCACGGATCTTTCTCCCCTGCAGAGCTCCCCTGTGAAGTCAAGATTCAGGAAGCAACGCGGTTCGGGCCCCGGAGGGTGGGCCGAGCGAGACAACCCTGCCCCAGATCTAGGGCAGACGTTTCTTTGAAGTGAGGGTAACACCTCGCAATGCAAATCCGGCTGCTCAGAAGGGGTCGTTTGGAATTTGGGGCCCCCTTGTAGAATCCGCTAGCTTCCTCGCTCAAGCAGTTGCCTTGTGCTGCGCTGTCCCCGAGAGAGCTCCAAGAGGGAACACAGCCGGCCGCCACACTTCCCAGCACAGCTGAAAACAGTCGGCAGGGGCCTGTCTGGAGCAGCTCAGTCTCGCTGCAGTGAAAAACAGTAGATGTCGGAGTTCGCGAGCGGCCCCAGGAAACCCGAGCCCCGCTGCCCCCAGCGCTGCCCTCACAAATCATCCTTGTACAAATCACTCACTCGTGCGAGGCAGCCTCTTGGCTCCTGGCTTCCCTTCCGCCCCGGAGGCCCATCTGTGGCTGCCAAACAGGTTGGCAAGTTGGAAAGGAACCCTAGCATCTCCTCAGGGCCTCCAGGAGGTTTCCCGGCTCCAAGTCAGAGATTCCTAGACTCGTGGGACAGTCCAGCTTGCGTGGACCCTCGGGGGCCTCTGGTGCAACGCCACCATCCCACGGATCAGGGGACTGAGGCCCTGACGCGGCAAGTCGGCTCTGAGGCTGACAGTGACGCCCGCCGAAGCCAGGCTGGAAAAGCTCAGACCTCCATGAGGTTTGTGCTTACCTTAAATACCTTATCTGTAGCAGCCAGGAATGAGTGGATGGATGGATGGATAGATAGATGGACAGATGGACGGACCGAGAGGGAGAGAGAGAGAGGGAGAGAGAGAGAGAGAGAGAGAGAGGTAAACAGAGATGAGCAGAAGGAAGGAAAGGAGAACGAGCAGGACAGAGAAAGGAAAAGGGCGAAGAACAAACCAGGGCACCCACCTGCTTCTCTCTGACCCCCAGGGAGTAACAACAACTCCTACGTGGCCTCCACAGGGGCTCTTTTCACCTTGTCCCCCGGGCCAAAGGTGTCACAGGGGCCTGGGCTGGCCTATCCCCAGTGGTCACCTCCCCGAGCTCCCACTGTCAGGGCCCAGCACCCTCGCCACCACATTCTATGCCTAGGGATCCCGCCATGGCAAAGGCCCGCACCTGAAGGAGCTTTCCTTTCGAGTCCCCCCTTGTCTTTGGAATTTGCCAGAGCTTGCTTTCCGCACAGACCCACCGTTCCTCGCTTATTCTCCAGACAAATGACGCCCACCTGACCATGTCAGCTGAGGCCAGGCCCCTCGGAAGTTCCTCCCCTACCCACCCCTGCACCGGCAGCATGCCAGAGCACAGCTTATCAGGAGGGGCTCGCCCCCCGCGCAGGTCAGACCGGCAGATCGGCATCGGGGGCAGGGGCGCGAGATCCCACCCCGACTGACTCTCTTAGTCGCCAGCCGGGTAATTTGGGGGGAATCCCGCGATCCTCACCTGTCAACGGGGACATAATACCCAGTGTTGCTGGGAGGACGGCCTGAGATTAAGCGCTTAGCGCAGCGGCCTGCACACGCACGAGGGCTTGACGAACAGAAGCCACTCCTAGGAGAGCACCCAGCGTGCAGCCCATCCGAGCAGATCCGTGGCAGCTGTGAGTATTACGGGCTGTACTGGCAAAGCGTGTGGCCTCGGTGGCCGCAGCCACGTCCGGCACGGAGCAAGCCCTCCCTGACGGACGGGCTAGTGGCGGAGGCATGCGCTGTTTTCTCCGGCAAGCACCAGCTAAGGAGAGGAAGAACTGGCTTCGATTGCCTCGCGGCAAAACGGCCAACCTGGCAAAGCCCGTGGGGTAGAGACGTCTCCCGGAGAACGCGGTTTCGGTGTCGCGTCCAAATCCCTGCAAAGCATTATGCCCTCCCCACACTCCACCGCCTGCGACCGTTTGGCACGGCTCCAAAAGCACGACGTAGAGCCGAAGCAGCCGCGTGTCTCGTGCGGATGGCTGGGCCTCTGCACCGGCGGCGGGGGGAGGCGGGAAGGGGCACCCCGTCAGAATTGTACCGAAGGCGGGGGGGGGGGGGGGTGGCTTGTGTCCAAGACTTATTACTCCACCTTTAAACTGGAGCTTTAAGGGGGTGCTCAGTCAGCGAAGCGTCCGACTTCAGCTCAGGTCGTGATCTCGCGGTCCGTGAGTTCGAGCCCCAGGTCAGGCTGGGCTCTTATGCTGACAGCTCGGAGTCTGGAGCCTGTTTCGGATTCTCTGCCTCCCTCTCTCTCTCTAACCCCTCCCCTGCTCACGCTCTGTCTCTCTCTCTCTCCTTCAGAATAAATAAACATAAAAAAAATTTTCTTTTAACTGGAGCTTTAAGGAAGTGTTTGGGGGGGGGGGGGATACTTGAGAAGAAGCAGGAGAACGTCAAGTGGGAACAAATATCGATGAAGCACCTACCGCGTGCCGGGCCCTGTGACACCCCAGAGAAGTCCATGGTCTACACGCCTTACAGATACAGACACACACAGACCTCTCTGGCCAGTTCTGAGAAAGGGGGCAGGAAAGGAAAGGGACGGAGGTCACCAGTGTAGCCTGGGATGTGGGTCCCTAAACCAGGCACCCGGGCAGATGTGGAACAGGGAAACACCAAGCTCATCCCCAGGAGGAGCCAAGTCTTGCCACCAAAGTTTCCGTCCGGATCCCGGTTCCCGACTCCCTGGCAACATCTTTCCCTCGGGCTCCCTGGGCCACCAGGACCAGCACTTTCCAGAGGCCGTCGTGCCTCCGGACTCCCCAGACTCCCCCGTTCCCTTGCGCTCACTGTCTGATGTGACTGTGGCCTCCTCTCACGGGACCTGTTTCTGCCTCTGCATTTTCACGTCCCGGCTCTGCTTCGCGCTGCTGAGTGGGAGGCTGTCCTTGGTCAGGAAGCCCAGCTTTCCTTTTCCACGTGTGCCCTTGGCTGTGGGACGCCCCCGTTATCTACCGCTGACCTTGCTTCCCTGCGCTCCCGTCACGTGGAATCCACCTCTCAAAGCTACACGCTTTCTCTTTGGCCACCTGCCTTAAAGGAGAAATCTCAGAAAGACACCACCCAGACCTCAGAGGGGGTCTCCCTGATCGCACCTGCACGTAGACGCCCTCCAGTCACGCTAGCCAGCGGCTGCCAAGGCCATGCTGGTTCGTGGTCAGGCCTGAGCTCACCCCGGCTGTCACGCCTCTCTGATTCCCTCACCTCCGAGGTCTTCAGCAGGTTGGCCCTCCAGGAATTTTATCTGGAGCCTTCCCTCCCTCGCTCCCTTCCTACAGAAACACTTTACCAGTTCCTCTGCTGCCCCAGGCATGTGAGGACTCTCCCCCCCCTCCTTCCCCTTCTCCTTCTGCAAGGGCTGACTTCTGATACTCCGCTGAGAAGAGAACCTCAGTGGACGAACATACCAGATGATCACCATCCCTTACCCTTCTTGCTACCTGCCTGCCCCCTGCTACCCCTGGTCAGTTTCAGGCAGGTCGAGCCTGCAGGGGGGACGCAGGGAGCACCAGAGGTGGGGGTGGTACCGCCTGAGGGACAGAAAGACGCAGGGGATTAACTTGTCCAAGAGTCCCTGATTGAGCACCTGTGCTGCACTGGGGACACCAGACTAGACACTGCAGATTCCCAGTAAAACAGAACAGGTGGGTTCTCCGTCATGGGAAACATTTCGCTTCAGTAGAGAGAAACAAAGATAACTTGATAGAATATAATTTCAGACCACAACGAGGTTCATGAAGAAGCGGGAGAGCAGGCTAGAAAGTGATGGGGGCGGGGCGCCTGGGGGGGGGGGATCGGTCGTGTAAGCGTCAGACTCTTGATTTCGGCTCAGGTCATGATCTCACAGTTTGTGAGATCGAGCCCCTGTGCTGTCAGTGCAGAGCCTGCTTGGGATTCTCTCTCTCCCTCTCTCTCTCTCTCTGTCCCTCCCCCAATCACTCACACAGTTGCACATGCTCTCTCTCTCTCTCTCTAACTAAACATTTTTTAAAAATGAAAGCGATGGGGGGAGGAAGCTGTGGAACAAAGACAAAGTGACAAGGCCTGGGTGGTGAGAAGTTGTGACTGGCTGAAGATCGGAGGGCAGAGATTTTTCTGGGGGAGGGGACAGCATGTGCAAAGGCCCTGGGGTGAGGGGGTAGGGGCGTGAGAGACGAGGTTCGTGTGTAGGAGGAACAGAAATGAGGTCAGCGAGCAGCAGCTAGGGGAAATGGGGAAGAGGCTGGGGCGGGAGCATAAGGGCCTCAGAGGGGCTGGAGAATGGCCGCCCGTGTTCACACTTCGCGGCTGCTTCGGGCTCGAAGACCGGGTCCTCACAACGGGACACGGTGTGCACGCCTTCTTGCGGCCCTAATGGCTGAGAGGTCAGTCCTGCAGCCGTGAGGTCTTCTCAGTCACCAAGGCGCCAGCCGAGGGTTGACTCCAAAAGCGTCCCCTCCCAGGAGCCAGAGGACTCTCAGCCGTGGCCCGAGACAAAAACAAAAAGCCTGCCAAGGCCCTGGGCGTCTTGACACAGATCTGGACATAGAGTTTGTCCCACAGAACCCCAGCCGAGAACGAAGGAGGGCGGTCCGCAGAGGCCTTCCCCCGCCAAACACCCGCACCCACAATCACCTGCACCCAGGCCGGCGTGATTCATGTGTCTCCCTCAGGGGAACATTCTCCATTCCCATCCTCAGCAGAATCGTAGCTCAGTTTACCTTATGAAATGTTTTTGTTTCCAATTGCACACCTAATACATAGCCAACCTCGAATATTCGGAAAAATCTGAGAACGTAACAAAAAAGATGACGTCGGCGGGGTCTCCTGAAACTCTCTCTGGATGGTCCCAGGCACTTCTGGTCGGCTGTCCGCGCAGGGGGTCCCGTGGCTCTTAGCATCCCGGGAAGCCCAGCTCCTGCCAGCGACAAGGGCCCCTGGTCGCTCTCACCCTGTCACCCCCTGCTTTCCTGTCCACCAGCCACTTACTCTGGCCATCACCATCACCAATGAGGAGTCTGCAACCTGTCAGGTACCTGAGGACTGTCCCAGGGTCTGCCCAAGCCCCAGCACAGTTGGCCAAGGGAGGACTGGGACCCACAGCCAGGGCCCGGTCCTCAGGGTCAGCCTTGAGTCATTTTGCCCCCCACCCTCCAAAAGATAGCTGGCGGGGTGGGAGGGGAGAGGAGTCCGTTTTGTCCAGGAACATCTGAAAACTAAGGCTCCGTCCAGGCCCCCCGCTGCAGAATGAGGAACCCCGAGTGAGGGCCACCACGCCGAGCCAGATCAACCCCAGCGCCAGGAGAGGAGAGAGTAAAACATCCGCCGTGTTTGGGGTCATTTGTTTGACACCTTCTGCCCCGAGAGAGAGAAAGAGGAACCCAGCACGACTGCCAGGTTTCTTTTCTCAAATATCGGTGCCATTTGTCAAGGGGACACGGGAGGATGTCCAGGCTCGAGGGGTGCAGAGGGAACATCCGTTTGACCTTGCTTCTGGTTTCCCCACCCCCCAGTTCCAACGGTCCGCGGCCCTGCTCGCAGCCCCCCACTCTAGGGGCCAGCCCAGCCCACAGCCTGCGTGAGGGTTCGCTGCCTGTGGCTTCACATGCACCTGCTCCATTTAGAGAGTCAAGGGGCCCATGAGGTTTCCAGCAACCCTCCCCCCAGCTTTCAGAGCAGCCGGAAACCGCTTACAGAGCAGGAGTGTGGGACCCAGGCAGCTCAGGGACAGCAGCCACCCCAGCTTCTTCCGCTTGTACCTCACCCCACGAGGGGCGGGCCAGGGGTCTGCATTTTAACCTGGAAGCCCCAGGACAGGCAGAGGAAGATAAAGGCAGGGGCTCCCCAACAACAGGTGCATGAGCATCACCGGAGGGCTCCCTGACACAGGGCCGTGGGTCCCCACCCCCCGAGTTCCAGACTCTGTAAGCGTGCAGGGGGCCGGAGCCCGAAGATCTGCATTTCTAGCAAATTCCAGCGGCGGCTCCAGCACTTACAGGATGAGGGAGAGAAAGCATGGTTGCAGCGGGTGGGGGATGGGGAGGAGACCTGGGCCACTGCTGTCCCCCAGCGCGCAGGAACACATACTGAGTCCTCCTTGAACCACTTACTGAATTGGCCACCCTAAATCGGAAAACAATGACCCAAAAGCCCAGAATAAACGTCCTCCCTCGCGGGTGGCAGGAGGCAGCTTTGAGACAGAGGGTCAGTCCCATCAGGTCCCATCCGGTCCCAAGCCTCAGCTCCTGTCGCCGGGGTTCAGCTCAAAGAATAGAACTCATCCCCGCCCACCCTCTCTCCTTCCTTCCCCCTGAGCTGGGAGCTGCCTCATTCACATGCAGCCCACACAGCTGCAGGGCTCACTTCTGGATCACTGAGAAATGGGTCCGATTTGAAAATGTCAGGATCTCGTTAGCAATTCCAATGGCCACAGCAGTAATTACGCCTTTTCATGTTCCAGCATGTTCCACCGCATCAAAGCTGACACAGACGCCTGGTTTTATAATATCACGGCCTGGAAATAAGTGTCCAAAATGATATGAAAATGTACTAGGAAGAGATTAATAACTGTTCTTCCAGGAAGAAAGATAGCCCTTTTCAACCAGTATATTATATATTTTTTCCTCTTAAAAAAGCCTCTCTGATAGCATCTCTCCTTGAGGGGAACTGAATTATATTATCACTCACAGGCAGTAATCACTTCTGTCAGCTGCAGGGATGAGCCGCCGGCAGGAAGAGGGCAGGAGGCTTTGGAGGGAGGCCGTTCCGAGGGGCGGGCCCCGGAAGGGACAGCCCACCCCCACCCCCACCGCATCCCACTGCCAGCCCAGAGTTTTTCTGCCGGAATAGACGGAGCCTGGATCTGCTGATTCATGGACACCTTACTACCAAGCAGGAAGGCTGGATGGGGGCAAAGTGACATCTGTTTTCCCAGTGGTGTGTTTTCCAGTTCCAGCAGGGACTGTCTCTCTCTCTCTCTTTTTTTTTTAATGTTTATTTATCTTGAGAAAGAGAGAGAGAGCAGGGAAGGGGCGGGGAGAGAGAGGGAGGGAGAGAGAGAAGCTCAAGCTGGCCGGATGCGGAGCTCAATCTCATGAACAGCGAGATCATGACCGGAGCCAAAATCAGGAGTCAGACGCTCAACCGACTGAGCCGCCCGGGCGCCCCAAGGACCGTCTCTTTTAAACTCGGTCTAGGGGGGCACCCGGGTGGCTCATTCGGTTGAGCATCGGACCCTTGATTGCAGCTCCGGTCACTATCTCGCAGCTCCATGGGTTCAAGCCCCGCTTCGGGCTCCGGGCTGACGGCACAGAGCCTGCTTGAGATTCTTACTCTCCCTCTCGGCCTCTACCCTGCTCACACTCTCTCTGTCTCTCTCAAAATTAATAAATAAACTTTATAAATACATAAATAAACAAACTCCATCCAGACACAGGGCCCAAAGAAGGGACCAAACAGCGACCATCTCTGGATGGAGTCACCTGCTTTCAAGGTCTCACAGTCCAGCTGGGTCACACAGAAAGAGGGCCCGCCATGTGCCAAGGTGGGGGGGGGGGGGGCTGGGCACTTCATATGCATTACGTCACTGAATGATCTCCCCAGGCCCCAGGAGGTTGGCACGATCTTCCCATCATATTGATTGGGAAGTGATATAGGAGTCACTTTCCCAAGGCCACGCAGTAAAAGAGTGGCAGGGTACGGAATCTGAGTGGGTCTTTCTGACTGCAAAGGCCTCTCTCTCTTTCCCAGGACTCAGGACTACCTCCAAGGTAGCAAATGCTAAAGGCCACATGGCGGCCCAGACAGGAAGCAGACGCCTGAGCCGGAGGCGGCAAATTTCAAGGAGGCGTCACAGCCAGCGCAGGGCTGGCTGAAAGATCCAGATTAACATAAAATGGCGGCGGGTAGGAGGTGTCTGTGTTTGGAAAAGGACCACACGAGGGATCCTTCTGGTGATGGAATGGTTCTGTCTGCATCCTGACCGTGGTGACAGATACTCGAACTTTCGCGTGATAAAATTGCGTAGAAGTAAACACACACACGTAAGTACGTGTAAAGCTGGGAACAGCTGAATGAGGTCAACGTCAGTTTCCTGGTGGTGAGACCGTTCTGTGGTCTGCAGGACGCTACCATTGGGGTAAACGTGGAAAAGGGTATACCAGATGGCCAAATGATTACCTTCACTTGTGTGTACATCTACAATAATCTCTGAATGAAAGAGTTAATTCTTGGGGCGTCTGGGTGGCTCAGTCGGTTAAGCGTCCGACTTTGGCTCAGGTCACGATCTCACTGTCCGTGGGGTTTGAGCCCCGCGTCGGGCTCTGTGCTGACTGCTCAGAGCCTGGAGCCTGCTTCGGATTCTGTGTCTCCCTCTCTCTCTGACCCTCCCCCGTTCATGCTCGGTCTCTCTCTGTCTCAAAAATAAATAAATGTTAAAAAAAAAATTTTTTTTAAAAAGAGTTAATTCTTTAAAATAGCTAACAGGGGGAAAGCATTCCATGCAAGGGGTGCCCTATGACCAAAAGGGCACAGGCTAGAGGTTGACAATGGGTCCAGGTTCGGCACTGTTTTCCGATGAAAACAGAAACTTCACATGGTAACAGGTGATGTGACTGGCCACTCTCAAAGGCAGGGGCCATGCGTCCTCTTGGAAACCCTCCCGGTACAAAGACTGCCAGTGTGCTTCTTTGTGGCCCACCTCCTGGTACATATTGGTGCCAAGCAAGCCATTGGCTTGGCAGATGGTATGACATCATGGAAAGGTAAAGATCTGGGCACCCAAACCTGGACTCAATTCTTGCCTTTAGTGAGCCTGGGTGGCTCAGTCGGTCAAGCATCTGACCCTTGATGTGGGCTCAGGTCATGATCTTACGGTTCGTGGGATTCAGCCCTGTGTCAGGCTCCATGAAGACAGCACAGAGCCTGCTTGGGATTCTCTCTCTCCCTCTCTCTCTCTCTCTCTCTATCCCTCCCTCTTTCTCTCTCTCAAAATGAATAAATAAACTTCACAAAAAAGAAAAGGAAAACAATTCTCGCCTCTGTCACTTAACCTTGTTGGCCTACAGGTAAAATGTGTAACCTGTACATTTGTTTGCTCATCTGTAGAATGGAACTGCCCCCTACCCCCCATCGATCGGAGGGATTCAAGGAGAAAATATCTGTAGAGTAGGATGGCCAGCACATGGCAGATGGAGGTCACTTGTAGTACAACTGACAATTCACCTGGTTGGAGGTGAGGGACACTGAAATGAGCTTCTCATGCCTTATAGGAGAATGAGGTCCGATACTGTGAGAAGAGGACATCTGATGTGTGCGTAGAAGAGGAGGGAAGAGACCTCCCTGCATGGTGCGACCATTAGTTGGGGTTTGTCTGGAGCCCGCCAGGAGCTGTCAAGGTAGAACATCAAGAACTCAGTTTGCATGAAGGTCTCTCAACGTCTTGAGTGAGAAAAGATCTGAGACGAGGAGTTAAGACCATTGGATGTCAGAGGGGATGAAGGCGGACCCAACCCCTGCCAGGAGTGCAGGGAGCTGAGCCTGGTTTGAGGTCCGGAAGGAGGGCTCCGCACATGATGACGACCAATGTCAAAGGTCAGCCCAGCCCCCAGGGAACTCCCTCTAAAGGTCCTGGCTCTCATTACACCCTTGGCTTGCTTGCTCTCGGTGCGTCCATCAGGCACACAGGGAAGGAGCTCCAACGTTCGCTCGCTCTTCCCAGCCCTGGTTCCGTACTCAGCTCTGTACGAACACACACGTACACACGTGCACAACACACACACACATTCACACACACACACGCACACACACACACGCAACACTTACCCACACACACGTACACACTCACATATGCATACGTGTATATACACACATACCCATATACATATCATATACACACACTATTACTTACACACACATGTACACATATGTATATGTATATACACACATATACACACACTCCATCCTGCTCCCAGAATCCTTGCTCACACCCCACTTCCAGCCTTAACTTGTCCCATGGGCTAGGCACTCAGTACCACAGGCCCAGCCATGACCTTAGCCCCCCTCATTTATATACCCCCTTGAACAACGCAGGGTTTAGGGACACCAACCCCCTGCACAATCGTAAATCCACACACAACTTTTAACACCCTAAAAACTTAACTACTAATAGCCTACAGTTGACTGGAAGCCTTACCAATACCATATAGTCAATGAACACACATTTTGTATGTTATATACATTACATGCTGTATTTTTACAGTAAAATAAGCTAGAGAGAAGAAAACATTATCAAGAAAATCGTAAGGAAGAGAAAATACATTTATGGTGCTGCACTGTATCAGAAAAGCCTGTGTGTAAGTGGACCCGTGCAGTTCAAACTTGTGTTGTCCAAGGGTCCACTGTACGGATTCCTCACCCTCTTCTCTATGTTGCCTCAGCCTACCCTCGATAAACACTATTTGGGGCCGCCTGGGTGGTTTATTCCGTTAAGCGTCTGACTCTTGATTTCAACTCAGGTCACAATCTCACAGCTCGTGAGTTCCAGCCCCACATCGGGCTCGGTGCTGACAGTGCAGAGCCTGCTTGGGATTCTCTCCCCCCCCCCCCTCTCTGCCTCTCCCCACTCGCTCTCTCAAAATAAATACGTAAACTTTAAACATAAATACATAGGGGCGCCTAGGTGGCTCAGTCGGTTAAGCGTCTGACCTGGTTCAGGTCATAATCTTGTGGTTCGTGAGTTCGAGCCCCGCATCGGGCTCTGTGCTGACAGCTCAGAGCCTGGAGCCTGCTTCAGATTCTGTGTCTCCCTCTCTCTCCTCCCCTCCCCTACTCATGCTCTGTCTCTCTGTCTCAAAAATAAATATAAACATTAAACAAAATTAAAAATACATAATATAAATTTTAAAAATGAACGTTATCCAAGTCTTCCTGGTTCAGAACTTGCTACCTTAGCATCTGAACTCCGTGGGTGCCCCCGCTGGCCCCACTACCAAAGACTATCTAAAAAAGAAGACAGGATTGACAAGGCTTGGCCATATCCTTGGAGCCCATGTGGGAGGGGGATACTGGACAGCTGGGAATCCCAGGTGCAAGACACGGCAGAGTGAGGTGGATGGATGCCCAAGATTCAATATTTAAGTGACTGTGACCGCAGGACCTTGGCCCAAGGGAGCCGAGACGAACCAAGGCAGACCTGAGTGATGCCCTGTGCCCTGTCTTCACGCACGTGACCTCACAGCGGGGCCTCCTGACCTCTCCCAGGAAGGGGCACCTCCCCCCACCCCAGACCTGGGAAGAGATGACAGGCCCCAGGGGGGTGTTGACAGGGCCCCAGGGGCTCGGCCACATTTTCACCGTTAACGCTGAGCCGGGCATTGAGAGGTGGGAAGCTGGCTCCGAACAGAGCATCGTTTCTAAAGCAAACCAGCAATCTTCAAAAGATGGGAATCAGCAAGATTAATGAGGCCGATTACTGCCAGCTGCTTAAAGGAACTTGAAGGCTTTCGATGTCAGTACATTTATGATGACAGAGTAATTAGAGCTAATTAAGAAAAAATGAAGCCGAGAACAGTGCAGTTGGCTCATGCTGGCTGAGTGTCGAGATGTCTTGGACCCTCTCTGGAGTCCCCAGAAGCGCTCTCGGGGGATCAGCCTGCGGCTGCCGGCCCCTCCGTTTGGACTCTAGAAATACAGGATCATCTGAGCAAGGACAGAGCTGTGGATGAGACGCAGTGAGGACGGGGCGGGGAGCGGGGGAGGTCCAATTTCATCCAAAATCAGAACCCTTTCGTCCAGAGGAGAACCAGTGACCGTTGCAAAGAATTTCTCTCTCAAGCAGCTGGGGGGGGGGGGGGGGGGGGTTGCACAAGGTTAGCTAAGAGAAAGAACTCTCGGTCAGACGTGTCCTACAAAGTCTGACCCAAAAAAGCGGCATCCTTGCTGGACAGAGATGCCTCCCAAGGCACAAGCTGACACAGCAGGTGACACTGGATTGAGTTCACATGACAAGCAGCTTTCCTGATGGGTGGACGGGCGGCCCCGAACCATCCACACTCCTTCACTGCGGCGACCATTTCCAAGTGGAGGCATGGGTTTGCAGGGAGGCCAGCCAGGACTGGGGAGAGTTCTAGAAGAGAAAGGGGTAAGCGCTCTACCCTGAAATTCAAGATGGCAGAAAGCAGATGGATTGACAGCTCTGGTTCATCTGGCGTGTTCTTCCCAGGCTTGGTCGAGAAAGCTGTTCCCCAGGCCTTATTCGCAGGCTGACACAGGGAACAGGGGCGTAAGAAGATTGGGAGAGCCCTGGAGACCTCCCAGCCTGCCCGGCCCACCTTCTGATCCCTGAAACTTGCTAACAGAGACTCAAACCCTTTACCCCACCAGGGGAACCCCAGCCTAAAACGCCAACACCCCCAGGCACGGAGCACGAGACACAAAATTCTCACTCGAAAGTAAACGGCTGCCGCTCCCCCATTCAGCCAACGTGCAGGAAACCCAGCCCCGGGTCCTGCCATGGCCCTCTTCTTCCCGCCGCCACGCAGGACCAGGGCAGGCCAGGGGCCGGGGCCGCTTCTACAGGGCTGAAAGTGGGGCAGGTTTTCATCACCATCTTAAAAAAGAAAAAAACAAACAAAGAATCCATTCTGAGGGCCATGTTTGAAACACACCCCACCAGATGGAAATAATAGGCGCCTCCCGACTGCTTAGTTACGGTCCCCCTTTGAGCGCAGAGATCTTTACAGCAGGCGTGGAGTCAAAACTAAACACCAGCTCGTAAACGCAAGAGTCTGCTTCTTCTTCAACGGGCTGGGAAAACCGAAACGTATGTACCAATGCCACTGCTGACCCTTACCAGCTGCTTCCACGGGCGGGTCCCCCGGCCTCTGTGGGCCACCTCGCTCGTCTGTGAAGCACCAAGGCGGCCTTAGACTCCTGCTCACCGACATGCGTCGAAAGTCCTGCGCACATCTCCGATTCCTCAGCACTCTGGCTGAAGTGGAATCACAGGAGGGGAGGAAAAAACCACCCTACAAGAACCAACGGATCTATTTCTTGGCTAACAGGCCCCATTTATTCTGGAAAATGAACTGCATCCCTGATAGGGCCATTAAATCAAGCAGCATCCTGAAAGCACATGTTCAGGGCCACGGGAGACATGTGAGTCCAATTAAAATATTTAAGCTCGTTTTCTTTCTTCAGAAAATCACAAAGTCTAACCAGACACACATTTCTGGCATTTTCTGAGGCTTTGTGATGAGGTTTTTGCATGAGTTGTTTTGCGTTGGAATATTACCGGATCAATACCAGGTGCGGGTTGTATGATGAAAAAAACTGAAAACGAAAAAAATCTGGTGTGCTATTCTTTCTTTATGTTTTTTTTTTTATGCCTCCTTTTTATTTCTTTAGCCATTCCAAGCATACGGGGCTCATGCTGTAGTTTCTTCCAGCCCTACTGCTCTGCTACAAGCGTTCTTGGCACGATCAGAGTTCGAGATCCTCGCTGGGGGTCAAGGCGATGCCTTGTCTTCACGATACCAGCACAGGCGACCAGGAATGCTACTGGTTGAGGGGGTGCTGGACTGTCCAGGAGAAATCCTGGGGAGGAACCAGCCTGAGTGTGAGACTCCCTTCAGATATTGATGGAAAGTCTCCTTCTATTTCTGAGGCGCGTCCTGTAAGAAGACCAAGATGATGCATAAGAGAGGTATCCTCTCTTCTGAAACCTCTGCCAGCTAAGGAGTCCATCAGCAGCAGGAGCATAGCTGTGAAGGGAGAGTCTGAGCTGCGGGGACAGTAAGACCCAAAACGCAATGCCTCACCAAGTTGGAATCATATTTGTCGCTCACGGAACAATCCAGAGAAGCCATCCCAGAACGAGGAGGGCAGCTCGGCCACCCTCAACATGGCGGCTTCCCAATCTGGGTCCAAAGTGGCTGCTCCAGCTCCTGCCATTATAACCACCTCTTAACCAGGGTGGGTAGGGGAGAGAACAAGGCAAGTGCATCCTCCTTTTTTTTTGAGATTATGTTATGAAGACTGCTGACCATCCACCAAAATCTGTTGCAAGGGTTACTACACTCACCAGTCTCCTGGCCGCTGGTCATGGCCATGGAAACAGAAATGAAAGATCAGGCAAGAGGATCTTATGGGCCATGTATGGACACGCCTTCACTCGGCCCCATTTCACTGGCTGGAGCTCAGTCACATGGCCCCACCTACATGCAAGGGAACCTGGGAAATGTAGTCTACTTGTGTGCACAGCCCCAGATTCCCACTGCCTCCAACACTCAGATGTCCCTACGGAAAAGAAAGGGAGGTCCACACGCCACGAATCTGTAGCTGTGTTAGGTCCTTGGTAGATATCAACCTAGTTAATTAGAGAATGATTAATTTCTATTTTGTAAATAAGGCTCAGAGATCTTAAGAAATTTGCCCAAAGCCACACAGCTAAGCAGCGTTGTGATATAGACACTGAACTTTCCTCCACACCAGGAAGACATGTCTGGGTTCTTCCCAAGCAAGGCAGCTTTGTCTGCCCCTCGAAGGGGCTGCTTTGCCCCCTTCACACTGACTCACACACTGTCCCTGTCTGATTAGGACCTGGGCCAATGCTGACAACAAAGGTGCTCTCCCTTGGAGATAACTGCTCTCCCGATGAAGGCAGGAAAGCGATCCAGGAGGGGGTCCAGGGCTTTCTGAGTCGCCCCCCGCAGGAGACACAGGCCTGGCACCCTTCGGGAGACCGTGAACCTTGGCCCTCATGACAAAGGCCTGGAACAGAAGGGGTCAGAGGAGAGGGGTATTTACAGCGGCAGGATGGTGAAGGTGAGGGTCATGATGGAACCCGGCCACACCCACAGATGCCTGAAACAACCCCTTCCTCACATACCAGACAGCCCCCAACCTCTCCTGCCCAGCTCTGGGGCTACTGTGGTCCAGTTCCAAGGAGACCATGGGGAGCTTCTGGCTACACAAATGGGCCACCTCCCTGATGCAGAGAAGTGTGAGATTCATCTGGGCATCGCTCTTCGCATGTGAGCCACGACGGTCCTCCCCGCAGCCCAGCCGAGAGAGCCTGAAATGGAATCGCTCATCAGTCATCTTGTTCGGAGGCAGAATAGCACAGATTCTGGAGGCAGACTGCGTTATTACACGTGTGACCTTGGGCAAACCAATGACCCTCACTGGGCCCCAATTTCCTTATCTGTAAAATGGGAATAAGAGTCTCTACTGGCTCCAGGAGCCACTTGGAAAGTCCTGCATCTCGGGCTTCAGGGATTTTTGGCACATGACACGTCTGCTTTCTCCTGGGAAAGACAGGAACTTACGACTCCTCCAATGTTCCCCATCACGGTACCCACAGCCTTGGAAGTGTCGCTCCAGAAGTCATTTATCCTTATTACTCTAACGGGAGGAAATGAAACCATAAAGTGCTTTGCATGACTCCTTTATCTTGCTCTTTAGCTTGAAAAAGTGGGCACGCTTGTTACTCCATTATTTTCTTTTTTTTTTTTTTTTTTTACTGTTTATGTACTTTGAGAGAGAGAGAGAGAGAGAGAGACAGCGAAAGTGCAGGAGCAAGAAAGGCAGAGAGAGAGGGGGAGAGAACGGATCCCACCTGGGCTCTGAGCTATCAGCAAAGAGCGTGATGCGGGTTTCGATCCCACAAACTGTGAGATCGTGACCTGAGCTGAAATTGACAGTTGGATGCTTAACCGACTGAGTCACCCAGGCGCCCCTGTTAACTTCTTATTAGAGAATAGATGAAGCCGTTTTCCCCGGGTCCCAAATGAGCAAGGGAAGGCTGTGACTGGCTGCGGCCAGGGTAATCCTTTCCGATCTAAAGGCCTTCCCTCAGGAAGGCCAGGTCAGGCCCCCAGAGCTTGCCCATCGATGACAAAACTCTCTTCGTCGTCATCCCTCTCCACTATTCAGACTTTTGGCGGTGGGGTGGGGGGATTCATCCAATTAAGGGCTGATAAACCAGGGAGACTTTATCTCATTTCATGATATTATCTTGAGTAGAAAATAAAAGGGATCCTGTTTAAAATCCCTCGGGGGCCATGTCTATGTCTTAGATCAGCCTCTTTTGCTCACTGGGGTATAAAAAGAACGAAAACACCAAGCAGAGCCTGACAGAGTGATGTGGCTTCCCTGATCTCTGGCCAGAATGTCCCCAAGGTCACCCCGGGTGTGGATGTAAGAACTAGATGCCGTGTGGTCCACATGTGCCTGGAAGAGGCCTCGGCGGTCAGGTTCTTGAGGAAGGGCAGCAAACATGTCATTCAGAAAGGACACGTTGACTACTGGTCCCTGCCCATAGGAGGTCACAGTCAACATACCCCAAGGGGCGGGGGCCGTGGGAAGGGAATCAGACCACGTTCCCCAGGGCGAGCCCCTGAGGAGGTGTTGGAACAAGTCAGGCAGCAGGATGCCAGGGGAGAGCACTCAGGGCAGACCCGGATGCCACTGAGCACTTGGGGAAGGCAGGTGCCCCCAAAGACCTGGAGCAGAGGGTGGGCGCGGAAGTAAGAAGCGGGGAATGGGTCTGAGATGAGGTCCCCCAGCAAGAAAGGAGAAAGAAAGGGAGCTTCTCAAGAAAACGAAAGGGGAGGAATGTTGGTAAAAGGGGAGGTGGGATTGGAAGAGAGGAAGACAAAGGAGAAGTGGAGGCATTTTCTTAGTTCCCTCCAAGCTGAGGTGGGGTGAGGCCAAATAGAGCACCCAGTACGTCCCACTCTGTTCCACTGGGCTCAGAGCATAGCAGCAACCTTGACCATCAGTTTTCACAAATAAAAGAGGCCTGGGGGTTAACAGTGCTAGACTGGGTACAGTGTGGTTCAACCATGTCATCAAAGACACAGCCTCTTGGGTCCCCTTGCTTTGCCATCCCCAGGATGTCAGCTCTCTGTCCTTGAACTTGTCACTCATGGTCACAAAAGGGCTGCTGAAGCACTACTCAACCACACTCAAAGCAGGAAGATGAGAAAGGGCACTAGCATCCTCTTTTATCAGAGAAAAACATCTTCTCCAGAAGGCCCCAGGAACTTGTCTCGTGTCTTCTTGGCCAGAACAGGTCTCACACCCACCCCCAGACCAATCACTCACAAAGAGGAAGTGGATTATCATGGCCGATCTAGGGAACCCGAGGTTCGTTCTCTGGGTCAGGGGCAGTTTTACCTTCCCTGAGCATATTGTTGCCTGCCTGAAAAAGGTGCAAAACTAAGAACTGTTAGCACAGAGCAGGTACGAATGAAGGAGGTAGCATAGGTAGGAATGAATGGTTGTTGAGTGGGTTATGTCCTGGCATGGATTGCTCTCGCCTGCAACTAATGCCCCAATTCCCTGGGCATTGAGGGGATCAGAGGAGCCTTCCCCAGGGAACCAGGAAGCGTCCCCTCGGACACAGAGGGCCACAGCGAGAACAGTTATTCATCCAGAGCCTGGCAGACAACGCCCAGCCAGCTCAACCTCCCAGGACCCCATTTCCTTTGGGGGTTGCTTTTTTTTAATTACGCTAAAATCTACATAACATAAAATGTACGTTCTTCCCCATTTTTAAGCATACGGTTCAGTAGAATTCGTACATTCTGGTTGCTCAACCAATCTCCAGAATTCTTTTCATCTTGCAAGACCGAAACCCTCCCCCAGCCCCTGGCAACCACCTCTGTCCATTAGGCTTCTGAGAGTTTGACTCCTTGGGATCCTTCATACAAGTAGAATCATACAGTCTTTGTCCTTTTGTGACTGGCTTATTCCACTTGGCTTAACGTCTTCAGGGTCCATCCATGTGGCAGCAAGCGGCAGGCTTCCCTTCCTTTTTGAGGCTGGATAATATTCCCTTGTACGTACCTACCGTATTTCGTTCATCCATTCATCTGTCGGTGGACACCTTTTGGCTCTTGTGAATAACGCGGCTGTGAACACAGCTGTCCAAATATCTCTTTGAGATCCTTATTTCAATTCTTTTGGAAAGGTCCCCAGAAGTGGGATTTCTGGATCATACGGTAATCCTAACTCTTCATTTTTGGGGGGGAACTGCCACACTGCTTTGCACAGTGGATGCGCCATTTTACATTCCCAGCCACGGTGCAGGAGGGTCCCAACTGGTCCACTCACTCACTAACGCTTATTATTTTCCGAGGCTTTTTAGTAACAGCCATCCTGAGGGCTTGAGGTAGGATCTCATAGTGGTTTCGAGCTGCGTTTTCCTAATAATGAATGATGGTCAACATCTTTCCGTATGCTTGGTGGCCATTTGTATGTCCTCTTTGGAGGAATGCCTATCCAAGACCTTTGCCCTTTGTCGTTCAGTTTTAAGAGCTCTCGCATTTGTCTTTCAGTAACTTTGGAATGCAAACTTGGACGTGGCCTCTTCTCCTCCAGCTGCCCTCACAACAGCCGTTACGTGGAACCTGCCTTCTGCATTGGGACTCCAGCTCAGCCCAGAATTGCCCTGAGCCTGCTCCCCGGGCTCACATGCTGCCAGGGTCAGGACGGTGCCCACTAGCCCCGAGGCTAGACCCTGGCCAGGCAATGGGTATTTCACCCTGTGCATGGAAAATTCTGCCGGTTCCTGTCTCCTCTGCAGGACCGTCCGGCAGCTGGGAGTCCCGTGCAGAGCACTACACGGGGAGAAACTAAACAGCCAGATAATGGCCAGTTCGAATATACAAATAGAACTCTCACTCACCATCTGCAGCAACCAGTCCAGGAAGCCAAACTATGACTTCTGTGGCTACCAGCTCAAAAGAGTTGGGGCTTAGGGCGCCTGGGTGGCTCAGCTGGTTAAGTGTTCAACTCTTGATTTCATCTCAGGTCACGATCTCAAGGTTCATGAGTTCGATACCCACATTGGGCTCTGTGCTGACAGTGTGGAGCCTGCTTGGGATTCTCACTCCCCCTCTCTCTCTTTCTGCCCCTCCCTCCCCCTCCCCCCCCCCCCCGCCGTGCTCACTCACTCTTTGTCTCTCTCTCTCTCAAAATAAATAAACATTAAAAAAAAAAAGAGCTGGGCTTAATCAATAACTGATGGCTTCCCAAACTTCTGTCCTCAGTTCCAACTTAGGACCAATCAAGGGAAGCCAATCGCATAGGACATACCCTTTCCAGTTAGCCTGCCAACAGCTTCCCCATGCCCACAGCCATCAGTGTCACCTCCTATATGATCCCCTGGGAGCCTTGTGCTGGGGATCATTGGCCTCGACTGACAAATGAGGAAACTGAGGCCCTGAATGATGAGGGGTCAGTTAAGCATCCAACCTCGGCTCAGGACATGATCTCACAGTTTGTGAGTTTGAGCCCCGTGTCGGGCTCTGTGCTGACAGCTCGGAGCCTGGAACCTGCTTCGGATTCTGTCTCCGTCTCTCTCTGCCCCTCCCCCACTCATGCTCTGTCTCTCTCCTCAAAAATAAAGAAATATTTTTTTAAAAAATACTCAAACCGGGGCATTTTTACCACATCACAATTTCTTCCCCTGCCAGAGGTCTTCGATTTGGAATAACACATTCATAGTAACATCTCTAATAGGGTGGTGTCTCAGTCTGCTCGATATGCTGCAGACAGGGCAGCTTACGCAACAGAAATTCATTTTCTCAACCAAAGCAGGAGGCATCACAATCCCAGACTTTAGCCTCTACTACAAAGCTGTAATCATCAAGACAGCATGGTATTGGCACAAAAACAGACACATAGACCAATGGAATAGAGACTCCAGAATTGGACCCACAAAAGTATGGCCAACTAATCTTTGACAAAGCAAGAAGGAATATCCAATGGAAAAAAGACAGTCTCTTTAACAGATGGTGCTGGGAGAACTGGACAGCAACATGCAGAAGAATGAATCTAGACCACTTTCTTACACCACTGACAAAAATAAACTCAAAATGGATGAAGGACCTGAATGTGAGACAGGAAACCATCAAAACCCTAGAGGAGAAAGCAGGAAAAAAACCTCTCTGACCTCAGCCGCAGCAATTTCTTACTCGACACATCTCCAAAGGCAAGGGAATTAAAAGGAAAAATGAACTATTGGGACCTCACCAAGATGAAAAGCTTCTGCACAGCAAAGGAAACAATCAAGTAAACTAAAAGGCAACCAACGGAATGGGAAAAGATATTTGCAAATGACATATCGGATAAAGGGCTAGTATTCAAAATCTATAAAGGACTCATCAAACTCGACACTCGAAAAACAAATAATCCAGCGAAGAAATGGGGAGAAGACATGAATAGACACTTTTCTAAAGAAGACATCCAAATGGCCAACAGGCATATGAAAAGATGCTCAATGTCACTCCTCATCAGGGAAATACAAATCAAAACCACACTGAGATACCACCTCACGCAGTCAGAGTGGCTAAAATGAACAAATCAGGAGACTATAGATGCTGGAGAGGATGTGGAGAAACGGGAACCCTCTTGCACCGTTGGTGGGAATGCAAACTGGTGCAGCCGCTCTGGAAAACAGTGTGGAGGTTCCTCAAAAAATTAAAAATAGATCTACCCTATGACCCAGCAATAGCACTGCTAGGAATTTACCCAAGGGATACAGGAGTGCCGATGCATAGGGGCACTTGTACCCCAATGTTTACAGCAGCACTTTCAACAATAGCCAAATGCTGGAAAGAGCCTAAATGTCCACCCACTGATGAATCCATAAAGAAATTTTGGTTTATATACACAATGGGATACTACCTGGCAATGAGAAAGAATGAAATATGCCTTTTGTAGCAACGTGGATGGAACTGGAGAGTGTGATGCTAAGTGAAATAAGCCATACAGAGAAAGACAGATACCATATGTTTTCCCTCTTATGTGGATCCTGAGAAACTTAACAGAAGACCATGGGGGAGGGGAAGGGGAGGAAAAGTTACAGAGAGGGAGGGAGACAAACCGTAAGAGACTCTTGGATACTGAGAACAAACTGAGGGTGGGTGGGGGCTGGGGGAGAGGGGAAAGTGGGTGATGGGCATTGAGGAGGGCACCTGTTGGGATGAGCACTGGGTGTTGCATGGAAACCAATTTGACAATAAATTATATTTAATATTAAAAAGAGAAATTCATTTTCTCACAGTTCTGGGGGCTAGAAGTCCAAGATCAAGGTGTGCACAATGCTGGTTCTTTCTGAGGCCTCTCTCCTTGGCGTGCAGACAGCCGCCTTCTCCCCGTGTCCTCATGTGGTCTTCCCTGTGTGTGTCTGTGTCCAAATCTTCTCTTCTTATAAGGGCTCCAGTCACACTGCGTTACCGCCCACCCCAAGGACCTCATTTTCACCGAACTCTCTTTCCGCACTTTATCTCTGAATATTGTTACATTCTGAGGTGCTAAGGTTAGGACTTCAACACACGAATTTGTGGGGGGCACACGTGCTAAGAAGACAGATGTGGGGCCCAGCTGCTTGGGTACCGGCCCCAACCCTCCCACTTTACCAGCTGAGGGACCTCTGGCAGGTCACTTAGCCGGTCTATGCCCTGATTTCCCCACGAGTAAAATGAGTTTAATAGTAACGACCGCCTCGTTGTGTTGTGCTCAAACCGAATGAGTTAGGTAGTACCGTCCTTAAAACAAGAGGAAGCGCTGTATAAATATTATTATTTATTATTATTAGTTACAACTACACCATGTCGCGGTTTATTTTTATGGAATCACCTTTTCCGAGCTGAAATTGCGTTAATGATCATAATGGAAAAAATAAACAAAGACACTAAGATGATGAGAGTAAGCCATAATATATTGCCACAGGTGACGGTCCTAAGAAGCAATTTCTTTTTTTCTTAATTCTTTTTTGACATTGATTTATTTTCTGAGAGACATAGAGAGACAGAGCACAGGGCGGGGAGGGGCAGAGGCAGAAGGAGACACAGAATCCGAAGCAGGCTCCGGGCTCCGAGCTGACGCGGGGCTTGAACCCACAAACCGTGAGATCATGACCTGAGCCGAAGTCGGACGCTCAACCGACTGAGCCACCCAGGCGCCCCCTAAGAAGCAATTTCAAGAGATGCTATGGTCTCAAAATGGTCTCAGTTCTCAACAGGCCAAGCAGGGGCCATCTGGGTGGCTCAATCGATTAAGCATCTATCTGACTTTCGCTCAGGTCGTGATGAAACAGTTTGTGAGTTTGAGACCCGTGTCGGGCTCCACGCTGACAACAAAGAGCCGGCTGGGGATTCCCACTCTCTCCTCTCTCTGCCCCGCCTCCGCTCGTGCTTTCTCTCTCTCAAAATAAATAAACTCTTTGAAAAATAGATAAATAAACAATAAAAGGCCACAAGGATTTTCTGGCAGGTCCCAGCTACGCAGGTAAGGAAAATGGTAGACAAAATCAAAATGAAATGCTTGCTGCTAGATCATAGCAAAGATCGGTGCCGATCGTGGTCTTAGGGTGGGTGTTAATCATTTGGAAGGGGACGGCATGGTGTGGAGGTCAGAGCATGGCCCGGGGACAGACACCGAAAGGCATCATGAGTCCTGTGGCCTGTCAGCTGCCCACAGCAGGGCCAGGGACAGAGACACATTCTGAAGACAATGTCATTCTTGCCGTAGACATGAGGCGGACCATGCACAGCCAGGCCCCTCAAGATGCACATCGTGTTCACCAGCTGACGGTGATACACAACACGCACATTCACGCTCCCTGGTTCCTAACGGGGTGAGGCCCGCCACTCATGCCCTGGGGTGTTCCGAAGGCAAAAACCATTCTCCCTGAGACGGTTACTCTGGAGTGGGCCCCTAAAGTAACTACTTGTTTTCTCACACCACTTCCATGCAATGGCAGCAAAGTAGCATCCTCTGAGCTGAGCACACAGTAGGCAGACAAGAGAGATCCGGGGTCCGGGAAAGGAGAAAGGCCCAGGCAGGGAAAGAGAGCACAAAAGGCCTCTGTCATCATCCCTCCCGCGCCCCCCCCCCGCCCCCACCAACCTCCCACCAGCCCAGCTAAGGCGAACAGTCTTACAGCTTCAGAAAGAGAAATCTTTAACCCAATTATGTCAAACCCCACTGGATGCATTTGATCCGGGAAAAATATCATCTCTGGCAATCGTAAAGAATATTAAGGTATTAGCAGGCAGTCATATTAGAATTGCATTGGAAGGGGAGCCGGAAATAATTGCACATCAGTTGCTCAAAAATCAGCAGTAAAAGAAATTTACATTAGTGTATAAATTACCCTCCCAGCAATATAAATTAGGATTTTATACCTCCTAATGACAACAGTCCAGGCCCTGGCTGTGCTAAGCAGAGATTTCTTGGAGGAAGGGGGGGCCTGTGCTCTGAATCCAGCAGGCACCTGGGCCCGAGTGCTGAGCTGGAGAGCAGAAGTGATTTGAATCTGACTGTCACCCGCCTGGAAGCCGGCCCTGCTGGAAGATTCTCCAACTCAGCAGAGCACCGGGGAGGCACGCAAACCCAGCACAGACTCTGCGGAGAACAAAAGTAATTTGCCTCCATTGCCCCGCACACGCAGCCCTCCCCGTCCCCCCCTTAGAAGGCTCTGGATTTATTGGAAAGCTGTGTTATCAACACTTTTGTTGCAAACATTTGGGGGCTTGCGCTGCTGGCCTGCAAGCTCTGTGCTTTATGGCAGGGCAGCCTACGCAGCTCAGAGTCATAGACCATCTTTGCTGGAAGGGCCAGCAGAAAACACCCAGAAACCCCTGGGAGTCCGGAGACCAACGCCCAGGGCAGGGAGGGTGAGCCGATGGGATGGGGTGGGACGGACTCTTCCTGTGGCAGTGACAGAAGCCCCAGGCAACTTCACGTCATAGAGCAATTGGCTAGAGCATGACAGCTCCCTCTGGCTTCAGGGATAGAGGCTCCATGAGCTCAAATAATGGAGCCAGAACTCCGTCGATCCATCTACCCATCTACCTGTTTGTCTCTCCTTCTATCTATCCATCCATCTATCAGTCAACCTATCTATCCTTCCATCTATATCCATCCATCAATCTACTTACCTATCCATCTATCTGTCTGACCTATCTGTTCATCTATTCATCTCTCTACCCATCTATCTATCCAGCTATCCATTTCTCTATCCATCTATCCATTTCTCTATCCACCTATCTACCCATCTATCTACCCATCTATCTACTTACCTATCTATCCATCTATCCACCTATCCATCTATCCATCCATCTACCCATCTATATAGCCATCTGTCCATCTCTCTATCCATCTATCTACCCATCTATCTATCCATCTATCTACCCATCTACCCATATATCTATCCATCTACCCGTCTATCTACCCAGCTACCTATCTATTTACCCATCTATCTATCTTTCAGGTCTGTATGACTCAATGCGTTGCCTTCTTCTCTCTGACTACACAGAGTGACTTTTCCCATTGAGCCAAGGAAGATGATTGCCACCCCCCAAAAAAAGTGAAAATATCAGCTGTTTCTTCTCACTCTGAAGGAGGGACTCTGATTGGCTCTTCTTGGTTTCATGGCTACCCCCTGGGCCAATCACTTTTCAGAGGGGATGGAATATTTCCATTGGCTAGGCTTGGGTCACAGGTTGGCCACTGTCATTGGGTGGGCAGTGATGCTGGTGGCAATGATGTGTTTAAAATCCCACCGTGGAAAAAGGGAGAAGAGCAGGTCTCCCTGGTGAAATAGAGGGAGGGATCTTGCCTCCAGTGGTTTGTTCAAAGGGCTCCAAGAAATCAGTGACGGAGCCCAGTACCTCCAGTCTCTCTCTGTGGTCCTGAATACTTTCTCTGGGCAGTGCACCCAGTTTGGGGGCAGGGGCTGGTCTGCATCTCTCCACCACTTAGAGAAAACAGTCCAAGTACTACTTTGTGAGAGAGAACAGGGAACCCAATGGGCCACGAAATACATCCCCGGGCTCAGGCGGGCCTGTGCATCTGTGATTTGAAACAGCTCCCCCAGCAATCCCGATGCCAGCCAGCACTTAAGGCTCTGGGCTTAGGCTCTGGAGTCTCCTGTTCAAATTGCCAGTGGAGTGTGCAGTGAAGGCACAGAATGATAGGTCAGTGCCACACGACACAAGCAGGTGCCGCGAATGTCTCTGGACATTTGGAGCTCTGTCAAGGGGTTCCTGGTGGGATCTGTAGTACTCATGAGTCAAGTGAATCCCCAGAATCACAGATTCGCAGCCTCTCCCGGGAAGAGGATACTCTGTGGGAAACCCTGTTTCAGAGGCTCTGAGGCTGGGGTAAGGGGTCAGCCAAGGCCATGCTAAGGTCATAGCTGAGGTAGGACTAGAACCCATCTGTCCAGGCTTCCTTCCCAGTGTCTTTCCAGCCACAAAAGAGAAAGGGGGGCAACGTGGCATCTGACCCAGGACTCTGCCCTCATCTCTTCCCTGGTTTTATTTATTTTTAAGTTGATTTACTTATTTTGAGAGACACAGAGACAGCACGAGTTGGGGAGGGGCAGAGAGAGAGGGAGACAGAGAATCCCAAGCGGGCTCCGCCCTGTCAGTGCAGAGCCCCACTCGGGGATCAAACTCACAAAACCCGAAACCAAGGGTCAGACGCTCAACTGACTGAGCCACCCAGGCACTCCTCTTTCCTGGTTTTAACAGGCTTCCCTCCCCGTCCCCTGTGGGGCCCCGGAAACCTGGTGCTTGGTGAGCGAGGGTCCCCGATTCCGGGAATTGGGGCCGGTAATAACCTGGATCCATGCCTGCGTGTTTCTGCTGTGTGGGGGGACTTATGTCCCCAAGTGGATGGGAAACCCTTGAGGAACCCAGGATGACCGTGAGGTCGTGGGGGAACGTGCCCTCTGGGAAGCAAGAAGAAGCAGGGTTCGTGCTGGCTTTGTGGTTTACGGGCTGCGTGAGAGCATCCTAATTCCCGAGGATTCCGGAACCTCAGTCTTCTCCGCAAAATGGGGACACTGGCACCTACCTCCCAGGGCAGAGGGGAGGAGCAAGAGGATCCCTGGGAGGCCTCCTGCCTCCTGCCTCTCCCGGAGGCCAAGTCCCACCCCCTCTGTGTCCCCCACCTGCAGGAACCGGGCCCCCTCTGCCTGGCTGATTAATTAATGTGGAGACCAGGTCTCCACAAAGATGTTTTCTGATGAAAAAAAAAAATCCCTGGAGAATGAAATGTTACATGTCACTTGTCAACAAAGCCCAGTACTTTTCAGTGAAATAAGCATCTGATTCTGGAAAAACTTAATTAAAGCTGCTGTTGGCACTCAAGTGATTTATACCATCATTCCCAGCCTGCGCCTGGTGGTTCCCTGGGGAGACACCAATTATCTCCTGGGGATGTTGTGAAATTCTCCAAATACTCCAGGAAACAACATGAATTTTTAATTCATTTTAACTTAACAAGAAAGAAAGAAAGAAAGAAAGAAAGAAAGAAAGAAAGAAAGAAAGAAGAGGGAGAGAAAGAGAGAGAGATAAGGAAGGAAGGAAAAAGACAGAGGCAAGGAGAGAGAGGAAGGAAGGAAGGAAGGAAGGAAGGAAGGAAGGAAGGAAGGAAGGAAGGGAGGGAAACAGAGAGAGACAGGAAAGGAGGGAGGGAGGGAGGAAGGAAGGAAGGAAGGAAGGAAGGAAGGAAGGAAGGAAGGAAGACAAAGAGAGAGAGGAAGAGAGGGAGGAAGGGAAACCAAATCATGCAGCCTTGTTCCAGAAACAGCTACAAAGATTGGAGCAAAGTGGAACTCAAAGAAATGGGGGACGGGGTGGAGGGCTCTTTCGTGCAAACAGGCCCGCGAGGCATGGATTCAAACTCCTGTTGAAAGTCCTCCGTGTGCTAGTCACTGGGCAAATCCTAGGCTCACTCTTTTCCCCCTGACTTGAGAGGAAGTGGACTTTGTGCACAGAAGGTGGCCAGGCTCTTGGTTTCTCAGCTCCCAGCAGCAAACCCTGGGTTAGCAGCTTCTTGCACGAACCCAAGAACTGACAAATGCCCGCAGGGGAAAAGTGGCTGCAAATCTTTAGTTCACCTGCCGTCTCTACCCTCCAGAGTCCCTGCCTCTCTGCTCCTGGTTGCTTCCATAGTTCCCTTTAAACACACAGTTTTGTGTTTCTCCTAACTTTTCTTGTTGTTCTTAGCAATATTGTTCACCTGCCACAATCTACTCCATTCTCCCCAGAAGTGCACATTCAAAATTACATGTTTGTGCCCATGAAATACGGTCCTGAGTTTATATGGAATAAATTCAATCATTCGTTCGTTCGTTCAACAAACATTTATCATGTGATAGTTGATGTCTCTGGGCTCATCACTTTGTGGGAAACAGGATGAGTCCCCATCAGAGAGTGAACATTACCCTGACTTGTTACAAAAGGCTGAGCCTCCACCCCTCCTTGCTGCTGTAGAACTAGCCACCTTCTTTCAGCTGTTCGGGTAGCATTTTGCCCTTTATGACCCTATTTCTTTTCCAACCTGCCTTCAAGGCTCTTTGTGACCTGGCTTCATCCAGATAAATAAACTGTTGTGTAGGAACAGCAAATAACTGGCATATATATACCATCTCACCCATTTCTGTGCCCATGAAAGGCATTGCTAATCAATCTTGGGAATTTTCCCTCGGAGCTAAGCTATGGCCTCATCGTCACATTCGGCAACCACTGTAAATCGATCACAGAAAGCAAGCAAGATGAAACACGTTTGCCAGCCCTGGGTGAAAGAAATTCCAAATTCCACACCTGACCCTGGCTCCTGGTGCCTGGTCCTTGAGCCTCTGTCTCTGGCTCAGACCTTATGTTCTCTGACCTTCCCCAAGCTTTAACCAACAGCTGCAGACAGCCCCAGGATTCCAAGCCTTCAACTGGCTTCGGTCACTCACGTCCCAGTCTTAGACCAGGTTCACCCTACTGTACTCCCAGCCGGCCTCCATGCCAACTCCTTGCCCTTGATCCAGAGCCCCTCCCACCTCTTCCCAACAGTCAGGGACCCCTCAACTCACTGCAGTGACTTAAAGACGACATTGTAACCCAGTGCTTCCGACTGGCCATGTCTGAACCACGGGTCAGGGGGCCACACTACTAGTCCCAGCTTTGCCTCTAGCTGTGTGACCTCAGACGAGCACTCTCCCTTTCCAGGCCTGTTTACCTTCATGGGCAACTGGAACGGTTTAAACTACATTCGGGAGGCCAGATTCCTGGTGGGCATGCCACCCTTTCTTGGCCCTGAGTCCAAGGCAGACATCACTAATCAATCGCAGAGCTCCAGGAACCCGACCGACTGGTGCCGACGACACACAGGATTAAATGTCCTTGCCATCCCTGCGCTGGTAACGTCCCAGTTATTTGTCCCACAGCAGCTTTTTGAAACTTCTTCCAGACTAAAACTCTCGGCACTGCCCATTCCCACTTGCGGGAGGCAGAATATGGCCCCATGAAGACATCCATACACATCCCCAGGGTTTATGAATACGTTACCTTACACGGCAAAAGGGACTTTGCAGTTGTGACTAAATTAAGGATCTGGCAATGAGGTGAATAATCCTTGATAATCTGCATGGGTCTAATGTAATCACAGGGGCTTTATAAGAGGGCAGCAGGAAGAGCAGCATCAGAGAGAGAGAAGGCACGAGGACAGAGCAGAGATCCGAAAGGAGAGAAAATGCTTTCTGGCTGTGAATCTGGAAGAAGAGGTCACAAGCCGGGGAACAGAGGTGGCCTCTAGAAGGTAGGAGAGGCAAAGAAATTTCGCAGAAGACACTGGCAATCCCACCGCCACTCCTCACCTCCAGCCCTCTGTGCCGTGAACTCTCCCCCTTCCCTGCACCGGGCGCCCGATGCACCCGTCTGCAGAGCAGGCGTTCTCCCACCTGGTTCCAGTTACCCCAGTTACCCCACTGCTGTGACCACCAGCAGACCGTAAACCCCCAGGGGAAAGTGCTGTGCCTTGAACCTGGTGTGTCCGTGGCACCCAACAGCCAGAAGAAACCCATTGAGACCTTTGGCTTTGTGCATATCTGGGTTTGAGCCTCAGCTCTGTCCCTTGCTAACTGTGTCTCTTTGGAGATTCTGCTTCCTCATCTGTAAAATGGGCAGAGGAACAGTACACGTAGGGATACTGCCAGGGGTTAATGAAGTGTTGAGCAGGAGCGTCAAGGGTCCGTGCCACAGGAAACGTAATTTTCCCGAGACATTGATTTGAATCAGTCATACCAGGGGCCCAGTGAGCCACCCAGCACTGCCTCACAGGCGGACTACCCCGTCTTGCTACTTTTTCATTCTTGATTCTCATAGCAAGCCTGTAAGCCAGCAATCCCACTTCACAGGTGTGAAAATAGAAAAAGTTACTCATGACCTTGAGTATAGCATCTTGGGACTATATAAGGATCTCACACATGAAAGCCAGGCCTTCTGGGTTCAAATCCCAGCTTCACTACTTCATTATATAACTTTGGGAAAAGTATTTAAAGGTTTTGGGTCTTAGTTTTCTCTTCTGTAAAAGAAAAACAGTAATGATAATAATAATATTCACCTCCTGGGCGCCTGGGTGGCTCAGTCGGTTAAGCGTTCGACTTCAGCTCAGGTCATGATCTCACAGTCTGTGTGTTCGAGCCCCACGTCAGGCTCTGTGCTGACAGCTCAGAGCCTGGAGCCTGCTTCGGATTCTGTGTCTCCCTCTCTCTCTGCCCCTCCCCTGCTCATGCTCTCTGTCTCAAAAATAAATCTAAAAATTTTTAGTAATTTTTAATAATATTCGCCTCCTAGGTCGTTGTGAGAATTCAGCGTCAATGACAGACAGGCAGCCCCCTCCTCTTCTCCCCTCCAAGGTCAGCTGGCATCTCCAGATCTTTCTCAGCCCTAAATCCTGGGGTTCTGACCTGTTTAACGCCCAGCTACGTTCTCACAGTGATGAACACAGGGCTAATGAAGGTCCACAGATCCATCAAGGTTCCCTCTGGACCTCGGCTTCAAGAAAGAGGAGCAGCCTATGTCTCCCCTCTCTGTCCCCACCTGCCTCAGGCCCCAGCTGCTGTTCTCATCTGCTGAGCCACGTTCCCCACATTGCTCAAAATGCCATCTTGGTGTCAGGCTGCCAGCTCCAGAGAGCTGACACAATCCCCCCTGGGGTGTAGTGGTGTCTTTGCAGAGAGCCCCTGAGCCAAGGCCATGGAAGCTCTCCCACCACAGATCTCGGCACTGACCTCAGGGAGCTCCAGCTGCTCCTTGCCTGACTTCTTTGGGGCCTGGGATAACTGAAGGCCAGAACAAACCTTCCCCACAGCTGCTTCCTATGATCTCTGAGAGGGCAGGGACCCTTCTGCTCCTCCTCGTGTCACCACAGACAGAGGTCCAGCTGTGCACAAGGAGCTCAAAAAATGCTGGATGGATGGATGGATGGATGGATGGGCAGATGGATGGATGGATGGATGGATGGGCAGATGGTTGAATGGGTGGATGGATGGATGGATGGATGGATGGGCAGATGGATAGATGCATGAATGACAGATGGATGCATGGATTCATGGACAGATGAAGGGCAGATGGCTGAATGGGTGGATGGATGGATGGATGGATGGATGGATGGATGGATGGATAGATGCGCAGATGGTTGGATGGGTGGATGGATGGGCAGATGGCTAGATGGATGGATGGATGGATGGATGGATGGATGGATGGATGGGCAGATGGTTGCATGGGTGGATGGATGGGCAGATGGCTAGATAGGTGGATGGGTGGGTGGATGGATAGATGGATGGATGGATGGATGGATGGATGGATGGATGGATGGATGGGCAGATGGATGGATGGGTGGATGGATGGATGGATGGGTGGATGGATGGATGGATGGATGGATAGATGGATGGATAGATGGGTGGATGGATGGATGGATGGATGGATGGATGGATGGATGGATGGATAGATGGTTGCATGGGTGGATGGATGGGCAGATGGCTAGATAGGTGGATGGATGGATGGATGGATGGATGGATGGATGGATGGATGGGCAAATGGTTGCATGGGTGGATGGATGGGCAGATGGATGGATGGGTGGATGGATGGATGGGTGGATGGATGGATGGATGGATGGATGGATGGATGGATGAGTTAGTAAGTAATTGAAAACATAAATGAGGGAATGGATGGAACATCTTCTTCCAGACAATTGTCTTTAAGTATGAATGGGTTTCCTTCCCTCTTTCAGCTGACTTCCTAGGGAATAAGACATTTTATCCCAGATAAAAGGAATCTGAGGCTCCAAAGAATAAGTATGTGTTATTTGGATTGGAAGACCACATGAAAGAAAAGGGCCCCAAACTCCCAAACCACACCATGAGACCCATGCTGTCTCTGAGGGTGGCAAAAGCCCTGAGTCTAACCCTGCCCAGCTCTTCACTTCATCAGAGACCTCACGGCTGCCACCCAGACCCTTAAGGAAGCAGGTCTGGGTCCCCAGAAGCAGGAGCGTCAAAGCCACAACGTACTCAGAATCCTGGGTCGGCCCAAGACTGTGGCTTTCTCATCCACCAAAACAACTTGAAGAGCCAAGAACGCTCTGTCTCCTGCTTGAAGAGACATTCTAGGATGTGTCTCCAGCCCTGCTTTGTCCACAGCTCAATCATCTCTGTGGGATTACAGATGTGAATCCAGGGAAACTTATGGACGGTATCCCTTTTAAAAGCTCCAGTCACCTTTGAAAGAAAAAGATAGGAAGTGGGATATACAGAAATGAAGAAGTAAGGCTCCTGACTCAAAATGACATGGCCTAGCCCCCCTTTTCGCTGGCTTTATGACCTCGGAAAGTCACTAAACTGTACCTCCGTCTCCCTGACTACAAAATGAGTGTAATTCCCTTCTCATGAGACCATTTTGCTGATTAAATGGCACAGTGTCTGGAAAGCCCCACATGGAAGCACTTGCCCAGAGTGGGTCTCCAACAGGCTGCAGTGATAGCGTGGCTCCTGGAGGCCACAATCAAGGCTGACTCCAAATCACCATGATCCCAGAGATAACATGGCACATGACTGCGGCATAACGGAAAAGTTCTTTGTTCTTGGTTCCTAGCCTTCAGAAACTCAGGAATTCTTGAGTGATAGGAGTGCCTTTTATTATTTATGACAAGACCCTTTCCACTCACGGTGGAGGGGCCCCTCGACAGCTTCAGGATGGAGAGTGGGCTGCAGAAAAACCAATCGCAGTAAAGGTCTGGAACTTTCAGCCCCACCCCTGACCCCTGGGGAGGTGGAGCAGCCGGAGGTTGGGTTTAGTCAGGTGGCCAGTGATTTCATCGATCGTGCCTATGTGAGGAAACCCCAGATAAAAACCCTGAACCAATAAGGCTGAAGGAGCATCCGGGCGGGTGGACATATCCGTGGGCTGCGAGGGTGGCTCGCTCCGAGAGGGCACAGAGGCTCTCCTCCCCTCCCATCCTTTGCCCTATAAATCTTTTCTGCTTCGCTGTTCAAGGGGCTGTAACCTTCTAACAGAACTGTAATCATAAGTATAGTGCTTTCCTGAATTCTGAGAGTTGTTCTAGCAAATTATCAAGCCGGGTGGTGGGGAGAGGGTGTTGGCAATGCCCCTGAATCTACAGTCAGCCAGGCAGAAGCATCGGCCGCTTGGGAGTACCCTAGAAGTCTGACGGCAGGGGGCGGGGGGGGAGGGAGACAGTTTTGTGGGTTGAACCCTTAATTGGTGGGATCTGCAGGGTGGGTAGTGTCAGAACTGAACTGAATTGTAAGACACCCAGTTGGTCTGGGAGAGCTGTGGCAGAGCCGAATTATATGAACAGGGAGCAGACAAGGAGCTTGGGGGGGGTGGGGGCAGAGGACAGGCCCAGAGGAGGGAGAAGGGAAAGAGAGCTTCTAGCTGAGCATGTTGAAACCCTCCTCCCTCCTCTCCTTCCCCCTGCTTCTCCCCTCCAGCCTCCCCCACGCCACCTTTGCTGGGTCCCAGGAAACAAAAGACTTCTACGGAGAGGAGACGCGGCCGGGGCCAGGACGATGGGAGAGAAAGAACCTCAGACCCCCTGTGTCCATCCCAAGTTGAGGACAAGCCCCACCCCCGCCCCGCCCACCACCCTGCAGTAGATTCCCGCATGGTCTGCACCCAGTCCCTTCAATCCGCAGGCTAGCGACGCCCTGAGGACAGGGTAGGGGGCTCCGACAGATATGGAGAGCCTGGCCCCGGGAAGACAGGTGCCCAGAGGAGGGGCTCTCACCCTCTCAGCAACGTGACAGCACTCAGGAAGAAGATCTCTCCCAAGCAAGGTCTGTTCCATGACAAATTCCCCCCCAGAGTAAAACTCCCTTTAAGTGTTAATAGCAGAATCCATAAGAAAAAAAGGTTCCTGTGAACAGAACATATTCCTGAGGGGCCGCTTTGCTTCTCGCTGTGTAGTTACGGCCCTCCAAGGAAGGCTGTCTTGCCATCCATTGCTTGTCTCCAGAGAGCAGAGGGCCAGAGTTTGACAGAACAGGACAAACATCTCTCAGCCAGACAGGCAGCAGGGAAAGGGGGTGGGGAGCGGGGGTGCGGGGAGCCCCCAGCCAAAATGACGCGGTGGAAAGTAGGTCTGGGGGCCCTACTTTTAAAACACTCTACCAATTGTGACCCTATCCAGGCCAGCCCTTCTCTTGGCCTTGGTCGCCTCAGTAGCCGACTGGGGCTATCGTTGCCTGTGCATAAGGCTGTTAGAGCAAAAACAAGACGACGCCTATAAAGATCGCTGGCCCGGAGGAGATGGTCAGTCATGCATGTTGACCCCACACAGCATCCAGCTCAGGGCTGTTCCAATCAACCCCTACATCAGAAACACTGGGAAACAACGAAAATAGAGACGCCCGGGCCCCAGGATCGCAGATTCAGAGACAGGGCCCGAGGATCTGTATTTTTAAGGGTAAGCACTGAGCCCACTGATGAGCTGGGCCACAGTGTCAGGATACTGCTGGAAGATGCCCAAAATGAGGAGCTGGAAGCAGGCGGAAGGGGCGGGAAGGGACGTCTCTCTGTATCGTTATTTCTCTCGGTATTCTAGAGCCATCGTGTTGTCCTTCCCAAGCCGGCTACCATAACTGTCTCCATTCTCAAAATGCTTCCCCCATATTCTCAGACGTTGCAAATTTCTAGGCTGGTTCTCAAACCGGGGCACATATCAACATGGCCTGGAGAGGAGAGGGGAGGGGAGCTTATGAAAAACACAGGTCAGCAGGGGGGGCCCCACCGCAGAATTTCTGACACAGCAGGATTTGCCCAGGTGGTCCCCATGCTGAGGGGCCAGATACAGCACTGTTCTAGGCTGAAAATCTGTTTGGGTGGCAATCTAAATATTCGGAAGGAGTGTGGGGCCCCCAAACCGACTCTCTGCTCCTTTTTGGCTGGTTCTTCTTGTGGGGGAGGGAGCTCTTCTTCTGCTGCCACTTGAGGAGTATCTCTCAGATACCCCTTGTATCGGCCCGCTTTGGGGGAACAGGCTGGGAAATCTGATAACAGGAGCAGAGGGAGGCTGGGGGTGTCTCTCCTGCTCCTGCCCTGCTTCCCAGCAATGTCTCTGGCATCCCTACCCCCCAGCATCCAAGAACCCCATCCTATCCCTGCCCTTTCAGACCTAGAGGTAGTAAGAGCTTCCAGAAAGTAAGGGTGCCTGGGTGGCTCAGTCGGTTGAGCGACCGACTTCAGCTCAGGTCCTGATCTCACAGTTCGTGAGTTCAAGCCCCGCGTCAGGCTCTGTGCTGACAGCTTGGAGCCTGGAGCCTGTTTCAGATTCTGTGTCTCCCTCTCTCTCTGCCCCTAACCCACTCGCATTCTGTCTCTATCAAAAATAAATAAACATTGAAAATTTTTTCTTAAATAAAAATTTTAAAAAGAGCTTCCAGAAAGTGCCCCGAGTGCCTCCCATCCTTTGTGGCCTCCCTTGACTCTGCCCACTGCTCTGAAGTGGTCCCTGCACTAAATGACAGTATTGTGAATCATCTGCGGAGACCCTGATCGATGATGTACATCTCCGTGTGAATTAGTCCTTGCATTCTCAAAGTTTGGCTGCACGTTAGAAACATCTGAGGGTTTGTAAAACAATATGAGCATCTAGGTCCCACCCTCAGAGATTCAGATTTAGTTATTCTGAAAGATACCCTGGATATCAGGATTTTTTAAAGCTCTCTGAGTACTTCTCCCTTCAAATAAGGAGTACATTCCTATTAAATACAGCTACAAAATGCACAAAAAAAGAAAACTACAGATCAATATTCCTCAGGATTACAGATGCAAAATCTATAACAAAATATCAGCAAGCAGAATTCAGCAATATACATTTTGCAATACACGCATATATGGAATCATCATGTGGTACACCTAAACTAAGACAATGTGAATGTATCAGTTATGTCTCAATTGAAAATTAATTCAGCAATATATAAAAATCATTATACACCACGACCAAGTTGCGTTTATTCCAGAGCTACAAGGCCGGTTAGATATTTAAAAATCAGTAAGTCTACTGTGTTAGTAGGCTAAAGAAGAAAAACTGTATGATGATATCAATAGATGCAGAAAACCATTTGCCAAAATCTGACACTCATTCATAATAAAGACTCTCAGTAAACTAGCAATATAAGAGAACTTCCTCGACTTGATGAAGAGTATCTACAAAAAAAACCTACAACATACAGTCACTTAACGGTAAAAGACTGAATGTTCTCTCTCTAAAATCAAGAACAAAGTAAGGGTGGCTTTTCTCACCACCCTTATTCAATATAATACTGGAAATCCTAGCCAGTGCAATAAGGCAAGAAAAACAAATAAAAGGCATGCAGTTCAAGAAGGAAGAAATACAACTGTTCCTATGTACAGATGACACGATTGTCTGTAAAAAAAAATGTCTTTAAGCTCGCAGAATTAATAATTGATGTTACATAGGACACAAGCTACAAAATCAACATGCAGTTACATACACTAACAACACATGGAAACTGAAATTAAACATACAATACCATTTACAAGTGCTCCCCCAAAATGATATACCTAAGTATAAATCTAAAACAAGATATATAGGACACAAATATTGATGGAAGAAATCAAAGAAGATATAAATAAAGGGAAAGGTATGTTGTGTTCATGGATTGAAGACTCAGCAAGATGTCAATTCCCCTGCAAATTGATCTAGTGGTTCAATATAATTCTTATCAGCATCTGGCAAGATTTTTGCAGACATAAACAAAATCATTCTGGGGCACCTGGGTGGCCCAGTCGGCTAAGCGTCCGTCTTTGGCTTGGGTCATGATCTCACGGTTCATGGGTTCAAGCCCCACATCGGGCTCTGTGCTGACCGCTCAGAGCCTGGAGCCTGCTTCGGATTCTGTGTCTCCTCCTCTCTCTGCCCCTCCCATGCTCATGCTCTGTCTCTCTCTGTCTCTCAATAATAAATAAACATTAAAAAAAAATTTTTTTAATCTTAACACCAGGGTGCCTGGGTGGCTCAGTCGGCTGGGCGTCCAACTTCAGCTCGGGTCATGATCTTACAGTTCGTCGGTTTGAGCCCTGCATCGGACTCTGTGCTGACAACTTGAAGCCTGGAGCCTGCTTCAGATTCTGTGTCTCCCTCTCTCTCTCTGCCCCTTCCCTGCTTTCACTCTGTCTCTCTCTTTCAAATAGAAAAATAAATATTAAACAAACTTACTCTAAAGTATGTGCGGAAGGGCAAAGGAATTAGAATAGACCAAACAACTTTGAAGACGAAACAGAAAATGAAAAGAATCCATCCAACTGATCTCCAGACTTACTCTACAGCGATCGTGACCAAGATTGTGTGGCATTGGTGGAGGGACAGATGCATAGCTCACTGGAACAGAATAGACATTCCAGAAACAGGCCCACGCAACCACAGCCAGAGGATTTTTGACAAAAGGTGTAAAAAAACAATGGAGGGAGGATAAACTTTCCAACAAATGGTACTGAAACAACTCGATCTCCATAGGCAAAAAAAATAAAACTCCACCAAGCTTCGCATCTGATACAAAAAATAACTCAAAGAAAAAAAAAAATCACAGGGCTAAATGTAAAAAAAAAAAAAATTCTAAAATTCTGAAGAAGACAACGTAGGAGAAAACCTTTGGGACCTGGGGCTTGGTGAGGCGTTCTTGGATAAGACACAAAAAGCATGGTCCATAATAGGAAAAAATTGATAAATTGAACTTCACCAAAATTAAACCTATTTGCTCCATGAGAGATCCTGTCAAGAGGGTGAAAACACAAGCTGTGGACTGGGACCCATGGAGAGCGGGGAGGCTTTGGCGGGTCAGAGGACAGAGGCAGGACCAGGAACGGAGCAGAGGGAGGCACCCGGGAGGTAACAAGAGAGCCCTGAAGACAAAGCTGTTGCCGTAGCTTTGCGAGGCACGAGCCCTGTCCCCTAACACGTTTTATGGTCAAGAAACTGGCTTCTGCCCCACCTGTCATCTTTGCTACAAGTGTTGCAAAGCTTTGATGTTTGTTGAGGGTGTCTCGTGGGAGCACCTGCCACATGTAAAAAATGCACCTGCGAAAGACGCTTGCGGTCTGTCAAGAGGCACGAATACTCCTATAAATATCTGGATTGATGGGGAAATCGCAGGGCAGGGTCTGGAGCCCAGAATCCCAGCTCTGCTCCCCTGCTGGGGGGGGGGGGGGTCTGCAGTGAATCCATGAGCCTTGGTGAGTCTCAGTTCCACCCAAGGAAAGACGGAGGTCGCTATATCTCCCACCAAGCGATGGGGACCCAGGGACTTCAGAGATGCTGGCGTTGAGGGGACTGTACAAACACGTCATTATCGTCCCCAGGAGCAGAATGAAAACCACGGCATTCGGGCAGCGCTCACTATGTGCCAGGCGCTTCTCCGATGCACGCCACACGTGTGAACTCACTGAGTTTGCCCGAGCAAGCCGCGACTATCCTGAATTCCATTTCACAGACGAGAAGGTGGAAGCAGGGAAGCTAAGCACCTCGCCAAGTTCACACCGGTCAGAAGTGGCGAGACCAGGATTGGACCCCAGGTAATCTGGCTCCAGAAGCCAGTCAGCTTTCAAAGCCACAGACCCCAGGCTGCTCCTGGTATGGCTGAGCCCAGACCCCAGACACACGTAAAGCGTGTGTGTCAAAGTTACTTTGCCATCTCGACCACCTACAGGGGGCGAGGCAGCAAAGCAGCGGCCTCTGACCTTACCTCCGTCGCGCCCTGATGTGCAGGGTCGCCATGTGCAGCTGCACAGGTTGTTTACTGCACAAAGTTGCCCATCCCACTGGGCAAGTCGGGGCTGAGATCTAGTTTGCACTCTGCTCACCAACCCTTGCCCCCTGGCACGAGGCTGTGTCTGTCTGGGGGGGGGGGGGGGGTGTCTTTCTCTATCCTCATAGACTGACTAAACCCATCCTATTTAAATCAGCTTCTCTTTCTCGCTTCGTCTGCTTCCCCCACCCGCAACACGACAGTGGGCTATTGAGATGACCTCCAGGCCCCTGACAGCTCTGAAATTCCCCGACTCGACAATGAATCACTTTGTGGGCTCACCAAAGGGCCGCCCCAAGCCCTCTTGGCCACAGGCTGCTTTTAAAAGCATTCGAGCTGGCTTTCTTGAACTAAATCCCAGTGATCTGCTCCCTCTCGCTCCTGAGAGCCCTGACTGAAGCTGAGGATTCTGACGGTCGTTTCTTCTCGGCTCTCATTATCGAGCTCATTGCCACAGACGTGCACCGAGGAAAAGCACACAAAAGCTCCCACTGGCACGGAAAACAGAAACATCTGCCGGCGTCCGCTGGGGGACACGTCTGCGCGGCCGCTCAGATCTGCACACGGCCCTGCAAGCCGTAAACCCTCCGGACCGGACGGCTGCACGCAGTCGGGGGTTTACCGGCTGGGCTTCAAAGGACGCGGTGCAAAGTGTCGGGGAGACGGCGGGGGTGGGGACGCCCCGGCAGCCTGACTCCGCCCTTCATCCTCTGATCAGTGCCCGGCAGCTCGGGTTTCTGGCTAGCACCGCGCAGCTCGCTCCAGCCTTTCTTGCTTCCCTTCTGCTCCTCCACGAACCTTTCCCCAGCTCCTCCCCCGCCCCGTGCCAGGCCCTGTGTCGCATCCGTCCGGCCAGGAATCCGGGTCCCCTTCTGGAGGCGTCCACACGCTAGTGGGGGAGAGAAATACGCAAGCACATGGCTGCCATCCGATGGGAGGGTGGGCGCTCTCTGAGCAATCACCGAGTGGTACCATTGCTGAACACGGTCCCTGGCAGGGTGGTCTGCAAAGCAGGGCTGGGGGGAGGGGGGGGGGAGTGTGCGTTATGGAATCCAGCAACACTGGCTCCGGAGACCCCCCCCCCCCCCCCCCCCACCGCGAGCACGTCTCATTTCGAAAGCCGAGATGCTAACGGCAGGTCACACACCCTGGGCCGTCCTGGCTCCTTGCACCCACCGGCTCGTTCCACCACCGACTGAGAACGGCCACACCTAGCTGTCCTCGCCCTCTAGCCACTTGTCACCAGGTTTATCTGCAGAGCCAGACCAACGTCACTGGCCACTCAAAAGACCGCCCGGTGCCCCCCACTGGGCTGCGGGAACAAAACGGCGTCAGGGATACTTTCCAAAGTCTGTGGCCCCAGCGGACCCCACCATTCTTCACGTCTTTGTCATCCTCGACCACTGTCCTCTGCCAGGAGCCCCTCCTGCTCCCTGGGGTCCTCATGACGAGGAAACCCCCTCCCCTCAACCCTCACTGTCTTCGCAGCACACTCCATTTGTATCTTGCCTTAACTCATCCTGAGCATGGGACAGCATTTCAGTAACAGAGTGGCCAGTGACATCGAGTGGCCCCAGAGACCCCCGAAGGGCAGAGAAGTGTATACCTGGGATTTAGCGGCAAGGCCACCGAAGAGCTCAGTAGAGCCGGTTTTAGGGGAGCGATGTCAGAGAAACCGGATTGTAGTGGGTTGCGTTGTGGATGGGAGCTGAGAAACAGAGGGGGTAGTGTAGACAAAGACTTCCAGGGAGAGAGAGAGAAAGAGAGAGAGACAACGCAAGTGGGAGAGGGGCGGACAGAGAACCCCAAGCAGGTCCCCTGCTCAGTGCAGAGCCTGACACGGGCTGAGCCAATATAAACAGTTGGACGCTCGACCGACTGAGCCACCCAGGCGCCCCAAGACTTCCAGAAGGTTTGATGAGAAGGAAAGGGGAGAGAGGGTGACAGCTGGTGGGAATCAGAGGGCCCAGCAGAGGACGCAGAGGGAGCCACCCTCGAGAGAACTCTGCCTTGACGAATGTTCTCTCCGACCCCGTGATCCTTTAGTCCATTAGTGCCCAGACTGGCACATGCTGTGCGTCACAGCTTGAACCGACCTGATATGCTCAGCCCAGCATGCTGCCTTCCACAGGTGAGGAAACTCGAGACCAGAGAGGACAAGTGTCCTGCCCAATGGCACCCAGCAACCAAGGGACGAAACCAGGATGGAGTCCCCCCGCTCTTCTCATCCTCTGAACCTGGTTATGTCCCTAATGCCATGCAAATCAAGTTACCCGAAATAAAATCCATCCAGTGAGTCTGGGGGGTCATAAACACGGGCAGCTGCACCAGGAGCCTGTTTGCCCAGAGACCGAGAGAGGGGTGAGCCCAGGACAATGGGCCCGTCCTCAGATGGCCGTGTGGCATGGCAGCAAGGTCACGCACGCCCACCCCCAGCTGGTCCCACTAACTCACAGCCAAGTCCCCCGAAGGCAAAGGAGTTCTCAACAAACCCCCACTTCGTGTTTCATAAAATTCCGCTGTGACCTTGGAGCACAAGTCACACCTAGGAGGGGCCCCTCTAGCTGACGGTCATGCAGAAACGAGGGGGCCTTCTCCACCCCGCTGCCATCCCACGTGTCCCGAAGGGCATCCACCTCTCTGGGACTTGAAGGCAGGAGAGCCAGGTGGGGCCCGGGGTGGGGCGGGGGGGGACGGCAGGGCTAGGAGTTGATGGCAAAGCCACGGAGCCCCGGGAGTCCCAGCCGCACCCGGCGAGGGATGGTGGGGCTGTGGCCAGGCCGGCTAGGGCCAGGCACAGCCGTGAGCCATGTGAGACACCCCAGAGGGCTCCGGAAACACGCGGGAGGGGCTCTGCAGGGACCCTGAGGTCCTACAGCAGCAGGTCCTGGACCAGCCGGAGCCGGAGAGGTCGGGAGGAACACAAGGCCTGTGCACACTCACGTTCCAAGAAGCCGATGGAAAACCTGCCCGTGTGTAACTTGCACGGTGTCCAAGGCTCGCCTCACGCGGCCCCCTGGCACATCCCTCTCCTCCCCTACGTGCCCACGTCCCTCTCACGGCCAAGGCCAAGTCAGGCCCCTCCCAAGAACTTCTGCCCGCTGCCCTGTCCTCCCTCTGAAGGCTCAGATCACACAGGGGAGCCTTCATTTGGGCTCTTGCTTTGACGGGGTGTCCCCTCCCCCTGCCAGGGACAGGGGACAAGAGGGCAGGCCTGGCACCAAGCTCCCCCGTGAGCCTGTGCAGATCCAGCCCTGACCATCGGGCCACACGCAGGGGACAATTAGGAAGGAGCTACGAGTCCCCACGGAGGCCTTCACTTCCCCTCGGGCTGCGCAGGGAGGCCTGATGTCCCACAGCCACCAAGTGGGATGTCAGACCCCAGTCCACACTCTGCAGGGACAAGCAAGAAGTAGGGGCTTTTGTTAAATTTTCAGGGTCTCTGTGATGTCTCGTGCTCTCTCTCCCAGCCTGGCTGTTAACTGATGAACTGTGTGTGCCTTCCCCCCCCCACCCCAAAATATGCATCTAGTGAGGTCCTAACCCCAGTAGCTCAGAATGGTACTATATTTGGAAAGAGGATCTTTAAAGAGGGAATTGCATTAAAATGATGTCCTTAGGGTGGGCCCTTATCCAACAGGACCAGTATCCTCTTAAGAGGAAATTTGGGGGCGCCTGGGTGGCTCGGCTGGTTAAGCGTCTGACTCTTGATTTCAGCTCAGGTCATCACCTCATAGTTTGTGAGTTCAAGCCCTGTGTTGGGCTCTGTGCTGGCAGCATGGAGCCTGCTTAGGATTCTCTCTCTCTCTCTCTCTCTCTCTCTCCCCCTCTCTGACTTGTGCTGTCTCTGTCTCTCTCAAATGAACAAACTTTAAGTAGAAGGAGAAGGAGAAGGGGGGGGAGGAGGAGGAGGAGGAGGAGGAGAAAGAGGAGGAGGAGAAGTCTGGGCCTAAACAGGCACAAAGAAACGGCCACGTGAGGACACAGGCAGGGAGCATCATCTGAAGGCCAAGATCAGCCTCCGGAAAACCAACCCTGCGAACACCTTGATCTCGGATTTCCGGCCTCCAGAAGTGTGAGGAAGCAAATTTGTGTGGCTTCATGCGTGGCAAGCCCTGGCGGACTAGCCCGCCGGCAGTGCCATCTACATGTGGCTTTTCCACTCCAGGCCATAAATGGAAACTACCGTTTGCAAAGAGAGGGGCCTCTATTCCCTGCCCGGCACAGGGGCACTGACCTCCCTGTTGGTATTTTCACTCTTGGAGGGCTACAACGCCCTCGGCCTCTCTGAATACCGGGTCTGGGGAAAGATGCTCGGGGACAGGGGACCAGGGGCCGGGAACAGGTGGGTCCTTCTAAAGTCTGCACACCCTCCCCACCCCACAGCCAGCCGGCCCGTCCACCTGCTGTGGCCTCCACCTGGGCCAGGTCATCAAATCTCCAAGCTCCCTCCTCCAAGCTTCTTTCTCGCCGGCTGTGGCTCCTAGCCTCCCTCTGTCGCGTTCTGAATTCTCCCGGGGCGCCTAAGAACACACACTCGGTAGAAGGATCGAGGGTCATTGTGCGGGAAATCTACAAGAGGCCCTCTAAATGCTGATGAAGCTATGGCTCATCCACAGTGTTGAACTCTGATTTATCATCGTTTTAATATCTTAGCAAGTGAAGGGCACCCTCGTAAAGCATTATTGCAGCCTGTAAATGGAGAGAAATCGTTTCCCCGCTACCAGGGCAATGAAACTCCGCTCTCGTGATCCGCAGTCCAAGAGGAAGCCCTCCGCAGAGGTTAAGAACATTAATACCAATTGAGCAAGGCTTTTTCATATCCTACTGAGCAAACCACTTCAGAGCCGTTAACGTGCCGATATTTAAACAAACTCACATTCTATTACGAAGGTGGCCGGAGGGAGCAGCAGGTGCGTGGAGGGGATGGAGAAAGGAGGTAGCAGCCTCCAGACCCCACGTCCGGGGACCCCTTGCTGCCCAGCCCGGAGGAACACACAGCCGTCAGCCACCTGGTCCTCCCAGGCCTGCAGGGGACCGAGGGCCCCCATCCCTGGTGACCAAGCGAGGCAGAGATACAAAGGCCCAGCCATTGGGGCCCAACACGGGACAACTCCGAAGCCCAGCGCTTTCTCCGCACCCCCCCCAGGGTGTCCCAGCCTTCACTGGGTCTGCACCTCCCACTCGACTTCTCTGCCCAAGGCCGCACCCCCCATTCCATCCCAGCACCTGCGTCTGCAGCACGAGACAGGTTAAGAACGCCAAAAGGGAGCTCAGGGCCACACCTGGCCCTGCCCAGCCCAGGCCCCAGTACAGGGGAGCGTGCGGGGAGTGTGGCGAGCCTGACATGCCCCGGAGGGGCTCCACCAACTTGCCCAAACTCGCACGACACTGACAAATGCCCAAGACGCACAGGCCACACCAGGGGACAGAGAGGCAGTCTGGACGTCAGGCACCCCTGGCCATCCGCCATCGGATGTGAGAAGAAGGACATACCGGGCTGGCGAGAAGAAGGGCTGGGTGGGGGGAGAAAGGAAGCAATTTTGCTTCTGACTCTATTGGTTGCAGTGGGTCCCGGAGTTGGGGGTGAGAAGAGGGAGGAGCAAAAGTCTAGGGGCGCCTGGGGGGCTCAGTCAGTTGAGCATCGGACTCTTGATTTCGGCTCAGGTCACGATCCCAGGGTCGTGGGATCGAGCCCCATGTCGGGCTCCTCCCTGAACATGGACCCTGCTTGGGATTCTCCCTCTCTCTCTCTCTCTCTCTCCCCTCTACCTCTCCCCCATCCGTGCTCTCTCTCTCTCTCTCAAATAAAATAAATTTTTTTAATATCAAAATAAAAGGTCTAGAAGGTGGGGCTTAAAGGGGCCCGGGGCTCTGAGCAGCAACCGTCCTGTCCTGGAGATACGGATCAGGGAGGCATTCGCTGTTGGATGATGCAGCCAGGAGCCAAGAACACAGGAGCCTGCCGGGGAGCACACAGGGTGCCAGAAGCGGCGGCACCAAGAATAGGGCTAAACGGGTCCCAACCGCGAGGCTACAGGAATCCACAGAAGAGGTTCCTGTGGGCGGCGGTGGTCAGCCAAGAGTCCCCCCAAAGACCCGGAGGGACAGGTAGGAGAAGACCCCGTGCAACCCACAACGGAGGCCGTGTGGCCAAGAGTGAGCACGAGAGGTCTGGGGATGGATGATAGGTAGCCCGTGGCGGACCTTCCCGTGTCACCAAACTGCACGCTTTAGAATGGTCACGATGGGGGCGCCGGGGAGGCTCCGTCAGTTAAATGTCCAACTCGTGATCTCAGCTCAGGTCTTGATCTCAGGGTCATGAGTGGAAGCCCTGCCCTGGGATCTGCACGGGGCGTGAAGCCAAAAAAAAAAAAAAAAAAAAGGACGGTTATGATGATCAATTTTGCGTTTGTGTACTTGTGCCCCAAGAAAAACATTGGGAAAAAATAATTGACGATACACGGCATGATGCAATGAGACAAACACGGGTTGGCTGAGCTCTGGGATCTCAGAGGGGAATGCCAGGAGCCTAAGAAAAACATTAAATATAGAAGCATCTTTTTTTTTAATGTCTATTTATTTTTGAGAGAGAGAGAGAGAGAGAGAGAGAGAGAGAGTGGGGGAGGGGCAGAGAGAGACGGAGATACAGAATCCGAAGCAGGCTCCAGGCTCTGAGCTGTCAGCACAGAGCCCGACGCGGGGCTCGAACTCACGGACCGCGAGATCATGACCTGAGCTGAAGTCGGACGCTCAACCGACTGAGCCACCCAGGCGCCCCTATCATAGCATCTTTTTAAATTAAGAATGTTGGGGTGCCTGGGTAGCTCACTCAGTTGATTAAGCATCAGACTCCTGATTTCAGCTCAGGTCATGATCTCACGGTTTGTGAGTTCGAGCCCCATGTCAGGCTCTGAGCTAACAGTACAGAGCCTACTTGGGATTCTCTCTTTCCCTCTCTTTCTGTCCCTCCTCTGCTCAGCTCTCTCTCTGTTTCAAAATAAACAAACTTTTAAAAAATAAATTGTAATTAGTTAAGAAGGCTCTAGAACTGCAAGATGCCCTTACGACCTTCATTCACAGTAACAATGATGAGCTAAGAAATACAGAGCAAATCGTTTCAAAACGGAGATGCGAGAACCCCAGTCCTTAAGTGGATTCCACTTTTCCCAAATCAAAGACATGAACAGAATTCTAAGCCTATCACAAGAATCTGTAGTATTTGGCACTCGTTAAAAAATCCTAGGGGGGCACCTGGGTGGCTCAGTCGGTTAAGCGTCCGACTTCAGCTTCGGTCATGATCTCGCGGTCTGTGAGTTCAAGCCCCACATCAGGCTCTGTGCTGACAGCTCGGAGCCTGGAACCTCCTTCGGATTCTGTGTCTCCCTCTCTCTCTCTTTCTCTCTCTCTCTCTCTCTCTCTCTCTCTCTCTCTCTGTCCCTCCCCTGCTCGCTCGCTCTCTTTCGCTCTCAAAAATAAATAATTTTTTTTTTAAATCTTAGGACTTCTGTTTCCTATAACAACGAGGCAGAAAATGTCTTCTCCCCTTTAAACAAAAATGCTGAACAATATTTAACATTTAAGTGATCTTCTTTAAGGTGTTCCAGTTAAGGAACAAAGTGTTGTACCCTATTAAGCGCTGGGGATTTGTGGTGGCATCGGCTCACTGCTCTGTGTCCTTGGGCCCCACGTCCCCAAGGCTCTCTCTTCATCCATAAAATAGAGCCACGATACCTTCCTTGCAAATTGTAATAAGGATTCCAGAGGAGGTGAGAAAAGTGCTTGACACGGTCCCTGCCAAGTGGTAGGTCCTAAACAACTCGTAACCGTTTTTATGACTGGGGACATCTCACATTTTAATATTCAGCAGCAGATACAGTGGCTCCCTTTGAAAATCATTCTCCCGGAACAGAACTATTAGTCGCCACATCGGCGGAAAGCTATTGGGCTGGCGATCCATCAAATGCACTCGAGAAAGTTTGAGGGACGGTGTCTTGATCCGCGGGACGTGCGGACAGATGTACTGACCGATGTCGGCACGCCGGGGGTCGGCACACGATGTCGGCTTCCCAGAGGAAGCCCGCCGTCTCAGGAGGCGGGATGTGACTGCAGTCGGGTGGAACAGCATGGGGCGGCCGAGGTCTCGCTTTTGTATTTCATTTTGTCCTCGAGACGAACTTGCTGAGCAACGGCCGTCACCTTCACTCTCACCGCGGAGGAAATTAAAGCTCAGAGGCACCGAGAGCCTCGCCTGAGGTCACGCAGCAGTAAGCCGTGGGGAGCAGGATTTGAACCCACCCGTCTGAAGCTGGGGTCCTGAGCGTTCCGCCCCGGGACGAGCCACATTTTTCCACTGGTCTTGCAGCGACCTCCTTGCCCTGTATCCCTTTCCCCATGCCCGCTTGCTTTCCTTTCCAGAGACGACGTCTCCATCGCATCCCTCCTCCACGAAGCAACCCTGGTGAGCCCTCAGCTTGAGCCCAGCCCCCCGGCGGGGGTGTCCGTCTCGCTTCCACCTTCCGGCCCCAGCCCAGCCCTCCCGCCTCATCCCATCTTCTGCTCCACTTAAACATCATCCAGTCGGGCCCCTGCCCTCGCTGTCCCCCAGCCGGGCTCCCGTCCCCAGCCCTGCTGGATGCCACCGTGCTGTCCAGGCCTGGCCTCTCCAGCCCCACCTCTCCCGGCCGAGGAGACCCGGCCCACCCCCTGTGGCTGCTGTAATCACCTTCCACCGACTTCGTGCCTTAGAACGACAAACGTGTTCTCGGACCTTCTGGAGGCCCGCATTCCTTGGCTCGTGGCCCTCCGCCGTCTTCCAGGGCAGCGATCACGTGGTTCCCACGGCTGCCTCCGTTGTCACATCTCCTTCTGTCCCTCTGCTACACCTTGTCACATCTCTGACTCTCACCCTCCTTTCACCCCCTTGTAAGGACCCTGGTGATTGCATCGGGCCTAATCTACGCAATCCAGGATGGGGGCGGTTGGGTGGCTTGGTCAGGTAGGCATCCGACTCTTGATTTCAGTGACTCACGAGTCCCCCGCCTGGGCTCACGCTCCTCTCCGGCCTGCTCTGAGGCCCCACAGCCCCTCCGTGCCAGTCGGGGTCCTCGGGCCTGACCGGACAATGCCAGGCGTGGACTCACAGGGCAGCAGCAAGGATGACCGTGACAAAGGCAGGGCCGCGGCTAGCCTGTAAGTTGCCTGTGTGCAAATGAGGAAAAAGTTCCTCTGGAAGCAGGCGTGCTCCCTGTTAGGGCGCGTGGCACTCAGGCTCCCGCGCCCCCACCCTCTGGCTGGGACCGGCACTGGGGAATGAGGGACAACAGAGGTTCATCAGTCCCCCTTCTAGCCAGAGGCCCCAGAATGCCATCTCCTGGGGGAAAAAAAATGTAAGTTTCGAGGAGGAGGTGAATCAGGCTTCAAATCCTAAAGCTCCAGACAGTCAAGGCAGCAAAACTAAAAAGGAAAAAATTAAACTTTGGGCTAGACGCATATTCATCCGCACCAGAAAAAAGAATTGCTTCCTCCAAGCCTCAATCAGCAAGGAAGACAGAGCAGAAGAGAGAGGAGAGCCCACAACAGCCGTGAGCACTGTATAAATCCCCAGATAGGAGCTGGCCACTTGGAAGGGTAAGAATCATTTATTGCCGAAGAATGAGAAAAACTCTCCCACTTTGGGAGGCCAGCTTCTCCCTGGAACATCCTGATGGTGGGAACTCGGGGCAGCTGGGTTCCCAGCTCAGTCAGGCCCACCTATAGCTTTCTCATAACGGTTGGCAACTCAAAGAACCCTCCGCCATCCCTGTCTCTCCAGAACCCATGTCCTGTTGGCCCATTTCCTGTGGCACCCCCAGAACCACACTTCGTGATTACTGAGCGGACCAGGGTGCACTGCACTGAAGGAAGAGTGTGGACACTCAACTCTCTTCTGCAGAAGAACACATCCTTCCCAAGGTCCTGGCATGGAGAGCGTATTGGTCAGCACAGGGCAGGTGATGCTGCGTAACAAATGACCTCAAAGTCTCAGTGACACAGAACAACCAATGTTTGTTCTCTTTCTTGCCATGTGTCCGGTGTAAGTCAGCTGGGGGGCTGGCTCCGTGTCATACTCCTTCTGGGGTCCAGGCTGCTGGGGCAGCCAGGGTGTCTCAAGCATTGCTGGAGAGAGGGGACGGAAACACAGAGGAGAGGAGGGGCTGTCCATTTGTCCCAGGCAAAGACGTCCCCCCAAAAAAACTCCTGGATAATTGAGAATATGCTCGGTTACTTTGCTCTCAGGGAGAAATCTGAACATTTTTACTTTTGTTCTGGCTCTGTTGGAAGGTGCTAAGACCCAGGGCCCCCAAGAAGAATCTGTACCTCCCCGTCTAGAGGAGGGGGGTCAGCCACCACAGGCCGCCGCCCAGATCATTCTGTCTGATTCACCTTGCCCGTCTCCTCCTTCACTCCCCAGAGGTCGCTTTAGCCCACTGAAAGTCTTTCTGGGAAATCTCATTTCGCACCCTGGCAGCGTGCTCAATTCCTCCTGTCACATCCTGGTGGCAGTCCTATAAATAAAGCCCGAATTCTTTATTGCTGGAGTCAGCAGAAGGCTTGCACACAGGATGTCCTCACTCACACTGTAGGCACATTTTCATAAAACCTGTGCATAGAGCTTCCTATAAAGAGGGACATGGCAGGGAGGTGGGGAAACGGGACCCGCTGTGCAGCCAGAGCCCCTCTCCCTTTGGGAAGTTCTCAGACTGGCACAGAAGCCTGGAAATAGAAAAGAGTGCCAGTGACCTTGTCCACTTTCAGACAGAAGGCGGGTTGGCTGATGACCCAACAGAGCCTGCCTCGTCTCCTGGATGAGCCAGGCCCTGCAGCGGTGTCCTTGTATAAGCCAGGCCACTGAGGTCTAGACCCAGCCAAATTCTTTCTCAACTCCCCACCTGCCCTGGTCCGAGACCATCTTCCCACCTACTTCCGAAGAGGCAAGCAAGGTGCCAGTGAATTCTTCACACGCTCAAAGTCAAGGTCTCAGGAGAGCAAGAGTCCAGTCCTCCAGACTCGACTCATGGAGCAGGAGTGGGCTTCACAGACCAAGCAGAGCACAGAGCAGGAAGACGCACGTGTGTGGATAGGTGACGGCAGGTGGCAAGGGTGGGAGGGATGTCTGTGAGCTGGAGGCAAGTTATCTTCAAGGTTGGAAGTCTGTGGAGACATTGCTGGCATCCGCCAGTTCACCACTGCTCCTCCCTTCCAGGTATATAGATCACTGGACTCGTCAGTCCCCTGGAAGCAGAGCAGGGCCATGTTCTAGAGACTGGGAATAGCCAGTGAGTTGGGGGAAAGGTGACAGCTGCTGCTTTCAGGCCAAACCATAGAAAGCCGGAACACTTGCTGCGACCCTCCATTTATCTCCCCTCCCATCACTGGATCATAAAAGAGGGCTCCTATTGACATGGGGCCACCAGATCAAAGGAGCCTGGCTCACTGAATCACCGCATGGAGGAGGGTTGACTTGAAGAGTTACAAACCCTTCAGGGAACGTGATGGGAGGGTGAAGCCACTGAGCTGTTGGGGTTGTTTGTTACCATGGAACTTAACCCACTCGAACCTTGACTGACATGGTCCTTCCGTGCTTCACTGGGTCTCTTTCGTGAGTTGGGCAGCCAGGGGTCAAGCCACCCACCTTCCCATGGAGACGTGGAGCCAGCTCTGGATCTCATCTTTAGGATCAGAGACCGAGGCTGAACGTGAAGAGAAATCCTGGCCAAAGAGACTTCACTGTGTCTTCTTGTGAACCCGAGTGTGCACGTTAACCGACAGTCCTTCTGGACATTTGGACATCTGCTGTGGTATCTGAGATTCGGTCTGGCTGTTAAGCAGATACATAACAAGGTAGGGACAAACCAAAATTGTGGAATCTGGTGATCGTTTCTGTGCTCTTCCTGCGGAGAAGCTACCTCTCTGCTCGTCCCACCAGAGAAAATTTTAAACTTCCGGTCATGACCCACTTACGGGTCAAATTATCAACTTAGCGGTTACATCCACCATTTTATGAGGTGGAGGGGGGTGGAATGAATGGGCCAGGATAAATATTCATGATTTTTTTCCCTTTCATATGTGTTTATACATACATATATGTGAGCATGTATATGCAAATGCAAATTCTATTTCTTACACTTTGGATCATGGTCCAAATGGTTCCAGGAAACAACCCACATGTCCGTGGACAGGTGAGCAGACGCACAAAATGTGGCCTAATCATTCAGTGGAAGGCTACCGGGCAGCAGAAAAGGAGTCACCCACTGATATTCTTAGTAACATGAATCCTTCTCGAAAACAGCACATTGAGCAAAAGAACTCAAAAGAGCATATTCTATATGATCCCACTTATACGAAGCTGTAAAACAGGAAAAACTAACTTATGGTGACAGAAAGCCAATCAGTGATTTCTTGGAGTGGAGGTGGGGTGTTGGCTACAGCACGAGTTGAGCCACGTCCCCCCCAAATTTGTACGTTGACGTCCTAACAGCCAATACCTCAGAACGTGACCTCGTTTGGAGACAGCCGTCACGGAGGTAATCAAGTGCAAATGAGGGCATGAGATCGCTCGTCCGGTATGAATGGGAGCTTTATAGAAAGGGGAACTATGGACACGAGACACACATAGCAGGAAGACAATGCGAGGACACCGTTCCCAAGCCAAGGAGAGGGGCCCAGGACAGACCCTCCGAAGGAACCAAGCTTGCCGAGCCTTGATCCTGACTTCCAGCCTCCAGAGCCAACAGACGGTAAACGTCCGTTGTTGAAGCCACTCAGTTTGTGGGACTCGTCACCGAAGCTCTTGCAGACTCATACAGACCATAAAGAGGCGTGGGGGAGGGGCGCCTGGGTGGCTCAGTCGGTTAAGCGGCCGACTTCGGCTCAGGTCACGGTCTCGCACTCAGTGAGTTCGAGCCCCGTGTCAGGCTCTGTGCTGACAGCTCAGAGCCTGGAGCCCGTTTCAGATTCTGTGTCTCCCTCTCTCTGACCCTCCCCCGTTCATGCTCTGTCTCTCTCTGTCTCAAAAATAAATAAACGTTAAAAAAAAAATTTTTTAAAAAAAAAGAGGCATGGGGGGACCTTTGGAGGCGGTAAAAGTGTTCTGCACCCTGGTCAGCGTAGCAGTTACGTGAGTGGACTTACCAAAGCTTGCCACGCTGCATCCCTAAAATAGATGCATTTTATTAGGACATCCATTATTACCTCAATACAGCTGATTTTTTTTTTAATTTAATGAAGGACTCAGGGCCCCTGAATCAGGTCACATGGAGAAGCAGGCAGAACTCTCCCCACAAACCACTAGCTGTGTGCCTTCCCAGTGGCCCTCCGACAGGGGTGCTGGCTTTCTCGTCTAGAGAGGCTCGGAAAGGTCACTTGCCCCAGATCGCACCAGCTGAGAGGAGCACATCTGTCATTTGGACCCAGTCTGGCTGACTTCCCGCCGCCTTCGGGCCAACCCGGCACTCAGGTGTCACCCAGTTGCATGCAACTTTATTTCTTCCCCAACATCATGGACATTCTCGGGATCCTATAAATAAGGACGGCTCCTAGGCTTCCAGCTCCTGCAGATGAGCAGACTTCTGACAGCCTCGCCTTCACCTTGATAAAGGACTTGATGAACCAGGAATAAAAACCCCTGGAAGAGAACCACTACCTGCCTGCGGGATGCAGTTGTGATTCAGAGGAAAATGCCTCCATCCGCTCTTGAACCCCCCTGCGTACAAGAAGAGGTGGCCCCGCAGGAAAATAAGCTGGAGACGCTACACTGAAGCATCGAGACAGCACGAAAGGAAGATGAAGGAAGGAAAAGAAAGTGTAAGAAAAGGCCCGCAGGAAGCCGAGCGGCGTGTTAGGTAAGGGTTATTATGTTTGGTCTAGTTCAGGGATTTCCCAAAAGGACGTGTGTCCCCAGGCAGACTGGACGATTCCCTCAGTTCTGGCCTGGGTTGTCTAATTCGTTTCAGCCCTGTCCGTCTTGTACAAGGAGACATTTGCTGCCTCAAGGACGGTTTGGGGACCAGCCTCCTGGGTGCGGTCTAGAACGCCTGGACAGCGTGCATAGCACTGGCTGTACACAGCTTGCAGGAGTGGTGGCTCAGGGGTCGCACAGAGGGAGGGGACCCCAAGGCCTGAGCCCAGCTGCAAGGAGTGTGGATCGGGGCGGGGGCTTGGAATCGGAAAGAAACTCCAAACTGCCGTTCTCTTAGTTTGGGTCCCCCGAAGCAGAGCCTGAGACAAGGATTGAGATGTAAGAGGCCTATTAGGGAGGTGACCCTAGGGAGCTCTGGCCAGAGACAGTGAATGGAAGGCAGACGATAAAGGGTGAGTTATCAAGCAGGGTAGTAGTGTGGGCAGTGGAACCGGACCCTGTAGGGACTTCTGGGACACCACGTAGAATACGCATCTTAGAGTTTTCCCATCTGAGGGAGGAGCCGTCTGGACGGTTTTCCCTCCGACTCCCACCGCCATTGGTAAGGGCTGCTGGAGGGCTGGGGGTAATTCTCCAGCACTGAGGGCCTACTGGGCCTGCCCAGAGAAAGCCTGCAGGAGAAGGAACCGCACTGGCTTCCAGGAGTCTGGTAGGGCCAAGAATAAGGCAAGTGCCCAGGAGGCACCGGGGTTGGGGGGGGGGGGGTGCTGTATTCATCAGCTAGAGTTGTCATACCCATTACCCCTACAGCACCCATTTCCTCACAGTTCTGGAGGCAGAAGTCATAGCCAGGTTTCGGCAGAGTTGGGACCTCCTGAGACCTCTGTCTGTGGCTGGTGAATGGTCCTCTTCTCCCAGTGTCCTCTCATGGTCGTCCCTCTGTCCTTGTCTGTGTCCTAATCTCGCCCTCTTGAGGACACCAGTCAGATTAGACTGGAGCCCACAGTAAGGACCTCATTTTAACTTAATCCCCTCTTTAAAGAACCTGTCTCCAAATACAGTCACGGTCTGAGATTCTGGGGGTTAAGGCTGCAATATATGACTTTTAAGGGGACACCATTCAGCCTATACCAGGGGCCACCAACATCTGCTGCAACACTCAGCAAGAGGTGCTAACGGAGGTCATAATTTAGAAAGTCAGGGTCAATATTCATAGGCCAAATCATTGGGTGGTGCCCCTAAAACGAATACAATCTCATATGTTAAGTATATCTCCGTTTTGAAAATTTTTTTAAATGAAAACTAAGAAAGTCAAGGTGAGCATCATGTTTAAAAGTGAGCAGCCAGGGGCGCCTGGGCGGCTCCATCGGTTAAGCGTCCAACTTCGGCTCAGGTCATGATTTCATGGTTCCCGAGTTCGAGCCCCGCATCGGGCTCTGATCTGACAGCTCAGAGCCTGGAGCCTGCTTCAGATTCTGTGTCTCCCTCTCTCTGACCCTCCCCGTTCATGCTTTGTCTCTCTCTGTCTCAAAAATAAATAAACGTTAAAAAAAAAATTAGGGGCGCCTGGGTGGCTCAGTCGGTTAAGCGGCCGACTTCGGCTCAGGTCATGATCTCGAGGTCTGTGAGTTCGAGCCCGGCGACGGGCCCTGTGCTGACAGCTCAGAGCCTGGAGCCTGCTTCAGATTCTGTGTCTCCCTCCCTCTGACCCTCCCCTGCTCGTGCTCTGTCTCTCTCTGTCTCTCAAAAATAAATAAACGTTAAAAAAAAAATTAGGGGCGCCTGGGTGGCTCAGTCGGTTAAGCGGCCGACTTCGGCTCAGGTCATGATCTCGAGGTCTGTGAGTTCGAGCCCCATGACGGGCCCTGTGCTGACAGCTCAGAGCCTGGAGCCTGCTTCAGATTCTGTGTCTCCCTCTCTCTGACCCTCCCCTGCTCGTGCTCTGTCTCTCTCTGTCTCTCAAAAATAAATAAACGTTAAAAAAAAAATTAGGGGCGCCTGGGTGGCTCAGTCGGTTAAGCGGCTGACTTTGGCTCAGGTCATGATCTCGCGGTCCGTGAGTTCGAGCCCCGCGACGGGCCCTGTGCTGACAGCTCAGAGCCTGGAGCCTGCTTCAGATTCCGTGTCTCCCTGTCTCTCTGCCCCTCCCCTGCTCGTGCTCTCTCTCTCTCTCTCTCTCTCAAAAATGAATAAACACTAAAAAAAATTTTTTTACTAAGAAAAGAAAAGAAAGTGAGCGGCCATCGCAGAGAAGTCATGCCTCAAGTCGTAATCCCAAGGGCACTTGAGGACCCATGTCCGTTAGGAACGAGCGCCGTGAAGGATGCCATAGTGTTGGAGGCTTGCTCTGTGGGGTGCTGGCTGTGTGCTGGTGGGGTGATCGGCGTCTGTCAGTTCCCTGGGCCTCCAACACTGCAACTGGTGGGTCCCGGGCTCCTATGATCCCCCGCACAGGCTTACCAGCTGGCGATCGGACAGGCCACCCGTGCTGGCGGGCCAATGGCATAGGAGAGTCCACAGAGCACCGGCCCTAGGTTTCCTCTCCACCGTCGGCTTGCTGGGGGACATCAGCCACCTCCCTTCACCACCTCGGCCTCTGTCCCCTGATGTGCAAAATGAGAGCAACGAAGCCTTCAGTGACGGCAGCCCGGTCCCCAGCGTACACTCAGCATCGATTCACGTGCACTCCATCTCAGCACACACCCTATGGGAGGAAAAAAATGGCTGGACCCCTTTGCAAACCTACCGGACGGCACCCGCTACAGCTAAAAAACACTCCTACCCTACGTCCCAGCACCTCCGCTCCTAGGTACGAACCCAACGGACATGACTGCACGTATCCACAAAAAAAGTTATACACCAACTGCCGTCACCGTGACCGGCGAAATGGGTTTCTCGCATCTGCTGGAGAACAGGTGCCCAAAGCACGGTACATTCCTCCACCAGAATGCAACCACCCACGGCAGCTTGGGCAAATAGCACCGACAGCTCATTGCACAAACACGGACATCCCTGGAGAGGATGCAAATTTTAAGTCCGGGGTCCGGGCGTTATTCATCCCTGTATCCGGCACCCTGTGCAGAACAAGTGCCCGGTAAATGGCTTTCTGAAGCAACAAATGCCTTTGTGCGTGTGTGCGTGCATGTGTGTGTGTGTGTGTGTGTGTGTGTGTGTGTATGTGACTACCTCCACAGCCTTCTGGTAATGAAGCAAGCTGACTGCCAGCTGCCGCCGTGGCCGGGGTCCTGGGAAAGGACCACAAGCTGGCTCTGCAGCCGGATGAGCCAACATGAGGAGTTTTTAATAAGCTCACCCCACGCAGCCAGCCCGCGGCAGCTGGCCAAGCCCCATCAACCCCGCACACCGCTGCGACTAAAGGGTCCCAGAGGGGCGCTTCTGCAGGGTGGGGGCGAGAAGGCTCCGTGCCCCTCCACCTCTCCGTTAGGTTCATGGCTCTCCGGGCTCTAATTCACCCACCAGTCGCTGGAGGCTGAACTGGCTCGTAACAGATATGTTCACGGATCAGAGTCATCTGACCGAGCATCTGGAGGCTGACCCCGAGCGCAGTGTGTGGGGCTCTAAGTCTGCACTCGGGCTGCGTCCGGGACAGATGGATTAGCGGGCTGGGGGGGGGGGCGCACCTGAGAAAGCCCGGTGACCCGCTCACCCCCACACCACCAGAGCACTGTGCGGGGACCTGTCCTCAGGCCCCTTTCCCGCCGGGCCCCGGACTGTGATGTGGCGGGGCAGGACTTACAGACAGGTGGGATGTCCTCAGCCTCCTCCCATCTCACCACCTATCCCCCATCCTGCTTTAAAAAAAGAAAAAAAAATCTTTGTCAGCTGGTTCTGGGATACGTGTGATGCCAAGCGAAAAGAAGCTAAATTGATCCACGTAATGAAAAGCCGTGAGAGGGAAAAGGGGCGGCGTGGGGACGCAAACACCAGCCCCAGGGAAGGGAGAGCTGGGAGCCGGCAGGTGATGGTTCTCGAAGCGCCACCGGAAAATGAAAATAAGGGCCAGGAAGGTGGTTCTACGGCGTGGCTGAGGCCGCTGTTTCCGCCCACGGGTCCTGTCCCCCTGCTTTAGTCAAATCGCCTTTTTGCACCAATGAATAAAGAAATAATGAAAATAAATAAATAAAGCGTGGCTGAGGATTGTAGATTGGGACCTCGCCGGTGTTATTTGTGACACCTAAACTGGAAGTTCTTTCCATTGCCGCCTAAGGGAACAGATGCTGCACAAAAGCCCTAGTCATGCGAGCCCCTGCCTCTACTTCCCATTAGGAGGTCATCGGTGCCAAAGACCGTGCCACCCAATGGTGAAACAAGTCCCACCCGCTAGGTGCCTGAGGGCAGGCCAGGCGAGGATGCTGTGCGCCCAGACCTGAGCTCAGGGGCAGCGCTCTAGGCCTCCCCGACCGCTAGTACAGGTCTACGTGTCACGTGGGAATCAGCAGAAGGACAGAGGAGCCCATCCTGGTCCGTCCCCCTAACAGGAGCCCACGGGCTCCCGCAGCATCGTCAAATCAAAACAAATCCGGACTCAGCATAGAAAACTTTCGTGCAAAAGGGTTATTGCGGGGAGAGGGGAAGGACGGTCCCAATAGGAGGAGAGGGGACGTTTGCGAAAGGGGGAATGCTCTGACCGTAAGGTCTGCAAGCTTCCCAAGACTTGAGCGAGGAGAGTTTTCCTTTCAGAGGAAAGTCCGAAAGAACCCCGCGGGGGGAAGGGGGCGAGGCGACCGGAGAATGCTGGACTCCAAAGCCAGCCTACTCTCAGGAGGGGCCGTCTGCTACCAAGGTTCAGGAGCCTGGGAGGGGAGAAGGTTCGCCAAAGCACTTTGTTCTCATCGGTTCGTGGGGACAGCATTTCAGCTAATCACTTGTGAGGGACAAAAAATGGACATGTGGAAGGTCTGGGTGTGCCCTTGTCACGGGTAAACAACGAGGGCGCCTGTGCGTCTTCTCCAAGGCGTGCGGAGAAGGCCGGCTCTCTGCCCGTCTGGAGGTCTCCTGCAGCAGACCATACAACAATGTGAGTGCGTATCACACGACCCAACTGGACACGTAAACGTTAGTAAGGTGGCGAGTTGCACGTTATGTTTTGCATGTCAAGGAAAAAAATTTTCATTAATTACCCGTGTTCCGGCCCTAAACGACAGCGTTGGTGTAGCAGAAGGCCAGAGCCCTGAAAACTAGTTTGATGGCCATTTTCTAAGATGGTCCCGAAGCTGCCTCGGAAGAAGAGTGTTGTCGGTGTCTCAAGGGAGCAGGTGCATCATCTGGGCCTCGGGGTGTGGGCCATCTACCCGCATCTTGCAGAATTCAAGGTTTGAGGCCCATATGCCAAGACCCTGCCAACCTATACCACGGCCTTCTGCAAACTGCAGAAGAGTGCTCCTTCTCAGGAGACCCAGTCCCATCTACACATAGCCTGGTAAGTGAAGGAAACTTGGTACAAAGAAAACGTTACCCCATCCTCTGAGTCGAAGCAGGCCTGCATCATGGTGCGTGACTCAGTGGGCAAAATGCACACTGGAATTCAGCCCTCGCCCACCCTTCTGCCAGTTGCCTTTGTTTCAGTGCACAAACCACATAACCGTAGCCGGCGGGCCTGCCCATGCCCTCTCCCAAGCAGCATCTCCGGAGTCTGACCTGCCTCCCCAGGGCCTGTCCACCGAACAAGTAATTTCCTGTGTGGCCTTTCTTGGGTCTCTGCTGACCCTCAGCTGGGCCTTCCTCAATTTCTGGAATTTCCTCCTGCTAAATCCATTGGTTAAAACTGGCCCCCTAGGAGGCACACAACCCCAAGCCCCATCAACTCCATCACTGCCATCCAAACTTAGCTTGTAACGTGTGAAAGAATCATCCAGTATGTTTACGTTTCAGCCTAACCCACAGAAGTTCAAGTACATTTGCTTTTGTAACCAGGCCTGCTCTGTGTTCAGGGCTTTTCCTCCTTGGGGAATAGCCGGGAATGGATGAGGTCGTTTCCCTCCTCCCGGCGGCCCTCCCTCCACACAGTCACCCGGGTTTGTGGGAAAACACCTCATTCCCTAGGGCTCGGAAATTACCTCTTATGTCCTATGACGTACTGATTATCACAGCAACTGAGACCCATTTCCCAGCATGCAACAGGGGAGGGCAATTCTGGCTGGAGTTTATTGCACAGGGATGAAGTCCCCACTCTGGCTGATTCCCCCGACCCGGGATCAGCCTGCTCTTTCAATATCCCATCTCAGTAGAAACGTCATTTTCACGGAGGAAAAGAAAGCCTTGCCCATGTTTTTGAAAGAAGGGGAACAGAAAAAGAAAAGAAAAGAACTTCTAGCATCTGACCTGCCAATGGTTCTGTGGCTCCTCCCCAAAGCGTCTTACAGAAGTTGGCTTGCCCTTTCTGGCTCTTAAAGATTAAACTAGACTTAGTCTGGTAAGAAACGCTGCAGCCCTATCGTGAAAGGGGAGCCACCTCCAAGCCCCCAGGCCCCTGTCCCTGCTCTCACAGGAAGAGGACCGTGTCACTGCCAGGGGTGGGAGATGTCCTCGGTGCCGGCAGGTACCGCCGTGGGCTGGGCAGAAAGACGGCTGCCCCACCGAGAGCATCGGCTGCTGTGTTGCATGCTCCCAGGCGGGGTGTCACAGAGAACAGAAGGAGACGACGGGGGAGAGCCCCAACCAGAGAGGACTGTCACATGCAGAATCATCTGAGCCCGTCCCTCCGCCTGTGCCCCCCCGTGTATGACAGAGACACCCACAACACCCCTTCACTTACTCCCTCAGCACACAAAAATGAACATCTACACCTCCTCTGACGCACTTCATTCATTCGTTCGTTCGTTCGTTCGTTCGTTCACTCTTTATGAAGTCCTACTGTGATGGGCTGAATTATGTTCCCGCCCTCGGATTTACAGATTGGATCTCTAACTCCCAGCACCTCAGAGCGGGACCGTATTTGGGGACAGAGTCTTCGCAGAGGTGATTCAGTTAAAATGAGGCCCTCAGGGGGATGCCCTAGGTCAATCTGACTGGTGTCTTTATAAGAAGAGGAAATCCGGGCACACAAAGGGACACCAGGGAGGCACGGACACAGAAGAAAGACCACACACAAGGACACAGGAAGGAGGTGGCCATCTGAAAGCCAAGGGAGAGACCTCAAGAGAAACCAACTGCCACTCCAGCCTCAGAACTGTGGAAAAATAGGTTTCTGTTGTTTAAGCCGCCCAGTCTGCGGTGCTCTATCCTGGCGGCCCGAGCACATTAATGCGTCTACTATGCACGCCCCAGGCACCGTGCGGGGTGCTGAGAAGGAGCGTGAGTCACATTCCTGCTTCAGGGACTGTCCTGAGGACAGCCGCAAGAGCCTCCGTAAGCGGCCCCTGCCTACCCCCGCCCCGCCCCACCCCTGCTGGGGGCTGCCACACCAAGTACCGGGCGCCTACAGTCCCCACACTCAGGAGGCCAGTTCACCTCTGTGGCTCCCAGTCCTGCTCTGCCTGACACGCCCCTCCCGCCCCCTTTACCAGGCTGAGCCCTGCCTTACTTAGGGGCCCCTCCCTGATCTCGTCCCCACCACGCAGGGTGAGCTCTTGCCTCTCCCCTCTGTTCCTATCGTCGTTTCTCTACCATTGCATTCACAATGTTGTATTACGATTATCTCTTTGTGAGCTTGTCTTTTCCACAAAACTGTAGGTTCCTCTGGAACAGGCGTTATGTTGCATTTATAACATGTTCTCAAAATCTAACAGAGTAAATATGTAATAAATAGTGGAGGCAGAGGGATGGATGGATGAATGGACTGACAGACGGACGGATGGATGGATAGCATCACTGATGAGATAGCACCATATACTGTCAAGACATTAAATGCCACTCCTCACTCCATAGACTTTGCAAATATTTACACTCTGAAAAGTAAAACAAAGCTGGACTGTCTGCATTTTTATTCTTAGAACAGAAGAAATAACCATTGCTTGGAGAGTGGATCAGTTTGAATGCTATTGTTTCCAAGGGAAAAAAAAAACAAAAACCTGCCCCCAGTGTCCTTAAACAAGAAGGAGAAGTGATTGCAATAGCTTAAATTTCCAAAGTTAAGATGGGCTTCAGAAATAGTTAATCATGGCTGAACTATTAACTATTAGCAGATCTTTCTCTATGCTTCTCTTGGTGTTGTTTTCCTCTGAGTGTCAGCTTTGTCTTCAGGTTGGCTTCCCTCATGGGTGCAAAGTAGCTGCAACAGTCCCAGACCTCACATCTGTACACCACACCAAAGTAAGAAAGTGTCTTTGTCTCGACATTCCCAGAGAGAATCCCAAGATTCCTTCTGATTTGTCTAGCTTAAGTCCTATGCCAAGACACCCAGAGTCAATTGCAGTGGTCAGAAAGATGGGATTGGTCAGACTGGCTTGGACTGGCTTGGCTCAGGTCATGGGTTCCCCCTGCCGGCACCTGGGAGTGAAGCCAGTTTCCTCAAAATCACATGCATCCCCAAACAGAAATTGGGGCACACTGAATGTTCACTACAGCCAGGACCAGGAGAGGGATGCTGGAGAGGAGATCCCAGAATGGCCAAACGTTGTCCCTCCTCAAAGTAGTACAATTTGAACACAACAGTTAAGGAGAAGGAGAAAGAGAAGAAGGAGAAGAGGAGGAGAAGGAGGGGGGAGGAGGAGGGGAAGGAGGAGGAGGAAGGAGAGGAGGAGAGGAAAGGGAATGGGAAAAGCAATCAGTATGGAAAACAGTACGGAGGGTCCTCAAAAAAATTAAAAATAGGACAATCCAATGATCCAGAAATCCCATTTATGGGGAATTGATCCAAAAGAACTGAAATCAGAATCTCAAAGAGCTGTCTGCGCGCCCATGTTCATTTCAGCATAGTTCACGATGGTAAAGACGTGGGAACGACCTAAGAGTCCGGCAGATGAATGAATTTTAAAGAGTGGGATATACGAACAACGGAGTATCGTGCAGCCTGGAGACAGAACAGAGACCTGCAGTGCGTGACCACATGGACGGACCCGGAGGACATTCAGCACTCACAGAAGGACAAATACCGCGTGACTGCACTCATGTGAGGCATCTAAGATAATCAGAGGGGCCTGGTGGTTGCCATGGTCTTGGGGGACTGGGCACAGGGAGCTCTAGGGATCTGCCAGACCACATCAGGCCTGTACGTACGAGACAGTATTGGACACTTAAAACCTGCTGAGGCTAGATCTCATGTCAAGTGTTCTTAGCAAAACAAAATAAAACTGGATGGCTCAGTCGGTTGAGCGTCTGACTTTGGCTCAGGTCACGATCTCACGGTTCGTGGGTTCAAGCCCCGCGTCAGGCTCTGTGCTGACAGCTCAGAGCCTGGAGCCTGCTTCGGATTCTGTGTCCCCCTCTCTCTCTGCCCCTCCCCTGCTCGTGCTCTCTCTCTGGCAAAAATAAATAAAACATTAAAAAAAGATTTTTTTAATTTAAAAACAGAAAGAAAACCACCAGTTCAGAGTTGGTCTCCCCGGCAGTGACGACAGAAGCACCCCAGGCAGAGGAGACAGCAAAGCGGAGGCACGGAGGCCGGGAGGAGCAGGTGCATCTGGGGATGTCGAGTTTGGGGGGTCCGGCTCTGGCGGCCCTAGCTCCGGGCACTCCGGGGTGAATTTCAGGGTTGGCGCTCTTCTTAAAGGGGGTCAGAGTGAGGAAGGCATAAGTGGTGTGATTTGTGTTCTAGAAAGCTGGCTCTCATGAGTCTGAGGGGGCCCAAGAGGGATAGGAAAAGAGGCCCAGAGCAAATACATGAAAGGCGGGTCCCGCGGGCACAATCTCCATGCTCACAGAAGGCAGCTTGGCCAAGATCATCCATGCCCGAGGCTGGCTCAGGGACTGTGGCATCTTTTAAATGGACCAGACGCCCAGAAATGCCTCCACAGTCTGAGCTGGTGGCCTCACCACAAACCGTCGTTCCAGAACCCAGCTGCTGCACAGACGGGACAGTCCTGAAGTCTTCCGCTGGGGTCTGGTCGTGGGAAGCCCAGGGAGGCAGCAGGACCCCTTCCCCCAGTAGCTGCCCCTCAGTTTGAGCCTGGGGTCAGGACCCTCAGATGACATAAGGGTGAGCACTGGTAGTACCCATCCCTTCTGAGGGACCCCCCCGTGACACGGATGAACCTTGGAGGCAAAAGCTACGTGCCACGTACTGTAGGCTCCTATTTAAACGAAATGTCTGGGGGCCACCGGGGTGGCTCAGTGGGTTAAGCGTCCGACTTCAGCTCAGGTCACGATCTCGCGGGTCACCCGATCTAACTGGCACTTGCCACAGGTATGAGACCCACAGCCAGCCGGAAGTGACTTGCCCACAGGCGCACAGCGGGGTAGCGGAGAACCAGAGCCACCGTGTGCCTATGCCAGACCGCCCCAGCCAGGACCCCAGGCTTCAGGGAATGAGTGGCTTGTGAAGGGCACCTGGGCCCCATCCTGGTTCTGACTGGTTCCTGGATGCCTGAGGGAGCGCATGCATCAGACCACAATCGCCAGTAAAAACCCGACCCCAGGGGCGCCTGGGTGGCTCAGTCGGTTAAGCGTCCAACTTCGGCTCAGGTCACGATCTTATGGTCCGTGAGTTCGAGCCCCGCGTCAGGCTCTGGGCTGACGGCTCAGAGCCTGGAGTCTGCTTCCGATTCTGTGTCTCCCTCTCTCTCTGCCCCTCCCCCATTCATGCTGTCTCTATCAAAAATAAATAAACGTTAAAAAAAATTAAAAAAAAAAAAAAAACCTGACCCCAGGCAAGGACGAGACTCATGCTTCTTTCCCTTTCCAAGTCTGCTGGACGCTCAGTCCACATGTGCTCCCTCTACACCTTCCATGATCCCTGCTTTCACCTCCTGCGGGCTCCCGTTTGATTTCCAGCCTGCGTGAAGCCAAGGACCCTTTTGGCTGGTCCTGGGGGAGCCCCTCTGGGTGCCCAGACCTGGCCTGCCGGCATCAGAAGAGCCACCGGAAACTCTTTGATCAGATCAGAGCGTTAAATGTATGCCTGATATGGGAACACCCACTTCTCTGTCCGTGCCCTTGGAAGTCAGCCAACGCGATGTGCCTGTGACACGGGGCGAGGACCAGGGAGAAGACGCTGTCAGTCAAGGTCCCCGCCCCTGCCACCGCCTCTGGCCATCCAAGACCTCTAACAGGACCTGACAAGCTGGTGTGTAGGGGACGGTGCCGTGACACTGACATCTGTCCATCCATATCCAGCAAGACGGCCCTGAGCACACCTCCAACAGTACCACGGCGTCTTACAAGCACAGAGTATTTGCAAGGCGCTTCATCGGTGCTCTGCCCGAAACAGAGTGGAGACTCCCAACCTTTTATCATTGGGAAGGGGCGGGGGGGGGGGGGGGAATGTGTAACTGGTGAGTGTTTGTAACGTACTTATTTTGTGCAGAGTTCTGCCCTCCAGGAGCCGGTAAGGATAGGACTTTCCACAATCACTCAGAATGTAAGGCAGATGTGTGATCGAGTGACACTTGTCATTAGGGCAGGAAGGAGGCTGCAAGGTGGAAGAGACAGGAAGCCTGGGTCTCTGAGCAGGGGCCCCCTCCCCATCCATCAGTGTCTAAAGGTGCCACGACTCGATGAGCCAGAAGTCTCATGCCAATGACCTTCGGACTGCTGGTCTCCTGGGAAGTGTTATAGATCTGAACCCTGATCCCAGGGAACAGTAGGACAGGATCCCCCTGTCCTGTGGCCTGAGTCACAGAGGGGGATGGAAAGGCACTGCAGTCAGGGAACAGCCTGCCTTCCAACCCTTTCGACTCCCTCCCCAACTGAGAGAGGGGACTTGGGAAAGCGTGTGGGGCTCCAGCTCCTGGGACAGGTACGCACACACCCTGGGCCGGTGAGGGGAAGGCCTTCCTAGCCCGTGGGGTGAACACTGAGCTTCCCCGGGGAATTTGGGCAGGAATGAGTCACGATAGCAACACAGGCAGGGAGCCCAAGGCTGCTGGGTGCACAGTGGGTGCTCAGGAAAGGCTGGCTGTCCCTCGGGATGTCTGTTATTCCACAGTGAGCGGAAGCCATGAATTTGTGATTTATAATAAGAAATCTTCGTGTACTTGGTTTCGTCCCCAATTCTGGCACAGAGCTTCTAAAACCCTTGCGATTTTCTGTGATGAGAGCAATACAGGTATCTTTTGCCATGTTAATTCGGTGGCTCTGGGACCACACCTAAGGGTGTGGGCTGGCTGCCGACCAGTGGAGCCAACCTTGCGACTAGAGTTGGAGATTTCAGTCCCCACCCCACCCACCCCGCGGTGGAGAGGGGCTGGAAGTTGAATCAATCGTTGATGGCCAATGATTTTTTTTAATATCATTTATTGTCCAATTGGCTAACATACGGTGAGTGCACTGTGCTCTTCGTTTTGAGGGTAGATTCCCATGGTTCATCGTTTACATACAACACCCAGTGCTCATTCCAACGGGCGCCCTCCTCCATGCCCGTCACCCATTTTTCCCCTCTCCCCCACCCCCCATCAACCCTCAGTTTGTTCTCTGTATTTAACAGTCTCTTACGGTTTGCTCCCTCCCTCTCCCTTTGTACCTATTTTTCCCCTTCCCCTCCCCCATGGCCTTCTGTTAAGTTTCTCAAGTTCCACCTATCAGTGAAAACATATGTTATCTTTCTCTGCCTGACATTTCACTTAGCATAACACCCTCCAGTTCCATCCACGTTGCTGCAAATGGCCAGATTTCATTCGTTCTCATTGCCAAGTAGTATTCCGTTGTATATATAAACCACATCTTCTTTATCCATTCGTCAGTGGGTGGACATTTAGGCTCTTTCCAGCATCTGGCTATTGTTGAAAGTGCTGCTATAAACATTGGAGTACCAGTGCCCCCATGCATCAGCACTCCTGTATCCCTTGGGTAAATTCCTAGCAGTGCTATTGCTGGGTCGTAGGGTAGTTCTATTTTTAATAGTTAATGGCCAATGACTTAAAAAAAATCAATCGATCCTCTGCAGTGAAGCCGCCATAAATACCCCAAAGGACAACATTCAGCGCTTCAAGGCTGGTGAGCAAGCACAGATTCAGAGAGGGTGGTGTGCCCGGAGAGGGCGCGGAAGCTTCGAGCTCTTCCTGCGTCCGTCTGGCTGTTTCCGAGTTACATCTTTTTATGATGAACCGGCAATACAGTACGTACAATGCTTCTCTGAGCTCTGGGAACCGCTCTGGAGAGTTAATGGAACCCAAGGAGGGGCTCGTTAGAATCCGCAACCTACAGCCACAGCTCAGAAGCCCGGGTGACAGATCTGGGACGTGTGACCGGCGTCTCCGAGGGGAGAATGTGGCAGTCTTACAGGACTGAGCCCTTAACCTGTGGGATCTGCAGGGAGATGGTGTTGGAATTGAGTCGAATCATAGGACATCCAGCTAGTCTCTGAGAATTGCTTGCTGGGGGAGGGAGGGGAGGCAGGGGGGAGAACCACTCACTGGAATTAGGTGCAGAATCTTAGAAGGCCCTTCACTCCACCACCGCTTACGAGGCAGACCAGGCATCTCCACTCCAGGTGCCCACTCAAGGTTGGCCTCCGTGTGGCCAGCTGAGACGTGGATCCCCACTCCCTGTGAGCTGCCAGTGGATGCCAACTGGGGCCCTGCTGTCACAGTGTGGGTTCTTCAGAGAAGCAGAATCAAGAGGATCTATAGATACGTAGAAAAGGGCTCATCGTGAGGGACTGACTCACGCACTCATGGAGGCTGAGCGGTCCCGCGATCTGCCACCTGCAAGCCAGAGGCCCCGCACGGCCAGTGATTAGGCTGCGGCCCAAACTCACAGGCGTGAGAGCCAGGAGCGCCGATGTCCAAGGGCAGGAAGCAAAGAGCAAAGCCTCCCTTCCTCCTCCTCTTTGTTCTATTTGGGTCTTCCACATAGTGGAGATGCCCGCCTGCCCTGGGCACCAGCTTCTTCGCTCAGTCTACCAAGTCAAATGCTAATCTCTTCTGGAAACGCCTTCACAGATGCGCCCAGAAATAAGGTTTTACCAGCTACGTGGCCAGGCCTTTGCCCAGCCAAGTCCACGCATAAAACTGACCTTCACACCTGGGATGGAGGTTGCCCCCTGACCAGCATGGGCCACCCCCTTCCCAGCCCCCTTTTGCACATTCCCCCCAACCCCTTCCAGCTCCCGTCCCAACCCCTGCTCGTCTCTCTGCCTCCCGCCATCTCTGTCTCTCTCCCTCAATCCGTGTGTGCGTGTGTGTGTGTGTGTGTGTGTGTGTGTTTTACCACCTTTCTCCTTATGCCACTCTTTAACCATCACCCCCCCTTTTACACTCGGGGGTTGGATCCAGCCTGCCGCTTCCTGGGGGCCAGTGACTTCATCTCTCCGCTCCCTCACCTGTAAGGGAGAACAAGAGCTACCCCCAGACCCTGAGACCGACTCCATCACCGTTCCCCAGACAGACCCAGCATGTTCCCGCCTGCCCCTTCCTCCTTCCCTGCCGGGAACACCTTGCCTGGAGTAGCACCTCAAGCATCCGTCACGCTCCAAGCCCCCCTGCTTCCTTTTCCTTGCTAAGACTAACTCTCCACCTGAGAGGACACTAGACATCTGTTCATCCCTCTGCTGTCTGTCACCCGCCGAGAAGGTGAACTTTTCACCACGAGGCCTTTGACTGCCCCGTCCCTTGCTGTATCTCTAGCCCTTCAAACAGTGCCGGGCACACAGCGGGCACCCTACCAATCCCTGTGCGATGGTTGAGTCACGTCTGCAAACGCCCATCGGCAGGTGCCCAGTGAAGACAGAGACAGTGGTGACAACAGTAGTGACGAAAATTCAGTGAAAACTCAAGGGCCTGGGGTGGGGGATGTCCCCAGATGACGGCACCTTCCCCGCAAGTGGGTAAGGAGGAAATCTTCTACTCCCTCCCTAGAGCTGGCCCGACTGGGGCCTCAGAGGGAATCATCCCAAAGGCTTGGTGTTCCAAAGGCCCAAGACCGGAGAGCGACATTTGGGAACAAACTGAGTCCTGAGAAGTAGAATCGGTGGGGAACACACACTGGGTTTGCTACATCTCAGGGTGACAGAGTGCCAGGCTGGAACCATTTGAGGACTCCCCCGGCCGGCCTCCTCAGTCCCCTGGGGCTAGGCCTCCAACACTTCCGGCTCAATACCCCACCCTGTGACGGCCCCAGCTCGGCCTGTGCAGCTGACCCGCGGGGAGGTCACAGAGACTAGTGGAAAGGACTCAATCTCGAAACGGAGAGTCCAGGGGCCCGGCTCTCACCCTGCCTCTGCCAAGCGTCCTCACACGGGCTCTCAAGTCCAGCCAATCTCCAGCCACACGCCCCTGTGATGTTTCCTTCTTGCTTTGGCCTCTGCGACATTCATAAATGGGTTTTTTAATTTATTTATTTCGAGAGAGAGAGAGAGAGCGAGAGAGCATGAGCAGGGGAAGGGCAGAGAGAGGGAGAGAGAGAATCTCAAGCAGCCTGGAGCTCAAACGCACAAACCGTGAGATCATGACCTGAGCCGAAAACCAGGAGCCAGACGCTTAACCGACTGAGCCGCGCAGGCGCCCCTGGCCTCCGTGACATCCAGATCCGACGTGCAACCCCTTCTCCCTGCCCCCTCCCCCTGGTAAAGCTATGGGACTTGATAGCCTGGATCCCCGCATGCTGCCCTCATTCTTCTCTTCTATTTTTATTTTGCCTTTTGCCTGATTCACCCCTCTCTTATTCTTTATTTTGGTGGGTGGTTTCTATCTTGTAAGCTGCCTGAGCTACTTGCGGAATGAGACGGGGAACAAGCAAACCAGTAAACAAGGAGAGCTCATAGCAACAGCCAGCATTCACCAGCCGTTTGCTGCGAGATGGACACAACACTAAGCCCGTTCTCCTGCGATCATTTACCTCATCTTCCCAAAGCCCGTTACAGCAAACCTACCAGAAGACCTACGATCAAATCCTTTTTTTGTAGATCGAGAAGCAAGACCACAGAGTTTAACCTTGATCGGCCGCCCACGGCCCCCCGGGTGAGACCGTTAGCACACTGCAGATCAGGTCTGGAGAAAACGAATCTGGCTGTGCCCCGTCCTCCACACCGTCCCGTTTGCATGATCTGAGTTGCACGCTAGGGCCCTGCCCCGTCTCACCGACGCCGGGCCCTCTGAGGTACAGCACCCTGTGCGTGCGTGGCCTCCTATCTCCATACGCTGCACCCGCCAGGGCCTCGGAGCCGCCAGGGCAGGTGCCGGACATGGATGGGGACCACTGAGCAGGAGCCGGGGCCCAGGCCTCCCGTACTTCCCACTGGAAGCGAGGTGATCACGGTCCACTCGTCCCAGACCCAGAAAAGCTCCTAAGCCCCTACGAAAGCGTCAAGTGCCTTCACGTGTCTGATTTCCAGGGCCGACCTCCACTTTTCCCACAGCGCCAGCTTCCCTTCCACGCGGACTGAAGGTCCGTCCGTACGGCAAGTAATCGAATCTGCGTGGGGACTGTGTTTGTGGGTGCCCCGGGCTCCCCACACCCTCCCAGGAGGCCCACCCGCCCCCCATCTTGCACGCATCCACACTCACGCACGCGGACACACGCAGACAGCACACGTGAACGCACACACGTGCACACACACGTGCACACACACCACCCACATACACGTCCCCCCTTTGACTCCCTCCCTGGAGCTGAACCATCGGGCCACAAAGACTCGGGCGCGTACAAGCTTCTAAATGGTCTGCCAAAACTCGCACGGGGAGCTCAGGCCGTATGGAAATCAGATTGAGTCCTGGAACACACGTGGGGAGAAAACACACACAGGTCATGTCTACGCAGTACCAGAGACCGCTCTCACTGGTACATGGAATCCTTAGCTGGAAATCCGTCAGAAAATACACGATGCTGGGCGGAACATTCCAGATACGCTCAAATCCCTGCCGGCTGGTGTGCAGATGTGAGTAGCAGACAAGTCAGCAGGAAGGTGGGCTTCTTTTACTCGGGTGTGGACTGGGGCCGGAGCAGAGACTGAATCAGATCTGGGGGGCGGGGGGAGGGGGTGTCTCTGCTAATCTCCAGACAACTGGCCCCTGTTACAGATGACGACACTGACTCACAGAGGCCCACTGTCCACCGTCTGCCAGCTTGAGGCAGGCAGGTCAGTCTGGAGCCTCCCCAGAACCCAGGATCCCCATACCTCTGAGGACTTCTGGAATTTTCTTTCAGGCTGAGAGACCCCCGGTGCCCTCCTCACTCTTTTCCTTCCCAGGCTAGTCGAGCCTGACACCCACATAAGAGCAGAGAAGAGGCACCCTCTCCGGAGAAGAGCCCTGGGCTGGGTGATCTGCTCCCATCTCAGGCCCTTGTTTCCCATCTGTAAAATGGGAGGGTTGGACAGGTTCCCTTCCAGCTCTGCTGCCCCCTGACCCTACTCCACCCCACGGAGCCATCACGGCTGTGACACTCACGAAGTCTGCCCTCTGTTGCCTTTATGTCCCCCCTTCTGAGAAATTGTTTCTCTAGCTTCCTCCCGTCCCACAGAAAAGCCCGAAGTTCTACCACTATCCCAGCCTCTTGGTCTTGGGGAAAAGACCGTTAGGAAAAATAGCTCACAAACTCTAAGAAACCAGAGCCCCGGAGCGTCTGGGTGGTTCAGTCAGTTAAGCGTCTGATTTCGGCTCAGGTCATTTCACGGTTTCGTGAGTTCGAGCCCCCCCTCGGGCTCTGTGCACTGACTGCACAGAGCCTGCTTGGGATCCTCTCTTTCTCTCTCTCTCTCTCTCTCTCTCAATGCCCCTCCCCTGCTTGCACTCTCTCTAAGTAAGTAAGTAAGTACATAAATAAGAAACCAGAGCCCAAAGAGGCCCAACATGCTGAGCCCAACAGAGTGACAGGAAACGGTTAAGTCCAACCCCCAAACCTCGTCATCTGACTCCCAGCTCAGCACCCTCCCCGAGTCACCTCCGCTGCCTCTGGGGCAGATCCTCACAGGGCTGAGATGGGCACACACTCAGCCTGTCCTCATCCCAGCCCCCTGGGACCATGGGTCTGGCACATGCACCTGTTCCCGAATGTTCACTAAATGAAGAAAACGAGCCCTGTGTGGGAGACACCCCCGTGCACTGACTCGGCCAAGTCTCGGCCAGCCCTCGGCGCCATGCCTGCCCCGGTGGGACCCATGCCTCGTGAACTTAGTCCACCCTCCGGGACACCATCCAGGGCCTCAGCTCACGGTACCACACCCCTCTCCACTCCCGACGGGGGCTACCCTGTCACCATGGGGCACAAGACACTCCAGACCCACACCCTTGTTACCCGTCCTGAGCTTCTCACCCCATCCCCTCTCCCCGCTGCCCCACCACCCTGAGCTGTTGCCCTCACCACCGGGCCTTTGCACAGGCTGTGCCCTCTGCAGGGAGTGCCCTCTCCCCTCCTCTAGAAAGCCGCCAACCCCCAGTGTGAGTTCACTGCTCTTCCCCCATGAGCTCCGGGAGCACTTTGCACTGGGCTCTGAGAGAAAGCATCTTTCATCAGTTTGTTTGTCAGCCACTGGTTCCTCTGGGTCCCTGCAGGACCATGGGCTCCCCTCCTGAGGTCAGTGAGACCCCCAGCCTCGGTCCCCACAGCAGCCCCTCCAACCTGCCTCTCTACCTCACTGCTTTTTTCTCAGTGTTTCCCACTCCACTCTGAGACCCCGAGCGAGAGGAACCTGCTCCCCAGTGTCCAGAACACAGCCTGGCCACGAGGTGCCCATCAACCCTGTCGACTATTTTTATTAGAATCGTTATTTTCATATCTCGAAGAAAAAGGAGAGGGACCAGATGCTTCCTTTTCTAGCCGAACACGTTTAGCTCATTTTTCTCCGGTCCATCTCTAGGCTAAGGGAAGGCATTTCCAAACCCGCCCCCAGGGATAAAGGAAAGGTTGTGACCTCAGAAAGAAAGGGTCATCCAAGTCAAATGTTCTATAAGAGGAGAGAAGCAAATCAGGTTATCACCCACACGGGGACAAAAACCAGAAACAGGGCCATCCCCACCCCAAAAGCAGCTGAGGGGATACCTGGGCGGCTCAGTCAATTAAGCGTCCCACTCGACTTCAGCTCAGGTCACGATCTCGCAGTTTGTGAGTTCAAGCCCCGCATCGGGCTCTGTGCTGACAACTACTGGGAACCTGCTTGGGATTCTCTGTCTCCTCTCTCTCTGCCCCTCCCTGATTCATGTTCTCTCTCTCTCTCTCTCTCTCTCTCTCTCTCTCTCTCTCTCTCTCCCAACAGTAAATAAACTTTAAAGAAAAAAAAGGCAGCTGAGAAGGCAGGTCCCCCACTCGTGGACGTGCCTGTCACCCAAAGCCAGACCGGCCATCAGAGCCCTCCCTTTGGTGGAAACGAAACAGACCCCGGGCAATGTTCTCCCAGTGTGGCCAAGCCACAGCTCAAAAGGGATGGCTCCCACCCACGGAGCCGCTTTCCGGACAAAAAGGAAGACCACACTGGGGCACGGACAACTCCCCGGCAAAGCTAAAGGATTTCCAGGGAGCCGGATGTCTTCCCCAGACGCTGCTTGGGGGTCGGGCAGGCGTGAGCAAGCCTGCTTCTCTGCAGGCAGGGATCTCAGCCCCGGAACCCTGCCAGCCCAGACCCCGGGCGTCCTCGGGCTGGAACGGGGGCCCTGCTGGCCCTGCGGGGTCCTGCCTGGAACATCTGTTCCGACACAGTGTGAGGCATGTGACCACGAGACCCCTATTAGCGCGAACAGTTCGGCAGGAATGTGCCGTCACCTTCCTATCGCAGCCAAGAGCAGGAGCGCCAGGCCACTGAAAGTCATCGCCAAATATGCTGCCACATTCGCCCGTGCACGTGCGCCTGGAAGGGAGGTAGTTAACGCCCAGTGGGGCAAAAGTGGGCACGTGCTTCCCCTTCCTCTCCCAAGGACTGTCCTCAGAAGCAACAGCCGACAGCCGCTGGCACGCCTGTCCCCTCCGCCCAGCCCTCCCACCCCACATCAAGAACAGGCCTCCACAGGGGCACCTGGGTGGCGCAGTCGGTTAGCGCCCAACTCTTGCTTTCAGCTCAGGTCACGATCTTCCAGGTTCGTGGGTTCGAGCCCCGCATCGGGCTCCGTGCTGACAGTGTGGAGCCTGCTCGGGATTCTCTGTCTCCCTCTCTCTCTGCCCCTCCCCCACTCACGCTGTCTCCGTCTGCCTCAAAATAAGTAAGTAAACTTAAAAAAGAACAGGCGTCAGCCATGCTGCACCCCCAGCAGCGGCCACCGCAGCCGCCTCCACAAGCAGGCCCTGCCCTCCCGGCTCCCTCTCTGCCTTGTCCCTCTTGCTCCCTGGGACCCCACTTTCCGCTAAAAAGGAGACCCCTGCTCTCCCGAGTAGGCTCTGCACTCACGGGACATTGACTGCGCCCCTGTTGCACACCAGGCACTGTGCCGGGCACCGTGAGGGCCAGGAGCCACAGCATCCAGCCCCCCTCCTCTCTAGGGGCTGGCGGACCCAGGGGAGAGCAGACACGCAGAGAAATGGTGACGAGGAGGCTGGTTACACCCAGTTCATCCTTTCCTGCTAGATTTTCCATCTGGGTAACAAAGCCCGTTGAACATACGCGGCTGGAGCTGAGAGGCTTCTCCAGACCCAGGGTCGGCCTCCCTGCCTCCCTGCCCGCCCCACGTGGCTCCCCCCGGGGGCTGCGATTTAGGGCCCAAAAAGGCCCATGGCATCACCCGATCACCCATTCAGACTCCTCTTCCCAAAGACAATGACATCATTTTGTAGAAATGTCTTTGGGATAAGGAACAGCGGGGGGAGCAGGAACAGAGACTCTGCCTCAGTTTTTCCATCTACGAAATGGGTAGACGGTAGCTAATAATCATAACTTCCTGCCCCAAGTTAAAAATGAGATCACGCATGACGTATTTAGCCCAGGACCTAGTACGCAGCAAGTGCTCAATAAATATTTATCGTCATCATCTGCCTGTTTGTTCCCCGAGCACACACATGTGCAAACGCACACATACAGCAGTGAATCAGATTGTGCATCCCCATGAGAATCAAGTCTCCACTCTCTCACAGGCCCTGCATAAGCTGGGCCCCGCCATCTCTCTGACTTCATGAGGGGCCACTCCCCCATCAACTGTGCTCCAGCCATGCTGGCCTTCTCACACGCCAGGCTCCCCTCCACCCCAGGACCTTTGCACTTGCTGTTCCGTGCGCTTCCCCCAGATGGCCGGCCAGCTTCTCATCCATCAGGTCATAGCCGGCACAGACTATCTTCCCGCCCACCTGCTTCTCCTCTTCCCTCTCCAGGGCCCCATCCTCATTTTATTCATTTTATTCCCCCTTGGAACAGCCCCACCATCTGAAACATGCCGGTTCATTTACCGGTCTACTTGTCTCGTGCTGCCTCCCCACTTGGCTACCAACCCTTCGGGAGCTGACCCAGTATCCATCTACACAGCAGGCCCTCCGTAAATGTGGCTGTCTACGCAGACGGACAGGGTGCCGCTGGGCTGCTCTGTCTGGATTAGCAGGGCAGACAGTGAGCCCTTCTAGAACAGAGAGAAACAGGCGCCACCTCCCCATCCTGCCCCTCTGGGCTGAGCTGCTGGAGAGGTGGTGGCGAAGGGGAGGGAGGCGTGAGGGGAAATGGGAGGCCTGGGTCTCCAACACACACACACACACACACACACACACACACTGGCTCTGAGAGCCCTGCAATCAGGCGCCTGGGAGCAGAGCCCTTCATGACGCGGTCAGGCAGTGGGCAGAAGGGCTCTGGAGGGGCCATCTCAGCCCCAAGGAGGAGGGTTAAGCCAAAAAAACCACTGCCTCTCCCACTGCCCAGCTGCACAGGGACGCCCCTATCCAGTCCATCACTTATTCTTTCGACCGCGGATGTGCCAGAAAGATCTTCGCCTTCCAAGGCTCCTGTTCCCAGCCGAGGCCCGACGGGTCACTCCGGCCCGCCAAAGCTTCGGGGGTCCCGAACGATCATCGCTCCACAGACCACGGCGAACTACACCTTGGGCTGTGCCTGCGCCGTGCCCCACGGTCTGCACGTGCAGCCACGTTTAACGCTGCCCCACATCCTGGTGGTGGGGACAGAAGCAAGGGCTGCAGGGACGGGGATGTGGCCGATAGCTGCTGCCCGGCTCAGGGACAGCAGACCCTCGCTCCCGCCCCACCGTGGGACACGGCAGGCGCGCAGGCCGCAGGCCGGGGTCTTCCCGGGAGCCGAGCACAGGGAGCCTGCAGACCTTTTCCACGAATCAAGAGAGACACCTGGTGGCTGTCAGGAGCGCCCCCAGTAATCTGCTCAGCCTGCTGGTGACTCAGCCTGGCCTTCTGGTCCTCGGCCCTGGCCCAGCTGCCTCCAGTCCCCAGCCTGCCACCCCCGCCCCTTCCCAGGGGCCAGCTGTCTTCCCGAACGACTTCAGAAGTCCTGCCACGCTGGCGGGATCTCAGCTCTGGGACCCCAAACCCCGTGGAGCCCTGGTGTCCTCAAGTGAAAACGGTGGTCCTGCCACAGAGCTAGAGAATGAGGTCAATAAATCTCTTTCTTTTTTTTAAGCTTATTTCTTTCTTTTGAGCGAGCGAGAGAGAGGAAGAACCCCAAGCAGGCTCCGAACTGTCAGTGCAGAGCCAGAGGCGGGGCTCGAACTCACCAACTGTGACATCACGACCTGAACCAAAATCAAGAATCAGATGCGCTTAACCAACGGAGCCACCCAGGTGCCCCTAGATAAATATCCTACTAGTAGAATTTCCAGGAACCCGTCAGAAGCCTGGCCCTGAGTCCAGGAGGCCCTGCGCCCCCCCCCCCCGTGACCCCGGGAGGGTCACCTCCCCAGAGAGAGAGAGAGAGAGAGCGAGAGCACAAGCGGGCCCCACACTGTCAGTGCAGAGGCCAGCTCGGGGCTCGATCTCAGGAACCATGAGATCATGACCTGAGCCGAAATCAAGAGTCGGACGCTTAACCCACTAAGCCATCCAGGCGCCCCAGGCTGGTTTTTTCAATCGTGGCAAAATACACATAACATAAAATGTAGCACCTTAACCATCTTCCAGTGCCTAGTTCAGTGGCATTAATCCATTCGCGCTGTTGTGCCCCCGTAAACACCCTCCGTCCCCAGGACTTTTTCGTCTTCGCAAACAGAAACCCTGTCCGTATTCACCGTTCACCCCCCACCCTCCCTCCTGGTCCCCCCACCCCCACCACTCTGCTTTCTGTCTCCAGGAATTTGACTACTGAAACCGTGAATTAAGTTGCACGCATTCGATGGGGATGGGATCTCTCCAGTCCCTCCACTCGGTCACATTCTGTCCCCAGCACCCAGCACTGCCCGCCCAGGAGAACGGTGCACACAACTGGAGGCCCGGTTGTCCCTGCATCTCCCAACCGTTCTCGGAGCCTCTGCAGAGTCAACTGATGACACATCTGGGGAGAACACAGCCGCGCCCTCTCGGAGCCGAGTCTGGAACCAGTGAGGAAACCGCTCACCAGTCATAAAGCAAAACGTTTACGCACTTCCACGATCGTGATGTTGCTGTTCGAAAACATTTGGGGAGCTAGGAGGGCAGGGGTATTTATTTAGTTGGGGAAATGAAGGAGGCTTCCCCGAGGAAGTTTCTTGTGGACCGAACCCTCTGAAAAGAGGAAGAGGGTCGGAAGACGGAGGCAGAACCAAGAGGTATTGGCCTCTCGTTACTGCCGTAGCAAGTTCCTACCAGGGCAATGGCTGAAAACCGTGGGGACCTGTCCCTCCTCCGGTTCTGGAGGTCAGAGGTCCTAAAATCGAGAGGTTAGCGAGGCTGGCTCCTTCTGGAGGCTCTAGAGGAGAACACATTTCCTCGGCATGGCCAGCTTCTAGAGGCTACCTCCACTCCTTGGCTCATGGTGCCTCCTGTGTCTTGAAAGCCAGTTCAGTGTAGCTTCTCTCTCTCTCTCTCTCTCTCTCTCTCTCTCCCTCTACCCCCCCACCCCCACCCCATCATCACATCTCTTACTCTGTCTCCAATAATCCTGTTTCCTTCCTTTCTTACAAAGGACCCCTGTGGCTACTTTGAGCCCACGTGAATGACCCCCTATCCATCCCAGGGAATGTGATAGCCACCACGGTGTGGCGAGGTCGCATTTAATCCTCCTGTCACCTTAGAAAGTGAGCCGTGCAGTGGTCACCTCACTTCTCACGTGGACAGAGCACAGGAAGCGGGCACTCAGCGCCGTGCCTGCCCCGTGGTGAGACCTCAGCAGACGGCGGCGGGGAGGGTGATGCGGCAGCAAAGGCGGTCCCCCGTTGTAGGTGTGCCCCCCTCCTTCCATCCACTAGCCTCCCCCCCAACAGCAGGGCGACGAGCCATCCCCACCCCGACCACTCGCCAGCTTCCTCCCGCCCCACAGCCCAGCCCTCTCCTGAGCCTCCAGCCTCCAGATTCCAAGCCCATCATCCCGAAGCAGCACCAGCTTCCACTGGAATGTATGGAAACCCAACGAATTCGTGATGCCCCCCTACCTGCTGAATCAGAAACGCGGGGGGTGGAGCCACACTCCAGGTTTAACAGGCTCTCTGGGCGGTTCTGATGCTGCTCAAATAAGAAGCTGCTTCCTCTTCGGGCCCCTTCTTACCCTCCCGACCCAGAGCTCAGCTGGGCTCCTTCAGGGCCGACCTCTTGTGTCTCCACTCCTCCACGGTCAGACTCCTCCCGCTACTGGGCCTCGAGGAAGGCCCTCACCACTGCACCCCACAGGGCCTTTGCACAGACCTCGTAGGGGCAGGCGATGTCCTCCAGCTTCTCTCTGGCCTGGGAGCAGGAGCAAGACCTTGGCCTAGCTAGCACTCTCCCCAGCACTCTGTGCGTGTGTGCATGCTAACGTGTGTGCACGTGTGTGCGTGTGGGAGCGCGTGCACGTGAGCATGGATGCGTGTGCACCTGTATACGTGTGTGTGGTGTGTGCACGTGTGTGTGGTGTGCATGCATGTGCACGCGTCCCCCCCCCCCACACACACACACACTCCAGGCTGCAAACTGCTCCGGGGCAGGGAGCGAGTCCCAGCAGCGGACCCAAGCAGGAACAGAGAACGGATGCTAGTCGGCCAGACGTTAAGCACAGGCGACGCGAACGAGGCGACCTGGATGTCACCGACCCACTCGTGCGGGATTCCGGGCACGCTCTAGGGACGGAGAAGGGGCACTGACCTTCCTCACCACCGCGGTGGCCCCTTCTTGGGTGGCTTTGGAGGCCACGGCACGGCTGACGGGCGAAGAGGAGGGCGGGCTCCGTCCGTCCTCGGCGCTGGGACGGGGCGGCCACGGGCGCCATCCCGCGCCGGAGCCACGACGCTGCTGCCTGCGAGAGCTGCCCGAGCAGCGAGCGGGCCGGGCTTCTTCGGTGGCGCTCCACCCGTGCTCCACGCGGCCCGAGCGTGTCCGCGGAGGGGCGGGGCGGGCCCCAGAGAGGGTGGCCTCCAAGCCCCCACCCGCCCGGGCCTTGCGTCCTCCACAGCATCCCTGCGTGTCCCGGGAACCGGTTCCAGAGCCAGAAGGGGCGCCCCACCGAGCAGGGGCAGCAAGGGCGAAGCCGCCGCGTGTGCTGCCCGGGCCACGCTCCGTGGACCTCCGTCCCCACCCCACCCCTGCAGGGGCTTCTCGGAGGGCCCAACACGTTCCAGGTGCTTCCGGTTACTGCAGTCCTGTCCCAGCACCGCTCGTCTTCTCTTCTTCCCGCCAAGGGCCTCGAGGCGGGGCCGGAGGGCGCTCTTCTGGGTGCTTCCACGGCCCTGGCCCCTCTGCCGTGTTCGGGGTGCCAAGAAGGAGCGGTTGCCTTGGTAACGAGCAGCCCCCCGCCGGTGGGTCCCGCTCGGATGTGGTCTTCCTCCTTCGTGGCGGTCCCTGCCAAGGCGGCGCAGGCGTCGGTCAGGACGAGGAACGGCCGCGGCCGCCGGCGCCACCAGGCCCCTCAGCGGCGTCCCCACCCCCCTCCCCCCACCACGCCACGGGCTGGTGCGCATGCGCCGTGAGCACGCGCCGTCCTCCGCCCGTCCGGGTGCGGCTCCGGCAGAAGCCAAGAGACCAAGAGACGGAGCAGGCACAGCCACCGGGCTTTGCCTCGGCCCAGAAGTGACTCAGTCACCCGGCCGAAATTAGTCAATGGCCCCAACTGAACTTGAGGGAACGCTAGAAGCGCCTCGTAGACTGCGGAGCGAGCCCTGTGTTTACCCAGGGTGCGCGGCGGTATAAGTAAAGCTGCACGCAGCCTGCTCCATGCTGGGGGCAGCCACAGAGAGAGGGACAGCCAGTGGGCGATGCTCCCAGCCCCTCGCACACCCAGGCTCGAGTCCTCCTCCACCTTCTGCCCGTGGAGCTAGCCACGGAATCCCTGGGGTCTCCTCCCAGAGCCGCAGAGAACTGGGCCGGGGCGGGGGGCGGGGGGGGTCGTCTCGCCCCTGCAGAATTCCCTACACCGGAAGGTCCGCAGCCACGTCAATTTTTCCCAATAAACCCACCAGCCCATTGCAGGCCAGTCTGATGGCAGGGCTAGAGCCCACGAGCTGACTCACAGCTTAGCAAGGGCAGGAGCGGGGAGGGCGCCCCCCGCCCCACCGCCGCCCCCAACCTCCTCCAGTGAGCTTTTCCTGCTCTCTCACTCGCTCCGGGGACAGGGGAGGGAAATGCCACAGGGAGGCCCTGGAGAAAGCCCTTTACCTCAAGTTATGCCCCTTCCCTTCCCCTCCACCGTCAGATGCCATAGACCCAAGGAGGGGCGGGAAGCAAAGACTGCATACCTTGGAGATACTGCCGGTTTGGGTGCAGACCATTATGATAAAGCGAATATGGCAATAAAACAGGTCAAGTGGCTTTTTTGCCTTCCCAGTGCGTGTAAAAGTTATGTTTACACTAAACTGTAGCCTATTAAGTCTGCAATAGCATTATGTCTAGAAAAACAATGGACAGATCTTAATTTAAAAAATACTTTGTGGGGTGCCTGGGTGGCTCAGCCAGCTAAGCATCCAACCCTTGGTTTTGGCTCAGGTCATGATCTCAACACTCATGAGTTTGAGCCCCACATTGGGCTCCACGCTGACAGCTCAGCGTCCGCTTGGGATTCTCTCTCCCCCTTCACTCTCTCTCTCTCTCTCTCTCTCTCTCCCCCTACCCCACTTGTGCTCTCTCTCAAAATAAATAACTTTAGTAAGTTTTTCAATACTTTATTGGTAAAAAATGCTAACCATCATCTGAGATGAGAGGGAGTCATAATCACCGGTCACAGATCGCCGTAACAAATACACTAACGAAAAAAATGAGCAATGTTGCGAGAATGACCCAAATGTGACCCCGACGCACGAAACGAGCAAATGCTGTTGGAAACGTGGCACCGAACGACTTGCCCGACACAGGGCTGCCACAAGCCATCAAGCTGTAAAAAACACAGCATCCGCAATCCGCACCAGAGGGAAGCACGCTGAACCGGTGTGCTTGTACCATCCGTCTCCAAGGGGGTGGGTGGCCCCAAAAATCTACAGCTCTCCGTGCAGTGTGAGGGGCTTCCCCCGGCCAGAGCAACAGAAAAAAAAAATCCTGGCTAGCCTGTTCCACCATATCCGCCTTCCGTGTGAGATCTTACCAGAGTGACACGTTCTGTAATTAGCAGAAAAGGGTCACACAACCCGGTGAATGCAGTAAAAACCACTGAGCTGTACGCTCTCAAGGGGCGCACTTATGGTATGTGAATTGTATCTCAACGTTTTGAGAGTGGGTGGGAAAAAGATGTCACCAGAAGACAGGATTCCAAGGCTGGAAAGAGCTGAAAGCCACCAGACTGGCTGCGGGGGGGGGGGGGGCCAGCCACCTGCGCTGCGCACGCGCTGCGGCGGCTGGGGCTCCCTGGGTTATTAATGGGGGACCACTGCCACCTAGTGTTCACACGGATGAACAGCAAGAAAAGGAGGAGACAGGTGGAGGGGAAGCGGCGGGAGGGGGGGGGGTGGAGAGGAAGGCGGGAGAAGGGGCCCAAGCAGCCCACACCCCCGAAAACGTTCACACCTTCCCTCCTCCCGGAACTACACACCAACAGGATGCAGTGGCTCAAAATAGCCAATGCCTGATTCTTGGGTAGCTGTGTAAACAAAACTTGGTGAGTAAGATCCAAACCCACTTCTCTGTGGTTATACTCACAAAATGGGGGCGGCTCCAGGCCCGGAGGGCTCCTGCACCTGCTGTGAGCCTATGGGGTTCCTACTGCTTCTAGAAGCTTCTGTGGTTGTCTTAACCGAAAATGGCGGGCCCATCAGGAATCGCACACTTAGTGCCCACCTGACCAGGTGGGCTCACCCACAGGAGGGGAGCAGGCCAGGTGAGGAGCTGGTACCCTAGTGCCCCTGCCCCGTCTACAGACCACCTGACCGGCTCCAGCAGGACCCCAGGCTCAGGGAAGGGGGGGGGGGCGGAACAGAGCTATTAGTTCACAAGAAGACCCAGAGAGTGAGACAAAATGTAAAATCTTTCAGAGTTTTATTTGCCACCAGCTTCATTTTTTTCATGCAAGGCGTAACTTGCTTGGAAAGCATCAGACCAACCGAACCTGGGGGCCATTCCACAAAATAGCTTCTCAAACGTACCAAGATGAAAAGAAGACAAAGACAGAGAGTTGAACTTGTGCAGGTGAAAGGAAAACAGACACAGGACAAGTAAACGCAGCGTACCGTCTTGGATTAAATGCTAGATCGGGTGAGGGAGAAAAAGATCGCCAGGAAGGACCGTCTGGGGAGAAAATGCCAAAATGTAAATATGTCTGTAGAGTAGACAATGGTATTGTACCAAAGTCGAATTGGACGACAGCATTTTGACGGAGAGCGTGTTTACTCTTATGATACACCCACTGACATATTTAAGGGTCAGAGGCATGAGGTCTAAAACTAACCCTCAACTGGTGAAGGGAAAAAAAAGTCATGTACGTGCTAGAAGCAAAATGTGGCAAAATGTTAATCGTTGGTCTTTATACTATTGTTGCAACAGGAAGTTGGAAATTATTTCAATTTTTTTTTTTTTTTGAAGATAGCAAGATCCAGCCCGGGGGTCCCCAGTTCCCACTCCCAGGGTCAGGTGTGGAACAGGCCAGGCTGGCAAACCCGGGCTGCAGGAGAGGCTCCGGCCTCTGGCTCGCCTCACCTCTTTCTCTGCTCCTTGCTGTCCCTCTGTCCCTCTGTCAGTGGGAGGGTGACCTCCTCCTGTCCTTCCCTGATTCACAGGCCGGTCCTAGGTGCTGTGCCTCACAGGGACAGTCCCAGCCCATGATTAGGTGCCTCCCAGTTCCCAGGTGACCTTGGGTAAGTAATTCCACCCCCTTCGAGTCCTGCTTTCTCTACTAGTAAGATGGGGCAGCAGCTAAGACAAGGTGCCATCCAGGGATGGGGGCAGGGGTGGGGCCTGGGCAGAGAAGCCCTAGGAGGGTCCCATGGCCCTCAGAGTCACCTGTGCAGGGGTGCAGGGAGGGGTGGGAGGAAGGAAGGTACACATCCCTCCCTCCATCACATCAGAGTCTGTACTTGTGTTTTAGCTGCTATGCACCCTGTAAGGTGGGAGATGGGAAGTAAGAGCTAATAAATCCTGACCATGGGCTGGCAATGCCAGTAGGGAAGAGGGGAGACAGGTGCCTCGGCCACCCCCTCCAGATGCGCCAGCTCCAAGAGAAAGCTGATTTTAAGCATCCTTACTGCCTCCCCGGTCATCTCAATACGGGCGGTCACCCCAAACCTCCTTGGCTTCCAGGTCCCAACAAATCCACAGGCTCAACTCCACAGGTTTTCTCTGGCCACACGGAGGAGTTTCCAAGGCATCTGAACTTGACCGGGTCTTCACGTGTTGCGTCCAGCCACCGACTCGCGCTTCCTGCCGGGGCCGAGGCCAGTGGACTCGAGGGTCCGCACGCTTTAGGTTTTAGGGCCCCGAGCTAGAAACCAGGTCAGCCCAAGCACCTCTCCGATCCGCTCGCCCCACATCCGATCCGTCTCTCAAATTGGTCCGCAACCCAGAGCTCTCCTGCATCCCTGCTGCAAGGTCCTCGGGCACATCTCCTGCGGCAACTTCGGCATCACCCGTCCGCTCCCTGGTCTTGCCTCCGAGCTGCATTCATACTGTGGCACCATCCACCTAAACGCACGCGTCTGAACCTGTCCCTCTTCCTTTTAGAAATGTTCAGCAGTGCTCAGGCTCCACCCCACCTCGGCATGCTTCGTACAAAGGAAGAATATCCCAGAAACTGTTTACAGGTATTTTATATCACGCTCCTTGTTCACTGCCTGGGGGGGGGGGGGGGGGGGGGGGGGGGGTTATGTTTCGGGTCCGCACATATCACTTAAAATTCCAAATACACGTATATGGGGGCAGCCAGCCTGCTCAAGTCTTTTCCCCACGGCGGGGCACAGTCTGAAAATTGATCACCGCCTCAGGCTGAAGACAGACTCTGCTTTGCCCAAAGCCATCCAGTGATGGAGCCAGGTGTCAAGGTTCCAGACTGTCCGACTCCAAAATCAGCACATCCTCCCGGCTACCAGGCTTTCCTGGAAAAGGCAGAAAAGTCAGGAATGAAGTGAACTGTTAGTGGGTGCAGAAAGCACCCACTGTGAATGGAGGGACCCCAGCCGTGAGGAGGGGTCAGGGCTCAGCCTCGGCCCCTGACCTCCCCGTGGAGGACGGAGGGGAAACGGACTGCACTGTTTCTCAGATCAGGACAGTTTGCTTTGCTTTGCTTTTCCTTTTTCAAGTGTATTTATTTATTTTGAGAGAGACAGAGACAGTGCAAATGGGGAAGGGGCAGAGAGAGAGAGAGAATCCCAAGCAGGCTCCATGCGCCCAGGGCAGAGCCTGACGTGGGGCTCGAACCCACAAAACTGCAACATCATGACCTGAGCCGAAATCAAGAGTCGGATGCTCAACCGACTGGGCCACCCAGACGGCCCCAGGACAGTTTCATTTTCAGGTAAGCCCATCTGTTTCTCCCAGGGAAAGAATCTTAAGAAGTTATAATCACAAAATCCATGAAGCTATGTGTTACCATCTACTATTCTTTGTGGAAAGAATAAAGCTATACAAAATTTGGCCCTCCTGGAAAATTCTGGATTTGCCCACCAGCTTCAGCCTCTAGACGAGTATAAATCCCATGGACTGCTCAGTTCCAGCCACCCCCAAAAATGTCAGAAATTGAAACCACCTGAGGGGACTCTGGTCTGGGTAGGCACCGTGGTGAATGCACTGGGGGTACTTTTGTTTGTTTGTTTGTTTTTATTTTTGACAGAGAGACAGAGTGCGAGCAGGGGAGGGGCAGAGAGAGAGGGAGACACAGAATCCGAAGCAGACTCCAGGCTCCGAGCTGTCAGCACAGAGCCCGATACGGGGCTCGAACTCACAAACCACGAGACCATGACCTGAGCCAAAGTCAGACACCCAACCCACTGAGCCACCCAGGCGCCCCAGCACTGGGGGGTACTTTTTAAAGTTGCTCTGAACTCACCGTGGAAAGTAATTTATGATGTAGACCACAGTCCGCCGTGGCCACTCACGCAAGCTGACACTGACATGCAAACCATCATTTCCATCAGGCTTCAGTTTTGCACCTTAACTTGCGGGCCACATGGAAGATAAACAAAAAATATGATTATTTAAAATTTTAATTTAAAATGATTTGGGGGGGGGGGGGGGGCGCCTGGGTGGCCCAGTCGGTCAAACGCTGACTCTTGATTTCGGCTCAGGTCCTGATCTCGCAGTTCGTAAGTTCGAGCCCCGTGTCGGGCGTGGAGCCTGCTTGGGATTCTGTCTCTCCCCCCTCTCTGCCTCCCCCACTCGTGCTCTCTCTCTGTCTCCCAAAATAAATAAGTTAACTTTAAAATGAGTTTTTAATTTGTTTTCCCAGAGACCACGTACAAATACAGCCTGGTTCACAACCCCAGCTCGGGGCCACCTTGGTGTTACCTGAAGGGACACGTGGTGGCTGTCATTATAGGCTCTCGCTCACATCCCCTGGCTTCCTCCGCTCAGACTCCAGCCTGGGGGCTTCTGTGCCCTGTTTGCCAAGTGGGCAGACTGGGGCCGGGGGCCTGGACCAGCATAAAAGCCTCTGTCAAGTCTCCTTTCTCCTCGGCATAAAGTGTGGCCACTACCCCCTGGGTCCGTGAGGTTTCTGACCGTGAGCGTTCTGCCCGGCGGACTGGGACTTTAGGGGATAAGACCCAGTGACTCTGGGTGGACCTCTCTGGACAGAAAGGACAAGGCCCTGCCCTCTCACAGCCCCATCAGCTCTGTGGCCAACCTGGGGAGAACCACGGGAGCAAGAAGTGTCCGTTTGCCCCCACAGATGAGCACTCAGACTCCTGAGACAGATGGACAGACGGATGCATACAGACACAAACAACTTCCCAGCAAAGGTCCGCTGTAGGTGGGGGTATTATTTATTCCCATCTTACAGATGAGGAAAGTGAGGGCACAGAGAGGTTGAGTCACTGGCCCAAGGTCACACAGGCAGGAGTAGAAGGGCCATCTCAACAAGCCTGCTTATCAACTCCCAGCTGAGCCCCCTCCACAGGCAGGATGCCACTAACCCCTGCCTCACTTGGGTCAAGGATCGGGAACAGCCGCCTCCTTCCCGGGAGGGGGCAATGTGGTGGGATGGTCCCCGAAGATTTCACAAGGTATTTTTGGCCGAATGTCCCCCACCTCACCTGGGACACAGTGTTTGCACCCGAAACCTGAGCCCCTGATTTCTAGAGCCGAGTGGAAAAATACCTCCCAATCCAGCTCAGAAGTCATCTCTGCCCAGGAAAGAGAGCAAGACAGGCCAGCCCAGTGCCTGCCGAGTCCCACCCCCGGCCCAACCCAGCCCGGACCAGACCAGGAGCCCAGCTCATCCAAAGACATGTAGGACCAGTCCACCTGGTCCTGCCAGGCCAGAGGCCGGACCCATCAAGCCGCCCATCCCAGCAACTAAAAATGTCTGGTGTGGAACCTTCCAGAGCCCGGCCCTGTGCTTAGCACAGCCCAAGATACATTCAACCAAAGTCAGAGCCAACACCAGCCCAGCCCAGCATAAAACCTGAGTTACTCAGCTCAACCCCCCTATGGCCAGCAGCAGGTTCATCCCACCCCTTCGGAGGAGCCAAAGGAGCTCAAAGCTTCACCGGGCCCCCCGTCGTGCAGCCCAGGCCAGGCCCCAGCCCAGGGGGCCCCACCCAAACAGCCTACGAAACAGCCCAGCCCGAGCCAGCTCCCCTCTGCCTAACCCGGCCTGGCAGATGCAGAGGGGGAACCTTCCAGAAGGGATGAGCAGGAGGTCTGGGCCTTGGTAGAGAGAGCTGGCTGAGCAGACCTCCTCCAGGCTTCCAACCACAGCCCCCAGCAGGCAGAGCCGCCTCGGGGCCACACTCCCATCGAGGTAGAAAGGGTGGTGTCCCTTCTTCCCCAGGCCTGTGCAGGCTCCCGGGAAAGAGCTAAGAGTATGGAGAACAAATCCAATACTCTGGACTTCCAAGGTTTTCTGAGCAAGAACTGGGCATCCGCTGGCTTCTCTGGGTGGGGAGCCACCAGGGATGGGGGGAGGGGTGGGGAGGGAGGACCCTGCATCTCAGAAACACAGCAGGGATCCTGCTTCAGGGACCCTCGGATCCTCCCTGCTCTAACTGGAGCTGTGAGACCCCAAAGTCCAGAACAACCCAAGGTGGCTGAAAGCCCAGCCAAGCAGCCTCAGGAAACATCACGAGTGATTACACTGTTGCCTTTCTCCTCCTGAGTCTGGGTGATGGATGGTTCACAGGACTGCCTCTGGAGCCAGATGATCTGAAATTTGAGTCCTGGCCCTTGTCTCCTACCTGTGTGACCTTGGGCCAGTGTCCCAACCTCTCTCTGGGCCCCTACTTCCCTTGGCTCTAAGGCAAGAAGGAATAAACAGCATCTCCCTCCAAGGGTGCAGTTCGAGGTATTTAACTGCCAGTGTCAGGCAGGCACCAACCATGCAGGACAAACCCGTGCCGGGACTCTGAAGGGCCGGGAGTTGACCATTCCGATGGGCCTCAGAAAGGTCCAGTGGCCAGGGTACCTGGGGCCACATGACGGCTGTGTGAACAGAGCCACAGGATACAGCTGGTTAACTGTTACTACTCTATACCAAGGAGTTTACAAAATCCAACTCCTGTCCGAAACTCTTTCGTGTTGAGTGCTTACAAGTCATGCCATAAATTTATATTTTTTGATGTTTATTTATTTTTGAGAGAGAGAGAGAGAGAGAGAGAGAGAGAGACAGAGCTTGAGCAGGGGAGGGGCAGGGAGAGGGGGAGACACAGAATCCGAAGCAGACTCCAGGCTCTGAGCTGTCAGCACAGAGCCCGACGTGGGGCTCAAACTCACGGACCGCGAGATCATGACCTGAGCCAAAGTCGGACACTTAACTGACTGAGCCACTCAGGCGCCCCATCACGCCATAAATATTAATTAAGCATCTACTATGCGCTAAGTGTCATGCTAGGACAATTACCAAAAATTATAAGAGGTCAGTGATAGAATATTCTATTACCTATTTTAGAGTTTTCCTCTCTCCATTTTGGATATTTTTGATATCCAGCATAAATGTGTACATGACGTTTTTCCAAATTGCTAAGAAGTTCTTTAATACTATAAATTAAGTAATTGGGGTGCCTGGGTGGCTCAGTTGGTTGAGCATCCGACTTCGGCTCAGGTCATGATCTCACGGTTCATGAGTTCGAGCCCCAGCATCGGGCTCTGTGCTGACAGCTCAGAGCCTGGAGCCTGCTTCAGATTCTGTGTCTCCTTTCTCTGTCCCTCTCCTCTCAAAAATAAATGAACATTTAATAAATAAATAAATACACATAAAAGATTGGGGCACTGGGTGGCTCAGTTGATTAAGCATGGGACTCTTAACCTTAGCTCAGGTCTTGATCTCAGGGTTATGAGTTCAAGCCCCCTGGTGGGCTTACACACACACACACACACACACACACACACACACACAAACTCTGACAGTAGTACAATTAAAATGAAAAGGGACCTGCTGGTGTGAATAATTGTTGCAAAGTTTATCAACAAAGTGCTCATTTCAAAGTCTTAAAATGACTCTACCATAAGTCTGGCTGTGGGAACCGATCAGAATAAGCCATTTCCTCCAAAGAGGAAGCTCACTTCACACAAAAGGGAATGCCTGCTTTTGAATGGTTTAACCTTGAGGCGACCCAAAGAAATGCAAGTTAAAACTACCATTGGGGCGCCTGGGCCTCTCCGTCAGTTAAGCCTCCGACTTCAGCTCAGGTCATGATCTCGCGGTTCGCGGGTTCCAGCCCCACGTCGGGCTCTGTGCTGACAGCTCAGAGCCTGGAGCCCGCTTCGGATTCTGTGTCTCCCTCTCTCTGCCCCTCCCCTGCTTGCACTCTGTCTCTCTCTGTCTCTCAAAAATGAATAAGCATTAAAAAATAAAAATTTTTAAAAAAGGAAAGCTTTTTGTCCAAGGCACTGGGATGCGAGGCTCCTTTGCAACAGCAGCCGACAATGGTTACCCTGCCCGTGCAACTACACACAAGTTTTCTACTTACTTGCAAATATCTCTTGGCAGCCTCCACAGCCCCCGGCAGGAATATTCCAGTAAATGACCAGTCGCTCTTACACGCTTTGGAACAGCTCTGAAAAAGTCCCTCCGAACGCTCAACATCAGCAATTTCGGAGACGCCTCCCTGCCTAGGGACCGCCCCCCAGATGTCAGCTGTCGCCCAAAGCCAAGCGACTGGCCACCCGTTCAGTCCCTGAGACGGCACCAAATGAACATTTTATGGACCTGTTCAATTGCAAAGCGATGCAGGCAATTAACTTCCATGGCGGTTTTATGGTGGAAAGATGTTGCAAGGGCCCCCGGAAGCAGGGCCGTGCATCAGTTCGGGAAACGCGGCTGCCAAAGCCCGGTGGGGTCCATCATCAGAGCAGGTGTGGAGCTCGGATCGGCTGCTCGTGGCCAATGGGGCTGCACCCAATCTTGCCCGCGGTCACCTGGCACTGAGCCTGGGGCTCCATTCTCCCAGCAGAGGTCCTGGAAAATGCTGGACTGAACCAGCACCCCCCACCTGCCTCCCGCGTAGCATGGGGTGATGTTGAATTCACCCCCAGAGGGATGGATGGGTCATAAAAATCTGGTATGTTCAGCCTTGCTGGCCTAATCCTGTGCCCACAGCAGACCCACTAGACTGCTGTGCAATTTCACATCAGACATCTGTGGGGTAGCATCTATTAATGGATGAGAAAGAGAGAGAGAGAGAGAGAGGAGACAGGATTTGGGCCACTGAGAGGCGGGGGGGGGCGGCAGGAGAGGAGGGCGGGCAGGCTGACACCCCCTCCCCAGTCCAGAGGAATTGGCATGAGCAGTGTTTCCCCAGCAACAGCCTCTGATTGGTCCCCGTCTGTCCACCAGCTGATTTGGGTCCTGCGCAGCCTGTCCTCAGTCCCCCCGCGGGGCAGAAACGTGTAAAAGAGGCCGGGAGACCCCGCTCAGGCCCCCTCCCCAGGGCTGGAATGGATCTTGAGAAGGACTAAGCATTGAAGATGGTGATTCCCCACGCATGCCCCAGCCCATCTCTGTACCATTCACAGCAAAGCGGTATTTTTCAGAATGACACTCAACTTTGTTTTGTTTTTTAATTTTTTTTAACGTTTATTTATTTTTGTGACAGAGCATGAACGGGGGGAGGGGGGGGGCAGAGAGAGAGGGAGACACAGAATCGGAAGCAGGCTCCAGGCTCCGAGCTGTCAGCACAGAGCCCGACGTGGGGCTCGAACTCACGGACCACGAGATCATGACTTGAGCCAAAGTCGGACGCTTAACCAACAGAGCCACCCAGGTGCCCCGACACTCAACTTTATTAATGCTAGAATTACAAGGGCCTCTTTCTCGATTCTCTGATTGCAAAATTCTGGGTGAGCTTGTCAAAAGCAAGCTCTCTTCTGCCTCTACGTGTGTATGTGTGCATTTTTGTGTGAGTGTAAGAATTTGCGTGTGTGTGTGTGTGTGTGTGTGCTCCCCAAAGTCACTCCCTCTGTGGAGGGCCTCAGACAGGCTCTGTGTCCTCAGGGAAACCAGGGAAAGCCATCTGGTCTGGGGAAGTGGCCAGAAGGCCAGGAATACCTGCAGGGCAGAGGGGGCAAGGGGTGGGGCCTGGAGGCGGGATGCTGGACATGAGAAGGGCGGTCCTGAGGCCTGTCAAGGCCATCCCTGGATGCCGGGCCAACCACATCAGGTCCCCGCAGAAGAGCAGACTAAGACCAAAGACCAGGAGCCACCAGCAGCGGTCACAGCACACGGTCACCACAACTGAGCTCCGTTAGGCGATACGCTGTCCTCTTAATCCGCACAGCCATCCCCATGCACCTTTGTCCGCAGCCTTCCAGATGAGGCCTAGAAGTTCCGAGAGGTCAAGCGACTTTCCCAGAGTCACACAGCTAGTAAGCGGGGGAGCCAGAATTCAAAGCCAGCCGGCCTCACTACACAGGCCGTTCTCTTTTCTCTGTGCTACCTCGGGGGAGTGACAAAGCAGGTCTCAGAAGTGGCGGGACGGAGCGGAGGCAGGTGACGAGGAAGTCACATGGGCAGGCAAGGAGGGTGCAGGGAATCAGAAAAGTCCGTGATAAGAGGCCCTAACGGCTCTTCCCGGCCAAGGAGCGTCTTGGATGGAGGAATCTCAGGAGTCGGGCCAGAGCCCCCCGCCCCTGGGCTGCCCCCCCATCTCCTGTCGAAACAAAAACGCCAAAGTGCCAGCAAAACAGATTCCTGCCTCCTCAGCAGCTGACAGTCCGACCCTTTACGATCTCGAGTCCCCGGCTGCAAACTTGCAGCGATGGTCAATCCGCTCCCAAGGCCGACGGCTGCAGCAACAAAGTAACACATTTCTGAAAGTCAGCGAAGTCCTCGCGGCCTCGCGGGGTGCCCTGAAACTACAGCCCCTGCGATGGCCGGAGAGGCCGCGGGACTGGTTGTATTTCCTGGGAGAAACCGGCTACACGGCAGGATGGATGTTCAGTTCGCCGTGGGGGGGTCGTCCCTTCGGTGGCTCATCCTTAGCAAACCTTGGGTTCGTTCTCTTTCGCTAACGGTTGGTCCTCATTCTGCCTAGTGACTTCTCGTGCCGGCATTTGGCGCTCCTCTCTCCTCTGCGTGTGTCCCCCCACCCCGGCCTGGGAATTCAGACGCTCCTCTCCCTCCGGGAAGGGTCTGAAGAGGCAGCTTGGCCCCGGCCCAGCCTCGGCCCACCCCCCCCCACCCCGGAGGGAGGGACGGTTGTTCTGGGCTCTTCTGCCCCACAGGGCACGAGTCACTTAGGCGGGCTGCAGGGTGGACAGTCCTCCCACCAGAGACGTGCTACCTCTGGAAAGCAGGGAACCGTCTAGTCGCAAAGAGCATCTAGGGAAGGACAAATTGCCCTCCCCGTCCAGGGTCAGGCCTCACACTGCGGCTACGTCTGGGGTGTGAAGGGACCATACTCTGCACCTGTTTTAGGTGTAGGATTTGACTGCTTTTGACACATGTGGACGCGCATGAACCCGTCACCCATCAAGGTAGTGAATTCGGGGGCGCCTGGGTGGCTCCGTTGGTCTGACTTTGACTCAGGCTGTGATCTCGCGACTCGTGGGTTCAAGCCCCGTGTCGGGCTCTGTGCTGTCAGCGCAGAGCCTCTTTCAGATCCTCTGTCCCCTTCTCTCTCTGCCCCTCGCCCCTGTCAAAAATAAACAAACATTCCAAAAACAAAAAAAAAAGATAGGGAATTTATTGCTTATGCTCAGCGGTTTCCTCCTGTCCTTTGCAATCCTGCCTCCCATCCCTCCCCACCTTCCATCCCTGTCCCCAGACAGCTGCTAACCTGCTTTCTAATACTACAGATGTGCTTTCATTTTCTAGAGTTTTCTATAAATGGACTCCTGCTGTATCGCTCTCCTTCATCTGGCTTCTTTCACTCAACGTGATCATCTGAAGATCCTTCCATGTCGTTATATGTGCCACTAGCATATTCCTTGTTATTGATTGGTCGAATCCCATCACCCAATTAAACTACAATGTGTTTGTCAATTCACCCGTTGAAAAACGTCAGCATTGTTTCCAGTTGTAGGTATTAATTATAGCAGTCCTAGGAAACTAAGACAGTCCCCAAGATGCACCCGATCCCATCCCATCTCCCTGAGTATGTACCATGGTTCACTTTAAGAAAGAGAGATCCTGGGTGGGCCTGACCTAATCAGGCATGATGGCTAATTTGACAGGCCAATGCCCAGATATCGGGTCATGCATTATTTCCGAGTATGTCTGTGAGGATGCTTCTGGGAGACCTTAGCATTTGAGTTGGTAGGCTGAGGAAGGAAGACGACCGTCGCCCAAGTGGGTGGGGACCGTCAAAAGGCAGAGGATGGAGAAATTCTATTTCTCTCTGCTTGACCACTCAAGCTGGGACCCTTGTGTCATCAGGGTTTCTGGTTCTCAGGCCTCTGGATTCAGGCTGGAATTTATACCATTGGCTTTCCTGAATTCTCAGCTTGCAGATGGCAGCTCATGGGACTTCTCAGCTCCGTAATGCCATTAGACAATCCTTATAAATAAATCTTAATTTGGATATATATCCAAATATGTGTGTGTATATATATATATATATATATATATATATTCTATGTCTACAGATATATCTATATATATAGATATTCTAGGATATTCTAGAATATCTATTTATAATATCCTAGAATATCTATATAGGTATTCTAAAATACCTAGAATATCTATATATAGATATTCTAGATATTCTAGAATATCTATTCTCATATTCTAATATTCTAGAATATCTATTATTCTAGAATATCTATTCTAATATTCTAATATTCCAGAATATCTATTCTAGAATATCTATATATAGAATATCTATTCTAGAATACCTATATAGAATATCTATATATAGATATTCTAGAATATCTAGATAGATAGATAGATAGATAGGTAGATATTCTACTTTTCTCGAGAACCCTAAGTATTATGCCCAGTACTGCCCACCTGTGCCCATGATAATGAGCCATCTGAACGAAACCTGTCACCACCTGCATTTGAGGCCAGTTGTGCAGAAGGGCTGGGGAGAAAGGGTGGACAGCTAATGAGTGGCTGACCAAACAGGGACCTTCTCTGGGAGCAAAAAGCAGAAGCAGACAATTGATGTGGTTCAAATCACAGACACAGGGCAAATCCAGAGGTCAGGACCACACAGCTAAGAGAGTAACCAAGAAAAGCCAGGTCGCTAAGGAAAAGTTCCTCCCCAGCGTGGCGGTCTCCACGATTCAACTCAGGGAGTTGTGCTGTGCTGTACACAGGGGCTGTGCTGTACAATGACCTTCGCCGCACCACCTCTGTGACCTCTTCAGGGGCCAGGAAACGCTCCGACCGGCGAGACCGCATGTTTAGACGTTGCACAAATGAAAGAAGCCGCTTTCCCGCCATGTGGGTAGATCAAGTTCACCGGCAGTCGGCAGAAAACGATGCCTTCCAAGGAAAACCGGCAGCTAGCAACCTGACCAAGACCCTCCTCAGGCTGCCGGAGGCTGGTGACGTTGGTGTCTCACTTGCAAATTTCAATTCCACGGGTCCTGGAAAAAGCAACAAGGCAAACCTGGGAGGGAGGCTGCTTGAAATCCAAGATGGTCAAGTCCAGGAATTGTCCCAACAGTTCACCTCACCTGCCACACAGGTGAGCCCGGGCGCCCTCCTCTCCGTGCAAGACACAGGCTCACAGATCTCTGAAAAGACGTCTCCGAATTTCACGACACCATCAAGACACCTGCTTCGTGCTCCTCTTTGCCCTGGGGGCAGCTCTGAGTGTAAGCGTGTGAATGTCAAACACCTTCCCATTGGGTTTTCTTTCTAAGTCTTCAGCCAAATTTATTTTAATCTCCAGAATGAAAAGTCCAAAACAGGAAGACCCCTCAGAGATGTCCTTGTCCCAGCCGTTCTTACAGGAGATGAGAAAACTGAGGTCCGGAGAGCCCAGGAAATTTGTCCAGGGCTCATCAAAATTAGGCGATGGGGTGATGAACCTTATGTATCTGATATCATTTTTTTAAGTTTATTTATTTTGAGAGAGAGAAAGAAAGAGAGCACGAGTCGGGGAGAGGCAAGAGAGAAGAAAGAGAGAATCCCAAGCAGGCTCTGCACTGTCAGCACAGAGCCTGATGCAGGGTTCGAACTCACCATGAGACCATTTCCTGAGTTGAAGTCAGATGCTTAACCACCTGAGCCACCCAGGTGCCCCCCCCACACACACCGCATTTTTTAGAGACAGAGAGAGCATGAGCAGGGGAGAGGGGCAGAGGGAGACAGAGAGAGAATCCCAAGCAGGTTCCATGCTCAGCACAGAGCCTGACACGGGGCTCGGTCTCACAACCCTGGGATCAGGACATGAGCTGAAATCCAGAGTCAGGAGCTGAACCAACAGAGCCACCCAGGTGCCCCCGTGGTATCTTTTTGAGACCTGAAATGCAAACTGTTGCAAAGATATTAGATAATGTCCTATTTCTTGAGTTGAGTTGTAGGTTTAGAGATGTTTTATAATTATGCTTTGGAAGGTACACACGTAAATATACTCTTTGGTGTGCGTGATTTTAAAGAATTCAAACAGGGGCGCCTGGGTGGCTCAGTCGGTTAAGCGTCCGACTTCGGCTCAGGTCACGATCTCGCGGTCCATGAGTTCGAGCCCCGCGTCAGGCTCTGGGCTGATGGCTCGGAGCCTGGAGCCTATTTCCGATTCTGTGTCTCCCTCTCTCTCTGACCCTCCGCTGTTCATGCTCTGTCTCTCTCTGTCTCACAAATAAATAAACGTTAAAAAAATTAAAATTAAAAAAAAAAAAGAATTCAAACATTCAGCTCTTTGTTTAATGTTTGTTTAGAGAAAGAGTGAGAGTGTGTGTGTGTTTGTGTGTGAGCGGGGGAGGGGCAGAGAGAGGTGGGGGGAGAGAGAATCCCAAGCAGGCTCCACACTGTCGGTGCCACAGCCCAGCTCAGGGCTCCAACTCACGGACCGTGAGATCATGACCTGAACTGAGATCAAGAGTCGGACACTTAACCGACTGAGATACCCAGCCGCCCCAACATTCAGCCCTTTGAATTTCTGAGTGCGGAAGCACTTTCTAAGAGACGGACCCCATCCATCTGGGCACAAGCCCAAGGTGGCCACCGTACCTCCAGTTGTTGGTAGTAATGGCCGATGTACCGGGCCCTAATGGGAGTTTCGTTTGTACCCACGGACGTTCACGACTCTAGAATTTGTCAGTCGAGACGTGTCCCCATCACGCAGCTCCCTCCACGTCCGAGTCTTACCCTACGGCCAACCCCGATCTCCAGGCTGGGGATGGAGAGGGCTCAGGAATGGGATGAAATTCGAGGAGCAGGTGTGGAATGTGGTAGGATTTGGGAATAAAGTAGGATGGCAGGGAGGGCTGTGAGTGGAAAAGAGGAAGGGGTGGCTCGTACCTAGCAGTCAAGAAGGCGTGATTTCACATTGTCGCCACTCCATTTTGCTATGGCCACGTTCAATATGCCCGTATCAAAACCTTCATTAAGACATGGCAGCTCCATGCAATGACAGGTGGGATCCCGGACCAGAGAAAAGACATGAGTGGGAACCGTAGTGAAATTTGAACGAGACCCGTACTCTAGTTCATTGGGTCCTACCGATGTCAATGCTCTGGTTTTGATCATTCAACCTTGGTCATATAGGATGCTCACATTAGGGAAGCTGGGTGAGGGGTCTACAGGAGCTCTCTCTACTACTTTTGCAACTTCCATGGAAGCTGAGAATAATTTTTCTTGTCGAGAATTATTTTAAAACAGTCTTTTTACACATGAAAAACGCTCAACCTCATTCGTCATCAGGGAAATGCAAATCAAAACTATCATGAGATGTCACCTTACACCCGTCAGAATGGCTGAACTCAAAAACACAAGAGGGGCGCCTGGGTGGCTCAGTCGGTTGTAATGATGGGGCGCCCCTAGAGGGGGCGCGGTCCCACCAACCCCTGGGGCTCCAGCACCGTAAGGTGACAAGGTTATGTTGCTCTAAGTCACCATGTTTGTGGTGTTGGGTTACAGCAGCCATAGGAAGCTGACACACTCAGGGATCAAGATAAATAATACCGCAACGTTTCTCAAAAATCCAAATGAACACAAAAAATCCACACTGGACAAAACATAATTCTTTTTAATTATTTCATTTAATTTTTTGAGAGAAAGCGCTCCAGCGGAGGAGGGACGGAGAGAGAGGGGGACAGAGGATCTGAGGCGGGCTCCCCACTGAGAGCAACACCCAATGTGGGGCTCGAACTCACAAACCGTGAGATCACGACCTGAGCCCCAGTCGGATGCTCAACCAGTGAGCCACTCAGGCGCCCCCAAAATATAATTTCATTTTTTTATCAAAAAAAATTGTTTTAATGTTTACTTATTTGGAGAGAGAGAGAAACAGAGTGCCAGCAGGGGAGGGGCAGAGAGAGAGGGAGACACAGAATCGGAAGCAGGCTCCAGGTTCTGAGCTGTCAGCACAGAGGCTGACGTGGGACTCGAACCCATGAACTGTGAGATCGTGACCTGAGCTGAAGTCGGACGCTCAACCGACCGAGCCACCCAGGTGCCCCCAAAATATAATTTTAAATAAAGCCTCAGTCTTACTGACTCCTTTTTGGCCTCTGGCGTGGTGCTGTGACTGAGGCTGCCAAACTCCTCCCGCTCAGCTGTGGTCCCCAACCCAGCCCCTGCTGGCGGTGCCCTCCCCTCAGCTCCCCCCACCCCAAGCTGCCCAGCTCTGGGGGTGCCAATAACCCGGGCTTCCCCTGAGTCACAGCCTACTGCCCCCCCCCATCTCCCTTCCCTGGCCACCGACATAGGAACGAGCAGCCCCAGCTCATGCAGCCGGTCCCCCAGGGTGACAGCATTGCCACAGGGTCAGCAGGTGATCGTGACACGAGCCTCAGCAAACGTGAGCCCTGTGGTTTCCAGGACAGTCTTCTGGGGACCTTTGTTCTGCTTCGAGCCCCGTTTGTTTGTTATTATCTTTGTTAGAGCTCAGGGGATACCTGGCTGGTTTGCTCAGTAGAGCGTGTGACTCTTGATCTCAGGGTTGTGAGTTCAAGCCCCACATCGGGTGTAGAGATTACTTAAGAAGAAAGAAAGAAAGAAAGAAAGAAAGAAAGATCTTTAAAAAAATAGAATTTGGGGCATCTGGGTGGCTCAGCCGGTTAAGCATTCGACTCTTGATTTCAGCTTGGGTCATGATCTCATGGTCTGTGAGTTCGAGCCCTGCATCGGGTGTAGAGATTACTTAAGAAAGAAAAAGAAAGAAAGAAAGAAAGAAAGAAAGAAAGAAAGAAGAAAGAAAAGAAAAGAAAAGAAAGAAAAGAGAAAGAAAAGAAAAGAAAAGAAAGAAAAGAAAAGAAAAGAAAGAAAAGAAAAGAAAAAAGAAAAGAAAAGATCTTTAAAAAAATAGAATTTGGGGCACCTGGGTGGCTCAGCCGGTTAAGCATTCGACTCTTGATTTCAGCTTGGGTCATGATCTCATGGTCTGTGAGTTCGAGCCCTGCATCGGGTGTAGAGATTACTTAAGAAAGAAAAAGAAAGAAAGAAAGAAAAGAAAGAAAAGAGAAAGAAAAGAAAAGAAAAGAAAAGAAAAGAAAAGAAAGAAAAGAGAAAGAAAAGAAAAGAAAGAAAAGAAAAGAAAAGAAAAGAAAAGAAAAAAGAAAAGAAAAGATCTTTAAAAAAATAGAATTTGGGGCACCTGGGTGGCTCAGCCGGTTAAGCATTCGACTCTTGATTTCAGCTTGGGTCATGATCTCATGGTCTGTGAGTTCGAGCCCCACATCAGTAGAACTTGGAGGTAAGTCCAGACAGCCTCGTTGATGTGGGGCTAAGACAATGCAAATTTCCAAATCCTTGAGTAAAAATATATGCAACGTGAATAATTTAATGGTTTTTTTGTTGTTTTTTTTTTTTTTCATTTTAAAGCCCTGGTTAGATGCCAGCCAGGCAATAAGGAGGAGAAAGGAAAGGAAAGCTTGCTGCATTTTCATTAATGCTGAGACGAATCAACAGATAGTGTTTCCCTTATCATTTGGAAGGATAAAGAAACATTGGTCCCATCGCTGGGGAGTCAGCTCGTCGACTTCCAGCAGGAAATCCGTCTTAGGATGTCCGCATAAAAGCAAGGAAAGCAGACACTCTATGGAAAGAGAGTAAAGCCGGGAAAATCACAAGGAAGCCCCAACTTCGAAACACGATAAAACAAGAAGAGCATAAAAATCTCTTCTTCACACATGGTTGAGAAAACAGGTTACACGGGGCAAAGTTTATAGCGCGTTTCAAATCTGGTTAATATTTGAGAGAGATTTGGGACAGAAAAACCCCCAGAAGTATACACCTTAAAACGTGAATGTCGACAGCGGGAGCTCGGGGCCTGTGGGGGGTTTATGGGTCACTTTTATCTTTTTATATATGTATTTTTTTTTTCTGCTTTGCTGAAACGTCTGGAGGCGAGTGGGAGAATTCTTTGATCTGGGGATACCGTAGACTGAATGTGTGTGTCCACCGGCTCCCCCCAGAAATTCATATGTTGAAGCCCTGACCCCTAACATCATGGTATTTACAGGTGGCACCACTGGGGAATGATTAGGTTCAGTTGATGTCGGGAGGGTGGGGGTCCCTGTGGTGGGATTAGCGTCCTTGGAAGAGGAGTCGCCAGAGAGCTTTGCTCCGCCCTCTGCCCGCTGCCACGTGAGGGCACAAGGGGACGTCTGCTGACGGCAAACCAAGGGACGAGCTCTTACTAGCAACTGAGTCAGCCGGCACCTTGACCTTGGACTTCCAGCCCACAGAGCTGTGAGAGATAGAAACCCCTGGTGCTCGAGCCACCAGTCTGTGGTATTTGTTCTAGCCTCCCAGGCGGCCCAAGACGAGGAAAAAGCATTGTTTTAAAAATCGATAGGGGCGCCTGGGTGGCTCTGTCGGTTGAGCATCCGACTTCGGCTCAGGTCACCATCTCACGGTCCGCGAGTTCGAGCCCCGCGTCGAGCTCTGTGCTGACAGCTCGGAGCCTGGAGCCTGCTTCCGATTCTGTGTCTCCCTCTCTCTCTGCCCCTCCCCTGCTCACGCTCTGTCTCTCTTTCTCTCAAAAATAAATAAACATTAAAAATAATAATAATAAATTAAAAAAAAAATAAAAATCAATATACGCGGGGCGCCCGGTAGGCTCCGTTGTTTGAGCCTCCGGTTCATGAGTTCGAGCCCCACATCGGGGTTGTCAGCACAGGACCCGTTTCAGATCCTCTGTACCCGCCCCTCCCCCGCTTGCGTGCTCTCTCTCAAATGTACATAAACATTAAAAAAAAGTTTTTAATAAAAATCAACATATGCTGCTGGGGGATAAAACCTGTCAAAACTGCAATCAAATGCAGTGGGGGGTAGACAAGATGGGGTCCTGTCCACGAACATTGGCTGTGTGTGCCAGGCTTTGTGCTGGGGGTGGCTTTGGGATGACGGAGACAGAGCCCCTGCGGAGTGCCCCAGGGTGCTGAGAGGCAGCTATTTGAGAAAGGACAGCACAGTGTGTCGTGTAGGGAACAGACTGGCACTGCAGGCCCAAGGAAGGGCATGGAGGGCTTCATGGAGGAGGAGACGCTGTGGGCAGCACCCTAAGATCCCCTGTGAGGCCAAGGAGAGGAAGAGTGGGTGCAGACGAGTCTGGGCATCACCAGGGGCCCAGGACAGGGCAGAGTCCCTCACGTGTGGGACCTGGGACACGGGAAGGGAGAAACAGTGACCATTGTCTCTTGAATAACGAGATGATTTGGGAGGCAAGGGCGACTGCCCCCAGGGGGTAGCAGCAGGTCTGATCAACCCTCCCCATGTTATGGAGATGTGGTCAAGTGCCCTAGAGGTCCCCCCAGGACCCACAGCCTAGGTTCAAATCCAGACTCAACCTTCTTAGTGCTGAGTGAAGCCACCTAACTTCTCTGTGCTTTAGTTTCTTTGTCTGTAAAACGGGGATAATACTAGGATTGACCTCCCAAACTTGCTTCAGTGATTAAATGAGACATATCTGTGGGACACCTGGGTGGCTCAGTCAGTGAAGCTTCCGGCTTCGGTTCAGGTCATGATCTCGAGGTTCACAAGTTCGAGCCCCACATCGGATCCCCGCACGGATCCTCTGTCCCCCTCTCTCTCTGCCCCTCTCCCACTCGGGTGCACACAAGCTCCCTGTATCTCTCAAAAATAAACATTAAAAAAAATAAGACATAGCTATAATATATCTATTCCTTCAAGTGAGATTAAATTAAATGTAATGAAATGGCTACATATGTTAGTAACAGTGCCAGGTACAGAGTAAGCAAGAGCTCAGTAGAAGTGAGTCGTCAGTACTGAGGTGAGCACCAGGCCGAGCATTGACATGCTTCACTTCATTTAATCCTTGTCATAACCCTATGAGAGGATCGCCACTATGATCCCCATTTCAATGAAGATAAACTGAGGCACAGAGAAGTTTGGTGCTTTTGCCCAATGTCGCACAGCTAGCAGGTGGAGGGGAGAGGTCTCCACTGGGGAACCTACTTCCGGCTGCACGGCTAGCCCCGTTGTCATTCCACCTGTCACCGAGCGCCAGTCAAGACCAGAGAGCCCTGGGCTTGTCCCACATCACACACACAGGAGGCCGACGCCTCTCCTCCAGGAGCCGTGTCTGGACAGACACAACTCATAAATCCGCCAAGCATCGGAGCTAGAAGGAGCTCAGACACCATCCGCTCTAGAAGCTTTGAGAAAGAGGGTTGGGGACACTTTAGCCGGATCTGGACAGATGAGTCTGCGTTTTCTGGTCGGACAAGGTGGAGCAACAGTCCGGACAGAGTGACTCTCGGGTGCAAAGGTTCAGGATGTTGAATCCATCAGGAAGAGTTGGCTGTGAGGTGCAAAATCCCCAGTTTACGTGTAAGCAACAGAGACAGACTCAAAGACGTCTAGAGGTAGGTGATCAGACTGCGCTGAGCCCAACGACATCGATGGCCCAGGATCTTTCTGTCTGTGCTCTCAGATTGGGGCTTTTTTGTCTTTCCCCCGCTTTGGCCTCATGGTTCCAAGACGGCTGCCACAGCGCCAAACATCATGTCCTCACACAGCTTTTTTAGAAGCTGGATGCAGGAGGCAGCCAGAGCCTAATCAAGCACTCCTCACATGGCTTTCTCCTTTTATTTAGGAAAGAAAACACTTTTCCAGAAGTCCCAGCAGACTTTCTTTGACATTGGCCAACATCATATCAAAAGCCCGGTCTTGGACTTTGGCAATCACTGACAAAGAAGAATGGGTTACCAAGGCTGATTTGGTTCTTGTAATGTTTATTTTTGAGAGAGAGAGAGGGAGAGAGCATGAGTAGGGGAAGGTCAGAGAGGGAGACAGAGAATCTGAAGCAGGCTCCACGCTATCAGGGCAAAGTCCAACGTGGGGCTTGAACTCAGGAGCCGTGATATCATGACGAGCCAAAGTCAGATGTGCAACGAACTGAGCCACCCAGGCGCCCTGCCATGGCTGATTTAGATCAGTCACGAATATCTCTTGGAGCTAGTGGAGGGTCCCAAGCTCCCTGAGGGTCTTGTGGCCCACCTTACGTGGGAAGAAGGGACACCCAGCCAATCTGGGGAACTTCAGGGGCTTCACGGATGTGGAAACTGAGGCGCAGGGACAGGAAATGGCCTTTTTGCCGTAGCTTTCAAACGTGGCTGCAAAGCCTTTTGACTCTGGGGCAACCTTAGTAATTGGACGGTCCGTGAGGAGGGCAGAAGTGATGCTAACTCTCCAGAACATTTTCACTGCAGCCCCGAGCTGCCCTGTGGACAGTCTGATTGCCCTGAGGCGACCATACTTTGAGGAGAGTCCCAAGCTGACCCTGCAGACGTGCCCAGGTGGCAAGCCATCCCCAGCCAGCCTTCAGTCACCCCATCCCACTAATGCTGCCCCTCCCATCTGTCACCCCCCCCCCCCCGCAGCCCCCAGCCTTCCTGAAACAGCAGGAAAAACCCCTCATGCCCAGAACCCCCCGGCCAGGCACTGCGCTTCCAGAATCCCCGACCCAGAGAAATCATGACAGGCACTAAACGCGGGGTGATCCAGTTTAGGCCACCACATTTTGGGGCTTCTTCGGGTTTGTACGAGCAGCAGTGGGTACCAGAACACATGTCAAGGTCACGCGGTGGCCAAGCTGCGACCTGCACCTGACTTCAGGCTGCCTCTTGGATTCCCAAGCGGGGGAGGAGAAATCGCTCTTGAAAACGCCAGGAAAAAAATGTTTAATCATTATGGGTGGTGAAGTCATGTGCGCCAGAGAGAGAAAAGGCCTGGCGGGCAAGGAGGGTCGGGAAGGGCGGGGGGACACCGCAGCGTGGACACGGGATGCGCGGTGCACTGTGGGGGGGACGGGTTCCTCAGGACGAAACGCCAGGAATGGCTGTGGGGCTCTGGAATCGAACGTAGGTTAATAACGCTGATAAATGCGAGGCAGCTCTGAACGCATCACCCGCGAAGGATGTGGCTGCTCTAATGAGAGACGCTGGGGCAGAGGCAGAAGGGAGCCCTCTGGTCAGGCCCCGAGCTCTGGGTCAGCGTCAACGCCTTTGCAGACAACCGTGGCAGGGTCAAGGTCTTTGACCCGTGTGTCGATAATCCGTGCCTTCTGGTGGGACAGGGGTCGCATGCTGCCGGCTCAACAGCAGGTCGGTGGCAGGCTTAATTGGGAGGAGGGGGACAGCCTGTGCGGCGACAGAAGGCACACGGATCACTCTCCAGCCACAAAGGAGAGCCCCGTGGGGCTAAAACCTTCTGATAGCTGAGGAGTTCACGAGATCCCCATTAAGCCCGCCCCGTGGAGGGCAAGAGCGGGATGAGAGGGGCCAGAAGGGGCTCAAGCATGTCGCATCCTGCCCCCCCAGCTCACCCTTGGCCTCGGCTTTCTCTCTATTTCTTTGGGTCTCAGGCTCAGCTTTTCTGCTGGGGGGGCAGGGGGGTGGGAGGGAGGGGGCTGGGGGCTGGCCAGCTGGAATGGTGTTCTCTGAAAGCCGGAACCGGCAAAGACAGTTCCAAATAAGCAAGTACCCGTGGAGCCCAGCCCCACACTCGAGTCTCGGACTCACTCCTGGGAGACTCTTTGTGGTTGGTTTAGTGTCTGTATTAGTTTGCTGTTGCTGCTGTAACAAATTATCACAAACCTGATGACTTATAGCAACAGATACTATAACTGAAAACAGATAAGAAGGTGGGCATCTGTTTGGCTCAGGCAGTTAAGCATCAGACTCTTGATCTCAGCTCAGGTCTTGATCTCAGGGTCATGAGTTCAAGCCCCGTGTTGGGCCCCGTGTTGGGCGTGAAACCTACTTATAAAAGAAAATAAAATAGGGGCGCCTGGGTGGCTCGTCACTTAGGCGTCAGACTTCGGCTCAGGTCACGATCTCTCACAGTTTGTGAGTTCAAGCCCCACATCGGGCTCTGGGCTGACAGCTTAGAGCCCGGAGCCTGCTTCAGATTCTGCCTCTCTCCCTCTCTCTCTGCCCTTCCTCTGCTCATGCTCTGTCTCTTTCTCTCCCAAAAATAAATAAACATTAAAAAATTAAAATAAAGGGGCGCCTGGGTGGCTCGTCGGTTAGGCATCAGACTTCAGCTCGGGTCATGATCGCTCGCAGTTTGTGGGTTCCAGCCCCGCATCGGGCTCTGTGCTGACAGCTCGGAGCCTGGAGCCTGCTTCGGATTCTGTGTCTCCCTCTCTCTCTGCCCCTCCCCTGCTCACACTCTGTCTCTTGCTCTCAAAAAACAAATAAAACATTTAAAAATGTTTTAATTAAAATTAAATAAAATGATAAAATAAAATAATTGGAAACAGATAAATAAATGCTTGTTCCCTGATGTTCACAGCAGCACTATTTACAATCGTCAAAAGGTGGAAACACCCCAGATGGCTATCAACTGATGACTGGGTCGACAAAATGTGGTACCTCCGTACAAGGGAATATTACTTGGCCACTAAAAGGAGCAAAGTACAGTTGACCCTCAAACAATACGGGGCTTAAGGGAATGGGCCCCCACACAGAAAGCCCACATATAACTTTTGACTCCCCAAAAACTTAACTGCTGAACAGTTACTTGACATGTAGTTTGTATGTTATATGTATACTTACAGGAAAGTAAGCTAGGGGAAAGAAAACGCCCTGAGAAAGTCATGAGAGGGGCGCCTGGGTGGCTCAGTCTGTTAGACTTCAGCTAAGGTCATGATCTCACAATCCGTGGGTTCAAGCCCCGCGTCCGGCTCTGTGCCAACAGCTCGGAGCCTGGAGCCTGCTTCGGATTCTGTGTCTCCCTCTCTCTGCCCCTCCCCTGCTCATGCTCTGTCTCTCTCTGTCTCAAAAATAAATAAAAACATTTTACAGAAAATTTTTTAAATAAGAAAGTCATGAGAAAAAGAAAATACACTTATAGTACCGGGCTGTATTTACCAAAAATAAAAAAATAAAAATCCTTATATAAGTGGGCCTGTGCTGTTCAAAGCAACTTTGTTCAAAGGTCAACTGTACTGATTCGCTACAATGTAGACGAACCTCAAAAACATTATGCTCCCTCAAAGAAGCCAGACAGAAAAAAGCCACAGACTGTACGATTCCTTTTGTGTGAAGGGTCGCGAATAGGTAGATCCACAGAGACAGACAGCGGATTCGTGGTCGACCAGGGGCGGGGACCTGGGGGGCCGGGGAAGCGGGGGGTGAGACGTGAAGGTTTCAGAAGATGAAAACGTTTTGGAACCAGACAGGGGTGGGGTTTGCACAACGCTGTGATGGACTAAAGTGCCACCGCATTGTACCCTTTAACACGCTCAATTCACGCTCCGTGATTTTTACCTCCGTATTTATTAAATAAATAAATGAATGAATGAATGAATGAATAAATAAATAAATAAATCGTTCTTAATCGCAGAGTTCTGGAGGCCAGAAGTCCAGAATCACTGGACAGAGCCTGAGGGCGCAGTGCTGAGCGAAATAAGCCAGATGGGGACAAATACAGCCTGGTATCACTTATATCTGAGGAATTTTTTTTTTTTCAAGGCAAAGTCACAGAAACAGAGAGCAGAAAAACAGTTGCCAAGAGCCGGAGGTGGAGGAAATTGGGAGAAGCTGGTCAAAAGACACAAACTTTCGAGCACAGGATGAGCAAGGTCTTAGGACCTAATATATGTCATGGTGACTGTAGGTAACACCGTATCGTAGGACTGAAATTTGCTAAGGAAATGCAATGTTAATGTTCTCACCAAAAAAGAAAAAGAAAAAGGGAAAGGGAAAGGAAAAGAAAAGGAGAAAGAAAGAGATCTAGAAAGAGAAAGAGAAAAAGAAAGAGATAGAGATAAAGAGAAAGAGAAAAAGGAAAAGGTAAAGAAAAAGGAAAGAGAAAGAGATATAGAAAGAGAAATAGAAAGAGAGATAAAGAGAAAGAGAAAAAGAAAAAGGAAAAAAAAAACAAAGACAAAGACAAAAAAGAAGAGGCACTTCAGTGGCTCCGTCAGCTAAACATCCGACTCTTGATTTCGGCTCAGGTCACGACCTCGTGTTGTGAGTTCGAGCCCCACATCCAGCTCTGTGTTGACAGCACAGAGCCTGCTTGGGATTCTCTGTCTCCCTCTCTCTCCGCACCTCCCCGGCTCTTGCGTGCATGCTCTCTCACGCTCTCTCAAAAATCAATGAACATTGAAAAAAGAAAGAAAAACAGGAAGGTAAATATGTAAGGTGGGGCTTCGCCGGTTAGGCCGGTGGTGGGAATCTTGTCACAATGTATACACGTATCAAATCATCACCATGCACCCTAACGGGTGCAAATAAACAACTTTATTTGCCTGGATGAAACTACAGGGAAAAAAAAACCTTCTGTTGCTTCTACCCCTGTCTGGCTCAGAAGCGGGTTCTGGGGACCATTTGCTGCTCCCTGTGTCCCCAGCCCATCCCCAGGAGCCTCCCGGTGGCTTGCAGGGCATTTGCTGTAGAGGCTGCAGACTGAGGAGGTCTGGCCAGCAGCGTAGGGTCTCAGAGCCCTGCTCACCAAGGCCACTGCTCTCCTGTGTTCTGGCCCTTGGTCACAGGTGCCAGAAAGACACTTCCCCTGCCTCCACCTTCTGCAGGGGACCCTTTCCGTCCCCTTCTGTGAGGCTGAGCTCCTCTCCTGCCACCTTTCAACCAGCTGGTCAGAGTCTGGGAATAGACCCAGCCACTAAAGCGCTTCCTGAGCCTCAGAGAGCCCCAGAGAGCCCCCAAGGAACCCTCGAGTCGAACACTTGAGACCCAATCAGACCTAAGGCCAAAGGCTCAGGTCAAGCAGAACCCTCTGTTGCCAAGGCCATACGTCCTCAAGCCAACCTGGAGACAGATGGGACTGGGGGGAGGGGAAGGCTGATTGGATTCTAGCACAAGGACATTAGGAAGAATCAGCAAATATCCTTAAATCCACACTGCGTGGTATTTTGTCCCTAAAAATAAAAAAGTCAACAACAGATACTTCATTGGACTTTATAAAAAGCTAGAGAGCTTGAGAATTTCTTTGGTTTTTATTTAGAATCTGCTGTAGACACTTTTTTTTTTTTTTAGTTTATTTATTTATTTTGAGGAAGAGAGAGAGATCAGGGGAGGGGCAGAGACAGAATCCCAAGCAGGCTCCGCACTGTCGGCACAGAGCCCAAGGCGGGGCTTGAACTCACAAACAGGGAGATGGTGACTTGAGCCAAAAGCAAGAGTCGAACACTCAACCGACAGAGCCACCCAGGCGCCCCTGCTTTGGACACTTCAAAATTTGTGTGGTCCTAGGCAAGTGCGCTTACTTGCCTCTGTCTGCTCAGCTGTAAAATGGGGGGGGGGGTCCCCCACCCCCAGATATGCGCGAGGATTACATAAAACTGAATGCAAAGGACGTACTTCGCACCCACTGCCCTTGGCAACTGTCAGCCCTAAGCAGAGTGGCGACACGGTTCCTAAGGCCCTGAGCGGCCGATATGAGGCCACCCTCCCACCGCTCCCCTGCCCAACCGCCCCTCTCCTACCCCTCTTTTTTCCAGCCTCACCAGCCTCCTTCGGGGCTCCGGAATTGCCAAGCTCCGCCCTACCTCAAAGCCTCTACGCTTCTCTGTCTGGCTTCTTCGACTCATTCAGGTTGATCCCAACCAGCCAGGCCTTCCCGGACCCCATCTCAATCAGCCCTTCTACTGCGGTCACTCCCTGCCCGTGGCTGGCGAGTCTGGTGTGGCCTCAAGGTGACCAGCCTCATAACTGATCAGGTAGGCTCTTTGTGCACTACTGGGGGCAGTCTTCATGGCCAAGGCCCAAGGGGCCAGGGGGCTGAATCACACCAGGGGGTGGCGAACTCTTCTCGTAAAAGGCAGAATGGATTATTTAGGCTTTACGGCCCTACGGCAGCATCTGTCACAACTACTCAGCTCTGCTACTCGGCACGTGCAATATGCAAGCAAATGAGCCACTTTTCTAGTTACAAAAACAGGCAGCAGGCTTGGCTCGGCCCGTGGGCCACAGTCTGCCAACCCTGATCTAGATATCTAGGCAAGGAATTAGGTCGTCCCCCCAAGTACCGGATTCTCAAGACCCAGGTAGGTGGAGAAATGATGGAAAAAGAGAAAGACGGTGGGAGAAGGAACATACAGGTCAGAAAACCGACGGAACCACCTAGATGTGCTTTACGTATGTGTTCAGTGGCGTGTCGTGGGCCTGCTCACAAGCATTTCCACTTAGTCTACCGGGCAATTCCTTTGAGGCAACCTACGTCTTCCTTTGGAATCATGTGGAAATTTAACAGGAAGGTACGAATCCATTTACAGAAACTTGTTTTACAGTCGACTCTGTTAAGAGCCATCATAGCATTGCGTTTCCAAGCACCTTCGACATCAATCAGTGCTTGAATTCCTCCTATATAATTCTGGTTAACTAATCGATCTGACTGTGCTGGAATATTTAGTGATAGGAAGCTTGTGTCCTCACAAAGAGGTCCAGCCTGCAGTCGGATGCTTACGCAGGGGCAAAGTTTTCCCTTTCGATGAACTGTCTCCCTGCATCTCTCTCTCTCTCTCTCTTTGTGTGTGTGTGTGTGTGTGTGTGTGTGTGTGTTCACTTATGTTTGAGAGAGACAGAGTGAGAGCAGGGGAGGGGCAGAGAGGAGAGACACAGAATCCGAAGCAGGCTCCAGGCTCCGAGCTGTCAGCACAGAGCCCGACGCGGGGCTCGAACACATGAGACGTGACATCACGACCTGAGCCGAAGTCGGACGCTTAATTTGCAGAGCCACCCAAGTGCCCTTCCCTACATCTCTTATAGATAGACCCTTGTCTGACACTCAGGGGCCTGTGTTTTTTCAGCAGAATAAAGGCGTGTCTTCAAGGTCTCTCATTACCCGGGTTATTCTTCTGTTACAAATGTATCAACAGCATTAAGCGAGCCCCTGCTACCTGGTTTCAAGTGACCTCTGGTGGCCAACTGCTTGGTTAACCATTTCCCGTCCTTGGGGGGGGGGGGGGGGGGGGGGGTTCCACCAACATCAGTGAAATTCACATGAGTGGCAAAAGCGGTCACTAAGATGTCCTCCAGGCATTTCCTAAAGAAGATCAGCGACACCCATTTCCAGATTCTTATCTAGAAATTATACAAGCTGCCCGGAGAAACAGCAAGCTTAGCGTTTCCGGAAGCATCTAAGCAGAGCCAGGAGAAGCGTCTGTACAGGGTACTCTTATCCTGAGCAAGAAGCTTGTATTGGCCTGTAAATTATTCACGTACTACTGTGTAACAAAGTTACCCCCAAACCTGGAGACTGTACCAATAATAAACATAGTTTCTTCAGGGCAAGAATTTGGCCTCCAAATAACACATAAGTCAAAAAGGAAGCCTCAAAAGGAATTTTTAAGTATTTAGAACCAAATGAAAATAAGGATAAAACTGTAAAAACGTTTAGGATTCAGCAAAAGCAGTGCTTAGAAGGGAATTTATAGCCTTGAACACATATATTAGAAAAGAAGGAAAATCTAAATTCAATAATCTACACTTTCACTTTGGGAAACTAGAAAAAGAAGAAATTAAACTCAAAGAAAGCAGAAGACAAGAAACATAAAAAATGACGGCAGAACCCTATGAAATTGAAAATAAGGAATCAACAGAGAAAGTCAATAAAACCAAAAGTTGGTCCTTTGAAATGATCAATAAAACTTACAAACCCCTAGCCAAGTTAACTGAATGAAAAAGACAGAAGCACAAATTACTAACATCAGAAATGGAAAAGGAGCCATCACTACTGATCCAATAAGCAGTAAAAGGATAATAAAAAGATCTTAGGAACAGATCGATGCCCACAAATCTAATAACTTAGATGAAATGGACCAATGCCTTGAAAGACACAACTTAACAAACTCACACAAGGAGAAACAGGTATTCTGAATAGGCCTATATCTATTACATAAATTGAATCAATAATTAACCTTCCAAAACAGAAAGCACAAGATCCAGAAGGGCTCACTGATGAATTCAATATCCTTATATAGGCCTTTGGTACCCTAATACCAAAAATCAGGCAAAGACATCACAAAAGAGAAAAGCTACAGATCAATTATTAAACATAAATGCAAAAATGCTCAACAAAATATTAGCAACACAAATCCAACAACATATAAAAAAAGTCAGACATCATGACCAAGAGCAATTTATCCCCAGTCTGCAAAGCTGGTTCTGCCTTTGAAAATCAAATACTATAATCCATCACATTAACAGGTGGAAGAAGAAAAATCATATGATCATATCAATAGATGCAAAAAAAAAAAGTCGCTTGACAAAATCCAACATCCATTCATGATAAAACCCTCAGCAAACTAGACATAGGGAGAACGGCATCAACTCAACAAAGGACATCTACCAAAAAACCTACAGCTACCACCATATCAATGGTAAGAAAGTAGATGATTTCCCACTAAGATCAGGAACAGGCAAAAATGTCTGCTCTCGCCACTCTTATTCAACATTGTACTGAAAGGTGTAGCTAATGCAATAAGACACGAAAAGGAAATAAAAAATAAGTTGTGAAGGAAGAAATAAAGCTGTCTTCACTCACAGGTGACATTGATTGTCTATGTAGAAAATCTCGAAGAATCAACAAAAACCTTCTGGAACTAATAAGCTACTATAGCAAATGTGCAGAATACAAAGTTAATATACAAAACTCGATTGGTTGTTTTCAAAGCAGCAATGACCGATGGAATTCAAATTATTTTAGCCGAAATTGAAAACAATACTATTTACATTAGTACCGTGATAGAGGTCCCTAGGTATAAATCCAGCAAAATCCATACGAGATCTGTTAATAGTAAAACCACAAAACTCTAATGAAAGAAATCGAAGAAGATCTAAATAAATGAAGAGACATCACATGTTCATGAATAGGAAGATTCAACATTCCCAAGATGTCAGTTCTTTCCAAATTAACTTACAGATTCAATGAAATACCCATCAGAATTCTGGCGAGTTATTTTGTAGAAATCAACAAATTGATTTCAAAGTTGATACAGAAAAGCAAATGACCCAGAAAAGCCAACAGAATGTTGAAGGGGAAAAACAAAGTTGAACGACTTCAAGTCTTTTTTTTTTTTTTTTTTTTTTTCCAACATTTTTTTATTTATTTTTGGGACAGAGAGAGACAGAGCATGAACGGGGGAGGGGCAGAGAGAGAGGGAGACACAGAATCGGAAACAGGCTCCAGGCTCCGAGCCATCAGCCCAGAGCCTGACACGGGGCTCGAACTCACGGACCGCGAGATCGTGACCTGGCTGAAGTCGGACGCTTAACCGACTGCGCCACCCAGGCGCCCCTCAAGTCTTAATAAAGTAGGTAAATAAGTAAGTAATTACTTTACTAAAGCCAAAGTAATCAAGTCACAGAAGCTATCGATAAAAGAATAGATGATTAGATCCACAGAATGGAAAAGAACACCCAGAAACAGACCTACCCAATATATAGTCAACTAATCTATGACAAAGAATCAAAAGCAATTTAATGGGAAAAGTATAGTTTTTTTTGACAAGAGGCACTAGAACAACTGAACATGCACAGGCCAAAAAAAAAAAAAAAAAAAATTTAATTTCGACACAGAACTTGCATCTTTCAAAAAAATTAACTCAAAATGGCTCATTGACCTAAATATAAAAGGTGAAACTGTAAAACTTCTAGAAGATAGACAGCATAAGAGAAAATCTAAGTGACCTTGAGTTTGGTGAAGACTTTCTAGATAAAATAAAGACATGGGGCGCCTGGGTGGCTCAGTCGGTTAAGCATCCGACTTCGGCTCAGGTCATGATCTCACGGTCTTTGAGTTCAAGTCCCGTGTCGGGCTCTGTGTTGACAGCTCGGAGCCTGGAGCCTGGAGCCTTCTTCTGATTCTGTGTCTTTCTCTCTGTGTCTCTCCCCCACTCATACTCTGTCTCTCTCTCAAAAATAAATATTTAAAAGATTTTTTTAAAAATAAAGACACATGTCATATGATCTTTCTTATATGTAGAATCTTAAAAACAAAAAACAAAAAACTCATAGATACAGAGAACAGACTGGTGATTGCCAGAGACCGGGGGTGGGGGGATGGTGAGACGAATACGAGAAATCAGTGAATGGTTGATGTTTTAGCTTAAATAAGTTGAATGAATGAATACATAAATAAATAAATAGGACATTTTTATCCCTGAATTTTTGTCTGCATTTCTGATTCGTTCCCAGAATTCATAGTAATTCCAGGAAATAAGCTATGAATATCTTTTGGTTATAGATCCATGAGGTCAGATGGCTTCCCAGAAAGTTGAAACCAATTTGTAGTCCTGTGAGCAATGTATGAAGTCCTGTCTAATCTCACTTCTGCCAGCGTTGAATGTTTTCATTTTTATAGCAAGGGAGTGCAGGGCGCTATGTGACCCAGAGCTGGGCCGGAGAAGAAACTCTCTTCCTGCTAACACCCGCAGGGAGGGAGTCCAACACGCTCAGACCCTCGAGGCTATTGCGACTCAAGGTGAGGCTCAAGTCTCTGCTCAGGGCTTGGTCGCCATCCAAGGAACGAAGGCCAGATGACAGATCTGGGGCTGGAAGGGGCTCCCGTCAAAGAGCTCCAGGGTATTGAACTTGGAGGCGGCCGGTTCCTTTTGGCCCCATCTCCCGACTGTGGCTTTTTTCCTTTACTACTGAGATTCAAATTCCTGGTTCCACAGAGATCTCTATTCATTCCGCCTCTCCGCGTGGAAGGCTGTATAATTTCATTTTTGTTAAAATGCAAAAACAAAAATAACCTGGACCTACAGAGAAGAAGGGCGGGGGGCCGGAGGGTAAGCCAGACTGTGGAATCAGACGGTTGTGGTGTCTGTCCAAACCCACCGAGGACGGGCTGTGTGATCTTCAGCAAGTCTCTTAACCTCCCTGAGCCTCAGTTGCCTCTTCTCTACCTCAGAAGACTATAACCCCCACCACCCTGGGCCGCCATCAAGAACAAGGGCGGTCATCACGTCCGCCCAGAAGTTGGCAGAGTACCCGGCACACAGAGACCCATGACAGGTGCACATCTTCCCTTCCTTGTGTCTCGAGCCCTCCAAACACAATCCATTTCTCCACGTGGTCCTGGGGACACTACCATGGATGGCAAGGGGCGGTGAGTTCTGTCCTTCCAAATGCTGCTGGAGGAGCGTGGGCCTCCGGGTCCCGGGGGGGCCTCTGTGCTCTGCTCGGGGCTCGCTCCCTGCACAGGATGCCTCCTCGTGTGCACAGTGCATGGTCCAGACCGGGACATTATCCACGCGGCAAACAAGGGTCAGACAGTCTAGCTCTCCCGGCCCCCTCATCCTCTGTCCCCCCTGGGAAGCCCAGAAGGCCTGTGCAGAGAAGCCCTCCCTGTGGGCGGCATGGCTGGGAGTCACCTCTAGAACCACCGAGAAACCAGGCAGGCTACCCGGCCGGTGCACGGGGGTGGATTCTGGGGCTTCTTTTTTTTTTTTTTTTTTTTTTTTTTGGAGCATACTTAATATTAACTGGGAATTTTGCCTTAATTTAATGTAGTTTCATCTTTTAAAAAAAATTAAGATCCTCGTGAGTTCCCAAAAAAACTGTTTCAGAGCATTTCAAAGTGGGCCACAAACCCCCGGCCTCGTGTCTGTCCGAGCAGCATCAGCCTGACAGAGAAGTACATCCTGTTCAGAGGGAGGAGGCAGGTCAGAACCTTGACCTCCCCTCGGGGCCCTGTGGTCTGTAGAGTCACATGACTGCTTGGGATAAGTAGGGGCAAACTGCAGAGGCTGGGGCTGGACCCGGTCAAGCCACCTCCTTTAATGGTGTGATTTTTTTTTTTTTTTTTTTTGCTTCCGGTAGCATAACAGCCAACTCAGAAGACCTTAACATTCAAGGCCTGTTATTCCCATTAACAAGAAGCTCAAAGTAGGGTGGGTTCTTGAGTTATTTCCATGGCTTAATGAGATTATCAGGGACCCAGGCGTTTTCTGTCTTTTCTCTCTGCCATACGGCTGTCCTCATGGTCACCAGATGGCTGCCACTGCTCCAAACTTCACACACGAACACAACCATGCCCACTGAAAAAGGAGGAAAGGCCTTGCTTCTTGCACGTGTCTTTTTTTTCCTCCCTCGCCATCACTGTGCCCCTCCTCAATCACCCCCCTCATCCTCTCCCTGGGCCATCATCACCATCCTGTCTTTATGATCCTCTTTTCCTCACTTTTCTTGACCATTTCACCCCCTATGCCATCTATGTACCCATTCTTGGACAATATCATTTCGCCTGGCTTGCTTTCAACTTCCTAAGCATGGAATCGTACCGTCTTACTTCTGGTCTCGCTCTTGTTTGTAGAATTCGCACGCGGTGCTGCACGTAGGGGCGGCTTCGTTCTTTTTCATTCCCTGGGAAGAGTTTGCCAGGATGCCTTTGCCCCCTCTCCTGCTGGTAGACGCCTGGGTCCTTCTGGGGCCACCAACGACGTCCGTGCTGTTGCTGCGAACATCCTTCTGCCCCGTGCGTGGATTTCTTTAGCACGCGCACCAGGAGCGGAGCTTTTGGGTCGTAGGGTCCCTGCAAGGTCACACCTAGTCCTGGTTTCCCAGCGTTTGTACAACATCCATTCTGTCCGGCACAGAGGAGCAGCCTTCGCTCCGCATCTCTGCCCGCACAGTTCTGGCAAGACTGATCTTGTGGAAAATGGGAACCGGATCGTGTCATTCTTTTCTTCAGATCCATTTTACTTGCAATAAGATCCACACACTTTGCCTTGTTCGTCGGGGCCCCCAGCACCCCCCCACCCCCCGTTGCCACCTGTCACCACCAGAGAGGAGCCCTCCAGCTGCCACGTTCCTGCCACACGGGTCATGTTCCTGTTCCCCCGAATCTCTATGCTCACATCAGCACATGGGTAGGAATGGGAATCGTTGAGGCTGGAGGAGGGGGCTGGGCCAGGCTGGGGAGCCATGCCAGGAACCCACCCCAACGTCTACTGTACAAGCCACCTCCGTGGACCCGCCAGTCCGCCCCTCCCCTCAGGGGATCACAGGCTCCTAGGCCCTACACCTAAGTCAACCGGGTCACCGGGAGCAGAGACCAGTTCCAGCCCCGTCGCTGGGGGAAAATCTGCTGCTTGGAGAAGAAAAGAGCGACGGGGAATAATTGAGCATATTGACGAAGCCGGGGTGAAATGAGTGAACCAGCGAGGACATTCGAAAGTGGAGTCCAAGCACAGCAAAGTCTACCAGCCGTCCTTCCAGAACATGTCAGAATCGATTGCTCAAATCCCACATTTCCGGGAAACAACATTTGTCAGCCCTCTGTGAGGTCTGCGTTGCCTGGGGAGGAAGGTGAAGAGGTCTCCATTTTTGCTGTTGTGGTCGTTGTTGCTCCCGCAGCTGAAGTGACAAATGTTAGACGGGGTTACTAAGCATTTTCTCTTTCTGGCCATCTTGACTTGGAAAGGAGAGTCCTCTCCGCAGGTTTTGTCTTGCTAAAAATGGGGGCCACCCTCAACGTCAACTGAAATGAGCGGAAAATCTGGAAGGAACGTGGCCGAACATGCAGTCCGGGGCTGGGAGAGCCAGCAGGAAGAAGCAGCCTGAGGCCGGCCTTGCCTCGTGCCCTAACTGTGACGTAGCAGGTGCACATGAGTTAGGGCAGGCCTCAGGCCGGTCCAGAAGGTGTGACAGATTGCATTTCCCAAAGACGGCCGCGGCGATCTCTCCCACCAATATGGTGGTAGTGATAGGCTCTCCAAGGCCTCATCAGAGAAAGTTGTACGGCTCCCACTTAGCTTTCTTGGGTTGCTCGCCCTGGAAGAAACTAGCTACGAGGTCAGAAGTCAACCTCCCAGAAACGGCCACACTGGAGAGCCCACAGGCAGTCAGCATCAACTGCCCGCCAAGTGAGTGCACCATCTTGGACGGCCAGCCCAGTCCTGCCTTCAGATGACTGCGTTCCCAGCCCAAAACGACCTTGGCCAAGTGAGGGCTGGCCCTCTGAGCCCTTTCCCAATTCCTGTCCTACAAAATAGCGAGCAAAATAAAATAGTTACGTTAAGCTGTTCCACGTGGGGGTCCTTGCTGTGCAGCAGTAATAAGCCAAACCAGAAGGAGAGGAAGGGAAAATGAAGTTGGCGGGGAGGAGACAAGGGAGGGAATGCTGGCCACGGCGGCTCGGAGGACATTGAAGAAGGAGACGAAGCTGGAGGTAAAGGAGATGGAGATGATGAGGACGTGGAAGAGCGAGAGGAAGGCAGACAGAGAAAGCACTAGTTGAGTCCCACATTCCTTTTCCGGTTCCTTTTTGCTCATCTTCTCCGGGCCCCGGCTGCAAGGGGGGTGTCTGTTCTCTTCTCTTATGTCGCCAGGCTCTCTCCTGAAGTCTCTCTTCTGCCCTCTTTACACCTTGATAGGCAATTTATTTGGGATGGGGTGGGAGTTCCGTTCCAAGTTCCAAGTTCCTTTCTATTCCTTGCTTTCTCAACAGACCTTTTACGGAATGCACACGCCATTGTGCTCCCCTGGCCCCGCTGGCCGCCAGAGCCTGCCAGAAATCTACGGGGACGTGGGCAGACGCCCAGCGTTCTTCTTTCCCTGCACCTGTAGCCATGCGAGTATGGACAGCAAGCAAACAACAACACTTATATGTCTACTCTCCCTATAAAACAACAAATGAGGGGCGCCTGGGTGGCTCAGTCCGTTGAGCGTCCGAATTGGGCTCAGGTCATGATCTCACAGGTCCGTGAGTTCGAGCCCCGCGTCGGGCTCTGGGCTGACAGCTCGGAGCCTGGAGCCTGTTTCGGATTCTGTGTCTCCCTCTCTCTCTGCCCCTCTGCCACTCGTTCTCTCTCTCTCTCTCTCTCTCTCTCAAAAACTAAATAAACATTTAAAAAACAACAACAACAACAAAACTTTTCTGTCTGCGTGACAGCAAGGATCTTGCCCATCTTGTCCACTGTTGGAGTCCTAGCGCTAAAAAGACAGCCAATTCGCTCTCAATAAATTCTTGCTTAATGAACGAACCAGGCCAGGGTTAACTCTGTAAGCCTATGCTGTTCCACTCGGTAGCCATTAGCCTCACGCAGCTGTTCATACTTAAATTGATTGAAATTAAATTTAAAAACTTCTTGGGGCGCCTGGGTGGCTCAGTCGATTGAGCGTCCAGTTCCGGCTCAGGTCACGATCTTAGGGTCCGTGAGTTCGAGCCCCACGTCAGGCTCTGTGCTGACAGCTCAGAGCCTGGAGCCTGCTTTGGATTCTGTGTCTCCCTCTGTCTCTGTCCCTCCTGTGCTCATGTTCTGCCCCTCTCTCTCTCTCTCTCTCTCATAAATAAACATTAAAAAAAATTGTTTTCTAATTTCTTAAACTGGCCATACCATCGGAGTGCTCAGAGGGCATGGGCCACACGTGGATGGATGGATGGCATATTGGACATCACAGACATAGAACATTTCCCTCACAGCAGAAAGTTCTACTGGGCAGCACTGACATCAAGGATCCCCATGTGGTGGGGGTGGGGGGGTGGGGGGGTGCGGGTCACGGCAGCAGAATCTCCCAGAGGCGGGGAGGGGGCAGGGAGGTGGGAAGCACTGTTATAAACACCAGGAAGGATCACGGCCCCCTCTCCCTGCCCATCTGCTCTATGGTGAGGACTGGCTCAGCTGTGTTAGTGACACCGTCCCTTCCGACGGCCGTGCAGGGCAGCTCACCGCAATTAACGACACGGAAACTGAGTCTGCAGTGACACAGGCAGCGGCCGCAGAAAAGGCACTTCCGGTTCAGGGGCTGGCTGGAGGAGGAGAGGGGCACCAGGGGCCCAGCCAAGCTGGCCAGATCTCAGGGATGAACAACAGCCCCAGTGGAGAGCTACAGCATGAGATGGGAAACTGAGGCAGGAGCTGCACTCCGTAGTCAGGGGTACCTCACAAGGGAAGGGGACCACGTGGAAATGGGCCCACAGGTGTCCAGGGCTCGGCGACCCACTGGGTCCAGGCCTGAGGCCGTGAGACCAATGCCAGCCCCAACGCCAGACGAGCGGAAGCTGTCGGTAGGCGTTCTGCCCCGGTGGGGACCGGGCCCGGAGCCCTGACCCCACAGGATGAGTCCTCGGTGACCTCAGCGACCTCAGTGGCCTCAGTCTTCAAAGGGCTAAGGCACACTAGAGATAACGGAATGGCCAAAGCGCCAGGGCAGCAATGGCTGGGCCATTGTGGGCCACGCTTCATGGTTGGTTTGCCAAGTCCTGGAGCAGGCAGCCTCCGGGAGGCAGAGCAGGGAGGGCACGGAGTGGAGGGCAAGGTCATCCGATGGTGCAGCTGTCCAGCTGGAGAGGAAGCCCCGCCTCCCGGGCGCACTCTGGGTGTTCACCCAAAGTAGCCAAGGGGCTGCGGCGGCACAGAAGGAAACCACCACCCAAGGACGCGTCGGCCTTCAGCGCTATCAGCAGCCGGAGTTCCAAGACAGACGGAGCTCGGACTCCAGGCACCCCCCTTCCCAGCGGGGTGGGTGGTGGTCGGGCCTCCCCTGGGCCGGATCCTTCTCCCCTTCTCCCCGGGGCCCCCGGGAAGCCGGGCCGAGAGGCCCTTTATGTGCCAGACAGGACCGCCGTGAAGGGACTGCAAATCTGCTGGAGGTGACACATGTCTGTTTTTAGAACAAGAATGTCACATCAGCAGGAACCAGTGGCCGGAGATGGAGGGGGGTGGGGGGGGGGGGCGGGGAGCGGCAAAGCGAAGGGGATTAGCGTCTGTCTTCGAGTTTTGGGTCCGCTGCCCACGCATCTGGGGCGCATTTGCCCAGCGCGGAAGGGCCACCCACCTGCCTCAGCTTTGTGCAGGAGGACCTCGGCCTGTGTTAAGTCACAGCACGCCCTCCACAAAGTGGCAGGCAGGTGGCATTGTTCTTGCTTTGCAGCTGGTGAAACAGGATCTCGGGCCGCTGGGGTTGGGCTGACAGGGCGCCCCAGGCTCCCCTATCCCAGGGCCCAGGAGCCAGCATCGGGGGCACTTTCCTGAGAGCTTGTCTTATCTCTGAGTCTGTTCTGCCCCAGCAGGGCCAGGACAGGCGTTACTGGGGGGGACTGGGGGGGCTCACCAATGACGGATGGGACTTGTTACCTAAACAGCACGGCGACCTCACTCGACAGGATGGTCAGCTCCGAGAGGCCCCCGCGGGGTTCGCCTCGGCTGCCATCATGGTGGCTTGCTCGGCGATGTCCCTCTGTTGGCTACCTTCCTGTCCCTGTCTCACTTCTCCATGCCCCTCCCTGGGCTTCTGAGACATCTTGTATTTGAATCCCTGTCTCAGGGCCTGCTTGCGAGGTAACTCCAACCAAGCAGAGAACAGAGGAGAAAGCCGGCCGCTCGGGGACCGCTTCATTGTACAGCCTGGAGGGAGGAGGTCCAGGCATGGGGCTCAGGCAGGCTGGCCACCAGGAGGTGTGGTCCTGTGACAGAGACTCCAGGGAGGGAGCCGCTCAGCCTAGTGCTGGCACGGGATTCTAACGTGGACAGCCTGTGTGGATCACAGCAGGACCTGAGACACGGGAAAGGCGAGCGGCCAGGCCTGGGCAGCTGGGCCAAAGCCCAGGACTGAGGTGTAACCACAGTGTTCAGCCCAGCCGAGGCAGACATCCAGAAGGGTCGACTCAACACACCCAGGGGGCCAGAGGAGAGGCCGGTGCTGGGTAGAGATAGGATTCTTGGTCTGGGGCCCACGGGACAACTGACCTACTGGAGACTGCCATCCCCAGGAGTCAGTCCCAATTGGTTCAGGCAAAGAGCGGGTGAGTTCTGTGCAGGAAGGTCTCACCCGGAAAAGGATAAGCAAGACAAGGGCTTGGACCCAAACCTCTGTGTCCCCCCCCCGCCACCTTCCCAACAGCCGCTGACCTGTGCCATCCACATGTGGCTTGGGTCCTCAATATGTCTCCCTTTGTCCTCTCTCTCTGTCCCCACTGCCACCTCACCCAGGCTGGTCTCCTCTCTCCCGCCCTTGTCCTTCTCCTGTCCTCTGCCCCCACAGAGTAGCCAGAAGGAACTGTCCATGGGCCAAGTCTTTTCTTGGCCTAAAGCCTTTGGTGGCTTCCGATTTCCAGTGCTCCTTGTATCCTGCCCCTTCTCATGCTGCTCCCTCCGCTTGGATGGTTCCCTACTACCCCGCAGTCCCTTGCCCCTAAGTGATATCCTGCCACCCTTCAGATCTCAACTCAGACATCCCTTTCTAAGAGAAACCTTCCACGAAGCCCCATTCACAGAACCATTCCATTACTGATGATGTCCTGACCACCATGGGGGCACCAAGAGCCAAAGGGAGTAAATGCCCAAGGGAGCAGTTAAGAAATCTGGAGGACCGATGGAGAGGCCTCGACATTCATCTCAGAGAAGTTCCAGGAAAAGAAAAGGAGGAAACGGTGGAGAAGAAATGTGCAATGGGACAGTTAATGAGAATTTTCAAGAGCTAATTTGAGACCTCGAATCAAAAATACACTCCAGGGAGCCTCGGTGGCTCAGTCAGCTGAGCGTCCAACTCTTGACTGGGGCTCAGTTTATGATTCCAGGGTCACGGGATCAAGCCCCATGTCAGGCTCTGCGCTGAGCAGCAGCTTGCTTAAGATTCTCTCTCTCTCTCCCTCTGCCCCTCTCCCTGGCTCACATGTGCTCTCTCTCCAAGAAAGAAAGAAAGAAAGAAAGAAAGAAAGAAAGAAAGAAAGAAAGAAAGAAAGAAAGAAAAGGAAAGGAAAAGGAAAAGGAAAAGTCTATTCCAAGAACAGACAACATAAATTAAGAGAAATTCATATGTGGCTCTATGATAATTAAACCACAAAACAATCAAGGATAAAGAGGAAATCTTAAAAATCATTGAAAATTAAGTGTAGCCATCAAAACGAAAAAGAAACATAATCTAAACCTTCCAAACCAGCAAAGTTTTAAGTGTCCTTCAGAATACGCAGGTACACACGTGTGTGTACATGTGTCACCAATAGAAGACAGAGAAGACAGAAAGAAGAAGAAAGTAAGTTCAAAAAAAACATGCAGTGAGTCCAAATATATTCTCAATCACATGTCATTTGAGCAATGAATAAATTTAATCAGATGTCTACATGTATCCGTGTGTGTGTGTGTGTGTGTGTGTGTGTGTATAATGTGGCACTCAACAAATTGAGAATACCTGTAATTTTCACACACATTCACATAAACACTAATCATGTATTAGGTCATAGAGTTTTGACAAATTTCAAAAAAAAAAAAAAATGTAGAGGGGCGCCTGGGTGGCTCAGTCGACTGAGCGTCCAACTTTGGCTCAGGTCACGATCTCACAATTTGTGGGTTCGAGCCCCGCGTCGGGCTCTGTGCTGACAGCTCAGAGCCTGGGGCCTGTTTCGGATTCTGTGTCTCCCTCTCTCTCTCTGCTCCTCCCCCACCCACATTCTCTCTCTCTCTAAGATAAAAAACATTAAAATTTTTTTTTTTTTAATTTAGAGCCTATGGACTACATCCTCTGACCACAATACAATTGAAATGGGACTCAAGAATAAATCTTGAAAGTAAATTTTTAAACTTTGGAAAGCTAAAAATTCCTGGGTAAACAGGAAATTGTACTTAAAATGACAAATGCTTGGTAACTCATGACATTAGAGTTAACACTTGTGAAATGCAAGTAAATTGCTGTCAGAGGGAAAGGTTTATTTGGCCTTACAGTCATGTATTAAAAAATCAAGAAAGATTAAAAATGTACTCTTTTTAAAAAAAAAAATGTAAGGTTTTATTTATTTTAGGGAGAGAGAGAGAGCACATGTAGGGGCAGACAGAAAGGGGGACAAAGGATCCAAAGTGTGCTCTGTGCTGAGAGCACAGAGCCCGATGTGGGGCTCGAACTCACACACAGTGAGATCACAACCTGAGCCAAAGTTGGACGCTTAACCGACTGAGCCCCGCAGTCCCCCCAAAATGTACTCCTTTAATTTTTTTTTTTTTTTTAACTAATCTCTACCCTCAACATGGGGCTGGAACTCACAACCCTGAGATCAAGAGTCACATCCTCTACTGACTGAGCCAGCCGGGCACCTCAAGAGAGATCCAACATAAATGATCAAATAAAGGAGCCAGGGAAAAGACTCCAGAGCAAAGCTAGAGAAAGTACAAAGACAGAAAGAACAAAAATAGATCAGAAATAATGGGGTAGAAAATAAAGAATAGAAAGGAATTTTAAAAAGAAACCTAAGGCGGAGACTGGTCTCCCCCCGACCCATTCTCTATTACCTACAAAGTAGTGGAAGCTTCAGGACGTGTATGGCCACCCAGCAGCCTTTGTGGCTACATGTGACACCTGGGCACAGCCCTGCTTGCAGGCTCTGGGCCGCCCTTTCCTTCTGTCTCTCTCCCGGATGGCTGAAACGCCGGCCTGATGGCAGATCACGTTGAGGACGGCAGGTAAACAAGACAGAAAGAGCCTGGGTCTCCAATGACCTCCTTAACATCTGGACTTGCGTGTGAAATCTGGAGCCATTTGCTAGGACTGCCGTAACAAATACATCGACGGCACCCATGGGGGTCAGAAATTAACTTCCTCGAGGTTCCAGAGGCCGGAAGTCCAAGATCAAGGTATCGGCCGGGCTGCTTTCTTTTGAGGCCTCTCCCCTCGGCTTGTCGATGGCCGTCCTCTTGATGTGTCTTCACGTGGTCTTTCCTCTGGGCCCACATATGTCTGGTGTCTCTGTGTGTCCGGATTTCCTCTTATAAGGACACCGGTCAGACTGGATGAGGGCCCAACCATCATAATGACCTCATTTTTGATTTAATTGCTTCTCACAAGACCCCCATCTCCAGGGGCGCCTGGGTGGCTCCGTCGGTTGAGCATCCGACTACCTCTTACGTCATGATCTCACAGTTCATGAGTTCGAGCCCCGCGTCGGGCTCGCTACGGTCAGTGTGGAACCCGCTTTGGATCTTCTGTCTCCCTCTCTCTGCCCCTAAAAATAATAATAAAAAATAAAGGCCCCCATCTCCAAATGCATTCTGAGGTACTGGGAGTTAGAACTTCAACATGTGGGGGCACCTGACTGGCTCAGGCGGAGAAGTGTGTGAGTCTCGATCTCTGGGTCATGAGTTCAAGCCCCACATTGGGTGTGGAGCCTCCTTAAAATAAAAATGTAAAAAAGAAGGTAGAACTTCAACATGTGAATCTGAATGGGGTAGGACACAATTCAGCTCACAGCAGGTAATGATAAATGCATGGCCTTTTTAGGTCATTAATAATTCCAGGTGTCAGGGCACCTGGGTGGCTCAGTCGGTTAATCACCCGACTTCAGCTCAGGTCACGCTCTCGCAGCTTGTGGCTTTGAGCCCCGCATCGGGCTCTGTGCTGACAGCTCAGAGCCTGGAGCCTGCTTCCGATTCTGTGTCTCCCTCTCTCTCTGCCCCTTCCCCATTTGCACTCTGTCTCTCTCTCTCTCTCAAAATAAATAAACATTTTTTTAAAAAAGTAAAAATAAGATGTAATCTAGAAATAGAATATAATGTTCCTAATGTGAAGAGTATTTGTTGAAAACTTGCTGCAAATATTATTTTTAAGGGTAGAATATTAGAGACAGTCCAATTAAACTCAGAACAATGAAAGATATACTCTATCACTGCTTCCTCTCGGTATTACAGCAAAGTACCTAGCCAATGAAAGAAGACAAGTAAAAGAAATAAAAGACATGAAGTAAAAAAGAAAAGTGTACTTAGAGAAAGTATGACTGTTGGCATAGAAAGTTTAAAAGAATCTAGACGTAAACTTGGAGTCAGCAAGATTGCTGTATTTAAGATTGACATATAAAAATCAATAACATTCCTATGTACTACTAATAACTAGAATATATATTTTTATTTTTTAAGTTTATTTATTTAGTTTTGAGAGAGCATGAGCATGAGCAGGGGAGGAGCAAAGAGAGAGGGAGAGAGAGAGAATCCCAAGCAGGCTCTACAATGACAGCATGAAGCCCCATGCACAGCCAGAACCCACAAACCATGAGATCATGACCCGAGCTGAAATCAGGAGTTGGGTGCTCAATTGACTGAGCCATCCAGGCACCCTTAGAATGTATTACTTTTAAAATTACATTTATCACAGCAAGAAATAAAAAACTAAATTAAAAACTACCAGGCACCTAAAATAAATCCAGCAAAGGTTGTGCAACACCTTTATGGCGCAAGTTACAAAACATTATTGAAAGACTCAACAAGAATATCTGAGTGAATAAAGAAATGTATACCATATTCATGGATGGGAAGATTCAATATCATAAAGGTGCACATTCTGCCCAAATTTATCTATAAATTAAATAGGATTTCAAAAAACAAATCCAAAAGCCTCTTCGGAAATTTGCCAAGGTGCTTCTTTTTTTTGTTTTTTTTAATATAATTTATTGTCAAGTTAGCCAACATACAGTGTGCTCTTGGCTTCAGGAGTCGATTCCCATGATTCATCGTTTCCATGCAACAGCCAGTGCTTATCCCAGCAAGTGCCCTCCTCAATGCCCATCACCCACTGTCCCCTCTCCCCCACCCCCATCAACCCTCAGTTTGTTCTCTGTATTTAAGAGTCTCTTATGGTTTTCCTCCCTCTCTCTTTGAAACTATTTCTTCCCCTTCCCTTCCCGCATGGTCTTCTGTTAAGTTTCTCAAATTCCGCGTATGAGTGAAAACATATGATATCTGTCTTTCTCTGACTGACTTATTTCACTTAGCATTATATATATATATATAGAGAGAGAGACGGGATGGGGGGGAGAGAGAGAGAGAGAGAGAAGAACAAAGGGCCAAAAATAGCCCTAGACAGATTTATTGTATAATTAAGGTGGTGCATAGATACAAGGACGGAAAAGTAGACCAATTGAATTGAATGGAGTGCCCAAAGCATGTCTAAATCAGTGGGAAAAGGGTGGACTCTTCAGTAAATGGTGTAGGGTCATGCATACGGAAAAATTAAAATTAGATCTCTACATCATACAAAAAGATCAATTCCAGGTGAAGTAAAGACTTAGATGTGAAAGGCAAAACTTTCAAAAGTTTACGGGAAAAATATCCTTCGTGACCTTGACAGAGAGAAGGATTTCTTAGATAAGACACAAAAAGCACGAACCATAAAGAAAAAAAGACAAAAAAAAAAAAAAAACCCACCTCAATCATATTAAAATTACAAACTTCTATCGATAAACGATACTATTAACATTGTTAAAAGACAATCTGTGGACTGAGAAGGTATCTGCTACCCATACAGGGGATTGTAATCCAGAAGGGGATGAGGAAAAAAAATCTTCATACAAAGCAAGAAGAAAAAGACATATAAAACCATCGAAAGGGAAAAAAGAAACAAAGAATATAGAAAGGCAAGTCACAGAAGAAAAAACCCAAATGACCAACGAACCTATTCCTCAATCTCACTCGTAATCAGGGAAACTGCAAAATAGAACAACAACGAGATATCATTTTACATCCATCAGCTAAGCCGACGTTAAAGTCTGGTAACACACTTGTTGACGGAGATGGAGAAAACACGAAACAGACACTGGTAATAAAGTGTCCGTTGGTCTAAGCTTTTGGAAACCAAAGTGAAGATGTTCACATGGGGTGCCCCATCTATTCCATATCCCAAGTAAGTATCCTCGAGCGAAATCTCAGCACCTGTTCTCCAGAATATACATAGTGTCAATTCATATAAATCTCAAAAATCCTTAATGGCAAGCAACAAAAAGTTGCAGAATATACATACAGTAGCATTCCACGTACATAAAATGTTTCTATTTTATTTTTCACTTTTATTTTTTTTTTTTTGAGTTTATTTTTGACAGAGAGAGACAGAGAGACAGAGACAGAGCATGAGTGGGGGAGGGGCAGAGAGAGGGAGACACAGAATCTGAAACAGGCACCAGGCTCTGAGCTGTCAGCACAGAGCCTGACATACGGCTCGAACCCATGAACCGAGGGATCACGACCTGAGCCGAAGTCCGACGCTTAACCAACTGAGCCACCCAGGTGCCCCTTTACTTTTATTTATTTAAGGAATCTCTACACCCAACGTGGCCCTCGAACTCACGACCCCAACATCAAGAGTCACCTGCTCTGCTGACTGAGCCAGCCAGATGCCCCCATAAAATGCTTTTATTTTTTAACGTTTATTTTTGAGAGAGAGACAGAGTGGGAGCAGAGGAGGGGCAGAGAGAGAGAGAGAAGGAGACCCAGGATCTGACCTGTCCATACGGATCCTGACGTGGGGCTCAAACTCAGAAATGGTGAGATCATGACCCCAGCCGCAGTCAGACGCTTAACCGACTGAGCCACGCAGGCATCCCCATGAAATGCTTTTAGGTTCAATAGTTTTAGCCTAGTTTACTGAGATATAATTTACATACAGTAAAATTTACTCTTCTTGGAGTATAATTCTGTGGGTTGTAACAGATGCATACGTTGTGCGGTCACCATCGCAGTCAAGATATAAAACAGCTCCAACACCTCCTAAAATTCCTCGGTGCCCGTCTGTAGGCACCGAATCCTGTCCCTCCACCCACAACCCCTGTAAGCAGACCGTATGTAACCTTTGGCGCCTGGCTTTATCCACTTACCAAGTGTTTGAGACTCATCCAAGTTATCGCATATATCCACAGTTTTTATTGCTAAATCGTATTCCATCCCCCGAACGTACCGATTCATTTATCTATTCACTGGTTACAGTGCAATTGGGTTGTTTCCAGGTTACGGGCAATTGTGAAGAACCCTTCTGTAAACATCGGTGGACTGGTTTCTGTGCAAATATGAAGTTTTCACTTCTCCTGGATAAACAACGAGAAGCAGAGGTGCTGGGTCATCGGGTGAGTGTATATTGTTTTACAACCAGCTGCCAAACCATTTTCCAACTTTCCTGCACAATTTCGGGTACGAGTTCTAGCGCGTGGTCGCCAGCATTTGGTGTCGTCAACTTTGTTTTCTAAGGCATTCGAGGGTGCCTAGGGGTCACGCATTGTGTTGCTAATTGCATTTCTCTACTAGCTGAGCACCATTCTATGTATTCGTTCACCATCCATATACCTTCTCGCTACACAGTTTGCTCAAGTCTCTTGACCACTTTTAATTGGGTTGTTTCCTTATCATTGAGTTTCAAGGATCCTGTATAGTCTGGATACAAGTTCTTTATCACAGGAGTTTTGCAAATATTTTTTTCTCCTAGTCTGGAGCTTGCCTTCCCATTTTCTTAAATGTCTTTTGAAAATCGGATGCTTTGGGGGCACCGGGCTGGCTCAGTCAGAAGAACATGTGACTCTTGATCTCAGGGTCATGAATTCAAGCCACGCATTGGGTGTAAAGATTAATTTAAAAAAATAAACTTTAAAAGAAAGAAAATCAGGGGCACCTGGGTGGCTCAGTCGGTTGAGCGTCCGACTTCGGCTCAGGTCATGATATCATGGTTCCTGGGTTCGAGCCCTGCATCAGGCTCTGTGCTGACAGCTCAGAGACCAGAGCCTGCTTCAGGTTCTGTGTCTCCCTCTCTCTCTGCCTCTCCCCTCCTCACGCTCTGTCTCTGTCTTTGTCTCTCTCTCTCAAAAATGAATAAACATTAAAAAAAAAAAAAAGAAGAGAAAGAGAGGAAAATCAGGGACACGTAGGTGGCTCTGTTGGTTAAGCCTTGATTTCAGCTCAGGTCATGATCCAAGGGTTGTGGGATGAAGTGCCACACTGAGAGTGGAGCCTGCTTGGGATTCTCTCTCTCCCTCTCTCTCTCTCTCTCTCTCCCCCTCTGCCCCTCTCCCCCACATGTGCTCTCTCTTTCTAAAATAATAAATAAATCTGGGGCACCTGGGTGGCTCAGTCGGTTAAGTGTCCGACTTTGGCTCAGGTCACCATCTCGCTGTCCGTGAGTTCGAGCCCCGCGTCGGGCTCTGTGCTGACAGCTCAGAGCCTGGAGCCTGTTTCAGATTCTGTGTCTCCCTCTCTCTGACCCTCCCCCGTTCATGCTCTGTCTCTCTCTGTCTCAAAAATAAATAAAGGTTAAAAAAATAAATAAATAAAAAATAAATAAAATAATAAATAAATAAATAAATAAACAAATAATAAAAAAGAAAAGAAAAGCAGATACTCTTAATTTTGATGAAGTCTAATTTAGCATATTTTTCTTTACTATCCCGTAGATATAAAAACTGTATCTAAGGGACGCCTGGGTGGCTCGGTCAGTGGGGCACACGATTCTTGATCTCGGGGTTGTAGGTTTGAGCCCCAAGGTGGGTGCAGAGATCACTGAAAAATAAAATGTAAAAAATACGCCTGAAAGAATTTTTGCCTAACCGAAAATCACAAAGATTTTTCCCCTTTGTTTCCTTCCAGGAGTATTTTAATTTTAGGTTTTGCATTTAGGTCTGTGATCCATTTTGAGTGAATTTCCATGTAAGTCGTGAGATAGAGAGAATCTTTTTTTTTTTTTTTTTTTTTTTTTTACATGGGTGTCTAGTTGGCCCAACAGCATTTGTGGAAATGATGCCCGTTTCTCTATTGGATCGCCTTTGCTCCTTTGTCAAAAGTCAACTGACCGTACACGTGCCCGTCTGGTTCTGGTTTACAAAGTTTCAAAACGAGAAAAACAGGATTGGGCTTTACCCCTTGAGGAGAACAAGTAAGGAATTTCGATAGATACAATTCTGTAAATTTTTTTCAAAATATTTTAGCCATTCTAGGGGAGCTGGACCACACGGAGTGAGGCCACAAATTCATGGGAGGCAGTCTGAACAACACGCCTTTGCAGGTAATCATAGTGGGGGGGGGGTGTGGGGAGGGGGAGTTGGCATCTCCCTGCTAATCATGAGGCTGAGCCCTTTTTCAAATGCTTTTTGAGTATTTGCTTGTACAGTCTGCAAGTAGGTGACAAAGTGGCTTGGGGCCTTAGGCAGACACAGGAGAATGCTCCCCAATGTCCCCCCCCCCCCCCCCCCCCCCCCCCCCCCCCCCCCCGCCCCCAGCATCAGCCTCTGCATATGGCCCTGGGAAGCCATCCGGAGAGAAGGGGGCGGGGCAGTCTCAGTCTTTGATTTCCTAGGAAATAAGAGAGGAGGAGAAGGGGTCCTGCTTTAATCTACACCCTGGCCCTCCAGACTCCAGAGCTTCCGAGGAAGAGACGCCCCCTGCAGGAAGAGAAATGTCAGACCCAAACGGATGGTGCTAGATCGGTCCCTCTGGTCGACCCTGCGCTCAGCCCCAGGGATCCTGGGTCTGGGTCCCGGGGAACGAGAACGCAGGAGAACGCTGGGCGACCTCGTATCCGGTATCTATTGCCGTGAAGCCAAACTATGTGGCTTCAAGCAACAAAACGTTGTTGTTGTTGTTTATTTATTTAGTCTGAGAGAGAGAAAGTGCATGTGCCAGCGGGGGAGGGGCGGGGAGACAGGGAGACAGAGAATCCCCAGCAGGCTCAGCACGGAGCCCGATGCGGGGCTCGATCCCACGACCGTGAGAGCATGACCTGAGCCGAGATCAAGAGCCGGATGCTTAACGGCGCCAAGCAACAAAACATTGATTTTACTTACGAACCTGGAGTGCTCGCAAAGCTCCGCGGGGACAGCTCATCTCTGCTTCAGGTGCCATCGGCTGGTGAAGATTCCCCGGGACCAGCAGCAAACACGGTTTCCTCCCTGAGCAACTTCCTTACCCGATGACAATTTCCGATGATGGATCAGCTTCCAGCGCCCGGCGCTATCCCTAGTCCTCACCACCACCTTGCCATGGCCGTGTCGTCATCCCCATTCTACGGGTGATGTCACGGAGGCCTTCGGAGAGCCCGCGATCTGCTTGGAGATACGCACGAAGGATGCTGCAAGGCCGGGGCTCACCGAGGCTTCCTGGGGACCCCACGCCACCTGCCACCGGGAGCTGGGCAGTCCCAGCCGAGGAGCTCAGGGTGACGCGCCGGGGGCACTCGGCCTCCCGAGCCTTCTGTCGCTGCGGGCCTGGGGCAGGGACGGTGCCTGACCCGCTCACTCTGTTTGGGAGTCGACCAGTAAATTAAAGGGCTTCATTATCTCATTTGAGAGTGGCATAAAACACTTTGGAAAGGCTGGCGCATTGACTGCAATCATGTTCTGAAAGGCCCCGGATCCCTGGGAGGGACGTCCCCTGATAAATTGCTCTTTTCACGAGATGCGGCTGATACGTCGCCAGCTGTCCCCGCGGTGTCTGCTGCAGACAGGCTTTGCCTCTTCCCAAAGGATTTTAAGGAGACCAGATTCCCTCCCGAGGGAGAAAATCCTCCTTGCAATGGCCAGAAGGAGGGCCCGGACACCGCTCCCAACCTGCCGAGGAGGAACTCTGGCTGCTGTGGATCCAGGGGCCCTCGGGAGCCCCAGGACGCCCCCTCCCTCCACCCCCACCACCCCCCCCCCCCCCCGAGTTGCCAGTCGTTCCACAAGCCTTGAATGAACGTCACCGCGGGGAAAGCCACCCGCCGTCCGGACCCTGCCCTCCTGACTTCAGGATCCGAACTCGGCCGCGTGTGAGTTCCACGGGACTCAGTTACGACTTTGCCGACAGCGATCTCAACGCCTTCCTGGGCCGGGCAGCCATCCAGACACCTGCATTTTGGTGATCATGAAATGAGGCACAATTTGCCCAAAATCACACCCTCCGAGAGTCTCAGGCCGTAGCCCTTTCCAGAATTAGTTCCCAGGACACTAAAGAGCTGGAGTAAGGCCGGCCTTGGGAATCGGCAAAGTAACAAAAATAACAAAAATAACAATAATAACAAACTGACGGCTGCCGGGCACTTCCCCCGGGTCAGGCCTGGACCCAGCACCTGCCCACACCACCCCCGAATCCTTACAGCAACTTCTATTGACAGATGAGGAAACTGAGGCACGGGAGCGTGAGCGGTAGGGACGTGGAGGCCCCTCAGTCTCCACCACAGTGTCAACCTTTTGCTTCTTAGAGGCTTTGCAGGCTGTCCTCAGCCACAGACTATGACAGAAAAAGACTCGGTGGCCCCCTGTCCTGCCCCGGCCCTGCCCAGTGATGGCACAAGAAAGGGGATGACATTCCCACTGTGACCATGGTGACTGAGGCTCCCTCGTGGATTCGATCCAGGAGGGTTCCTTAAGTCTGAGCTCAGTCCTGGCGAAGGCCCTCGGGGACCCCAAGGAAAGCTGTATCCACAGCTCCCCCTTCTCCTAACCTTCCCCAGCCTCTGTCTTCCCATCTGCAGAATGGGCATACAGATCCCTACCTACCTCCGATGCAACCACATACACGTAGGCACCAACCATAAGCACACGGATTTCTTTCCTTTCTTCCTGCACGGAGGGGAATCACCAGCTGGGAAGGAGTAGAGAGTACGGGCCCCAGAGGGGGCCCATCCTTAAGGCCAGGGTGTCAAAGGACAGCTCCTCAATGCTCTCGTGCTTTCATTCACTGGGCAAATATTTACTGGCCACCTACTCTGCGCCAGGAACAGTGCTGGGTGCTTTCCTAAAGACATTCTTTCATTTAAGCACCCCCCCCCCAACACGTGCACGCACCAGCCATTTTGAAATCCTTCCTGATTTTCGAACAAGGGCCCTGCCTTTTCATTTCCCGTTGGGTCCCACAAATTATGCAGCCAGTCCCAAACCGGCACAGGAGGAAATGGGGCACAGAGAGGTCAGTGATCTGACCTGAGGTCCACACGGCTTGCGAGCGAGAGAGCCAGGATGGAAACTGAGGCCCAACCGGCCGCAGATGCCAAGGCCTCACGTCGAACGTGATCCCGCCATGTTGCCACGGAAATTGATCCCTTCAGACACGCAGTTCTTACTGTCCGGGAGAAATCTTCATTTTTGTAATGTTTATTTTTTTTAAATTTCTTCTTAAATTGTTTTAATTTCTTTAATTTTTTAATTTAATTTCTTTAATTTTTTTTAATTTCATTAATTTAATTTCTTAATTTTTTAATTTCTTTAATTTTTAATTTCTTTAATTTCTTTAATTTTGGAATGTTTATTTATATTTTTTTAATTTCTTAATTTTTTAATTTCTTAATTTCTAAAATTTAAAGAAATTTTTAATTTCTTTAATTTTTTAATTATTTTTTTAAATTTCTTAATTTAATTTCTTTAATTTTTCTTAATTTCTTAATATTCTTTTTTTAATTTTTAATTTAATCTTAATTTAATTTCTTTTAATTTCTTCCTTAATTTCTTTAATTTCTTTCTTAATTTAATTTCTAATTTAATTTAATTTCTTATTTAATTTTTTTAATTTAATTTTTTTAATTGCTTAAGAAAAAAATTTCTTAATTTTTTAAATTAATTTAATTTAATTTCTTAATTTCTAAAAAAAAAAATGTGTATTCAGTTTTGAGAGGATGAGAGAGACAGAGCACGAGCAGGGGAGGGGCAGAGAGAGAGGGAGACACAGAATCCGAAGCAGGCTCCAGGCTCCGAGCTGTCAGCCCAGAGCCAGACACGGGGCTCGAACTCACGAACCACAAGATCACAACCTGAGCCAGAGTTGGATGCCCAATCGACTGAGCCACCCAGGTGCCCCAATGTTTATTTATTTCTGAGACAGAGAGAGAGAGAGCAGGGGAGAGGCAGAGAGAGAGGGAGACAGAATCGGAAGCGGGCTCCAGGCTCCGAGCTGTCAGCACAGAGCCCCACGCGGGGCGCGAACTCAAGAGCCGTGAGATCATGACCTGAGCCGATGTCAGATGCTCAGCCGACTGAGCCACCCAGGCGCCCCAGGAGGTGTTCTTGATGGAGGATAAAGGACGAGGCTGTGAGTGCTGGCAGATGGGGTCACAAGCCACATGCAGCACTTCCTGCGAAGAACAGAGTCCACTCTGGTCACATACAAAAGGAATTTATTTTTAAATATTGAGTGAACCGGGGTGCCTGTGTGGCTAAGTCGGTGAAGCATCTGACTTTGGCTCAGGTCATGATCCTGACCTGAGCGTTCGTGGGTTCGAGCCCCGCGTCGGGCTCTGTGCTGACAGCTCGGAGCATGGAGCCTGCTTCGGATTCTGTGTCTCCCTCTCTCTCTGCCCTCCCCTGCTCGTTCTCTGTCTCTCTCTTTCTCTCTCTCTCTCTCTCTCTCAAAAATAAAAATAAATACCAAAAAAAATTTTTTTAATATTGAGTAAACTGCCACAGCCAAGAAGAACCTAAGGAGACATATGACATGACAACTAAATGTAATGTGGTTTTGGTGATGGAATCTTGGGAAGGTAAAAGGATGTCAGGTAAAAACTAGGGAAATCTGGGGGCACCTGGCTGGCTCAGTGGGTAGAGAGTGCAACTCTTGATCTCGGGGTCATGAGTTCAAACTCCACCTCGGGTGGAGAGATCACTTAAAAATAAAACCTTTTAAAAAAGAAACTAGGGAAGTCTGAACAAAGCGTGGGCTTCAGTTAATGCTAATGTGTCAGTATTGGTTCACCAGTTGTAACAAATTGGTTCACCATACAAAGAAAGATGTTAACAATAGGGAAACTGGGTGAGGATACAGAGGAATCTCTGTAGTATCCTTGCAAGTTTCCTGTTATTTCAAAACTATTCTAAAATGAAGAGTATGATTTCATTTTTATTTAAAAAATTTTTTTCATCTTTATTTTTGAGAGAGAGAGACAGAGCGTGAGTGAGGGAGGAGCAGAGAGAGAGGGAGACACAGAATCCGAAGCAGGCTCCAGGCTCCCAGCTGTCAGCACAGAGCCCGACGCGGGGCTCGAACCCATGAGCCATTAGACCTGAGCTGAAGTTGGACACTTAACCAACTGAGCCATCGAGGTGCCCCTTATTTTTAAGCTTTTATTTTTTAAGGAAACCCAATGTAGGGCCCGAACTCACGACCCTGAGGTCAAGAGTTGCACACTCTACCATGAAGAGTGTGATTTTAAATTGGATGAGGGGGCTCCAAAGGTACAAACTTCCAGTTATAAGATAAATACCTGCTAGGGACATAAAACCACAGTTACCACTGCTGTGTGATACGTAGGGAAGTTAAGAGTAAATCCTAGGAGTTCTGATCACAAGGGGAAAAAAAACCCATTCCTTTTCGTTCTTTTTATCTATATGAGATGATGCATCTTAACTTATTGTGGCAATCATGTCATAATATATTTAAGTCCAGGGGCACCTGGGTGGCTCAGGAGGTCAAGCGTCCGACTTCAGCTCAGGTCATGATCTCTCGTTCGTGGGTTCCAGCCCCGCACCAGGCTGTCTGCTGTCAGCACAGAACCGGCTTTGGATCCTCTGCCCCCCACCCATGCCCTGCTCGCACACTCTGTCTCTGTCTCAAAAGTAAATGAACATTAAAAATAATTTTGAAAAAAAAATGTAAGTCGAATTATTATGCTGTCCACCTTAAACGATATACCTCTGCACATCAACTATCTCTCAATAAAACAAGGGTGGAAAAGAGTGCTTTTTTTTTTTTTTTTTTTTTTTTTTTATTTATTTTTGGGACAGAGAGAGACAGAGCATGAACGGGGGAGGGTCAGAGAGAGAGGGAGACACAGAATCGGAAACAGGCTCCAGGCTCCGAGCCATCAGCCCAGAGCCTGACGTGGGGCTCGAACTCACGGACCGCGAGATCGTGACCTGGCTGAAGTCGGACGCTTAACCGACTGCGCCACCCAGGCGCCCCAAGAGTGCGTTTTTAAACTATTGAGTCAATTGCAGAAAACTAAACACACACGTTTACATGTAAAACTGTGGAAATATGAATAAGCTCAGTGCATTGTATCAGCGTCAACTCCCTGGGTGTGAGAGTATGATGTATTATTTTGGTTTTTTGTTTGTTTGTTTGTTTTGCTTTGTTTTTTTTTTTTTTAAAGATCTCTCTCTCTCTCTTTTTTAATGTTTATGTATTTTTGAGAGAGAGAGAGAGAGCGTGAGCAGGGGAGAGGCAGAGAGAGAGGGAGACACAGAATCCAAAGCAGGCTCCAGGCTCCGAGCTGTAAGCACAGAGCCCCACATAGGGCTCGATCTCATGAACCATGAGATCATGACCTGAGCCGAAATCAAGAGTTGGACGCTCAACCGAATGAGCCACGCAGGCGCCCTGAAATTTACTGTAGCTTTTACAAGATTCTACCATTGGTGGAAACTGGGTAGAGGGTCTAGGGGACCTCCCGGATTATTTCTTACAACTGCATGCAAATCTACAATTCTTTCAAGATTAAAAACATAAACCTCAATTTAAAGAGATTGAGAACAGACTCTTTGGGAGAGCTGGAGAAACAGGGTCTAGGCTGAACTTCTGGACCCTTCTCTGCACCATGGGGCCGGACCTCCACCAGCCACACCTTCTCCTAGGGACCCCACCTTTACTCAGGCAGCAGGTGTCCCCTAAAATGGCACCACTGAGAATTCCACACGACTCGCTCTTCAAGGTGACGTTGTCATTCCTCCATCGCGAGGTGGACCCCTCCTCTTGATTCAAGACCGGCTTGGGCCTGTTTGGACCAAGAGAACACCACAAAGGTGATGGCACGTGACCTCTGAGGTTTCAAAAGGTTTCGACCTGACTCTCTCGGAACACAGCCTCTGGAGGTGCTTCCTCTGGGAATCTAGCCTCCCTGCCGTGAGAAGCCCAGGTCACACAGAGGAGGGCTCCCGCTGACAATCCCAGCTCAGCCCATCCAGGCGCTAGACGTGCGAGTGAAGAAACTTCCGGATGATTCCAGCCCCCAGCCTTTCAAGTCACTCCCAGGATCCAAGCCTTCCAAGGTGAAGTCCAGCCAGGTACGTGGGAGCAAAGCCTAGCTGTCCCCACACGCCCTGTCTGAGTTTCCAACCTACGGAATTTGCGGGTTCATAAAATAATAGTCGTTTTACTCTACGAAGTGTGGGCTGTGTGTTACGCGGCGATAGTCACCGGGACAAATCCTATTGCCGTCCCTGAAAGCCTGATCCCTCTCAGCGGCACGTGCACCTGTCGTGCCTCTGGGCCCCTCTCTCGCTGGTCTGATATGCCCACCTCGCAGCGATGAGGGAGGGCGTGGAAACTTCTACGTTGTGAACACAGGACTCATAACAAGAGAAATCATCAAAATATACACTGGGCGGCCACCACGGACAGACGAGCACGAGGTCAAGGCAAGGAGGTTAGGCTCCCTGCGTGGGCTAAGAGTATGACCAGGGACAGGAATGACCTCACCCCTCCCCTGTAATTTCTACATGACTCCAGACCCCGCCACACTGCTCCCGTGCTGACTTCCCTCTTCCGTTAAGGCAGTGGCTCTCCGACTCAGGATTATGTCAGCATCTCCCGGAGGGCTCCGTGAAACAGATACCTGAGGCCCCCACCCCCGGAGTTTCTGACCGAGCATTTCTAACAAGCACCCAGGTTAACGCTGTTGCTGAGGCTGCGGCTCAGATGCAATTTGAGAGCTGGGCGTTGAGGCTTCGGGGTGCTGGTTTTCCACCCCGGCTGCACATGTGCAACCGCCAGGGAATGTGGGAAGGAAAAAAAATGCCTGATCCCACCCCAGATCAATGGAATCAATATCAGCCCGAGTGAGCACTTCTCGACCCGTGGAGAGGGGCCAGAACCTTCTTGGAAGGGGGTGGACATTACAGGTGCTTATCTTCTGGAGAGGATGTGGGCTCTTAAGCTAGGAACTCACGGTAAAGGGCACGCTGGGCCCTGGCCAGGCAGAGCGAGAAGTCTTATCCATCTCTGGGCATTGCTTTCTTGCGTCCAGAAACTCTAGACTTGCGTGGAGAAGTTGCTGGTGTCCCCACTCCCCCCCACCACACCCCCAACGGAGGGATTGAGGCCTGGGGGGTCCAGGCTCATCGAAGCAGGAGAGGGCCTGGGGCTGGGTATTTCTGCCTCCCGTGATTCTGACACCAACCACAGTTTAAGAGCAACTGTTCTGGAAAAGTGCTGTCCAAGAAAATACAATGCAAGCCACGTGTCATTTGGAATTTTTAAAAAGTGAAAAGAAACAGGGGCACCTGGGTAGCTCAGTCCATTAAGCAACCGACTTAGGCTCAGGTCATGATCTCACAGTTCATGAGTTCAAGCCCTGCATCGGGCTCTATGCTGACAGCTCAGAGCCTGGAGCCTGCTTCGGATTCTGTGTCTCCCTCTCTCTCTGCCCCTCCCTCCCCTCCTGCCTCCCTCTCTCTCTCTCTCTGAAAAATAAGTAAACGTTAAAAAAAAAATTAAAGGGCACCTGAGTGGCTCATTTGGTTGAGCGTTCGACTTTGGCTCAGGTCATGATCTCATAGTTCATGAGCTCAAGCCCCACATCAAGCTCCCTGTTGTTCGCACAGAGCCCGCTTAAGATCCTCTGTCCCCCTCTCTCTGCCCCTCCCCTGCTTGCACTCTCTCAAAAATAAATAAAACATTTTTTAAAAATTAAAAAAAGTGAAAAGAAATAGATGAAGTTAATTTTAATAATATATTTTATTTAACCCGATAGCTAAAGTATTTATCATTTTGACATGTAATCAATATAAAAAATTACTGAGATATTTTGCATTTTTTTTTTCTATACCACGTCTCTGAGAGCCACAGAGTATTTTACATTTATTGCACATCTGTGTTTAGATTTCAGAGATTTTCATAACCAAGTGGTTCCACAGTAGTGTGACCGACGTGTCCCGATTTACCCCGGTCCTGGGTTTAAAACTGAAAGCCCCAAGTCCCAAAATCCCCCTCAGGCCCAGAAAAACCAGGACAGTTAATCACACTACTCCAAACACACGTGAATGTTTTCTAATAACAGAATTGAGTGGCAGTTTTTAAATGTAAATAAAACGACGTAGAGGCCCCCGGGTGGCTCAGTCACTGAAGCATCTGACTTTGGCTCAGATCGTGATCTCAGTTGGTGAGTTTGAGCCCCGCATCCGGCTCTGTGCTGACAACTCAGAGCCCGGAACCTACTTTGGATTCTGTGTCTCCCTCTCTCTCTGCCCCTCCCCCCCCATACTCTCTCAGAAATAAACCTGAAAAATAAATAAAATAAAATAAAAAAAGAAGAGGCGATTAGGATGCAGATACAAACACACAGGGAGACCTTGTGAGGACACGGGGAAAAGAGAAGACGTCTACAAGCCAAGGAGAGAAGCCTCAGAAGGAACCAATCGTGCCCACGCCCTGATCTCAGACTTCCAGCCTTCGGATTTGTGAGACAACACACATCTGCTGGGTGAGCCCCCCCCCCCCCCCCCCCCACCGTCCGTGGCGGTTTCTTATGCAGCCCTGACAAACCAAGACAAGAGGCTTCCTGTGGTCTGTGTGGCCCATGCTTCCTCACAGCATGGCAGAATGGCTCCAAGATAAAGAGTCCCTGAAGGACCAGGGGCACAGGGTATCACCCGTCACAGGGAGTCATGTCCTCTGTAGTCACAGACCTGCTCCAATTCGAGGGGAGGGAACCTAGACTCACCTCCTCATGGGATGATGGGGACGTTGCAGGAAGCAGCATGGAGAATGGGCGGCCATCTTGGAAAACACAACGTGCCAGACCAGGTGGGTATTTTGAGGAAATGGGGTGGCGTCGTTAACCAAGACGGGGATCACAGGCGGCAGGGGAGAAGGTCCGCGGTGGGTTAGATGATGAGGGAAGGCTTGAGAAGTTTGGGTTGGCAGAGGCTGTCAAACTTTCCGTGGAGGTAGCTAACCCCTAGGAAGTTAGGTATGTGAACCGGGGCCTTGGGAACATGTTTGGACCTGGAATTGCCAATTTGAGGACCAGCAACCTATTAGAAGCCAGAGACTGAGTATACCCGTAGAGTCAGAGAAGGTGAGGGTTGAGTTATCTATTGCTACATAATATACCAGGCCAAGTAGGCAAACCCTAAGAGACTCTTTTTTTTTTTTAATGTTTATTTATTTATTTTGAGAGAGAGAGAGAGAGAGAGAGAACGTGAGCAGGGGAGGGGCAGAGAGAGAGGGAAAGAGTGAGAATCCCAAGCAGGCTCTACGCTGTCAGCGCACAGCCCAACGTGGGGCTCGAACTCACGAACTGTGAGATCGTGATCCGAGCTGAAATCAAGAGTCGGATGCTGAACCAACTGAGCCACCCAGGTGCCCCCGTAAGAGACTTTTAAAGACAGAGAACAAACTGAGGGCCGCTGGAGGGGAGGCAGGTGGGGAGATGGGCTAAATGGGTGATGGGCATTAAGGAGGGCACTTGCTGGGATGAGCACTGGGTGTTATGCATAAGGAATGCGTCACTGGGTTCTACTCTGGAAACCAATACTGTGCTGTATGTTCACTAATTTGAATTTCAATAAATACGTTTAAAAAAAATAATAAACCACGCCAAATCAAAACCAAATTAACAACTATTTAATATTTTTCTATAGGCGGGCTGGGTAGTTCCTCTTCTGGCTTCACCTGGCTCGCTCATGGGGCTGCGTTCATCCAGACAGGGAGCTGGAAGATCCAAGAGGGTCCCACTCACATGTCAGGTAGTTGGAGGCCAGGGATGCCAACCAATGTTCCAGCTGGGCCGCCTGGGTTTCTATTTTCCGTGGTCTCGTGGTCTCTCACCGGGCATCTTCACAGCATCACGGTCTCAGGGCAGTGTTCTAAGCGGGCGGGTCCCAGGGTACAGGACTTATCAAGCACATTTGCTAACACCGCACTGGCCAAAAAAGTCCCATAGCCAAAGCCAAAGTTGATGAGGGATGCCTTACAGGAGGCATGATTCACTGGCAGTCATTACTGTAAAAATACACGTACAGGGGGGCGCCTGGGTGGCTCAGTCGGTTGGGCGGCTGACTTGGGCTCAGGTCACGATCTCGCGGTCCGTGAGTTTGAGCCCCGCGTCGGGCTCTGTGCTGACAGCTCAGAGCCTGGAGCCTGTTTTGGATTCTGTGTCTCCCTCTCTCTGACCCTCCCCTGTTCATGCTCTGTCTCTCTCTGTCTCAAAAATAAATAAATGTTAAAAAAAAAAAAAATACACATACAGGAAGGAACACCAGGTGGGCCTGCATTCATTTTAGGGCAGGGCAGAGAAGAAACCACAGATGGAAAGCTGGAAAAACCAGAGCAGGACCAGAAGGGGGCAGGGCTAAGGAATCGAAAGAGAGAGAGAGAGAGGGAGAGAGAGGTGAATTCTACTGGGAAAGCGCCACACCAGAACTAGCATGACCTTGACAGTGGGTGTCTCCTCGTAGTCCCAGCCTGAAACCATCCTCTGGATTGGGCAACCCGCAGGTCAGCATCTTTGACAGCTCAGCATGGATTTCTGTAGTCGTGTCACAAAAATCGTCAGCCCCAAATACGGCTCAGTGAGAGCGATTCTCCCAGGCAAACCGATGTCATCTCCATTTGCAAACTTTATGGTGGTCTGGCTTGACCAACGAGAAAACTCCCGGTGTCGCCGAACGCCTTCGGCCAAGACCACAGTAAGAAATAACCTTTGCATCAAGATCCAGCACGCGGGGGCGCCTGGGTGGCTCAGTCCTTTAAGCGCCCAACTCTTGGTTTCGACTCAGGTCACAATCTCACGGTTTGTGAGTTCGAGCCCCACTTCGGGCTCTGTGCTGATGGTGCGGAGCCTGCTTGGGATTCTCTCTCTCCGTCTCTCTACGCTCCTCCCCCACTTGTGCATGTGCTCTCTCTCAAAATAAAGAAATAAACTTAACAACAAAAAGATTCAGCACACACATGCGTGTGTGCACACACACAGGCACACACACCTGAATGCACATATGGACCCACATGCCAAAATTAAAGTTTCCTGCAATTTAGAAAAGATGATATACTAACCACCCTTGCTCCGTGCAAAACTCTGGCATTTTCTTTTCTTTTTTTTTTTTTTAAACGCCATCCCACTCATGGGTCATGGCCTACAGATCAGAAAATACTGACTTAGGGAACACCTGGGTGGCTCAGCCGGTTAAGCATCTGACTTTGGCTCAGGTCATGAGCTCATGGTTCGTGGGTTCAAGCCCCGTGTCGGGCTCTGTGCTGACAGCTCGGAGCCTGGAGCCTACTTCCATTTCTGTGTCTCCCCCTCTCTCTGTCCCTCCCCTGCTCACGTTCTGTCTCTCTGTCTCTCAAAGATAAATAAATACTTAAAAAAAAAAAAAAAATACTGACTTAGGCCATCCAGCGCAGAAGTCAGAAAAGTGACTGAATCCTATCTTTAGCCTCGTCTGTTTGGTTTCACCAGTTGCTTTGTTGTTGTTTTCTTTAACTGAATGTGATACCTTCCGACAGGCCTCCCTTGTCCCGTTCCACTTATGACTGTCTGATACCGAACTGGTTCACACACCTATGTTACTCACCTGGGCCCTGAATGCATTTCTGTTTGGGCCTTCTAGATCCCTAGATTCTGAAAGTGTCGCGTTTGCATGTATGCTCTCACCTGCCAGTCTCATTGCAGGCCAAAATCAGCACCTTCGTGGACGTGAGTTTCTAGCAGGGGAAGACAGACCCACCAACCAACCAACCAACAAAACATAAACATATTCTTTATTAGCGGGTGATAAATTCTTTCGTGGAGACAAAGCAAGAAGGGAGGGGATCAGCCAGCTCTAAGAGCTACCAGATTGCAAGCTTCAGACCCCTGTGTGTAAATGAGGGGGCCTCGGAATGCTCCGACCTGACCTCACAGACGAGGAGGGCTGAGAGAGAGAATGTGGGAGGGCAGAGCCGGAGTCTTCCTCAGAAAGAGCCTTCCCAGACTGCCCCAGCAGGTAAACCTGACCCATCACGTCCCCAAATTACTCTGCCAAAGAGCAAAGCGCCAGCAACTTTAACCTAGACGGTTTCACACCAGTCAGCCAGTAAGGGGAAGCGTCCCAGGCCACGGTCACTGACACACTGCCTCTGCGGTGGGAAGCCCTTCGGATCATTTCAGACTTTTCGCTAATTCGGCCTTCGCAGCCCCCATCACCCTACCTCGCGCGGGCTAAACGTCCACCTCATTAGATCTGCATACATGACCCCTCTCGACCGGACTCCTGGTGACTGCGCCTGCCTTATCTCTCGCCTCTCCTCCCTCACATTTTCCGCTCCAGCAAAGCCAAACACAGCCCAGTGGGGGCTTTCACGCTTCTGTGCTTTGGACACGCTGTTCCTTCTGCCTGGAAGGCCTCGGGCCTCCGGCCCCGCCCCCCTCCTCGGCGAGCTCCCATGCATCCTTCAGAACCCAGCCCGGATGACCCCTTCCCCCAGGAAGCCTCCGCTGGACCCCTCGGCCCCACCTCCGCCGCAGCACCCATCTCTGGTTTGCTTCTCCGCACCCTAACCAGAGGTTTCTAGCAATCTCCCACCCCCCACCCCCAGACCCGGGCCTCCTCCCGCGCCGGGGCTGTGCGGGCTGCTCGCTCGCACCCCGGGGCGCCAGGTCCCGAGCTCGGCTCGGAGTGAGAGCTCGCAGCTAGGCCCAGGCTGGCCCGAGCGGCCCCCGGCCTGCTCCGCACCACCGCCCCCCCCCAACCCCCACTCCTACCCCGCCTCCCCTGCGGCCCGGCGGGCGCCCGCGCTGCTGCCTTCCGCGGGCGCGGGGCCGGCCCCTCGCGCGGCCGCCCAGCCCCCGACAGCCCCGGCCGGCGGCGCCCCGGCCGCGCGCGACTACAAGTCCCGGCACGCCCCGCCGCGGCCGCGCATGCCCAGCGGGCCGGCGTTTGAGTGGCAAGTTGTTTGTTACAGCGAACACCAGCTGCTCTCCGCGCCGGGCGCCGCGCGCCGCCGCTCCGCCAGCGCTGCCGCCCTCGCCCGCCGCCCGCCCGCCGCCCGCCCGCCGCCCGCGGCCCCTCGCGGCTCGGCGGGCCTCCCCTTTGTCCGCCCCGGGCCGCCCGGCGCCGAGCTCCCGGTCCCCGGGCCGGCCGCCCGCGGCGCTCGGTGCCGGCAGGGCGCGCAGGGGGCGGGGGCCGCGGCTCGCCCCCCGCCGATGAGCCGCCGCGGAGCGCGGGCGGACGATGGAACTCCACATCCTGGAGCACCGGCTGCAAGTTGCCAGCGTCGCCAAGGAGAGCATCCCGCTCTTCACCTACGGCCTGATCAAACTTGCCTTCCTGTCCTCCAAGACCAGGTGAGCGCGCGGGGACGCGGCGCCGGCCGGGGAGAGACAAAGAGGCGCACCCGGGCGGCTGTCCTCGCCGCCGCGGCTCGGAAAACAACTTCGAGCCCCGGGGAGCGCCCCCGCCCCGCCGCCCGCCTTGTTTTCGACGAAGCCGCCCGATCTGCCCTCGAGCGGGGTCCTTCCACCCCGACCCCCGCCTCGATGCACCCCCGCCGCCGTCTCCCGCGCCCCCCCCCACCCCCCGCCGCATCTCGGCCCGCTCCCTCCCATCCCCTCCCCGAGATCCGAAGGGCCGGGGAGGCTGCAGTGACGAATCCGTGAATGAATGAACGAACGAATGAATGAATGAAAAACAGGTGTGGGGACGCGGCAGTGGAAAAAACAAACTAACACCCCCATCCCCCAGTCCCTCGGCTGGGCCGGCCCCCGTAGCCAGGGCCGGGGGAGGGATTCTGCTGAGCGCGGCTACCCAGAGAGCAGAAAATCATAAAATCATTAGTGGGTGTTTATCTCAAGGTGTCTGTGAGGGCTGCGGACGGCGCGGGAGGCCGTGGGGAGGGCCCGAGGAGGGGCTGCGGGTGAGGGTCGCGGTGTTTCTTTCTCCTCCAGGTCCAGGAAGGTTGGGGGGGGGGGGTGTTGCCGAACCGTGGAAGGGGGAGGAGCAGGCGTGTTTATGGCTCAGCCTCGAGGCTGGGCTTGGATGCTGCAGGGGGAAAAATAGTTGAAGGCCTTGGGAGGTTGGGGAAGAAACAAACAAACAAAAAAAACCAAGTTGGATTTTCTCCTGCCAGGTCAGGATCTGACTGTGTGAGCCCCCCCGTGGGTGCTTGGTTTGGGGTGTGTTTTTTATGGTGCCGGAGCCCCATGGAGTGTGAGCGCGAGCTGGCCGCTGTAACTTAAATCCCTTGTTTGTCCACCATTGTGACTGTTCAAAGCCATGAAGTTGTTGCTGGTTGGGTTTTTCGGGGTTGGGGCCGAGGCGGTTCCCCCTGGCTGCAAAATGAATGAGTACATTACAGGTCAAGGTTAAGGTTAAAATGACAGGCCCCTAAGGCTGCCCCCTTGGGCGCTGAGCCCAGGGAAGCTCTGGGGATGCAGGGAAATAATTCCATCCGAGCCTCTTATCTGCCTGTTAAAGTTCTTGCCTGGAAATCTCACTTTGATGTGTGTGTCTGAGCGGGCAGTTTAGTCCCGCCATTGTTTGCCAGATGGAGCGAGCCAGATCCGCCGGTGGGATCTTGTATACTTTCTTCTCCCGGCTGCTCGGTGGGGTATGGAGGGTTGAAAACCTCTCCTTTGCTGGGCCCTGGGCTCCTTTGATTGCAAAGGTAATTATTAAACAGGTCATTTGAAAACAAAAGCCAACAGCTGAAATTCTGAACCTTCCCCCCTCGGCCCCCCTCTGGCTCTTGACCCCCCCCCCAACCCTCCTCTACCTGCCCTCTGCCCCCCACTCCCTAGCCTGTCTTGCGCTTCCGAGGCTGGAGGTGAGAGAAACCGGCCTTGTTTTTCCAACCCTTGGCCCTCAGCCCCAGGCAGCCCCCTGGCTGATGTGCCGGCTACCATTCAAACCAGGATGATGACTCAGGCTGTGGCTGTGTGGGGCCTGGGTGGGTGCTGGGAGGAGGGGGCATTTGGGGGCTTCTTAGAAGGGCAGCAAAGAGCCCCTCCCTCTGCCCCTCACCTTCTGTGTAGGGACTGGCCCTCTTCAGCCCCCACCGCAGGGTCCGGTCTAGAGGACTCACAGACAGACATGCTGGGAGGGGGGAGCGGGAGGGGGGAGCAGGAGGGGGGGAAGGAGGTGGGGGGAGCAGTGAGCCCCTGTTGACCTGTCGGACCACAGGACTGAGTCCTGAGTCCCCCTTCTCTGTCCCCTGCTGGAGGCAGCTGGTCTGTGGCCCAGGTGACCAGTCCAGGCTCCAGATGACTCAGAGGTCAAAGGTCATCTCCTTGTTCTCCAGGGTCTGGCTCCAGAAGGTGCTTGCCTCTTCTGCACTCTGGGCCGGAACACTGCCTTCAGGTTGCCCCTGGCCCCTCACTGCCTGAGTGACCGTGACTGTGACCATGGCAGGGTCCCTTTCCTCCTCTGGCTCTCCCTCTGTCTGTGATGAAGACAGCACCATCTGGCCCCCTGCTTCTCCCAGGGCTGCTGTGTGCAGCATGGAATGATTGTGGCCATTGGCTTTATGATCGAAGCTATTTTCGATAAAAAGTCCTCCAGGGCAAACTTTTGCTCCTTTTTGATTCTTCCACCAGCCCCTGCCCCCACGTGGTGGCCCATAGCCCTGTCGTTTGCCCCACCCCTCCCCCAACCTAACTTTAGCCCAAGCTAGTGCAGTATAGACGCATACACCCCCCTCCCCCAGCATCCCTGTTAACAGATTCTCCACCGCTTCCTGTAGGGTCATATCCTTGGCATGGCCTTTGGGATCTAGATCCAGAATCCTCGATCTTTACCCATTCTGGCCAATACTCTGGGCACCCACAATTTCCTTTTCCTTCCCTTCACACCTCTGTGCTTTCGTAGTTCCGATTCTGCCCGGAAACATGCCCCTCTGCCAGTAAACTTCTGTTCACCCCTCAAGAGGTAGTGATACCACCCTGAACCTTTCCTGACATCCCCCGCCCCCACTTCTCTTTATCCCCAGCAGACTTAATCACTTTTTCCCTCTACTTTCCACCTGGGTGGAGGGTTGGGGAAGACGTCGCATTGGCAGGGACCCCACTCTGGGTGGGGGTGCCACTGGATCTAAGAGATGCCGAGATACCCTGCCCCTCCCTCTTCCGAGCCCAGAGCCTGATGGGAGAGAAGGAAGACACAGCTACAATAGAGCAAGGTGGAGTCAGGGAAGGGGGTCAGGTGGGGTAGCAGACAGGCCTGCGGGAAGCCTGGGAGGCTCCCTGCAGGAGGCGGCCTGGGACCTTAGGGCTTTCAAATAGGAGTTAGCCAGGCGGGAAGGGGATCCAAGTCCCAAGTTCCTGCACACGCCGGTCCACCGCTCCGCGAATTGGGTTTTTACACCTCCTCTGCAAAGAAGGAGTCTGAGGCTCAGAGGTCAGGCAGCTTGCTCAAGGTCACGCGGGTGAAGTGGCAGAGGCAGGATTCGAAGCCGCAGCTTTCTGGCTGAAGCCCAGAGACTTGCTATTCCAGGGCTCAACAGTTAGGTCCAGCTCTCCTGTGGGCCGCACGCTGTTCCAGAGCCTTTAGGAGCACAGAGCCCAAGCCCTAGGCTTCCTGTATCCCTTCCGCCCTGCCCCTGTGGGCCTTTTCTCTCCCAGGAATGCTCACCGCTCGGCTCGGCTTGCCGCTGGTCACCTGCCACCTCCACCTGGCACTTCCACACCGCCCCGTTCAGGTGCTCCCTCCCTGTTCAGCCGTCGTCCTGATATATTGTTGGCTTCTTTCTCTCCCACCCAGACGCCAGCCTTACCCTCAGGAAGTTTTTTGAGAGTCGTTTTGCTCACTACTTCCCTCCACCCCCACCCAGTACCAGAGATACCGGAGCAAACCTTTGATTTCACCCTCCCTTACCAAGAGGGACAGATGCTGGGTTTGGAGAAGGAAGGCGGCTTGCTCAAGGTCACACAGCTGGGAAGAGACAGAATTGGGATTTGAACCAGGTCCTTTCTCCGCTGTGCTTAGCACACTGCTTTGTAGGCGCTTAGTAACTGCCTGTTTGATGGATGTCCGACTCCTGCACAGAGTGACCCAGATTTCAGCCAGTCTCGTCGGAGTGCCCTGGGGGCTGGAAGAGGCACCTGGAGAAGCGAGACCCAGCGCCCCCTGCCCCCTGCCGAGGTGTAGGGCAGCATCTGGGTATGGCTGGATCCCGCCCACGGCACCGCGCGCGGGAGGGCGAGACCCTGAGTGAATAAAATCAAGGCCATCCACGGAACTTCTCTGCCTTCGGGGTAACCTGGGGCTCTGCAGCCCGGCTGAGGGCTCCCTGCAGCCCTGCCCTCCCCTCCCCAGCCTCACCTGTCCCGGCCTCAGCCACAGAGATTATTTCTCCTGCGTGCACGCGCGTGTGCACGCACACACGCCCTATGGCCCAAAGCCTCAGACCTTTGTTCTGTCTGCCCGGGATGTTATTCTTTACCCTTCCCCCTTCCTCCGCCGGCTCATTCTTTTTAGATTCCATTTTCACCTCACCTCCTCCAAGAAGTCTTCCCTGAGTGCACAAGCCGAGCTTAGACCCTTCCTTCGCGACGATGGGCTTGATCTCAAGAAGATCCCAGCCGCGAGATATCAGCAGGCTGCTTTGGGCTGCAGACAACAAAAAGCCTTGACTTTTCTGGCCTAAATAATAAGTGTGTGTGATAAGAGGGAGGCAGGGCTGCTCTAAGGTTAATAACTTAAAGGCTTGATGATGTCCTCAAGGACCCAGGTCTCCCCATCTTTGTCTTTGGCCATCCTTGGCATGACGGTGTGGCTCCCTCTGGAATGGCCGGGGCAGCTGCAGGCTTTATTGGCAGCTCAGGAGGAAACCGAAGGGAGGGAAAGGCCCCTTGCCTCCAGAATGTCTCTGAGAAACCTCTCCAGGAACACTCCCCAGTCCGCTCTGCTCCTGCACCGACTCCTGGAGCAGAACTGGGTCACATGAACAGGCCTGCACCAGTCACTGCGCAGGGGATGAGACCATCGCAGACCAATCAGGATCCATCACTGCAGGAGGGGCCCGCCGCCTGGGGACTCAGGGCCAGGAGGAGGTGGAAGCCCACCAGTGTCCTGTAGGACTCAGATTTGCTCTCCGCGGCCCTATAAGGCAGAGCTGGGGTCCACTGATGAGTATATAGTGAAAACTGTGACCGCTACAAGTCAGAGTTGGAATATTCCCATTCTACAGATAAGGAAAGCAAGGAACACACAGAAGGGGCAGGGCTGGGATTTGAACCCAAGAAGTAAGGCGGTAAAAGCTGTCCTGATGACCAGGCAGCCAGGCCTAAGGGCCCGCCGGCTTGGATGCCCCGTCCCCAGGGGCCACTTAGCAGAGGTGCCGCTGAGAGGTCATAGCAGCAGAGGGAGGACAGGGGCAAGGTCATCATCCTGAGATGCATTCAGGTGGCAGGAAGCTGTAAGACCCCCTCCACCCCCCCCCCTTTTTTTTTTGCCCATAAAATGCTCTTATCTTTAAATTCCACCCAAGGAAGTGCATCTCATTCGACTGGCAGAAAAAGCGCCCAGGTGAGTATGTGGTAAGCAGGTGCCCACAAAAACCCACACCACCCACCTGGGCCAGACCCACAGCCTGTAGGTGTCGGGTGCGTTCTGACCTGTGCGCGCCCGTTCGTGTTGCTGCCTGTGGGAAATCTTGCCAACAAGCCATCGTGAGCGCTGAAGATTTAAGAGGCATTTCTAGGAGGGGTGCCTGGGTGGCTCAGCCGATGAGCATCTGACTCCTAATATCGGCTCAGGTCGTGATCTCACAGTCGTGGCATTGCGGCATATAGATAGATAGATAGATAGATAGATAGATAGATAGATAGATAGATAGATAGATAGGCAGGCATATAGGCATATAGATAGATAGGCAGGCATATAGATAGATAGGCAGACAGATAGATAGATAAATTTTAAGAGGAAGCATCTCTAAGAGAAAAGCTCAAAATTGCAAAAAGTCCATCCAGAGCCCTCATCGTTTTCCTGAGTGCCTTGGGCTGAGGCCACCACTTGCTTGCAGTTTAGGGAAAGGTGGGCTTGCAGCAGTGTCCGGGCCTGGGACCGGGCACCTCGGGTGGCATCCCAGCACTGCTGCCTCCTGGCTGTGTGACCTTGGGCAAGTTGCTTGACGTCTCTGTGCTGTCAGTTTCTTACCTCTCAAACGGGGATCATGATCATGCCTACTGTCTAGGCCGCCGTGAGGACTTAACAAGACATGACAAGCGCTTCAGCGGAGTCTGGTCCGCTATAAGCTCCGATAAGCGTTAGCTGAGAGAAGATGCCCTGGTTAAGCTGGCGAGTGCCAGGGCGGACGTGGAAAAGCCCAGGGTTAGGAGACTTTTTACGGCTCCGCACATGTATACACTCTGATTCTAGCAAGTGGAGATTCTGTCACTGCTCTCCAGGAACCTGCCTGAGGACCTGGGTCACTTAGCCTCGGCAAGGGGCGGCCAAAATGCTACAGGACCCCAGAGCTGCAAGCGGGTAAAGCTTCCTGGAGGAGACGGCACCATTTGAGCTGAGCCCGGGGCAGAATGGGAGGACGGTGGGGGGTGGAGGTGTGGAGGATGAGGGAAGACAGGCAGCTGGAGGGGGTGGGCACCGGTGGGTCGGGAGGGTATGCGTGGAGAGCACGGGGGGGGCCCCAGCTGCCGGGCGCCAGGTGTGGAAGGCACAGCACTGTCCTTGGCCTGCCCCACATCCAGCTGTTTGGCGTGGTCTACCTGTCCTCGCCCGTGCCCACTGCCCCCTGCTCCCGCCATGGCCCGTCCTTCTCATCTCTCCCCTGATTTAGCCAGACGGCTTTCCCCTGGGTCCCTCTGCCTCCAGGGCTGTGCAAGTGGCACGCACAGCCAGAGCACTCCGGGCAGGGGACACAGCACGAGCAAAGGCCTGGAGCCTGGAAGGAGAGGTGCGTGCAGAGCGCAGGCTGTGACTTGTGGTCAGTGGGACGACAACTTGTGCTTGGTGCACATGGGCGTTTCGTTCATGCAGAAACCCGGCAGTGTGCACCTGCTGTGTGCAGGGCCCAGCGGGAAACACAAACGGAGCTTCTGTCCAGTGGGAAGAAAAAGTGCATTCTCCACCCGAGATCAAGGGTGAGAAACCCAGAGGAAGGGGGCAGTGGGTCAGGTAGGGCCTGAGCGGAGGCCGTGTGGCCCCACTGGAGTCTGGTGCTGGGGCAGATGTCACGGTTCACTCTGCTTTGCTCAAAAGCCCTTCTCAGACCATCCCCTGCTTCTCCCCTGGCATCGTGAATGCTCAGTCTGATTTCCTCTGTCCTGTCTGGCTCTGTCCCGTCTCTGCAGCACACACGCCCTATTTTAGAAGCGGTAGTTGTTAAACCTCCGAAAGTCTTCGACGCTTTTCCCTTCCGAAGCCAGGGCTCCCCTTCATTGAAGCGGGGCCTGGATTAGCGACTTTCTTTGAACAAGCAGAAGGTGGCAGAGATGACGGTGTAAGCCTCCGAGCCTCGGACGTAAACGGATAGCTTCTGCCTGGCCGTGTCTCTCAGTCTCTGTCTCCCTGTCTCCCTCGGGTCCCTTGCTCCGTGGGGGCAGCTGCCATGTCGCAAGGACAGCGAAGGAGCCCCGTGGAGGGGGGACTGAGGCCTCCCACCGACAGCCAGGCACCTTGAAAACAGACCCTGCTGACCCAGGCAAGCCTTCCAGTGAGCACAGCCTTGGCCAGCACTTGACTGCTGCCTCCTAAGAGGTCCTCCTCCGCAAGTGCCCACTTTCCTAACCCCTAGGACCTGCGAGAGACATAGAAGTTGGACGTACTTTCAGGCCACCGAGTTTTTGGGTAATTTGTTACGCAACAAGTAACTCACACAGTGACTGCAATTTATCACCCGCACGGGGACACTTTGGAGAATGACAGGGCGCACTAAAAATAATTACCCTGGACAACAGGGCAAACCAGAATGTGTGGTCACTACAGCTTTAGTCCAGCCCGACAGCCCTCACCGGTCCTCAGACTGAACACGGATGACCCCGGGGGTTGGCTCCTGCCTCACCTCCTCCAGGAAGCCACCCTGAGGCTGGGTGAGTGGTGTCCTGGGATCACTGGCACCTTGGGGTACAGACTAGGAGGACTGACCCCCTGTGTCCTCACTCCAGGTGCACGTCCAGGCCTTAGGACCAGCGCTCTATGGCACCGATTCATTTCTGCCCAGAGCCTGCGGGGTTTTTTCTTACGACGACCTCTGGGGGTACAAGGAACCAGCCCCGGATGGACCCGCCCGGTCCCGCCAGTGCTTGGGGCCCATTCTGATCGTCCAGCAACCAGACAGGCCCACCGAGATGTATGGCAGCTGACCGTGCACAGTTTGTTGTGAGTGCGTTCGATGAAAACGTTTGAGGGGAGGGGCGCCTGGATGGCTCAGTTGTTCGAGCGTCCGGCTCTTGATTTCGGCTCAGGTCACCATCTTGCGATTTGTGGGTTTGAGACCCGCCTAGGGCTGTGCGCTGATGGTGTGGAGCCTGCTCCGAATTCTCTCTCTCTCTCTGTCTCTCTCTGTCCCTCCCCTACTTGCTCTCACTGTCTCTCTGAAAATAAATAAACTTAAAGAACTTACAAGGGGAAACTCACCTCTAGATGCCTTACACTCACCCTTGCCTTAAATGCAATATATTGGACATACTCCGACCTCTGAGATCTATGCTTAAGATCTATGCTTAAACCCATGTTTATGGGCTGCAGTATTCATAATATAGCCCAGAGGCAAAAGCAGCTTTATGTCCGTCCACGGGTCACGTGTGGTGCATACGTTCAGTGGAATACCCGTCAGCCTTAAAAAGGAAGGAGGTTCTGACACCTGCTACACCGTGGATGAACCCGGAGGGCGTTACACCGAGTGGAATAAGCCATTCACAAAAGGACATATACTGTACTGCCCGATGCCACTCACGTGACGTACTTAGAATGGCCGGATGTGTAGACGCAGAAGGTAGACCGGCGGCCGCCAGGGCCTGGGGAGAGGGGGGGATCGGCTGGGGAGGTTGTCGTTTCGCGCGTGCTGAGTTTCTGTTTTGCAAAATAAAGAGAGTTCCGGGGAGATGTCGCACAGCGATGTGATGTGATGCACATAACACTACCGACCTGCGCACTTAGAAACGGTTCAGGTGGTGAGTTTTATGTCACGTGTGCTTTGCAAAAATTTTATGAAAAGAGAAAAAAAGCCCCAGGAGCCTGGAGAGCATGTGGAAGCCGAAGGGCTGGATGGCGGATTCAGGCCGAGGGAAGGAGCTGACGTCCGGCAAGACAGCTGCTCAGAACGTGTTCTGTTAGCTCACTTGGTCCTCACCGTGGCCCTTATCACGTAGGTACCGTCACTGGCCCCATTTCCCAGAGGGGGAAACTGAGGCATCGCATGGATCAGTTCCTTGCCCCAGATCACAGAGGCCGATAAGGGAAGAGTAGGGGGTGTTTTATTTTGTTTTTCAAAGTTTATTTATTGTGAAAGAGAGAGAGAGAGGCGAGCAGGGGAGGGGCAGAGAGGATCCGCAGCGGACTCGGCTGACAGCAGGGAGCCCGACGCGGGGCTCGAACTCACGAACCGTGAGATGGTGACCTGAGCCAAAGTCGGACGCTCAACCGACTGAGCCACTCAGGCGCCTCAGAGTAGGGTTTTTTTTTTTTTTAAATAACCGCTTTACTGAGATCTAATTCGCATACCATGCAGTTCCCTGTCTTCAAGTTTACGACTTGCTGGCATCCAGTGTGCCCACGGAGTTGTGCAACCATCACGCCTGTCTAATTCCAACACATTCTCGTCACCCGCAAGAAACCACACCCGTTAAGTAGTGCCGCCCTCCCCCCACCCCCCGCTTCCCCAGCCCCCGGCAACACCCGTCTACCTTCCGTCTGTCTCTGTGCATTTGCCTCTTCCGGACGTTTCTTTTCAAGGCAGTCGCACCACATGGTTCTTTGCGACCGGCTTCCTTCACTTGGCGTTCTGTTTTCAAGGCTCCTTCCCGCTGTGGCTCGTGTCGGGACGCCGTCCCTTTTCACGGCTGAATAATACTCCACTGTATGGCCGTGCCGCCTTTTGCTCATTCGCCCACGGATGGCCATGTGGAATGGCACGGTTTGGCCGTCATGACTAACACTGCTGTGGACACCTGTGTGCACTTGCTGGCGTCGACCCGTGTTTCCGTCGCTCTTGGGTGTTTGTGTACCTGGGAATGGGCGTAGACATCATACGCCATCGCACGGTGACTCTGCGCTTGACATTTTTGGACACGATTTCTCTAGAGTGTCTTAACTTATTTTGAGAGACAGAGAGCAGGGGAGGGGCAGAGAGGGAGAGAGAGTCCCAAGCAGGCGCCACACTGCCAGCACAGAGCCCGAGGCGGGGCTCGAACCCACCAACAGTGAGATCGTGACCTGAGCCCAAATCAAGAGTCGGGCGCTCAACCGACCAAGCCCCCCCCCCCCCCCCCCAGGCGCCCCTGTGCACTGAACGTTTTGAGGAAACACCGGGCTGTTTTCCGCACCACTTGTACCTTGTAACATACCTGAGGTGTGGGGATTTGAACCTGGGGCCGCTGGCTGTGGAGTCACCGACTACCACATGACCTCAGTGTGGGGAGGAGCCTGGAGGCCCTTACTGGGTGACAACGGCCGGGGCTGCCGAACCTCAGAGCCACTCTGTTGCTTTGTGGGCAAACGGGATTCTGGGGAAATGATAGCCTGCGTAAACGCCTAGCCTGCGGCCGGCCCGTCCCATAGTCCTTCTGGTCCCGAGCTGGCGGGAAGTTGGGGTCACCTGCGTGGTCACACCCGTGAGTGGAGGTGAGGACGTGTCCTATATGGGTTCCGGTGCCTCCTGGGGCCCTCAGAGACTGCTCTGGTTGTCACCGGTCTTGAACAGGTGTTTGCTGGAGGGGTGAGCTTCTGGAGGGTACATCGGCCCTGGGGTGGCCACACCTGGTGGGGGGGCCCCGGTGAGGTGTCCGTGGAGGAGAGCGGCCCCCTCTCTGACCCAGCCTAGGCTGTAGCCACCTGATCTGAGCTGGGGGCTGCCAGGAGATGAGCAGGGAGGGAGGGAGCCAAGGAGGGAGGGCGAGTGAGGTCAGCCCTCCCTCTGCACTGGCCGAGCCCTGGGCTGTAACCAGGTGCTGATTTTCAAGGTAGGGTTAATTTTCCCTCAAAGGCTGGCTCTCCCCTGAAACCAGGCCGGGCCTCCCGGACGCTCCCCTGGACTTTCCCCTCCACTGTCAGGGCCTCAGCCTTCCTTTAGATCCCTTCCCCACCCCATGGTTGACTCCCTTTCCTGAGCAGCAGAGGCAGCGGGTGGAAATTTGTTCTCAAAGTTCAGTGTTTTTCCTTCAGAGCTCAAAAGTCACCAATGCGGTGACCGATCTGGGGAATTTACGGCAGACAAAGCTTAACCTCCGCGATCTTTCTGAAGCGCCTACTATGTACCAGGGGCTTTGCGCCATTCACCCCCGCCACGGCTCCGTGGGCAGGAGAGGGGCCCGCCCCAGGTCACACAGCAGACATGTAGCAGATCAGGGTTCGGGCGGGCTCCCCTGCTCCCAGCCCTTCCCTGCCTGGGCCCCGCTTCGCTCATGCCCGCTCTTAACTCCGCACGGAAGATCTTACGCGAGTGGCCGCTTCTCTGGGACGTGCCTGCCACGGTCAAGAAAACGGGTTTTCACTCCCGGGTCTGTCGCTTGATCAGCGGTGTGACCGCAGGCAGGTTGTCGGGAGCCGCCCCCCGGGGCTCAGTGGCCTCACCTTTAAAATGGGCAGCATGCGGGGCGCCTGGGTGGCTCAGTCGGTTAAGCGTCCGACTTCGGCTCAGGTCACGATCTCACAGTCCGTGAGTTCAAGCCCCGCGTCGGGCTCTGTGCTGACAGCTCGGAGCCTGGAGCCTGCTTCGGGTTCTGTGTCTCCCCCTCTCTCTGACCCTCCCCCGTTCATGCTCTGTCTCTCTCTGTCTCAAAAATAAGTAAACATTAAAAAAAAAAATTTTTAAATGGGCAGCATGGTAATCAACCTCTTTGGGTTGCGGCGACGAAATTTTAGGTCGAGGGCTCAGGTGCCCAGCACGTGGCAAGCTGGTTATCCGTAGGAATTCAGTGGATGTTTATTGAGGACCCTGAAGGGGGCAGCTGCACGGAAATCTGATCCCTTCCCGCACACGTGTCACCTGCTCTGGGGCCGAGTGTGGCCCTGCCACCTGAGTCCCGGGCCCCGGCCTTGCCCTGGGGTCCTCGTCTAGAACACGGGTCAGCTGGTGGCACAAGGCAGCCTGGGGAGGTTCTGCCCAAGTGAGGGCAAGCGTCACAAAAGGCCCAGCCTGACAAGGGCAGGGGCTGTGTTTGCAATCACAGGTGGCCTTGAGCATAGGGACTTTTCCGTGCCCATCCCCCCTGGGGGTCCCTGCACGGCCTTGACCCCTCTCCGTCGTCTTCAGGATGCAGACAGAGTCCTGCGTGTCCACACTGCGTGGTTTGTGGGCGAGTCTAAACGTGGCGTCAGAGGCCTCGGGATGGGTACAGAGCTGTCACCCTGGCTGTGTGAGCCGTGACAGTAGGGAGGAGCCCCAGTGACTCCCGTTCTTCTCAAGGGTCAGAATTTGGAGCCGCAGGAGGACCTGGAACACTGCCATGGAGGTGCGGGGCGGGGGAAGGTTTCGGAAGGCTCCTTGGACTCTTGCCTCCCGTAACCGCCTCAGGGGTGAGACTGGGTCGGGGTGAGACTGGGTCAGGGCACTGAGGGACGGGAGATGGCCCCAGCCCTCCCATCCGGGAGCTGGAACCTGTCCCTGATTCTTGTCTCCCCGTCCCACGGCTCGGCCCCAGGCAGGTGCAGCTCTGAGGTGGGGGGAGGGCTCCATGGTGAACTGTCTGGGAGAACTCGTTTGCACCCACCACGGCTGGATGCCCTCCCCCCGCCCCCCTCAGCTCAGCAATCCTTTGGGGACAGGTTGCCCACCCAGAATGTCACAGATGGGAGCGAGGGGACCAGAGGGGTTGCAGGGGTCACCTGTAAATGACAGGCTGCCGTATCAGCTCCCGGAGCCGGGCCTCCGCAGGCCCCCGGTGGGTGGCCCAGATGTCAGGAGGACCCGCGCTTGAAGGCAGTGAAGCCACGTTTCTTTTTTTATCTGTTCTTTCTAAATACTCTTCAGAGTAGATCTATTCAGAGTGATCTTCTCCCCCCCACCCCCCCCCCCCTCAGCTTCCCTCTGGCCATTTCCCTCCCCCAGCCCTTCAGTCCAAATTAGCCTGGTTTAACCGCCTGTAGTCAGGTTCCCCTGGAAAACAGAGAAGGTGCGAGCGTCCGCGTCACAGGGCTGTTCGCAGGGTTAGTGCCGTCACACAGATCAAGGGCTCATTGGGTGCCTGGTCCGGAGCCCAGCGCGGTCAGGGTCACGGGACCTGGAGGCGGTGGCATTTGTAAGATCCCACGTGTCCCCCTGTGCCGTGGGCCTGCTTTGCATTTGTGCTGCTAGAATGTCCCAGAAAACTCAAAGCAGTGGGAAAACGCCCTGTGTTAACGCCCCAAGGAGTGCTTGTTCCCAAAAGCCGGGACCCCTGAATCCTCCCATAGAGTAAAGGTTCTCGCATCACCCCCACCCCCGCCCCACAAAGAGCCGTCTGTCCCTGTGAGGGCAGGTTTCCTCCACACTTCGCCCCTGCTCCCGCAAAGGAGGGCCCCGTGGGAGCAGCTCAGGTGAGCATGTCTCTGGGAAGCCTGTTCTCCAGCCTCCCGAGGGCTCATCTGTCACCCTGAGGGGCATCAGGCCCTTTGGACGGTGGCTGGGGAAGTCAGGGCCTGCACAGGGGGGAAGGTTCTCCCTTTCTGTCTGTGACTTCCTTATACCTGGCCCTTGAGGCTTCCTCCTTCCTCACCAGCTCACAAGTGGGTCTGGATGCCAAGCCTATGCTGAGTGCTGGTTCCACGGGGGCTCGGACCCCAGCCCCGGAGTTGGGGACAGCCAGGTGGGGGTAGACAGCTCTGTAAACCCTTAATCACACCGTAGTCTGGAGAGAAGGACGTGCTCGAGCACAGGGAAGGAACAGCATGTGCGGAAGCACAGAGGCCTGGGCGGTGCAGCCTATCGTGTGCTGGGGCAGCATGGGGGCTGGAGGGGAGGGAATGGCCAAGGGTGAGGGTATGAGGGGAAGACAGGGTGGCCACGGGAGCTGAGGGGGTCTGCCCAGGCTCTTTGGTTGGGATCCATTTGTCGGCCTAATCCCAGGGCCAAAGAAAGCTACCAGGGTGGGAGGGCAGACAAGGAAGAGGACGGCTGGGGGTAGGGCCCGGTAGAAAAGGAAGTGAGAGAGAATAAGGTGTGGAAAATAGACACTAGCAAAATCCCCCTCTTGGCCGTCTATACCCAGGAGAGTTGAAAGCAGGATTTCGAAGAACTCTTTGTATACCCGTGTTCCTAGCAGGCTGTTCACAGCAGCTGAAATGTGGAAGCAACCGCAGCTCCACGAAGGGATAAGCAGAATGTAATCTGTTCCCACGATGGAATATTACACAGCCTTAAACAGGAAGGGGACGCTTCCTTCCTGCCCCAGCACATGAACTCCGGGACATTATGCTCAGTGGCATATACGACACGATTCCACTCACGTGAGGTGCTTAGAGTGGCCAGATTCATAGAGACAGAAAGCTGGGTCCTGGGTGCCAAGGACTGGGGGAGCGGGAACGGGGAGATCCTGCTTTAGGGGTACAGAGTTTGAGTTGTACCAAATGGACTCTTGGGATGGTCGGAGGTGATGGCCACACAGCAATACGAGTATGTTTGTTACCGCGGAGCTTAAAAATGGTTAATAGGGCAAACTTTGTGTTTTGTGCATTTGAATACAATAACACATACAGAATTGCAATGCAGAAATGCATATGGGGGGCGCCTGGGTGGCTCAGTCGGTTGAGCGTCCAACTGTGGCTCAGGCCGTGATCGCTCAGTTCATGAGTTCGAGCCCTCCATCCGGCTCGCTGCTGTCAGCCTGTCAGCACAGAGCCCTCTTTGGATCCTCTGTCCCCCTCTCTCTGCCCCTCCCCTGCTTGTGCTCTCTCAAAAATAAATAAACATCTAAAAAATGCATACAGAGTAACAGCAGCAACCAATCCACGTTAGCGAGAATAGGAAGAAAATCGAGGCGCAGGGGAGGGGGTGGCTGGAGGGAGAGGACTGTCCTGGGGTCTAGACAGATGTGAGTCTGAATCTCCTCTGTGCCGCCCGTATCCGTCTGCTCGGGCTGTGGTAACAAATACCACAGACCAGGCAGGCGGAAGAGCAGACTGATTTCTCACACTTCTGGGGTCTGGAAGTCCCTGATCAAGGTGCCCGCCTCTGCTGGTCCCCGTGAAGCCTTACAGATGGCCGCCTTCTCCCTGTGTCCTCACGCGGCCCTTCCTCGGCAAGCGAGATCTTTCTCTTTCTTTTATGAGGGTGCTAATTGCATCCTAGGGGTCCCACCCTCGTGACCTCACGTAAACCCGATCATCTCCCAAAGGGCCGTCTACATTGAGGGGTCAGGGCTTCGACGTAGGAACTCGCAGGGAGACACGGGCATTCAGTCCATAGCACCCCTGGGGAATTCTTTCGCTTAAGTAAATCACTGTTTTCTTTTCTGGGAGGTGGGGGTGCTGCTGCTGCCCGCCCCCAGGGTATTGTGGGAAACCCGTTGTTCGTGTGCGTCCAGTGCCCAGACACCCAGCAGGTGTCTCAGCAGACCTCAAGCGTCGCATGCCGTCTGGAGATCTTGGGATACCTCCCTCATTTGTGGTTCCCCCCACCGGGCTCACCCAGCAGCTCTACTGGGAGCCCTGCAGGGAGAGAAGGCAGAACGCACCAGGGTCAGCTTTAGGATAATGGGTCATTTGGCCTGTTAGGTGGGTCAGGGTCAGAGTCTCCCCAGAGACCAGAGGGTTGCAGACGGGAAAGAGGTGGTGCACCCGTCTGGGAGAGGCAGGGAGCCCCATCCATTCTCCTGGCATCAGGTCATGGCCGGGATGTCCCTGGGCTCCAGGTGGGAAATGACTGCTGGGGTCACGGTGCAGGTACACGGCGGGCTCCTGACGCCATGCCCCTAACCGCTGAGCCCCTCCCTCCCGTACCCTCTCGGCGCACCCCAGCGTTACGCCCCTGCCTTTGCAATTCACCCCGGTCCTACCTCCTCCTGCAGGAAGTCCTCCTCACCTCACTGCTTTGTTTTCTCATTTGTAATTTTGGGGTAGATAACAAAGTCACAACTTGTCATTCCAAAGAGACGCAAAGGTGCCCAGCGATAGCTCCCCCCCTCACTCCCCTGTTCTTCAGCCACGTGGCTCCTGCCCCACCGACGACGACGGGGTTCGTGGGGACTCTTGGGGAGATAAATATATGTAAACTTGCCTCTGTGGTATTTTCCCTCATTTTTCTTTGCTTTCGTAACATAAATTGGTATTAAGCCACGCTCACTGCCCCCCGTTCCGCACTGGCTCTTTCAGCTGACCCTCCCCTTAGCAGAGATTTCTGCCAAAGTCCCGTCCTTCTTTTTAACTCTTACGCCATCAGCCACAGAACAGGTGACTGTCGTGTCTTCAACCTGTCCCCCGCTGGTGGACACTCGTTCCCAGCCCTCTTTGTTGTTGTTGTTGTTGTTGATGACAGTTAATGCCATAACATACCATTCGGGACACGGACCTCATCTTGCCTGGGACTGCGTTTGCAGGCAAACGTCTAGAAGCTAAGCCGTGGGTCAGAGCATCTGTGTGCTGGGGAGGTCCTCATGCGGCCCCTCCAGAGAGAGGTTCTAGTTTAGACTCGCGTCACGGTGTCACGGGCCTGCCCCTCACTGTCTTGGTGCCCATCGAGCCTTCAGACAGCCTGCTGGTTGAAAGTGCCCTCTTTACGTCCCCTTCCATTCTGGGGGTGCCTGAGTGTGCGTGCCCATGCGTGTGGGCCCTGAGGTGCCTGGTCGCCTTCTTGTTGGGGGCTCTTTGCCACCGTTCACCTTAACCTCCCCCCGCCAGCTTGCAGGACCCCCGTGGGCTGCAAGAACCTTGGAGTCTTCCCCACCCTATCCCACCCCCAGCCCCTGCGCACCCAGCCGGAAGTCAGCCCGCAGAGTGAAAGCCCCGAGTTTATTTGCTCCTGTTGTGTGGGTATTGGCTTATCTGGATGGCCAGCTCTCCCTCTGTCCCCCCGACGTGCAGGTGAAGGCAGCTGTCTGTCCACCAGGCCCTGCGGCCCAGGCAGTGAGACCCACACTCAGCCATCCCCGGTGCACCCAGCCCTCAGAGCTGGGTCCCTCCACCCAGGGAACACCCCCTTCCCGGATCCTGGGCTCGCTCTCTCCTCCACGACCGTTGGAGACTGTCCCAGGTACCAGGACCCCAGCCGTCCCACCCTCTTGCCGAACTTAACTGATTGAGAGGCTTCAGGCTCTGAGACTGGCTGGGCCTGAACAGCACCCTGCCCGGGGCCTGCATGGAGTGAAAGCTGTCCCCAGAGGTGACGGGTGCCACACCCCCATAGAAGCACCTTCCCACCCCAGGGCTGTGAGTAGGCAGCTTCTGGCCCCTTTCACCCTCAGGGGGCTCACTCCTGCCAAAGATGATCAGCCCTGGGGTCACCCACCTCCTGTGCAGTTAGAGAAGACGATGCCACGGAGGGTCTGACCTCTGGGGCCCAGAGGGTCTACTGACAGCCCCCACAGACCACTTACCTGTCACGCGTGGCACATCCTGTCCACTTACCAGCTCATAGCCTTTGGCAGGGCGTTGACCTCTCCGAGCCTCGGTTTCTTCATCTGCAAGATGGGACGATAATGCCGACTCGGCCGGCTTGGCCATTTTTACGCCACTTTCTAGACTTTCTCTCCTTTTTTCTATCACCACTGTCTCCCTCACTTTCTCTATCTCGGTGACTTCGGCAAATTGAACGTGGCCCCGGGGATGTTGGCCATAGCCAAGTGAGAATTCTAATAAAAGTGAGCAATTTGTCCCAAAGCCCGTGGAAAGCCCTCAGGGCCTAGACCTCCTCCCCAGGGGGCAGGGCCGGTTGGCCGCTGGACTGTCACCAAGTACTCAGGGCAGCTCCGAGAGGCGATGACAGGCGTAAACCGGGCACAACCAGATGCGGTGTCCTTAGGGAGGCAGCGCTGGGGAGGGTTAGGCTGTAAGGGGGGACCTGGCTCCGGGGCAGGGTGGGGGGGGGTTGCATGTGTCGGTTTTAGGCCCCAGTCTTGACGCGAAGCCGTAATGCAGTTAACCAGAGTGCAGGGGGCCATGAGGCAGCTGGGGCCGGGGGCTTGTAGGTGGGTTTCAGCTCAAGTTTGACCCCCAGGCCAGGTGCCTGAACATTCTAGAAAGCTCAGGGGCCGGTGATCTCAGTCCACGTGGTAAACGAAGCCTCGCTCTGGCTGGGCCCACCTGGGGAGAGCAGACTGCCAGGGAGGCTGGAGACAGGGTGTCACATCCGCCCCTCTCCTGTCCCCACCCACAGGCCTTGCCCCCATCATTTGGGTAAGTGCTGTCTTCCTGGGGGAGAAGGATAGCACGTTGAGTCCCTAGTTGTTGGCTGCTCTGGGCAGGACCAAGCCTCGCATCGCGGGCTCCATTTTATTTCATGGATTTGGAACTGAACCCCAAAAAGAAAGGACTGGCCGTGGTGCACGGTGGTCACGCCAGTCCCCCAGGGTATGGAGCAGGCCCCGGCCCCAGGGCCCTGCGGGTGGTGTCTACTGAGAGATGTCAGGAGGGCTGTTGCAGCTAAGACACGGGGGTGGCGAGGAGGGAGCGGGGCACGGCCTCAGCTCCTCCTCCCTCCGTGTGATCACGTGTTCCAGCTTCACACACTGTGCTGGGCCCTTCCCGGGGACCCCCTTTCTGCCCTCTTGTCCTTGAGGGTGCAGCATAGAGACCCCACGGGTGGAGTCCCCTCTGGGAAGCTCCCCCAGCTTTGTTCGCCCTTGACGTGGCTCCCCCCCATTCATGGCTGTAGGCCGAATGCCCGTGTCCCCTAAGACTCACGTGCTGACACCCTAATCCCAAATGGGGACAGTATTTGGAGATCAGGCCTTTAGGAGGTAGTTAAGGTCAAATGAGGTCAGAAGGGTGGGGCCCTGACCCAGAAGGATTAGTGTTCTTATAAGAGGTGACACCAGGGAGTTCGAAGTCTGCCTCCAGCCTCCAGAACTGGGTGAGATCAGTTCCTGTGTTTTAAGCCGCCCAGAGGCTGGTGCTGTGTTAGGGAACTCTGTGCCCTCTGTGTCCCCCATGCCACCCCTGCCCTCCCAGGCCCTGGCAGTGAGGACCAGTGAAAGGAGCCCAGGCTCTGGGCTTATTCAGACCCTCTTCCTTCGCTGACGGGACTGTGTCCTGAGCCTCAGTGTGCCCACCTTGGTAATGGGAGGGGGAAGAGTGAAGCAGGAGGTCAGGCCCCAGAGGCACAGCAAACAGTTTGCCTGCCCTTTCTTCGTGGCTCAAGGCTGAGCTCCTTGGGGGCGCCTGGGGGGCTCAGGCGGTTAAGCGTCCGACCCTTGATTCCGGCTCAGGTCATGATCTCGCGGTTCATGAGATCGAGCCCTGTGTCAGGCTCTGTGCTGACAGTGCAGAGCCTGCTTGGGATTCTCTGTCTCCCTCTCTCTCTCTCTCTCTGCCCCTCCCCTGCTCTCTCAGAATATTTATTCTCTCAGAACAAATAAATAAACTTAAAAATTGTTTAATAAAAAAAGAAAAGCTGGGCTCATTTCAAGTGCTCAGGGTCAATGTCCGTCTTCTCCCAGGAGCTCAGCAAACATCAGAAGGACTTTCTGGGGACAGTAGTGAGTCCTGTGTCCCTGAGGGCCTTGCTGACGTTCCTGACATCACGGAGCCAGGATGGAACCCGAGCCTGGAATGGTCCCAGTGCTGACTGGGGGTGGGGGCGTCGGGGGGGAGTGGTTAACCACAGGGGAAGATCAGGGACCGGGGTGGAGGCTGCTGGCTTTCGAGCGAGTGGGGGACCGAAAAGTCCCCGAACTGCACCATCCACATTGGTACCCTCTAGCCACATGTGGCTGCGCGAACGCAAATTAATTCAAATCAAATCAAATCACGGCTTCCTCAACCGCACCAGCCACATCTCAAAGGGCTCAGTGGCCACATGTGGCCAGTGGCTATCGAACTGGACGGCGTGGGTGCAGGACGTTTCCGCTCTCCAGGAAGCTCTCCCAGGCAGCGCGGTTCTAGATCTGTTTGGACTGAGGTTCGTCTGCTTCCCGCTCGGGCACCACCACCTCCAGGATGCCCTCCCTGAGCTCCCGACTCCCCAGCGTCTACCTGTTACCTGTCTGTTTATTCCCTGAATCCTGCCCCCCCCCCCCCCGCCGCCTTATATAAACACATCGTCACCCACAGCACACAGCACTGGGCCCGTGGAACCATGGTGGACAGGCCACGCGTTCTGACTGGAGGAGTGCCAAGGTACAGCCCAAAGCTCAGAGAGGCACAGGACATACCTGGGGTCACCCAGCTTGCTGAGAGCGGGGCCGGGAGTCAGAGCTGGTGCTCCTTCCTGACTCCCAAGTGAAGACCCTTGCAGGGGGGTGACAGGCGAGGAGACCCTGAGCTGTGCCTTCCCAGGCTCTGGGCTTGGGCACCGGCGAACTGCAGAGGGAGGCAGGCCGCTCAGAGCAGCGGGCTGCCGAGACTCCCACTTAGTGTCCAGAGCTGGCACATTGGAGCAGGCCGCTTGCTTTGATCTGGTTTACATTTTTGCCCCACCTGCTCCTGACCCCAACCTCAGAGGCCGCCCGGGGAGCTCTGAGCCCCCTCGGTGCTCCAGGCGCAGACCCCACGAGCGATCATATACACGGACACCCCTTGCCATCCAGGAACTTGACTCCCCCCCTCCCCCCCCCAAACCCAAGACCCTTGAGAGCTTTTAGGGGTCTGGGAAGGAAAAGGCGGTATTTGTAAGCCAGACGTGTTTTCTTCGGCCCACCCGGTGTGTTTTCAAAACATTTAAACGCGGAGAGAGATCACAAAACTCCGGATTTCCGTCTTCTCCGGAAACATTGGAAGACCTTGTGACCCAGGACCCACAGGGTAATAGGTTATCAGAGCTGAGTGGCGGCTGACTCCCCTTTCAGCAGGGAAGGAGCCTCCCCACCGCCCAAGGCAGCCTCAATCCTTTCTGCTTCCTGCCCCCCGCCCCCGCCCTGGCCAGACCAGGTGCTGGACCCATTTGTCATCGTGTTATCACCGACCAGTTTCTTGGGTCCAGAAAAACACGTCTCTGTTCTTCTTTCCCAAAAGTGCAAGGAAGGAAACAGGCTGAGAAGGAAAACCTGCTTCTTGGTGCAATTGGTGGGCATTCCTGGGTGTTTAACATGCCAAGCAGGTCTTAACCCTGGTTCCCTTCACCCGATGAGCTCAGCCGCCTGCCCCTTGCGGGCCTTTGAGTGTAACCTCTGTTCTAGACATTTCCAAGCTCTTCCTTGACTGAGATCCACCCCCACCCCCGTCCTCCTTCTCCATCCCACCCCCGCTTTGTTTCCTGTCCCTGGGACCCCTACAGGTGCATCTGTGTGCAGTTCCTGATCTTGGGGGGCCCTCGGGCAGGTACTGCTGACTTGGTCCAGACAGTGGTGGCTGGCTGGGCACAGCTCCTCGGGGCTCCCGACTGGAGGGGCACGGGAGGTGGGGGTCCACCTAGGTGCCTGTCTGACATGGCCAAACTCACGGGCTTCCTTTCCTGGGTCCTGCGTCCCAGAATCCCCCGGGGTCCCCGCTTTGGGCTGCGACGGATGGAGCCTGAGCCCAGTTCCCCCCACCTGAGGGAAGACGGGACCCAAGCAGGAGCAGAAACCGCACAGGGACATTGCGGGGGACACGCAGGAATGACTCTCCATGCCACCAAAGTGGCTGCTTAAAACAGACCCAATCTGTTGCCGTCACCACCCCCCAACCCCGCCTCAGAGGTTTCAGAGCTTTTTTTTTTTTTTTAATTTGATCATGCTGAATGGTTTTCATTAATTCATTTAGTCAAAACTTTACCACCTCGTCTGTGCCAAGTGCTGGGCTAAGGTTTTTTTTTTTTACTTTTTTTTTCTTTAATTTAAATCCAAGTTAGTTACCATATAGTGTAATAATCACTTCAGGAATAGAATTCAGTGATTCATCACTTACAGACAACACTCAGTGCTCATCACAAGTGCCCTCCTTAATGCCCATCACCCATCTAGCCCAACCCCCAACAAACACCCCACCAGCAACCCTCAGTTTGTTCTCTGTATTTAAGAGTCTCTTAGGGTTTGTCTCCTCTGTTTCAAAGCTTTTAAAAAAATTTTTTTTTTAACGTTTATTTATTATTGAGGGACAGAGAGCATGAGCAGGGGAGGGGCAGAGAGAGCAGGAGACACAGAATCCAAAGCAGGCTCCAGGCTCCGAGCTGTCAGCACAGAGCCCGACGACGCGGGGCTCGAACTCATGAGCAGTGAGATCATGACCTGATCTGAAGTCGGATGCTCAACCTGACTGAGCCACCCAGGCGCCCCTGGTCTGTGATACATATTGATCCCACTTTTATTTTATGTTTGTTTATTGTTTGAAGAATAGCAACCCCGTCACTGCCACCATGGCATTGACAGTAACTGCCTCCTACCCACGCTTACCTTTCCCTTGACTTCTAGTTTGGTCCCATGTATGTATCTGAAAAAGGCCATCTGGCTGTGGGTCATCTTCTGGGCCTTGCTTTTGTTCCCACTCAACGTTGTATTACAAAGTGTAGAAGATGTTACACCTTTCCATGCGTGTAGACAGTTCAACCCCATCACCGTAAGACTATTTCCCTTCCTTGAGTTAGGGTCTCTCCATGCAGGATCCCTCTGTGTGCTGCGTCCCCTGCCTAGATCTCTTCCTCCAGGCCTCGGCTTCTGTGTCCCTCCTCTAGCCCATCCTAGGCACCCCACCCATGGGGGGGGTGGGGCTTAGGCAGGTTGGGGGGGGTGGTCAGAATGTGCAGAGAGAGTTCTTGGGGAGAGCCTGAGCTGCTTTTGTGGAATTATGGGAATTTGGGGCCTAGGAAGCCAGCCAGGAGATTTGTTGTTATTGTTTTTAAATACGAAGGTTCATGGTGTCTTTATCCATAGTAGCCAAAAACCGGAAACAACCAAATGTCATCAACAAGAGAAAGGGGTAAATAAAAATATATAATCAATACATATAAACATATTTTTTAGCAATAAAAATAACTATAGACTCGACAGAGAAATGGATCGATCTCAAAATACATTAAAAACATTTTTTTTAATTTTTTTTAATGTTTATTTTATTTTTGACAGAGAGAGACAGAGCATGAGTGGGGGAGGGGCAGAGAGAGAGGGAGACACAGAGCCCAATGCGGGGCTCGAACTCAGAGACTGCCAGATCATGACCTGAGTCGAAGGCGGACGCTCAACCGACTGAACCACCCAGGTGCCCCTAAAACACTTTTGTTAATGTTTTATTTATTTTTGAGAGAGACAGAGAGAGTGAGAGCAGGGGAGAGGCAGAGGGAGACACAGAATCCAGAGCAGGCTCCAGGCTCTAGGCTCTGAGCTGTCAGTACGGAGCCTGATGCGGGGCTCAAACTCCCAAAGAGATCGTGACCTGAGCCGAAGTCGGACGCTTAACCGACTGAGCCACCCAGGCGCCCCTCTCTCTGTCTTTCAAAAGTAAACATTTAAAAAAATTTTTTTGTAAGTTTGGGGTTAAGAAAAAAAAAGATCTGAGAAATTATGATCCAAGCCCAGCTTTGATCTCATTAAAAACATTTCTTGGGTCACCTGGGTGGCTCAGTCAGTTAAAGCATCTGTCTTTGCCTCAGGTCACCATCTCCCTGTTTGTGGGTTTGGGCCCCACATCGGGCCCTGTGTTGGAGACCACATCGATAGAGCCTTCTAGAAATAAGCCACCCCTCAAAAAGGATGGAATGAATCGCCTCAAAAAGGAGTGAGCTTCCCTAACCTAGGGGCATGCAAGCAGAAGCTGGGTCACCCTCTATCCAGGATCCCGTTGCTGAAAGAGGTCGCACACCATGGCCTTCCTGGCTTGACGTTGTGGTTTTTCTTTAACGGGGAACCTGTTTTAAGCTTTCCGAAAATTAAATAAACCCTCACCGCTCCTTTCCCTCTGCTCACTGGTCTGGCTCATAGATCTGAGCTCTCAGGGTGGGTCTGCTAGACGAGTTTACCTGGAAATCTGGAAGGGGACCTTCCTGACGGCCTCGGCCCCGCCCCCACCACCCTTGCCTCTGTTGAAGGTCCATTGCCCGAACAGGACTCCCAACTGGCCGGGGCTTGTCGCATGCCTGAGGGGAGGCCTGTGTGAGGGCCTCGCTCTGCTGGGCTAGGAATCCAAGAGTAAACAGATCGAGTTGCCAGTGTCAGCTGGGCCTTCCGTAACAGACGCCACAGCAGTGGAAAACGAGAATGTTCTCTGAGATGACTCAACCTCCCGGCCCCCAGGTGGGGGCAGCCCCGGGCCTCGGCTCTGCCCTGGTGACTGGCTGTGGGCCAAGCCCAAGGGGGTGGCCGTGGGTTTTTAGGGCTGAGGACTGGGGTGCCTGTCAGGGTGATGGGCACACACATGTGGCCATCTTGGCTCTCTGACAGGTTCCTGTCCTCGGTTTCCTCATCTGTGAAATGGGTCAACACTCTCTCTCCCCCAGGGCAGGTGTGTGAAGTGAGTCCAAAGCAACGTAGGCAAAGTGCACGTTGGAAGCTTGGGACCACCGCGGCTGGGACCCTGGGAGTGACAAGGGGGCCCCCTCAAGGTCCACCTGCATCGGGGAGAAGAAATTACCACAGGAAACCAAAGAGGAGTGTCACTGTCAGAAGCTGGTAGATTCCAGGGTCCAGGGGAGGGCCTTGGCCAGCCGTGTGGGGTCCAGCAGATCAAGGGCAAGGACGGGAGGGCGTGACGGAAGAGGCTGCGGAGTGGCTGGGGGAGGTCATTGCTGAGCTGAGCAGCACCGTCCAGGCCGGTGGCAATAGCCAGAGGGTTGGCGTGACCGGCTGGGGGAGGGGAGGGGAGGGGAGGGAAGAAGGTGGCGGCCCGAGGAGGAGATGAGGATCAGGGAGGCTTTTTTTAGGATGTTGGAAACTTGAGCCTGTTGGTCGTTAAGACCAGGAAGCCAAGAATGAGATGGAGTCCCGAGAGGGAGGCGCCTGTGGGAGGGGAGAAAGGGAGAGAAGGTTGCCTTGGGACTGGTTTTCTCTGGCCAGAGACAAGGGATAAGATGGGTGAGAAAACCGAGCTGCTTTGAGAGGGGGCGCTCCCCAGCTGGCCTGAATCTTAGGAAATTGGGGGTGCAGCTTAGGGTGCGGAGGGGGAGGGAGGGCCGAGCTGATCCCAAGAGGGGGGATGGGTAGGAGCCAGGCCCTGGGGAGGGGGCATTTCCGGCTGGAGGCCATTGCTGAGAAGGACGGTGCTGGACAGGGGTCATCTAAGGATGGGGTCAGCTAAGGAGGCCGCCCAGGACACCCTGCCCCAGAGCCAGCCGCACACGGCACAGCATCGGAGCAGCCACAGGAGCACTGGGGTGACCCAGCAGCCGGGGGCACTCATGGAGTCGCCAGGCAACAAGACAGCAACCCTAGGCAGTGCCCCTGCTTGGCTGTAAAGTCCTGCAATAGCAAGCCATCTAGGGACTCTTGTTTCTAACTAACAGTGTCAGGGACTTGGGGAGGGGGGTGGCCAGGACTACGATTGCTTTGGCGTCCAGTATTTTGGTTCTTGTTTTCAGCATCCTGGCGCAAAGCCGTTTGCATCCTTGGAAGGGCAGGTGGGCAGGTGTGTGTCCTCAGCGGCTGTGTGAGGGTGCCGACCTCTCACCCTGGCCCCGGCGATCAGGGGCGGGGTGGGGGGACCCCTCCTGATGACTGGAGAGACGGGCTCAGGGGCCGTGGAAGTGCCTAAGGACACAGTGCCGACGTCATCACTGGGACTCGAACCCAGGCCCCCTGACTCCAAAAGCAGTGCTCTTTGCAGAGCGTGAGCACGTGGCCCACAGCACCATCGGAGGGTCACACAGAGCCTGGACCGTGGGGACCGAGTTGGGGAGTGAAGCTCTCTCCGTGGAGCCAAGGTGAACCCCCAAATCACTGGCCAGCCATGGCCGAAGCAGATGAACTGGACCGGGGAAGGGGGGTGCTGAAGTCCTGGGGCCAGTCCCGTCCATCCCGTCCTGGGGCTCTTGTGGATTCTGGCGCCTGGACCCGGCTCCGGCCACCTCTTCCGGGTGGCTCTCGAGCCGCGTTTCCACACGGTCTGCCCTCAGGCCGTGCCTGCGGCCCCTCACGTTCGCCCCAGAGGACCTCGGCCCAAGCGTGTCCCTGTGACCCTCCGTGCGTCCTTGCACAGCCCGCCGTAATCACTTACCTGACCAACTCGCGTTAGCAGGTGCAAAGCCAGAGCAAAAGAAAGGTCTGGACAATAACCTGTGTTTGACCAGAGGCCCCCCCCCCCCCCCCGCCCCCTCCACCCCCAGGTAATCCGCACCCTTCACCCCCTGGCTTCTTTTTTTATGTGGTTGGGTTGCAACTACACGTGGTCTTAAAGGTGTTTTGTTTTTGTTTTGTTTTTTAATTTTCACACGATAGCTCCTAATTCCGCCAAAATGTACGACGCTGTGCATCATGTTTGGGGGCTTCCTTTTCCTTCTGCCGTCGTACGGCTGAGACGCATTCGTATTCTTGCAAGTCACTGTGGACCGTTCGTTTTGATGGCTGGGTAATCGTCTTCTGTCATTGTCCTTCTCCTCGCCCAGTGATGGGCGTCTGGGTTGTAGCCAGGTTTCTGTTCCTGAGAACAGGCCGTTAGGAATTTTCTGGCCGGTGCCTCCCGTGACGTGTGTGTTTCAGAGGGTGGGCACCTCCGAGGGGAAGAGCTGCGTCACAGAGATGCTGCTGCGGGGCCACACCTGCCTCCCAGCTGTCCCGCCTTAGAGACCGCACGGCATAGTGGACCCGAGGCAGTAACAGCCTTAACCTAACTGAGCGTCAGGTTTCCTGCCGGAGAAGTGGGAACAAGTAGTTATGCCACGCGTGCATTCAGTTGGCGCCGATGATGCCCAGACCGTGGCACATCCTGTGGCAGGCGCGGGGGGACCTGGGTAAGAAAGGCTCGGCCCACCGCCCTGATGGGGACAGGGAACAGATGGATGGCTGAGCAAAGTCAGACCTGGAAGTGAACGATCTCTGACATTGTCATCACGGGGGAGGTGGTGGACCGGGGCTCTGACCTGCCAAGGGGTGTTGGGCTGGGCTTTTCGGCTGGGGCCCCTTTGTGCGACTGACCCTTCTCGGCGAGGGTCGCGGTGGGGGCCACAAGGAAGGGGGAGATCTGGAATCCGGCAGAGATCATTTAACGCCAGAGAAGCCACGAGCCTGTACGCAGAAGGCGTTGTCCGATCCGCGAGGCCTGCACGCTCCCCGAGAATGCTGCTGGGGGGGTGGGGGGGGTCCAGTTCTGCCCGGGGTCCCCGGGCCAGCTCCTTGACTCAAGGCATCGCGTGACCACACGTGCTGAAGCAGGACCTTTTTTTTTTTTTTTAATGTTTATTTATTTGTGTATTTTGAGAGAGAGAGAGAAAGAGAATCCCAAGCAGGCTCCACGCTGTTAGCACAGCACGGGGCTTGAACTCACACTCACGAACCGTGAGATCATGACCTGAGTTGAAATCAAGAGTCAGCACTTAACTGAGCCACCAAGGCGCCCCATGCAGGATCTCGAGCACTGCTTTGTGTGCTTAGGGGCTCCTTAAATCCTACCCTACTCTGCAAGGGAGTTATTTCCAAACCTCTTTCAGAGATAAGAAAGCCGCTCCAACCTTGTCTTAGGTGGGTGGGTGTCAAGCCAAGGTCCACACTTAGGCCTTTTCCATCTCAGATGCCCCAAGGAAGAAAGAGAACCACCAGTCAGCTCAGATGGGTATGTGTTCATGAAGCAAGAGGCTGGACTTCACCCAGACTGTGTTTCCACCCTGGCACAACCTGTTCCATCCTGCCGGGCTGCCCCAGGCCATTGGGACATGCGTAAGGAAACAATAAGGAAGCCACTCTTGGAAGCTTGTGGCCTTGGCCCTCAGGGCGGGGCTTGGCCAGCCCTTTGCCCCAGGTTTCTCACCTTCCCCTGGTGTCCCTGGAGGAAAGAAGTGAGGGGTCAGTGGAGGCCGGAGTCAGAGGTGAGGGCAGTCTGCTGACCTCCCTCCTGGTGCCTCTGGCCAGAGCGCTGGCTGTGGAAGACCACCATTCCCTGCCATGGCCTTGTGTTTTTCACCGACCTTATCTCCTCAGCTTGTGGAATCTTGTTTCCTGGCCGCATAGGGACCCACACCCACCGCCGCCAGCCTGGTCCAGCCCCCCCTACCCCGCCCCCCCCCCAGCTCCTGTCAGCCTCCTTGAAGAGAGTAGCCTCCTAGCTGGTCTTAGGGCCCCCACCTACCCCTTACCTTTGGCCACAAGGTACTCCCCTCCCCTAGGACCCTTCTATGGGTCTTATGGGGACCTTCCCTGTACCTGCTCAATTTTCTTTTTTATTGTGGTCAAATATACATAACAAAATGTACCATTTTAACCTTTCTTTTTTTTTTTTTAATGTTTATTTATTTTTGAGAAAGCAAACACACATGAGCAGGAGAGGGGCAGAGAGCGGGATGGGGTGGGGACAGAGGATCTGAAGCAGGCTGTGTGCTGACAGCAGAGAGCCCGACGCGGGGCTCGAACTCGCGGACCGTGGAAGATCACGAGCTGAGCAGAAGTCTGATGCTCACCCGACTGAGCCCCCCAGGCGCCCTTAACCGTTCTTAGGTGCACGAGTGAGTCAGTGGCGTTAGGTATATTCACCCTGCTGTGCAACCGTCACCCCCATCGATCTCCAGAACTTTTCTATCCGCTCAAACTGAAACTCTGTTTCCATTGAATGACTGCTCCCCGGATCCCCCTCCCCACAGCCCCTGGCAGCCGCCCCCTGCTCGGTTTTAGATTGCAAACCCCTGTTCTGCCAGCCCTCTGCCCCTTCTCCACGTTTTTGATTGGCTCTGTGGCACAAGCATCTCATGCACTATGTCATGTGTCCCACCCCTCCACAGTAAATCCTAATTGTCCAGTTATTTAAGGTGGGGCCCCAGCACCCGAAACAGTGCTTGACACATAAAGATGCTTAGTGATTCGTTTGTCGAATGACTGAATGATCTAGCCGCCGGGGTGAGGCTGCTGCCTGGGTCCAGGAGCTTTCTCCAGACCCCAGTGATTCCTTGTGCCCTCCCCGCCCCCCCCTTTTGCAGTCCTGCCCGTGTATGTCACCCTGGAAGCTGCCAGCGCCGTCCCCCACACTGTGATTGTCCTGGCCGCCCGTGACACAAGCACAGCGGGTTTTGCCCGTGTTGACAGAAGAAGAAGCCCCTTTTCAAGATCGTCCTTCAAGTCCAGAACTAAAGCTTGAAACAGCAGCCTCCAGTTGCCAAAGACAGCAGAAATGAAACAGAAGCAACCCAAGAGACCTATCGAAGACCCAGGAAAAACATAAAAAAGTCTGGTTGAGAGAACAAAGCCGGACCCACGCCATCCGCCTGGCTTTCCTTTGGGAAGGACCGCGCTGGACAGACCCCGGAGCGCTTCTGTCGCTCACGGTGTGCGGTTGCAGAAAAGCATCAGCTGGGGCCAGCGGGGTCTCGGGAGCAGGTCGGACCCCAGCCCCTCCGCCTCCTCACTGGACATGCTGCAGAGAGAGAGATGTGGCTGAACTTCCCTCGCTCCAGACCGAACCGGCTACCCTTTGCAGGAAATGCTCCCGGCTTCCCAGACGGAATTTCAGAATGGGCTGGTGGGCATTCAGAGACCCCAGCGGAACGAAGGAACAAGAACGTGTGGAAGCAGGTCCCTGGAACATGCTAGATGCCTGTTCTGGGCCCTGTTTGCACGGCCCATCCCGTGGGCATGAAGAACGTGGGCTCATGTTAAAGCTCGGCCGGCCAGGCTGTTGTCACAAAGGCTTGCACTTACTCTGTGATGAGCCGGCAGGTGACCTCAGCGGGGTCTGGCCGACACAGGGCATCATGACTCTGCAGGAAGCAGGCTCCGGTCCCAGACGGGGTCTGGCTCCCGAAGCCAGCTCAGGCCTCCCCCTAGATTCAGGTCTTCGGCTCAGGATTCCGCACACCGGGAACGCTTGCTGATCCCTGACTGCGTGGAGGGGTCGTCGTGGTGTCTGGGAAGGGAGGGCAGGGGAGTGCGACAGCCTGGCAGGGCCATCAGTCAGCCAGCAGGTGAGTGGAGAAGGTGACAGAGAGGCCCCTAGGGGCCCCGGCCTGATGGCGATGAGGCAGGCCACCTCCCCGGCTCCCCCCACGCGGACGGCCCATGTGCTCAGCCACGGCGGACGTCCGTGAAGATACCCAGGCCTCTGCGTGGCCTGGCGGGATGCTGGGGTGACGTCAGGCCCGGCCTCTTCCCTCGGAAACCATCATCCTGGCTGTCTGCCGGGGGCCGGGATGCCGGTGAGGCGGACGGAGACTTTTCAGCCAAAGCTTGTTGCTTTGGAGGGTCAGGTGTGCAAGAGCTAGGACTGCATGGGACCCTGGAGGTGGCCGAATTCATCCTCCCCTTGGAGACCTCATGCCCCCTGCAGCCCGCTGGTCTCTGTAGCCTCGCTGGCTTGTTTTTGTTTTTTTTTTTTTCCCCCATGTTTCTTTATTTTGAGAGAGGGAGGTGGGGGCGGAGAGCACAAGCTGGAGAGGGAGAGAGAGAGTCCCAAGCAGCGCAGAGCCCCGTGCGGGGCTTGAACTCACCGACTGTGAGGCCACGACCTGAGCCGAGATCAAGAGTCAGACGCTTGACGGACAGCACCCCCCGGGCACCCCGCCTAACTGGCTTCAGAGCTTCTCTTTACTTGGAACACCAGCTGGCCTCCGTGTGGCCTCCCCGCCAGCTACCTCTGCCTTCCAAGAAGAATAAATAGCCAACGAGTTAACTGCTAAGTATAGTTACAACGGGTCTTCACTCACTGGTGCTCCCTTGACAACAACTCTGTGAAGTAGATGCTGTTATTATCCCCATTATACGCACGAGGAGACTGAGGCACAGAGAGGTTAAACTTAAGGCCACACAGCCATAAGCAGCAGCATTGCCTTCAACCCATGGTGCGCGACAGCCAGGTGGTGGCTGGAATCTTCCTCCAGGCCAAAAGGCATGGTCTGGGCCCTAGAACCCCTATTCTGTTCAACAGAGCCCAGCGATGCACGGGCTCCCCCGAGATGGGGGACTTGCAAAATTCTTGGGGTATGTCCCGAACCACAAGCTGCTGTCCCCCCGTCTCTCTCCTTCGTTGCTTGGGGCTGTAGAATTTTACGTCCTGTCTACCTGACGGCTCCGGCAGAACCTGCCCGGTGACAGTCATACACAGTTGCAAGTGTTGTGCACTGCTCAACTCCGAGAGCGCTCTTTCACAGACTATGAGGTGAACGAGCCCCACCCCCAGAGCTGTGATACACCACCTGCCCAGCTGTCTGGGCAGCAGATCGGTCCTGGGTTCTTCCCACAGCTGGATGGGATTTTGCCCGCCCTTAAAAGGTGTTCTCCAGACGCACTCCATGGTTCTAGAATCATCTTTCTGTGCCTTCTTGGCCAGGCCCCTTGAGGTCACCCTGCTGTGGAGCTGGCGGGGTTCCACGTGGCCCGAGGTGGAGCCGGATGGGAGCCAGGCCACCTTGAGCCTGCCCCTCACTGTACAGAGGAAGGAAGCAGCCCAGGGCTCAGCAGCCCGGGTGCCAAGGTGGGACCAGAACCCAGGTCTCATCTCCAAGGCCACGGTCTTCACTCTCTCCCCGGGCTGCTTTGTTTTCCCATGTTGTTTCATCCCGTTCCTGAGTACTTTGAGGGCACGTAGAGGGCACCCCGCTCTCTTCCTCCTCGGGTTTCCCAACAACAGTTAGCACAGGCTGGGTAATTGCTGGGTTTGGGTCCTCTCTGCAGACCTTCAGAGACAAAGTACAGAGAGGCCACAAACGCCGGGGGCTCAAGCTTCTGGAGGATGCTTAGCCATGACTCATTAGAAGGCTGGGACTGGAGACTTTAGTGTCTCCCAAAAGAAGGGTAAGTCAAGGCAGCACCCCACAAAATACAGGCAGTTTGTCTGATCAGGGCTTCTGTGGCTTGGGGGTGGGTCGGTGGCCATAGTTCACTTCTTGTGAACAATGAGTGTTGATTCTATTCCTAGCCTGTGTCAGGTGTATGCACGGAGAATCCAGAGTCCTTGCCAGTGAGAGCTCACGGTCTTCTGGGGGAAACGAGCGTTATTTGTGATAGGTTGTGGAAAGCACCCACGACCATCATGCACAGTTGCACAGATTGTGCACTGCTCAACTCTCAGGGCATACTTCACATAAAGTGAGATGAACGAGTTGTGACGCACAACCGTCTACAGTGGCTGTCGTGTCCTCTCGTGGACACAGTGTCAGGCTTCAGGTTGTCAAGGGAGGACGGGCTCTAGACTGGTGGCAGGCGAGGGAGGGGGATCGGTGCCAATGTGGAAAGGCTCTCCCCCAAAGAAGATGCTGACACCGGGTCGTGGAGGATAAGCAGCAAGGCTCCAGCCAAAGAAGAGGGAAGGCTGTGCCGGGCAGTAGAAAGAACATTTGTCAACCTTTGGAGGCTGGGGAGGGAGGCCGAGAGCGAGGGAGCAGGATGAGGGGGGAGGTCACGTGGAGGGGAGTGGTAGACAGAGGAGCTTGAGAGGCAAGACAGGTGGGGCTGAGCACCACGGAGCAGGGGAACGGGGAGCAGGAAGAACCAGGGGCCCGTCGGTCCCTCCGGCTGATCCGCGCTCCCGGAGGCCCGCCCACACCAAGGAGCGCATTTCGAGATGGGCGTCCGGTAGCTGGACCTCAGAGGCCCTCGACCCCGGGAGACGGGTCACATCAACAACATATTTATACCCCGTTTACACAGAGGCTGGAGCGACCGTCTGCTGGTGTTTATGCCTTTCCGGGACGGCTTCCATGGTCTATTTCTGGAGCATCCCTCACGGCCAAGAGGGCACAGGGAGCGAGTGCCGTATCTCCTTGCCTTCGCAGACAGCTGGGCGGCCGCTGTGCGTGGCGGTCTGGTGACTGGGGGGGGCTGCCGGGGGTCCCCAGGAAGGAGCCAGGCCGGGCCGGGGTTGCCACTTACGGAGGTGGTCCCCGAGCAATTGCAGATTTTCTTTGTCCCCCCAGCATTGTCAGTTGGATGGGGGACAGAGATGTGACGTGGAAACCAAAGAGCCGGATGGAGCTTGAGGAGTGTGTGCGGCCGGTTGAGCAGAGCGTCAGCGGGGAGGAGAGTGACACCTTGCTCTCGACTCTGGCACAAGAGATTTCTTTAAAGTCAGATGCGTCTGGGGCGCCTGGGTGGCTCCGTCGGTTAAGCTTCCGACTTCGGCTCGGGTCACGATCTCACGGTCCGTGAGTTCGAGCCCCGCGTCGGGCTGATGGCTCAGAGCCTGGAGCCTGTTTCAGAGTCTGTGTCTCCCTCTCTCTCTGCCCCTCCCCTGTTCATGCTCTGTCTCTCTCTGTCTCAAAAATAAATAAACGTTAAAAAAAAATAATAATAATAAAAATAAAGTCCGATTCGTTGAGGTATGCCGCATTTGCATAAGGTAGAACCCACCCCTATTAGGGTATAATCCTTTGCGTTTTGACAAATGCGTGTGATCTTGTAACCACCGCCTCAGTCAAGATACCAAGCACTCCTGTCAACCAAAAATTTCCTTGATGCTGTTCTACTTCTGTCTTTAGTTTGTTTTTAACGTGTATTTAGTTTTGACAGGGAGAGGGAGAGCACAAGCCGGGGAGGGGCAGGGAGAGAGGGAGAGAGAGGATCCAAAGCGGGCGCCTCGCCGACAGCAGTGAGCCCGACGCGGGGCTCGAACTCACAAATCTCGAGTTCGTGACCCGAGCCAAAGTCGGACGCCCAACCGACTGAGCCACCCAGGCGCCCCTCTTTCCCGTTTTAACCCCTGTGGGAGGGATAGTTGGGCCCTTGCTGGGGTTACTCGTCAGGCCTCTCGCTGCCGGGGCTCCCCGCGATGGATGGGTTTCGCACGCCGGGCAACGAGCCCAGGCCGGGCCTCCTCGCACTTGAGAGCCACAGCGACACCAAATAACCACAGGCCGTTTCCGGCTGCTGCTGCCGGTGTCGTTCTGGGGGCCCTTGCAGCTGGATGAGGGACAGGGAGGCAGGCACCAAGGGGCAGTGAGTGCCACACCCTGGCCTGGAGGAATCGAGGGTCTCGTCTGGGGACAGAAATGAGCAGTGCACACCCGAGGCTGATCCGTATTACCGAAGGTGACGGGTGACAGTTGGGGAATCCGGGTCCCCCAAAGGGCACAGACGGCCGCACCTGTTTCTCATGCGAGGAAGAAAAGTACCGTAAAGGCTGGGCTGTCGGTTGGGTGACGTGACTTGGGTGTGGGATGACCGTGGGAACTCCCGAGTTGGTGGGGGATTGGGGGTGGGGGTTGGGGGGGACAGCGGTGGAGGCTTAGATGTCAGAACGTGGGGGGGCCTACAGAAGGCACTTCACCCACCTGCTCCCTGCCAGAGCCCCGCTTCGGCTTCTTCCCCTGGGAAAAAGTGGGATCTAAGCCCCTTCAGCTGTAGTAGGGCAACCTAGAGGCTGGCTCAGGGGTCCCCAAAGATTGGGGGGTGAGAGGGGACCACCAGCCTCTCCAGGCCCCCCTGAGGCCTCGTGAGTCGGAAATGGAGGGTCTTGGCAGGGGGGACTAACACCGTGTCCTCTGTCTGTCTGTCCGTCCGCCATCCAGGTGCAAGTTCTTCAGTCTGACCGAGACGCCCGAGGATTACACCATCATTGTTGACGAGGAGGGCTTCTTAGGTGAGTGCTTCCACCACTGGCGCTCGGCCTGACAATGGCCTGCACTCAGTGCTGGCTGCCCGCCGCCTTATTTCTGCCCCTCCACCTCCTTACTTTTTGCCCGCCGCCTTATTTCTGCCCGCACCCGCCGCCTTATTTCTGCCTCCCCTCCGCCTTCCTAGCGGTGGGTTAGAGAGTCAGCAGGGGGTCTGTTTTCTTCTCTCCCCGTGCCCTGGCTGATCCCCTCCGTTTCCGCTTGTGAGACTCCCCCGGGAAAGGCGACGGCAGAGCTAAAAGGGTCAATAAAGACAGTGCTTACCCAGCTGGGAACTGAAGCTACCAAGAAGGCACCCGGGGCTTGTTTTCTTGAGCACCTGCTGTTGGGCGAGGGGCTTTAAAATGTCCTCAGTCCTTGTTCGCTTTGGAGAAAGCCCTGATTATCTTCCTTTTGTGATTTTCCTTTCCGTTGTTCCGTTTTTCAGATTGAGATATCATTCATGTATCACAAAGTCCACCGTTTTATTTTAGTTTTGAATTTTTTTAATGTTTATTTATTTTTGAGAGACAGAGTGCACACGGATGGGCAGAGAGGGAGACACAGAATCCGGAGCAGGCTCCAGGCTCTGAGCTGTCAGCACGGAGCCTGACGTGGGGCTTGAACTCACAAACTGTGAGATCATGACCTGAGTCGAAGTCAGTCGCTTAACCGACTGAGCCACCCACGCTCCCCATAAAGTCCACCATTTGAAAGTGTCCAGTTCTGTGGTTTTTGAAATGCACGGGGTTGTGCAGAACATTCCAGAACATTTTCATCACCCCAAAAAGAAACCTCGTACCTGTTAGTATCACTCCCCCTTCTCCCCTTCCCCGTGTCCTTTTGGTTTCATCAGTAAGGTTTTTACTATGTTTGTCCTGCTCTTAAGCTCAAAGCTCCTGGAGCAGAGGGGACGTCACGGGCCCAGGCTCACCAGCCACCAGCTGGGCTCCCCCCAGAGCAGATGTTCCTTCCAAGCCCCTCAGTTCCGTTCCTCAAAGCATGCAGAGAACGCAGCAAATTCAGAGTTTTTATAAAACCCCTATTCCGCCCCAAAGACAACTCCTGGTCACTTTTTTTTTTTTTTTTTAACGTTTATTTATTTTTGAGAGGCAGAGACAGAGTGTAAGCAGGGGAGGGGCAGAGAGAGAGGGAGACAGAGAATCCGAAACAGGCTCCAGGCTCTGAGCTGTCAGCACAGAGCCCCACGTGGGGCTCGAACCCATGAACCGCGAGATCATGACCTGAGCCGAAGTAAGGTAACATTTCCTGTGATAGCCCAGCCTCTCACCGTGCACGTCGTGGTGGACGGGGCCTGCCTCCTCACCGGGTCCCCAGCGGTTAGCATCCAAGTTGTTTCCTTGTTCTCTAGTGATAAATTTGTGAACTCCTGAAATGTGTAACATACATTCTTATCCGGGCTGGCTCCTTAAATGGGGTCTGAGACGTGGTGTTTGTGGGGTCACAAGTCAACCATCTGTGTGGTTCTCGATGCAAGCTGAAGGGCGGCCGAACGAGACCGTCCTCACTGGTGAGCACGCGAAACCCTGGGGGAGCGGATACGGCCCCCACCCGCTCTGTCATCGTTACACGCCCCTGCCCGGGGCACCTAGCCAAGGTTGGGGGGCTGCACCCAGCCCCCCCATATCTAAAGGCGCACGGTTTCCCTCCCTCCGAGGGGACAGCTGCCCGGCCACAGCAGGGACAGGACAGGCCCTACGGGAGGCCCTGCCCCATCATCAAAGTTATCTAGCTAGTCATTCATTCATTCATCCGTTGACTCACTCATTCACTCAGCAGATAGTTTCTGAGCCTGCGGGCCGCGAACGAGAACTTTTGCCTTGACCACAAAGCGCGGTCCCGTGAAGAGTGCCTGCCTGGGCAACCCGAAGCCATCTGCATTTCTGCGTGGGGACGCGTGCCCTTGTGCGGGAGCACTGAGGAGCGCCCCGGAGTATCTCTTCTCCAGGATCAGATGCCCTGTCTGGTCCATCTCCCCGGACGAGACTGACTCTCTCCATCGTGAGGCAGCAAAGGAGGCATCGCGGGGAGCGGGGAGCCGGGGAGCCGGGCTTTGCAGGCCCTGGGAGCCCACGTGTGCAGGAATTGTCAGTAACCGGGGCGGGAGGTGTCCCGCAGCTAAAGGGCCGCCTGCTCGGAGCCCCCCCGGCCCCCTCCTCTGGATTGCAGGAGGCAGCATTTACTGAGCACCTGCTGTGTGCCGCATCTCGCTGGGCCCTAGAGGGGTAGCCGGGGGTGGGAAACACCACCTCTGACCCCATGAGCCTCAGGGCCTGCCAGCTAATGACACCGTTCTCGTGGTCGGTGCCGTGCAGGGAGGGTGTGGGTGCCGTAACGGCATGTCGCAGAACATACCCTGCTGTGCAGGAGACCCCCTGGGAGGGGCCCTCGAAATAGGAAGCAAGATAAGCCGAGAGCGGATACATGCGCTCCCTGAATCAACATATACTGCCTTATTTCACTGCCCCGCTGGGGCTGCTATCTGTTGACGTTGTGCCTAATAAGCCCTGGGAAGGACTCTTTTTTTTTTTTTCACGCAAGGCTTGGAACGGGATATAGCATTTAAAAAAATTTTTTCAAGTTTATTTACTTTGAGAGAGAGAAAGAGAGAGCAGGGGAGGGGCAGAGAGAGGGAGAGAGAGAACATCCCAAGCTCTGTCAGCGCAAAGCTTGATGCGGGGCTCGAACCCACAAACTGCGAGATCATGACCTAAGCTGAAGTCAGGAGTCGGATGCTAAACCGACTGAGCCACCCAGGCGCCCCGGGAAAGACTTCTCTTACCTTCGTTTTATAGATGAGGAAAGTGAAACACAGAAATGTGTGTAACCTGCCCAAGATCTCACCGTTGGTGTCCTCTCTGGATGCCTCCAACGGCCAGGCCCTGGGCAGGGGAGGTCAGAAGCGCAGGAATCCAGCCTTTGCCCCTCAGGTCTCGGGAGGACAGAAACACAGGAACCAGAACGACAGCATCAGTGGAGAGTGGCGCCCAGCTTAGCGGGCAGAAGTGCAGTCCAAGAGGACTTCCTTGAGGAGGCAGGGCCTGAGGCAGACCCAAGGAAATGAGTTAAGAGCTGCCCAGTGGAACCTATGCGGTTGGGGTTGGGGACACTTCCAGAGTGGAGGGTTGCTTGGCACTCTCAGGGAACTGAGGTCACTGGGCACATGAACAGGGGAAGGAAGCAGGACGAGTGAGACCAGGAGAGGCAGAGGCAAGGGGGAGCCCGTGAAGGGTGTTGCCTGAACTCAAAGGGCTTGCCCGCAGAGAACCGAGTGGGGAGGCTGGCACAGTGAGGACAGAGCAGGAATCGAGAAAGATTCCAGATCAGAATTTACCTGGGACTTTCCTGAGCTCCACTGCCGACCGGCACAGAGCCTCACGTTTTGGGTCTGGAAGAAGTAGTGAGTCTTCTTCAGGATGTCCCTTTCTTGGGGGGGGGGGGGCTCCGAAGAGGAGACTTTGGGGGAGCTCGTGTAGTCAGGGAAGGCTTCCCGGAGGAGGCAGTTTTTTGCTGCCCTTGATGGGCTGAGGAGGGAGAGAGCATGTCCGGTAGGCGTCTATGAGTAAGTACAGGAGAAGCAGAAACCAGGTGAGCCTGGTTTCACCTCTTCTAAAACAGAGGTGAGCAAGGTAAATTTGCACCTTATTCCGCAGACAGTAGGGAGCCACTGAAGATTGTTGAGCTGCAAGAGAGTCATCACTGAGGCTGGATTCAGGTAGAGGCAGCTGGGTGAGCGTACGGGAGGGGAGTGTGAGGTGGGGGCCTCCCTGGGAAGTGTAGAAGCAGGCACTGTCCAAATTGAGGTCTTGAGACCCTAACTGGCCCAGGGAGGGGATCACCCACCACCCTGAAGCCCTGAGGTTCCCCGGAGCCAGTAACAATTGCCTGGCTTCCCCCCCAAACCTTTTCCAGTGGCAGGGAAGTAACAATAGCAAAGGGCTCATCTGCTCAGTCTTCAAGTCAGGGGAAGGTGGGACCTGGGACAGGTTTGAATTATTCACCCAGCAGGGGCTGGGAGGAGGGGCCCAGCCTCTGGCCACCCTTAACTCTGTGACTTCCAGGTAGGGGGTCTTGCTTCCAGGCTGCAATTCCTGGCCAGCACACCAGGCTTCTTGGTCATCCATTATTGCCCAAGAAAAATCTAGAAACATCGTGTGCCTCTAATGAAGTGTGCTGTCTCCTGCACTCATGTTCTAGACCTCTGGGGTGGGGGGGGGGGGGGATACACAAAGCCAGACTCCTGTTCACCTGCACAGCCTTCCTGTTACGAGCTCAGTGGAGACGCCTCACCTCATGGGCTCGTTCCAGTGGTTAAGAGCAAAGACCCGTTTTACAAGTGAGGAAACATCACTGTGCGTGATGGATGGGGTGCGGATTTGAAGCAGGAAATGCCTTTGCGACGGTCCGGGCAGAATTAAGGAAAGTACTCTGACAAAGTGGTATGGGGGTTCCAACAACCGAGGTCAGGAGCAGCTGCTGAGAAGGGGGTGGGGTGGCAGGCAGTGGGGGAAGGCTCTTAGAGGCAGGATCTGGGGGAGGAGAGGGGCGGAAGGAGCCACACGGTTCCACCTTCTTGCCCAAGCTCCGGGAGGCTTCTCTTCAGACAGGGAGTTTGGTCTGTGGCCACCTCCGTGGGACACGTGGCTGTGCCAGCTGTGCAAACACTGCTTGCCCCCCAAAGGCCTCCCGTGGCCTCTGTTAGCATCAGCCAGGGAGCCTTGGTGACTGTTCACTGGCGTGGAACTTTCACGGTTGGGAACCGGCCGCCCTTTGCAGTTCACTTGCACGCAAGATGAAGAATCTTGGAGGGGGTGGGGACAGGACGTCAACCAGACAGCTCTTCGTTTAATGTGGAGATTAAGAGTTGGCTCAACTGGATGCTGTCCGTCTGGGTGGCAAACAGAAGCAGGAGGCGTGTGTGGGGTTCGATCTTTTACATATTGAATGAGCACTTACTATGTGCGGTGCGAGGTGTTCTTGGGGACCCAAAATGACGGTCCCTGCCCTGACTTCTGGGTAGTGGGCAGAATCTTAGGTTTGCAGTTTCAGAGGGGTCCGGGGGTAATTGGGCTCCCCATCACGGGCCCCCACAAAGTCCCCGTATCCGAACGTGTGATCCGTCGCACAGTGGGGAGGGGCGAGCTCAGGGGCCGCGATCGGTCCAAAGGTGGAGCAGGAAAGTCGTTGAAAAGCAACCCCTGGCCTCACCCTGGGCTGAGACAGGAAAGACCCAGGTTCGGGTCCAGCTCTGCCACTTTCGCCGCTTATGATTCTGGACGAGCTGCTTCATCCCAAACCCGGGATCACCCTTCCCTTCCAGAAGGCGCGCACGTGGCCATACTATGCACCTGTGCTCCATAGGCATCAGGGAGTCGCCGCGTCTACCTTGCACGTCCACAGGGGCGGAGAGGGCTGTGCCCGCCAGAGCTCTGAGCTCCTAGCTTGTCCTTTACCATTTCAGTAAGCGGAGGACAAAGTGGTGCCCCCAGCGGGGGTCGCCTCTCCAGGAAGTCCAAGCTCCCAGCTCAGTCCGTCCGGTTCTTATTGTTCCCCTAAAGCTGATCCTCCCAGGGAGCACGGGGGGGACAGTGCCCATCTGCATGTGTAGTGGCCTCCTACTCACTCCCCCTCCGCCCCTGCCTCGCGTGAAGTAACACCCCGGAGCTGAGATTGCGTTTGCCAGGATGGGGAGAGAGGCAGGGAGAGCAATGAGGGAGGGGGAGGGGTGGGCCTTTGAGTGCCTGCCCCCTGCAGGGTCCTGGCCATTCCCGTGACACCCCAGTTCCCACCCACCCTCCGACCTCCCTCCAGGGCCGCCTTGTGGCAGATCTCTTCCTGGGAGAGCTCCACGGTCTACACCCCCGTGCTGGCCCGCAGTGGCTATGCTTCCTGTCTTTTTATTCTACCCAGTATAGTCTCCTGCTCATTCCCCGATACCAAGTAGCCTTCCAAGGCATGCCTCCCTTCTCTTTACGTTTTGGCAGTTTTCAGACCCGCACCGCAGCTGAGAGCCCACTACGGTAACTGCCCCCGTACCCTCCCCCTGGAAGGGGGACTCCCCACCTGTTAACCTTTGAAGACCATTGCCCTCTCCCTCCTTCCGGTAAACACACGCGCACGCATTTATCGTTTGCTGAACCATCCGAAGGACAGCTCACCCCTAACCACCTGAGCACCTGTCATTTGATAATAAGAGCCCCGTCCTGTTCATCGCGCCCGCAGAATGAGACACTCCTTCTGTCTCTAACATCAGTTCTCATTTAGACAGCTACCCAAAGATACGTTGTGTAGCTGGAAAATGTGCTTTTTAACCGGGCATGCAGCGTTCTGTGGCCGATGAGCCGTGGTCCGTCCGCCTGGGTCTTCATTTGAAATCCCTTTGGGTTGAAGCCTCACCCGTGAGTCTGTCGTCGCCCCGCGTGTCAACTGCTCCTTCCCAGGGAAGCCGCACAGTGAGAACACTCTCGTTATGTTTTGCCCAACTGCCGTCCAGAAACCATCGAAACTACCACCAGCAATGTACTAACAAAGTCTCTGGCATGTGGTGAGGGCTCGGATGCCAGACGCTTAGCTAAGCGCTTGATGGGGATTATCTCATTTAATCCTCGAAGCATCTTCTGGACCTGATCCTGATTTCATCATTCTGTGTTTGAAAACTTAAGAAACCGAGGGGGCGTTGACTTTGTGCCCAGAGTCGTATCGGCAGGATTAAACCCTCCCGTCTGACCCCAGGACTCTTGACCCTGCTGCAGGCAGGGTAGGAGAAGCCTGAGGCACACAGGCTGTGTGGGGAGGTAGCAGCTGTGTAGCACGGGGGACCGCGGGTCCTACAGCCGGAACAGGGGAGTCCTGGGGACGTGGGGGTATGGTGAACAGCGCAGGGGGCGCTCTACCCAGCGACAGAGCCACCCCACTTTGTGGCTGGGGGTGACAAGACCAGTTAACCTCCTCCACCACAGAGCGTGTTCAGCTCTGAGTGGCTATTTTTAGGGTCTGGTACTATGTGCAGTGACAGAAATAATCCATTTCGGTCTTGGAATGGGTCCACTGTTCCTCTAGGGAAGGGCAAGCTTCCTGCCTCCTGGTCAGCCTCCTGGAAGCTCATCCCCACGGCCCCAGAATGGCAGCTCGGGCACCCTGAAGCTTGGCCCCAGGGTGAGGCTGGGGCCCGGACAGGCCTGCCTTCCCTCTCCCCTAGAATGCCAGGGCAGTGCTCTGAGGTCCCGGGGGCGGGAAGCAGCAAACAACTGTGGTTTCCAGATGCTTCTGCTCCCCTGGCAAAGCTCGCCCTTTTGGAAGTATGGTGACCACCGGTCTGAAACTGACCACCGTCAGTGGGTTCTGTCCGGGGCCGAGAGCCAGGAGCGGGGGCCCTGAGGCTGGGAGCAGGGCGGGCAGACCCAGACTGGCCAACGGTTGGATTGGCCTGAAATCCTGTGCTCCCACCCCCACCCCCACGCCCCCGTTTGCAGCCTCGGGCCTGGGCTTCTCTCCCCGGGACTCCTCCACACCTGCCGAGAAAGACTCCCCAGAGCAGAGCCTTGGCCGCACCAGCACCCCTTAGCCATGCACACGCCCAGCGGTTCACCGACGATGTGCCTTCCCTGCTGTATCTGCAGCAGCTCCCTGGCAACCTCCCCTGGGCAGGGTGGAGCCAGGGTTTGGGGTTTGTCACTGTCCGAGAGCCCGAAGCCTGTGTCCTCTGCCCTCCTCCCACCTGCTCTCGGGAGACCCCCCCCCCACCGTGCCCCGCTAGAATGCGGAACTCGGGTCCGCGGGGCAGAGGAGCTCCCACCTGCACGGTGAAGGCCTCGCGGGGTCCACGGAGACCACATGAAGGCGACGCCTGGGTGTGGGACTCATGGTGTCCCAATTGGAGCCCCTGCTGGCCCAATGCCTCCACTTTACAGTCCTGGAGCTAAGCCTTGGTGGGGGGGGGGGGGGGTTGGGGGGGGGGCTTCCCTGATACTCCAGGGTGGGCTGGTGGCCAAGGTGGGTCTGGAAGGCATTCCACGGTGCCAGAATGAGATTGCCCTGCCATTTACTACCCAGTGATCTTGGGGTCCGTCAGCTTCCCTCTCTGGGCCTCAGTTTCTGGCCCTGTGAAATGGGAGCGGGGGCCGACTTTTCAGCCTATTGTGCGTCCATAAGTAGATGAACAGCGTTCAGACAGCATCCCTGATTCGCCGATGTCTGGGCCCCTCTTCGGAGCCCCCTCCCTTATTGGGGACCTGGTCCTTCTTCCTGGTCCATGCCCAGAGCAGAGCATGAGGTCTGTTTCCTAGTCGGACCTGGGTTTGAATCCTGGCTCTTACGCGTCTGGTGCGTCCACAAGCAGATGGGCATCGGTCCCCGCTGGTGGATTGTAAATTCAGAGAAGTTGGCCGGCTCTGGGAATCGTCTCTGTGGGAGTGGCATCGGCTGCCCCAGGGCCTTTGCCCGATCCTGGGAAGGTGGATACAAGCAAGGGATGATGTCGGAGGCCACCCCCCACCTCGGGTCTGGCAGGGTGATGGAGCGGAAGTTGGGGGATGGGGGGCGGGAAACAGGGGAGGTCGGGGGGTGGGAACTGTGCGGCCCGGACAGAGTAGAGCTGCCACCGCCCCACTCGTCTCACACCTCCGCGGGCTGGGCGCTGAGCCTGGCGGAGAATGAAGCCGACCGGGGCCAGCGCCCTGGTGAGGGTGACACCCCGGGGACTCGCACCCCCTGCCCGGGACGGTAACCACTCACCGTGTGCAGCCATCAGAATTGAAATGCACCAAAATTAAATAAAACTCACAGTCTGTTTTCTTCGCTTGCACCAGCCGTATCTCCTCTGGTGGGAATGGCGACCGTCTGGGGGCAGCGCAGGTGTAGCCCCCCTCCGTCCTTGCACAGAGCTCCCCCGGACAGCGCTCAGTGAGGAGAGGACTTTGGCTTTTCTTCGAAGGATGTGGGAAGCCGCTGGGTGCTTTCGGGTTGTGAGCAGCTTGGAATGGGCAGGCAGAGGGTGGCTTTGCCAAAGCTGACGCAGCCTCGTGTTAGCATGCGGCAACATGAGTGAGCCTTCCGGAATTTTCCGGAGAAGGCTTCAGGGGTTCTGCCCTAATGAAAAGGGACACTTAAGATTTTTCGTCGCCAAATATATTACAATGGTGCCTGAGATGGCTGGCCACCGTCGGGGCCCCGCGACTCACGGGGTGGACTATCGGGACGCCCCAGCCCCAGGGGGCTCTCAGTGCTGCCCCTTAGAATTTCAGAACTGAGCTCCTGGTTCTGGGGAGCATGGTTCCTCTGGAGGTCTGTCCTGGGGCTCTCCCTCTTCTGACCCCCCACGTAACAGACTAAAAGTGTCTCCCGACTCGTGATTTCAGCTCAGGTCATGATCTCAAAGCTCGTGAGTTCGAGCCCCGCGTCGGGCTCTCTGCTGTCAGCACAAAGCTTGCTTCAGATCCTGTCTCCCTCTCTCTCTCTCCGCCCCTGCCCCTCCCCCAAGATAAAACCATTTAAAAAGCCTTTCCTCCTGCTCTTCCTCCCAGACTTTCCCCTTTTGTGGGAAGCCGCCTCCCTCTCCAGCCAGCCTGGCCAGCACGGTCCTTTCTCAGCAGCAGGACCAATGGGCTCACTAGCCTGTGGTTACCATGGCAACCGGAGCTGGGCAGGTGGGAGTCCAGGTGGGGCCTCACTCGGTTTCCCCTCCTTGGAAGCCGTCTTGCCCGAGGCCAGCTTCCTAGGGTAGCACTGTCCTCATCACTGTCATCCAGACAGCCCCCCTGATTCCCTGGTGGCTGAGCCCCTCTTCCGGTCTCCCGCCCTGACTGAGGACCTGGCCCTTCTTCCGGGTCGGTGCCCAGAACGGAGCGGGAGGTTTGTTTCCTAGTCGGACCTGGGTTTGAATCCTGGCTCTCACTCGCTAAGGGATCTCGGGCGGTCGCCAGCCCCCTCGGCGCTCTGGTGCGCCACGCCTACAGTGGCAATGACAGTCCTGGTACAGGGTGTGTCTGAGCAGACGCCTGTGATGCGCAGAGAGCCCCGTGTGCAGCCCGCGTCGCACTCTGTAGCCGTGCGTTGGAGACAGGTGCACCTGCGTGTACCCGCGTCCTGTGGGCCAGGCTCCAGTCCTGAGTCTCGGACTGCTCTTCTGCGGGACCGGCTAGGACAGGTGAACATTTGGATTCCGGGGGTTTGTGAGCTGGTCGGTGATTACCACCACTCTGACCCTCCGGTGCTCACCCCCAGGAGCCCTGGGCTGTCTGGAGGGACTCGGGTGGCATCCTTAGGAACCCTCCTGGAGCTCTGTGTTCTTCCAAGACGCAAGTCTGATAGAAGCAGGGAGAGAAATCCTGGGGGCCCCCCACCCCCCGCCCTGGCGCTGGCCCCCTCTCTACCTCTGGCCCCCTAGGAGGGTCCCAGGAACCCAGTATGAAAACCACAGGGCCCATTCCACCAGTATGAGGGTGGTGATGGCAGCCCGACTCTGGAGCGAGAACTGGAAATAACAAAGTCACTACTGACTGCTGGACACCATCGTTGGTATGAATACCATGGCGGAGGACATGGAGGCCCAGCCCCATAAGGCACTTGTCACCGAGGTTCCTGCCCTGCTGAGCTGCCTGGCGCATGTCTGCTCGGTGCTCCCGGCCCGGGACCCCGGATCCCATCCTCCTTTGACAGACGAGGGCACCGAGGCCCAGAGGGCGGGGCTGGCCGGGGTCACACAGCCACCCCCCGTCCCTGCAGCCCTGCCCTGCCCTGCCCCCCCCCCCCGCAGGACCTGGGACCCAGCAGTCACAGGCCTGCCTTCCGTGTCCTCCCCTCTCTCCCCCAGAGCTGCCCTCCTCGGAGCACCTGAGCGTGGCAGGCGCCACCTGGCTGGCCCTGAACGTGGTGTCGGGCGGGGGTGGCTTCTCCGGCTCCCAGCCCATCGGCGTGACCAAGATTGCCAAGTCAGTCATCGCCCCGCTGGCCGACCAGAACATCTCCGTGTTCATGCTGTCTACGTACCAGACAGACTTCATCCTGGTGAGCCGGGGCCCCCGCCCGCCGGGGCCGTGGGTGAGGTGGTCCACAGTGGTCCCCGGCCCCATCCTGTGATCCGCTCACAGAGACGTCAGGGGTGCCTGGGGGTCATCGGTCAGGGGTCAGCACCACCCAGGTGGGGCTTCGGGGCCCTGCCCGGCCCCACACACCGCCTGCCTTTCGCAAGCCATGCTTGCTTTGACCCGGGGGCCAGGAAGTAAGGGGCACAGACCTGCACCTCCCGGCCCTCTGTGCGGTGTCCTCTGCCCTGCATCCTCCCAGCTGCCCCTGGGGAGGCGCACGCACCCGGTTCCAGGCTCCCATCCGCCCCCCCCCCCCCCCCGCCGAGGGTTGCAGGAGGGTCAGGGGCTACGGGACACTCACATCCTTGAGTCCCCGCCCCCAGGTGCGTGAACGGGACCTGCCCTTCGTCACGCACACCTTGTCGTCAGAGTTCACCATCCTGCGGGTCGTCAATGGCGAGACGGTAGCAGCCGAGAACCTCGGCATCACCAATGGCTTCGTGAAACCCAAGATGGGTGAGTTGGGGCGGGGGGGTGCCCTACAGGGGAGACCCCGAGAAGTTACCAGGTCCCACCCCAGAGCGGCCCCAGAGCGGAGCGTACATTAAGCACCAGACGTAACACAGCGTAACAATCCTGGTCAGACATTGCTGTCAAGGGTTAGCAAGGAGGGGAGACACAGACACAGCCGGCGATGGCCAGAGGCCACTCCTCACCCACCCAGGGTATCAGGGCAGACCTCCCAGAGGCAGTGACTCTCGAACTGAAGCTTGGGGCACAAGTAGGAGCTCAGCCAAGTGGTGGAGGTTGGAAAGGGCATTCCAGGCAGACAGCAGGGCATGTGCAAAGGCCCGGGGGTCTGGAGGTGAGCCCAGAGAATCAGGAGAGCTGTGGGTGATATTGGAGGCTACAGAAGGGACAAGGGCCAGGTCTCCTCCACCTTCCTGGGCCCTCCTGCCCGATGCTGCTCTTCCCTGAGCACCTGATGTCTTTGCTCTCCCAGTCCAGAGGCCTGTCATCCACCCTCTGTCCAGCCCAAGCAACAGGTTCTGTGTCACCAGCCTGGACCCTGACACGCTGCCTGCGGTCGCCACACTCCTCATGGACGTCATGTTCTACTCCAACGGGTACGGCCCCCTTGGACATGAGAGGCTACAGGGGTATCAGGGGGATGGACATGACTCTGCCTGGAAGCCCCAGTCCAAGGAGGGAGACACAGACCTGCCCTGAAAGCTGGTCTGGTGGCGGAGGTGGAGGGGGTGCATCACGGCTCTACCCAAAAGGCCCGCTCCAAGAGGGGAGACATTCTTCCTGGAGAACCCCGAAACTGGGGGAAGCCCCAAGTGCACATGTGCATGTAATGAACACCCCACTGTCGTCCCCTGAGGTCCAAGGGCAAGAGCCCAGTCAGTCGAGGAGCCAGGATCTTGGGATTTTTCGTTCAGCAGACAATAGGCTTTGCATTTTTCCTCAGAGCGGATTTTAAGTTTAGGCCAACGCTGAGTGGGGTGGGACCAGGGGCCAGTGAGCTGGCAGTGACCACAGCCTGTGCCCTGAGACTGGGATTGGTGCAGGGACAGAGGACGCTGCTAAGGAAGGGACACGTGTAGTCTGCACTCGGGGCCTGCCGGGTCTCCGGCACTGCGAAGTGTGGTGCACACCTCGGTGAACGCCGTGGGCTCATCTGTATCTCACCGATGACGAGACTGCGGGGGGCGGGGGCACAGGTTCAGGATCACCCAGCAGGGCGGGGTCAGGGCCAAGTCCTGGGGCTTTCCCGGGCTTCCCAGCACTGTGTGCCGAGGCCTGTGGGCAGGCAGGAGGGCCAGGTGGGGGTCCTGGTGCAGCGGGGGCCCACTGCCCCCCCTCACCAGCGCCCCCTCCCCGGCCCCCCAGAGTGAAGGACCCCATGGCCGCCGGTGAGGACTGCGGCCACATCCGCTTCTTCTCCTTCTCCCTCATTGAGGGCTACATCTCCCTGGTGATGGACGTGCAGACCCAGCAGAGGTGAGTCGGGCCCAGGGTGGGCTGGCTCCGTGGTGGGTGCCCTTCGTACCTAGTGGGTGCTCAGCACAGTCCTGCCTCGTGGCTGAGCTGGGCCCATCTTTCAGATGACAGCAGCTCAGAGAGACGAAGGCCTGGGGCCGTCCGGGCGCTCCCCGTCTCTGGGGCCGGGGCTGGGGATGGCATCCCTCGTGCAAATTGGCTAAGGGGGGCATTTGTTCCAAAGCCCGCTCCCAGCCTCGCCCTCCCCTTCTGCCCCGATGAGGAGGGCACGGAGAGGGGGTCCTTGACACCCTGGAGCTCCCGAGCCCCCTCGCTGTGGCCCCGCATCAGTGCCCCGAGGGCCGGCCAAGGGACCACGACCAACGTCAGCCTCTGGGGTTTTCTCTCTTTGTTAAGGTTCCCTAGTAATTTGTTGTTCACGAGTGCGTCCGGAGAGCTCTGGAAGATGGTGCGGATCGGAGGACAGCCCCTGGGATTTGGTGAGTCCCGTGGGGCTCCACACCGGTGGGGGGGGCGGGGGGGAGGCCTAGCATCGCCGACCTCCGTCTGGGGTCCCTCACCCTGCGGTGCAGATGGGGAGGCTGAGGCTTGCCCAGCCGAGGTCCCCACCGCCACGGGCCCTTGACCGGCGAGCGACAGGAGGCACGGGCCTGCAGAGGACGGGAGGAGCTCCTTCCACCCAAGTGCCCTTGTTTTTAAGCCACTCGTTAGCCCCATCTGCTCACAGGCGGGGGCTGCTGTTGTTTCGATGAGTTTCCCTCGTGTAGATCAATACAGTTGCCGAACAGTCTCCCAGTAAGACTCCGGACACCCCCCCCCCCACCCCTGAATATCTCACCCTTCCTGTTCTCTCCTCTGTAACCACGACAAACTGATCCCATGGGAAGAAATCCCCAGTGATTCCCCACGACTCCGTCTAGACTCAGTTTCCACAACTGCCCAAACAGTGTCTTTGGGCAGATAGTGTTTTCCTTGAGCATTTTACAAGGGGCCACAGGGCTCAGGGCCCTCGGTAGGTAGCAGGGCCACGTGGCACCGATCCGCCCGGTACTGGGTGGGGGCTGCTGGCCCCGTTACCAGGGATGCAGCCATCAGAAAGGATTTCTTTAGGCTGGACTCGCTAGATGCCAGAGCTCGAACCTGGGAGAGGCTGTCAGTAAGTTACAGGGCAGTCGTTTCTGGGAGCATCCTCGGCCAGCCCTGAGCACTGATTTCCCACAGATGGAGTGAAGAATGTTCCAGATAAAGCTCAGACTGCTCCAGGGGCCATCGTGTCAGCCCTGGGCGCTCAGTTCCCGGGACAGGAGATGGAGGTGGCAGAGCATTTTGACCTGAGGGCGAAGGGTCAGTGAGGGAGCCATGTCCTGCCTCCTGCCTCACCCGCCTCTGGGTGAGCCTGCAGGTGGACAGTAACTAGCAGGACGGGACAGGCCCCCCAACCCCCACCTCCCACCCCAGCTCTGCTCACATCAAGGCCAAAGCCAGAGCCATGCTGGGGGCAGGACAGTAGGCTGTTCTCTGGAGTGCTGGGAAATGTACACTGATGGCTCCTGGTCCGACCCTGGGACCCACAGCCTGCCTCTCAGGACCTCCTTCTCCACAGACCCCAGCCTTTCTCCCGCCTACTTGTGCAGGGTCATGGGGATGTGGAGATGAGCCCTGGGCTGGAAGAAAGCGGCGAGACCGCAGGCAGGCTGCTTAACCTCTGAGCCTCGGTTTCCTACTACGTAAGATAACGATGACCGTAGATGCTGCGTCCGAGTGGCGAAGCAGGCTGCATGTGCTGTCACCGTCACATGGAAGGACCGGGTGATTGGAGAAGCGTCAGGAAGGGAGGGCTTCCCGGTGAAGGTGACTGGTGGATATTCACCCGGCCGCGGGGAGGAGAGGGCAGTAGCAGCAGAGGGAGGTATGACGTGACACCCAGGTGGCTCCCGGCGGCCGTGCCCAGGGTGCAGAGTCCAGAGATAGAGAGGGTGAGCTGCTCAGGTCACCACAGGCAGCGTGGCCAAGGCCAGACCGAAGGGCCTGTCACTATTTCTTCCTGAAGGTGGAGGCGTCCGGCAGAGCTCGGGCGGGCAAAGCGGGGGCCGCCGGGGGGTCACCAGGAGACTCAGGCCAGAAGCAGGAGGACACGCGTGTCGGCTCGCCTTTCAGCCCCCAGCTCTGGTTCCGAGTTGATCGAAATAGACCGCGTAGAATACAAAAACAGAAAGTCCAAATAAAGAAGAGATACAGAGGGGATGGGTGGGTGAAACCCAAAACATCTCTCCATCGGCAGACGTCTGCACGTCGCCGTGAGGCTGTTTTCGTCTGCGCGGCCCCGCGGGCGGGCAGCCAGGGGAAAGGGTGTGTGTAAGAATCGGCCGCGGAAGCTGGGTCTGCCTGCCTTCCCGGGACACCGCGGGGTTCGAAGCCATGCTTCCAGCTATAAATAGCCCCGCAAGAAAAATAGCTTCCCGAGAATCCAAAGGATTCTAGACCGGCAGATCCCATATGTTTTCGAGCGTGGTTTGGAGTAAACACGTTTTCTAATCCTAACCCCACGCGCGCACACGCACACAGCCCAGATTGCATTTGCACAAAACCGTACTCGCTCAAGCTCTGCGCTGCGCCATTTGGTCTTTTCCTTTGCCGTCGCATCATTTTGTAAAATGCTGGCCACCGGCCTCCTAGGTGGGTGTCACGGATGGGTCCCAGCCCACAGTTGGAAAGGCGTCGTTCTAGACTCTAATCTCCCGCCTCCGTCTCTATCGGGATCGTTGCGTCTGGAGCTAAAGGGTCTTGGATACAACCAGTCTCCACCGCTTGGTGGCAGAGGGTCACCAGATGTGCAGGCCCCAGGCCTGTACGGCCACCGAAAGGGCCTTCGGGTCCAGCCAGGAGCCCCCGGCGGGCCAAGCGAAAAGCAGGAGTTTGAGAAGCCTAGCGGGTCGCCACACGGGTCCAGGGCTGGGCTGACAAGATCAGGAGCCGGGGCCAGGGAGTGAGGGGGCAGAGGGGAGGCTGGATGGGGTGATAATGGGGATGGGGATGGGGATAATGGAGGCTGGATGGGGTGTTGCAGTGGTGCAGCCGGGGCTGTTTCCCAGGCTTCAGCCTCAGAGTCACGGGGGGAACTGGTGACCCGATCTGGCCTCTCCCACCCAGTCGGGGACAGTGTTGGGAAAAATGTACCATTGTCAAAATCTGAACAGTGGCTTTGGGAGAAACCACCTGAAAACTTTGAGTGGGTTGTGTTGGTGACTCAGAGTGGTCCTCGCACCCTGGAGGTCTTCCTGTAGGAGGCAGCCTTGAATGGTGCCTTCAAAACAGACAGGATGCTGGAGGCGAGGGACTTTGCAGAAGTCCCGTTCGGGCCCCAAACAAATGCCTGGCACCGCCCTTAGGACAGGCAGAGGTCACTCATTACCCGGTGGGGACTCCCAACGGGGAAGGTTACGCTCAGAGAGAGGAAGTGACTGGACCACTCTGGCTAGAAGAGAGTCAGACGTCGACAGGAGAGAGGGCGTGGACCCATGTCCTCCCGTCAGCCACAGCTCCATCTCGGAGAACTCGAAAGGTGGCGGGGAAGGAGGCCTGGAAACAGGACCGAAGCCGGACAGAGCTGGGCCGTGAGGAGCCCCACAGAGGAGAGCTCGTTGCTGGCCAGGGACATCCGAGAAGGCTCCCGGACGGAGGGGCCTTGCGCTAAGGTTTCAGGGCGAGGGGCAGGAGCGCTTAGATACTGCGGGTGCGTGGCAGGCGCTGTCAGCAGAGCAGGGTGGAAGGCTGGCCGAGGAGGCTGAGCGTGGTCCCCACCTCTGTCCCCAGATGAGTGTGGCATCGTGGCCCAGATCTCCGAGCCCCTGGCTGCCGCAGACATCCCTGCCTACTACATCAGTACTTTCAAGTTCGACCACGCGCTGGTGAGTGTCGAGGGCGAGGGGGCGAGGGATGCCAGTCCGGGGCTCATGGCTACTTGCCCCCCCTTCCTGCCCCCTGCAGGTACCAGAAGAAAACATCAACGCCGTCATCGGCGCCCTGAAAGTCAGCCAAGCAGAGAAGCATTAGGAGGGCCTCTTCCACTCCTCCCTGTCTGCCCCCCCAGGCCTGGGCCAGGCCCCTCCCCCGAAGATTCTTCTCACAGTATTTCTCACGGACTGGAAAATCGGCCCCGGGGGCCCCCAAGACAGGGCCTCAGGGAGACACCCCCTGATTGCTCACCCTGCCAGGCCTGGGGCCCAAGCCAAGGCCTCCCCATGCCCTCCTGCCTTCCTGGAGCCCCCAGACCCTCCAGAGAACCCCCCCCTCCCCCCAGCCGCTCCTCCTCCCCACCACCCCTACTCCAGAAAATGATGTCTGAGGCCCAGGGAGTTTGCGAGCCGACCCGCCTTCCCCTCTGGCCTGGCCCGCGGGGGGAGGGGGGGGGGCAGATGCCGAAGGAAGCAGGCCCCCTCCTACGAGACAATGGGGTTCTGATTCTCGCGTCATCCTGGGGAGCCGGCCGAGCGGAGCCGAGTTCACGGAGACCGGGGAGGCCCCCGTGAGGACCTGAGGCTGGATGTTGTGGCCGCTGGTCTCCGGTTCCGTCAGCTCCGGGCTGGTTCCCGCAGAGTGGAGGCCAGTGGGCGGCCCTCGGGTCACGTGCTGGGGAGGCTCCGACAAGCAGGGGTGGGGCCCTGATCTGGGGAGGACCCAGGCCACCCGGAATCTCACCTGCCATCCACAGGGCCCGCGCCCCGACTCCCAGCAAGACTGCCAAGGGGGCCCTGTCCACACCCTCCCCGCCATAAGCACTCACTCCTGGGGGCGGTTCCCAGGAGCCCCACCAGCCTGGGGCACGAGCTCCTGTCCCCGCTGCTTTCCCTGGACCCTCCTTGGGCAGGCGGAGCCTTGGTTTCCCTGAAGCGGGGGGCATCCCCAGCATTTTGGACCTGGGGTTCCTTGGGTCACCCTCACCCCCCAGCAGTTGACTAGACCAGCACAGGGCTCCCCGTTATCCTGCCCCCTCCCCTGCCCCACTTTTGGGGGGATGTGGAAGGCCTCTGCCCCCAACTCACCTGCCTGCCCGCCCCTCAGCTGGGGCCTGTGGCATTCATGAGTACTTGACCTGGGGGGCAGCTTATCTGAGCCTTAATAGAGAAAACTATACCGTACGTTTTAGTTTCTTATTTAATGTATTCGCGCCCAGGCTGTGGTCGGCGGCAGTTTCAGGGGACAGGGGGCGACGCCTGCTGAGTTCTTTTGGGGGACCCAGAGGCTCAGGGTCCTTTGGCCGACGCCCTGTGGCTCCAGGGACAAGCGTGGGAGTCTGTAGGCGTCACAGAGGTATCAGCCCTTTCTCTGGAGCCACGGGGCAGGGGACAGCCAGGTGGCAGGCCGACCAGGGCGAATGGGGGTGAGCCCCAAGGCGGCCCCTCCCTCCCTGGTGCTCCTTCTCAGGCGACAGCTGCCTTGCGCTGTCCCTGAGAGGCTCAGAGGAGAAAGGAGGGTCTCTCTGGTGAAGGGCTTGTGTGAGCCCCACTGCCCTGTTCTCCCAGCGTCGGGGGACCCTCTGAGCCCGGGACGCCCACCAGATCCTTAAAGATGCTCGGGGCCCAAGCCCTGATGAGGAACCCACTTTTTTTTTTTTTTTTAAGTTCATTCATGTTGCACAAAACTCTTAAAACAACCAAAACGTGTCCATCTGTTTGCTGGCTCCAAAACGGGGTGGGGGGTGGCCGAGCGGGCAGGAAAGCACCTGAGACCCCAAGTCCCCTTTCTCTCCCTGGAAGGCCTTGATTCTCCGTGGCGCGCCTCTCCAGACTCCTTCCCCGTCGGGTCCCCTGATGATGTCACTCCTCCACGCTCCCCCCCACCCCCACCCCGCCGAGCAAATGTGTCGGCCCCGTGACCCCGGAAACGTGTGCTCCCCAGGCCCACCCCCCCCCAGGACGTATCTATTGTACACACTTATAAATACCTGTGTTTTATGTTGATATAGATATATACTGTAAATAGCGTATATACTTGAGCAATATATATGTTAATATATACTGTGTGAGCACACACGCGTGTGTGCACAGTACGTGGATCACAGACCCCGCTGTGTGTGCACGTGTGTGGGCGTGGGGGCCTCCTCCCGCCGCGTCTGCCGTGCACGCGGGCACGTTTTGAGCCACCGTATATTTTTAATTCAAGTATATAGGCAATACATTATTCGAGAAGCCCTGACTTGAGAGGGAAAAAAAACCAGCAGCCCGGGAGCGGAGCCCCAAGACTCCCTCCCCCAGTCTCCCTTGAAAGCTGGATTCGGCCCCTGCCTGCACCCCCGTTTCCATGGTCAAGGCCCCCGGGCACCCTTGTTTTATCTGGGGGACGGTGGTATGGAGGGAGGAGTGTTGGAATTTCTCGCTCTTGAGCAGAAAGGCCCTGTGACCGTTGCTCTTTGCCCAAAGACCTGGGCAGGTAGGTGGTCCCGCCCTGCTTTCCAGCCTGGGCCCCCCTCCCCTCCCCTCCCCTCCCTTCCCCTCCCCTTCCCTTCCCCCTGGCTGACTGCTTACCTGGTCCTTTTCACCGGCAAGCTGAGAAACTTCGGCTTCTTTTCTCAGGCCTCTTCCTGGACACTGGCCCCGTCTAGTCAACAAAAGGACCGAGGCCCTTGACCTTGTGTCCGGGGGGGGCTGGGGTGAGGGCTGGGCTCTCCAGCCGCTTGGGTGTGTTGGCGGCCATCTGGGCCTGGGCCCCGAGCTGCCGTCTGGATCTTCCCGTTCCCTGGGCTCCCCTCTTGCTGTGCCCGTGACGAGCATAGTCAGGGATTTGGTCACCATGGCAGTTTGGGAGGGAAGAGTGCCCCACGTTTGCTGGGTGCGGGGGGCTCTCCAGACCCACCAGAGTGGCCTGAGGGATGTGCCATCGGGGCGGAGGGTGTCTTGGCTCTGGCCGGTGGGGCACATGGCAGGGGCAGGAAAACGGGGTTCCTGAGTGAGGCTGCCGAGAGGTAGGGGTGAGTGGTGGCCCCAACCTGCCTCCTGGGCTCCGGGTGTGTATGTCTTTGCCTCTGTGCCACTCCGCGGTAAGAAAAGCTTGCACCAGCTTAAGGCCACCCTCACCCCTCACCTGCCCCGTCCCTGCACACTAAAGAGAGGAGGCGGGGAGACGGGAAGGCACAACCACCCCCTTCTCCCTCACTCCCGGTTACAAAAATCTCTGTGTCTCAACCCTCAGCATGGGCTCCTCTGGTTTCCAAGAAACGCCTTCCTCCCTCTGTACCCCTTCCTCCGTGGCGGGCTCCAGAGACCAGGGCACACATCCAAGCTGGAGAAGTGTGCAGACTTCCCCTCCCCAGGATTTGGGGGGTCCAGAGCGGCCCGAACACCAGCATCCTCCCCCTGCCTCCCACTCCAGGCCACAGGCCCCTGGTGGGAAGGAAAGGAGCCAGGTGACCCAGAGCTGCCCGCCATGGCCTCCCCCATCAGACAGCGTGGCCCTGGTGACCAGCGTGGTGTCCAGAAGAAGATGCGTGGTCTGGCGAAGCTTGTCCCCTGTGAGATGATAGAGGACGGCGGAGAAGGTTCTGGGTTGATGGGTAGGGTGAGGCCCCTATCCCAAGCCAAGGGCACCATTTGCCTGATAGTCAAAGATGAGGCTGTTAGAGGAGTCTTGTTCCCACCCTAGGCTGCCTTTGTGGGCCTCTGGACTGGACTTGGGGACAACTTGGGTTCCCAGCCAGGGTTAAGAGGGACCTTGAGGACCTCTCAAATGATAGCCAAGCACTCCTGTGCTCTGTGACCTAGAAATGTTTGGTACCACTTTCTGAGTGAACACTGAGTAGGGGGTAGGAAGAAACCCCCCAGTATGTCCATGCCCCCCTGTGCGCCAGGAGCAGCCAGTCACGGCTGTCACAGACGCTGGGAAATGGACCTGTTGTGTGGCTGGCTTGGTGAGCAGAGCTTGAGGGGCAAGGATAACGGAGTCTCCCCCCTCAACCCCAAAGACCAGAGCTTTGGCTTCTCGGGTTTCCCAGACGCTATGCTGAGGGAGGTGCTGGGCCTGGAGGGGGCGGTAGCCCTCCCTACAAAGAGGACGCCAGAGGGGAGCCAACCAGGATGGCCGCTTGGTGGTCAACCCAGCAGAGGGTGGGCTTGGGGAGAGAGGCCCGGGTTGAGGGCAGTTGACTCCTACTCTAGCTAGTCCCTTTTCCTGTATCTCAGAGCCCATCCCAGCTCTTTTTCTTGCTTTCATTTTCAAAGTACAGGTAGCAAAAGGGCAAGCTTAACTGTCTCTTACTCCTTAGACCCTGGGGAGAAAGCCACAGGGTGGGCCGTGGCCTTCAGCTTTGACATCCACGACCTCCCGTGAAGCCTGCTCTCTTGAGAAGGCGAAGGCAAGGCGGGAGCTGTTGGCTGAGGCAGCCTGCCATCCTTGGGGCCGATGGTGCCAGGAGTGGCCCGGGTCAGAGGGAGAAAGAAGCCTGTGGCCTGGACCGCGGCATCCGTGGTGGGGAGGGAGTTTGAGGCTCTCGGAACAAGGTGGGGAAAGGCTGGGAGTCAGGACAGTGTCGTGAGTTCGGCCGCATGTGTGTGTGTACATACACGTGGGGGTGTGCACGCCCTGTGTCCTACACATCGGCGTGTGTGCAAAGCCCACATCCGAGCCAAGGGCCTGGCTCGTTCAGTATTTTGAGGCCTCAAGGGCATTCTTACCCGGGGGCTGCCTGTAGAGTTGATAGGGTGTGGGGGACAGGGATGTCCCCAGCAGGGGCTCTGCTGTGCCCCACAGACCCCTGGCGGCCCACGCAGCCCATGCAGCCAGCCCCAAGGGGCTAGACCTGCCGGGCCAGCTCTTCAGGAGCGCCCAGCCCTGAAGACAGTATTCACGGGGAGACGGGTAGGGTGCCGGTGCCCCTTGCCTACCGGGGGCTCGTCTGCAAAGAGCGTCCAGTGAAGTCGGGGACCAGGGTGGGGAGTGCGGTTGGTGGTGGATGAAAAACGGGCCAAATTCGTGTCCCAAGAGCGAGGTCAAGCCCAGTGCGTTTTCCTGTCCTCTGCCTCAGTTTACCTATTCAGAAAATGGTCCAGGGAGAACTGAGCAGGGTTGGCTCCAAAACTGGGCGGGGTGGAGGTGGGGAGAGGGCAGGGGGCTGACAACAAACAAAATCCCAAGTCCTTCTCTTGCTCTATGCCAAAATTATTTCCGTTATCCTGAGATGGGGGTGCGTGGATGTTGGGTGCATGATGGGGCTCCGAGGGGCCTCTGCCCTGCCCAGGGCCTCGCCTCGGGGGGGTCCGGCCCTCACCTGGCAATGCCCCGGGTCACCAGCAGCAGCAGTGGCACTTAGATCTGTCCCGGGGCCTGCGCGAGGGGGGAGCACCGGGTGACCCTACGCCCCGGGGGCCCTCACGCTTACTCTTTTTTCTTGAAGAAACACAAAACCCTCGAGATTCATGTACTGTATGACGGAGAGAAAAAAAGTACCTAATGTTCCCCCCCAAAAAAGACAGTATATTTTGTACTTTGTAAAGTGTTAATTAAAATGGACAAAAAAACGGGTGGTGGCTGACGGCTGTGTGATTCGGGGCTGACCCGGGACCACGTCTGCTTTCCCTTCTCTGCCACGGTCGGGAGCAGGGGTGGGTGGAGGACAGGCCGGGGGTGCTGGGAGGAGGGAGAACAAGGCTTCCAGCCCAACACCCGGAGTCTTCTCGAGAGAGGAAACGTGCCCCAGAGCGAGAGGCGCCGAATTGGTTGCCTGGTGCTGCGTAACGAGTGGCCCCCAAACTTAGCAGCTTGGAAAATGACTGTTTGCGCCTGGCGGTTTCTGTGGGTTAGGAATCCGGGAGCAGTCTGAGCAGTTCTGGCCCAGAGCCCCTCGCGAGGCTGCAGTCGTCTGAAGTCTTGGCCGAGGGACCCGAGGATCTGCTTCCAAGGCGGTTTGTTCACACAGCCGGCAGGTTGGGCCCGGCTGCTGGCAGGAAGCCTGTTCCTCTCCGCGTGGGCCACCCCCCCCCCCCCCCCGTGGGGTTGCTCGAGTCTCCTCGCAGTAGGGTGCCTGGCCTCGCCCAGCGCAAGGGATTCGAGGGCCAAGGGAGAAGCCAGAATGGTTTTTTTTCTTCCCAGGCCTCAGAATTCACACACCACCGCCGAGCGCCATGCCGTCATCATACAGCCCAGCTCGGATTGGACACAGGCCGAGGCCGCTCAGGGGTGTGAGAGCCGGCAGGTCGGGGGCTCGGGGGCCATCCTGGAGACGGGCCACTACACCCGCCATTCCTTCCCAGACCTCTGGCAGAGGTGGGGCCGGGGGGCGGGGGGCGGGGGGGTCATGGAGGACAGGGCTTCTTCCCCAAGCCTGGGGCCCTGCTGTGGACGTCACACCCCCGGGAAGGGTTGCCCGGACAAGATACCCTGGAGGCAAGAGGGAGGGCACCTGCCCAGCGCCCCTCCCATGAGCCTCTGGTGTCTGGCTCCTTGCTGCCTCGGTAGGTGGGCATTGGGGCTGCCTGGGCACAGAAGAGATCCTGGAATCTCTGGCATTTTCCGTGGAAGGCAGGTGTGAGCAGGGTGGGGCTGAAGGCCTCGGTCTGCGCTTGGCCCCACCCACCGACCCCCACGCCCACCCCACCTCACCCCTGCCCCTGGAGATGGACGGGCTTGGCGCAGGGGGGCTGGAGCACTCTTACCACCCTGAGCTCCAGAAAGTTCTGCTGCCCTGAAGGCTTTTCCCTCTGAGGTCTGCAGGCTGAGCGCCCTCTCAGGCCTTCAGATGACGCATCAGAGCCAGGACCTCCACGGGGACCCAACTGCCCAGTGCCGGGAGGGTCAGGAACGAGGGGACGGAAGCGGAGAGCCTGGCACAGAAGACGACTGTGGAGAGGGCCTGGCGTGTGGCTGACGCAGTCCGACCAGCCAGGCAGACCAAGCCCCACCGAGGGCGTCCCTTACAAGTGCCGTGGTCGCGGTGTCCAAGATGGAGGTAGTTACTGGATCCGAATCTGGGGTGGGAGGCTTCAAACCACTCGACGGACCCTGCCCAGCACTATCACTTCCTGCCCCTGAACGCCACCGGGGGGACCCCCGGCATGACCGTGGCCTTCTGGGACACTCCCCCTCTGTAAACCGGCGGGTGCTTTAAGATACGTAGTTCAGGGAGGACAGATTTCTGTCCTTCACCGCTGGGGCGACACGGTACGCGGCCCCACCATGAGTTTTGGGAAGGAAGGTGACAAAGCATTTTCAATTTGTCTCTCAAGTTTATGGGAAACCTTTGCTGTAAAGCTTAAGAACTGGTTCTCCACAGAGAAGAGGAGGTAAGCATGAGCCCGACAGGGGTCCCAGGGCCGCTCCCCCGGATGCAACCTGGCTGGTTCCTGCAGCCTCTGGCCACACACAGCAAGGACTCCTGCTTAAAGAAGTGACCGTTCCACGTTATTTTTTTTTTTTAAGACTTTATTTTTGCAGCACCTGGGTCAGCTGAGCGTCCGACTCTTGATCTTGGCTCAGGTCACGATCCCAGGGTCGGGCTCCATGCTGGGCTTGGAGCCTGCTCGGGATTCTTTCTCTCTCTCTCTGCCCCTCTCCCCCACTCTTTCCAAAATAAAAAAAAAAAATTTTTTTTTAAACGTTTATTTTTGAGAGAGACAGAGACAGAGCGTGAGTGGCGGAGGGGCAGAGAGAGAGGGAGACAGAGAATCCGAAGCAGGTTCCAGGCTCTGAGCTCTCAGTACAGAGCCTGATGTGGGTCTCGAACTCACGAGCCACAAGATCATGACCTGAGCCGAAGCTGGACGCCTAACCGACGGAGCCACCCAGGCGCCCCCATAAAGATTTTATTTTTAAGTAATCTCTACACCCAATGTGGAGCTCGAACCTACAACCCAAAGATCGAGAATCTCCCGCTCCGAACCAGCCAGGCACCCCAAACATTCCACTTTAGACCGCAAAGCGCCCCACATCGCCAGCCCCCTTCCCCTGCTTTTTCTCCACAGCCCGCATAACCGTCTGACCGTATGTTCCATTTTGCCTGTTTACGGTGTTCCGCCTCCTAGAAGTCAGCTTCGTGACACCTGCTCGCGGGGCCCTTGGCCCCAAGTGACCCAGTGTGCTACACGAGCCTGGCATACAGGGGCTGACAGGAAGCATTTGTTGAGTGAATGGACAAAAGGAAGGGGGTGCAGCCACTGAGCTCCCCGGGTTGTGGCACGATTATCAATTATTTCAGATTTCGTCGTTTTCTCCCCACTGAACTGTGGGAGGACACCCTGTTCAGAAAAATTGCCTTCAGGCAGGACTGTCCCCTAAAGTTATTTGTCACTGGCCTCTAGCTGTCTCTTTGTCCAAAGCCCGGCTTTGGAAAGCTAATCTCTAACTGATCAGGTAAAGTGAAAATAAAAGACTTCTTCAGTGTTCAAAAATAAAAAGGCAGAAAATAGGCTTTATTGCAAAAGAGAGTTCTAAAAGAAGTTTTAAGCAAGAGGACAGGTTACGTTACTCCTTCTGAGCCTCTTCCCCGGGGCCGGCCCTCCCGCCAGGCTTCCGCGGGGCAACATGCGCCCCAAGAATCGGGCCTCGCTCTTCCTCCTGCGGGGCTCCTCGGCTTTCCCCACCAGACGGGGAGAATGGTTAGGAGGCTCCTGACGGCCGTGGGCCGTGCGTGCCGCCTGGGGCCCACCGGTACTCTCAAGGGACTGCGGCTCGTGTCCCAGCGCGAGCCGGCCGCGGGGCAGCAGAGTCGGGTGACTGGCCGAGGCCACAGCCCGACTCCCTCGGTCAGGCCGGGGCTCGCGCTGGGGTCCACGCGCCAACCGTGAGCTCGGCCGTGGTCAGAAGGTCACAGAAGCCCTGCCGGGGCCCCGATCCCCCTTTACGATCAAACATGCTGTGGAGCTAAGCTTTCCTCGGACCCGCCTCTCCGGCCAGAGATGACCCCGGGAGCCGTCGTGTGTTCCCCGGAAAGAGCGGAGACGTGTGGATTACCCTCGCCCTGCCAGGGCCGCGCGGCCTGGGACTCGTCTCACTGGAGCTCGGCCTGGTGAACGTGGCAGGTCTCACCCGCAGCCAGGGGGACTGAATCGTGGGACTTCTTCCAGTACGCTCCTGCTAAGGGCACCGGGAGAGCGTGTCACCCTTCACGAAGGGCCCCGATCCCCTCTGACCCCCTGCTGAGCAGTCCGAGTGGCTCTGAGGCCGGGTCCGGACTCGAGCCGGTCAGGAAGCAGCATCAGATGAACGACTTGGCCAGAGTCACCATGTGATCCACACCACACGCCACATCCACGGGCTCCCCGGGCATCGTCACCTGCAAAACAGGACCCAGCACACGGTGAGGGGACAGGGCCGGCTGGGAGGCGGACGGGCTTGGAGGAGGCCCAACCTGGGCCTGACCCCTGGCTCTGCCTCTTGGTAGGTGACTTACCCTCCCGGAGCCTCGGCTCCCCACCCTGCAAATGGGGGTGCTTCTACCTAGCCGGCAGGCGTGTTAAGACGAATAAATGCGACCACCGTGGAAAGAGCCATCCCGACGTCCCACCCGGCCGATGGCAGACGGGACTCTTCATGCCCACCGTCAGAGAGGCTGCTAGAACATGCCTACTCCCCCAAGTATGACCCTGCCAGAGGTCAACACCTGCTCTCACGCCAGGTGCTTGCTGGCCATCCCTAGGGGTCACCACCACGGGTCACTGGGGCAGCTCAAGAAGCCCCTTCTCCTGCAGCCAGGTCCACTTTGGGAAGGAGGCTCCCGGGCCGGCGTCTTCACCCGAGTTAGCTGCCAGCCTCATTCCCAGGTCGGCCGTTTCCCAGATGACAGGCACCCTCGAGGGGTGTCCCCCGTGTCTCAGACGGTGCCAGAGGCCTCGCCGGCAGTCCCATCGGCACTGCCCACCTGCGCTGACATTTCACCGCACGCAGTCCAACCGGCGAGGTGACATCAGGCTGCCGTGGAGGCTCTGGCCTGCTCGCCTTCAAAAGACCTCTCACTGGGGGCGCCTGGGCGGCTCAGTCGGGTAAGCGCCCGACTCAGGATTTCGGCTCAGGTCATGATCTCGCGGTTCGTGAGCTCGAGCCCCGCGTCGGGCTCTGTGCTGACAGCGTGGAGCCTGCTTGGGATTCTCTCTCTCTCTCTCTCTCTCTCTCTCTCTCTCTCTCTCTGCCCCTCCCATGCTTGTACCGTGTTGGTCTCTCTCAGGATAAATAAATAAACTTAGAAAAGAATTTTAAAAATAAAATAAAATGACTCTCATTGTCCTACAGGCCTTGGAAGTGACCACCCCGACCGGCTCCGGGTGGGCCCACAACTCAAGGATTGGCACGTCCCCACAGCCAAGCCCGTTCTCCAGAAGAGGGGCGCTTTTCTTCCTCCTGTGACAATATTATTATCATTATTTTCAAGAGGTGAGCCACTCTCATGGCTCCCCCATAGAATGACATTCAGTGAAAAAGAACGAAAAGGCATAAGATACCTTTTTTCCCCCCTGATTTTATTTTCAAGTAATCGCTACGCCCAGTTTGGGGCTTGAACTCACAACCCTAAACTCAAGAGTCGCACGCTCTTCCTACTGAGCCAGCCAGGCACCCTGGTATTAAATACCTTTTGGACGTTTATCAAATGTTCGTTTATTTTGAGAGGGAGGGAGAGAGAGAGCGAGAGAGCGAGAGAGCATGTGCACGTGGGGGAGGGGCAGAGAGAGAGGGAGAGAGAGGATCCCAAGCAGGCTCCACACTATCAGCAAAGAGCCTGACGCGGGACTCGAACTCACGAACCGCGAGATCACGACCTGAGCCGAAATCAAGAGTCGGATGCTTCACCGACCGAACCCCCCAGGCGCCCCCTAAATATGTCTCAGTCCCACCCTGTCAGCATCTGCCCCTTTATTCCCACCTTCCCTCGGAACTGGATTTTTAACTGGTTCCATGGCCTTCCAGACAGGATGCTGCTGCCTCCGACCCGATCCAAATGCTGCCACCCTCCCCCGATGGCAAGCGCTCCGCCAGGCAGCGTGACAGCTGGAAAGGGGGTCCGTAGCAGCCCGTGGAGTTTACTGAGCATAAGAGGGGGAAAGGGCTCCCCCAGATGGCCTGGCCTAAAAGCCCAGAGGCAGCGGAGCCTGCTGCCTTCCGTGTGGGGTGGCAAGTCCATTAGGGGCTCCTGGCCGGCAGGCAAATGGATGCGAGTGACTGAGTCCTGCTACCTGCCCCTCCCTCCCCAAACAAACGTCTTCGGCGACACCCATCACAGAAATCACTGAGCACACCGAGCAGCGCCCCCGGCTCATCGCAAAGGCACAGAGGTGCAGAAAGCGGGCCAGGCTGGCCACAGAGGCAGAAGAAAACAGGTTGCCTCTGGGGTGACTGGGCCCAGACGAACTCCTAGCAACCTTCCTGGGCCATTAGAGCACATTCTGTTGACCTTTCCCGGGGAGGGTGCCGCCCTCGGCACTAATGTGTCCCCGGCCCCGGGCGCTCTGGCCATTAGGGCCCCCGAGCAGAGCAAACCACCTGGCCCTGGTCTACCAGCTCGGAGGCTGGTCGGGGCTAGGGCTGGCCTCTGAGCCCCTTCTGGGGAGCAGCGGGGTTCCTGTGGTTCCCGCTCCCCCTGGCACGTGGGGGCTCCGTCTCTCATGGTCTCTGAACAGCGTCCGAGGGGAGATTGCCCCCGGCCGTGTGCTCTGTGTCTTCAACGAGGTTGAAGTTCCTGGTCTAAATCACTTTATGCTCACGACAGAATTACTGCAAAGGGAAACAGTTCCAAAAACTGAACCTACATCTGACCTGAAGGTTTGAGCAGAATCCTTCAGGAACATTCCTCTTCACGACGACGGGTGGTAAGACAAACATCCACGGGACAAAGGCAGGGGACTCAGAGGGAACACGGAGCTGGGCTCCCGGCTGCTCCCCGACTTGGCTGCGTCTGCCAGGTCGTTTGTGGCACCAAGAGGTCAGCTCCCCCAGACACCGTCCTGGGGCCCAGGGCCCATCTGCCAGCCTGTGCGCCCCAACCCAACCCGGTCCTGACCCGAGGGGCACAGGGCGAGGGGCGGCGCTGCCTGCACACAGAGCCCCAAGTTCGGGTCGCAGCCCCTGCTTCTGAGTGGCCATGAGACGGGGCAGCCCCCTTGACCCCTGAAGTCAGTGAGCCCGGCTGCAGGCTGGTGGGGGGTGGGGGGGCTTCAGGGGGTCCTGAGGCCGAGGGAGAACAGCAAGGTGCCCAGCACGCCGGAGAGCTGTCCCCTCAGGCAGGCAGCGACGCTGGCCTGGAAGGCCACACTGCCGGATGGGTGGGGCGCGTGCCCCAGTGGCCCGTTCCCACGCCCACGGTGCCGCCATACAGGTCAGAGGGTCCCGTAAAGACCTGGACGGTGAGTCCCCGCCTCTCCCCACCGCTGGGGACCTCCAGCTCCAGCCCCGGGCCCTCCTAGAGGGCGGCACGGAGAAGAGACCACCGTCTCCACGTCAGACACATCGGAGTCTGAATCCGGGCCCTGCTGCTTCCTGGATGAGCGGCCCTGAAGACGTCACTGACCCTCCCTGAGCTCTGAGTGTCAGTGGGCGGCAGGAAAACCTCCCGGAAAGCTTCCGGAAGGAGAGGGTTTTGAATCGGGTGGCTCTGCGGTCACTCCCTGGGCCTTCGCACTGTCGGGGAAGGCCGGGCTCTGGGAGCCCAACACCAACAGACTCAGTGCCATTGTAGGAGCTACAAATAAGGCTTTACTGGTTTTCCTCCCTTCTTGGAATGCTTTTATTTTCTTTTTAATATGTTTATTTATTTTTAAAGAGAGAGCACGAGCAGGGGAGGGGCAGAGAGAGAGGGAGACAGAGAATCCCAAGCAGGCTCCGTGCTGTCAACACAGAGCCCGATGCAGGGCTCGATCTCACGAACCATGAGATCATGACCTGAGCTGAAATCAAGAGTCGGACGCTTAACCGACGGAGCCACCCAGACGCCCCGACCTTCTTGGAATACTTTTAAAATGATAGAACAGTCCCCCCCCCCCCCGAAGATTAGTAAGAAAACACAGTTTTTAAAATAAAAGTCGCCTGTAATTTAAAAGACAGTGAATGCTGGGGTGCCTGGCTGACTGTACAGAGCCTGCTTGGGATTCTCTGTCTCTCCTCTCTGCCCTTTCCTCACACACACACTCTCTCTCAAAAATAAGTAAACGTTTAAAAAAAAGAAGCGAGTGCAACTGAACGGACTAGAGTGAGGTCCGACTGCCAATAAGAGGCTGATCTGATCTTGAAGGAATCCAGCCCCGCTGACCCCAAACCCGGTTCCTGCCACGGCCCTCCCCAGAGCCCAGCCCGACACAGAGCACGGGAGGGGCCGGGCCCCCAGCACCACCCTCCACAGTGCTCTCCTTCGCCGGCCCTCCCGAACCTGCAAACACGCAGGGCTCGGAACACGTGCCAGGGAAGGACGACGGTCTGGCAGCCATCAGGGGGACAGCCCGGGCGTCCCCTCCCCAACCACGCGGGTGCCCCACTTGCTGAGTAGGGAGTCCGCGGAGGCGGCTCCAGTCTGAACAGCAGGTGGCCCCGGGCCCCGGAAGCCTGCTGATTCCAGCTCCCCAACGGATGCCAGAGCCCAGCCATTTTTCGCTGGTATGGCGATCAGATTTGCAGTCTTACCTCGTGGCGGACCGTCACTCCGATGTGGAGGACAGGAGGGCAGGTGGGGAGTCACAACGGTCATACATGCAACACCCGGCTGCTCTACCGCGTCCCCAGCTTCCCCTCGGAGTGAAGGCAAGCGGGGCCTCTACCTTATCGATGCTCGCATCACCTGGCCTGCCACCCGCTGGCCACAACCGGCTGTCCACTCCTCCCACGTCACGGGAATCCCAGGCTCAGGGGAACAGGCGCGTGAGCAGTGAGCAGCCTGCAGACAGCTCTGGTGCACAACCATTTGTTCCCAACCAACATCGAGCCTCAATCCTGCCCTGTGTTCTTAGAGACTGCATACATGGTTTTTATAAAGGGGTCAGGGCCTGCCGAGGTCACAGGGGGCCAGAACGGTGGGCAGCCAAGGGAAAGAGCCCCTAAAATGCTCAAGTGCCTCCAAACGTTTTGCAGGGGGATCTGGATGGGCAAATCCTCATTATTTGATTTAAGTTATAAATTCCTTTTGCATTTTTACATGTCGTTTCAAAAAATGCTTTACACAATTTCAAAACCTATTATTTTTTTTAATTTTTAAAAAATGTTTGTTTTTGAGAGAGAGAAAGCATGAGCAGAAGAGGGGCAGAGAGAGAATCTTAAGCAGGTTCCACACCCACTGTGGAGCCCGCCCGACATGGGGCTCGATCCCATGACCCTGGGATCATGACCTGAACCGAAATCAAGAGTCGGACGCTCGGCTGACTGAGCCACCCGGGCGCCCCTCACAACACATGATTAAAATCCAACGTTCACAGAAAATACTTTAAGCCGAGCACGCACACACACACACGTGCATACACACATGCTTTCTATGCAGAGCCTGCTGTTTCCGGAAGGGAACATAAGAAACCAGTGCCAGCGGCTGCCTCCGTTATAAGAGATTGGGGGGGGGGGGGGGGGAGAGTCTCATATTTATAATACCTCTTGCACCATGTACGTTTGTGCTGTTCTCAAAAATACCAACAGCTTTTTCTGTTTTCAGGAGAACTTAGTAAACAACACTGAGATAAACTACAATTTAAGAGAGAACCTTTCTCCCCTTTAATTTTGAAACGAGCCTTTTTTGTGTAATTGCATCCTCCCCCTAAGAAAAACTTATTTTTTTCACTCTGCCGGCTGTGGTTAAGGCACTCTGACTATGAAACAGCCCGCTTTCCTCCGAATTCGCTGTCAAACTTTCCTCTGCACAGGCCTCTGGGGACGGCCCCCCGCACAGCACCTTCTTCGTCTCGAATCTCCCCCTCGCGGGGCCCGGCCTGCGCCCACTTCTCTCCCAGGCACTGGCGCGTCGTCTCCCCACTCCGCGTGCCCACGGCCAGCCTCCCACGAGGCTTCTCCCAGGGCACCGCGGGACCGGAAGCCTCGGCCGGGCGGGCCGCTCACTCGACGGGCCCCAGGACGGAGCCGAGGGCAGCGAGGAGCTGGAGCCGGGCGCCGCTCGGGCTCCTCACCACGGCGTGGCCTCCCCTGAAGCCTCGGGGCGGCAGGGAGTGGGTCCCCGTGCCGCCACCCTGGGGGGGGGGGCCTCCCTGTGGGTGTGGCCTGAGCCCGCCCGTGCAGCCTTACCCTCCACGGGAAATACTGGTCTTCCAGGCGACCGATGCCCAGGCACCCTCGGATGTTCTTGCCCCACACAAACAGCTCTCCTCTGTCTGCAAAGAAAGGAAAACAGTAGCTCAGTTGGGGCCAGGCCAAGGGCAAGTCTCCAACAGGGGGAAGGGTCATGAGAACAGGCTTTCTAGGCACCCACAGGGCCCGACGTGAAATCTCAATTTCTCCCAGGCGTTCACGCTTTGCTCTGAAGGGAACAGTTTACCGCCACCAGAACATGGCCAAGCCCAGACCCGCGCTGTGTCCGTCACGTGGGAGGCTGGCACACGCGTGGGGCTCTGGCCACAAGCCCACTCTTACGCACACCCCTCCTCAAATCTCGAAAGCTGAGCACCCTCAATCCCCGGTCATGCCCTGGCGGAGTGAGGAGTAGGGCGATGTATTCCTTGCCTGGGTTTCTCTCTATCTCGGGAGCAACTGGTCGAGAGCTACAAAGTGACCAGAGCCTCTCTGGGCCAGGTCTTCGTCTGTGTGCTGGGAGCTGGGACACAGCAGTGACCGAACACACACACGGTCCCTGTCCTCATGGGGCTGGAGCTAGACACAAACAAATGAGCAGAACTCACTGTAAAAATGCAGGTTTACAAACTGTAAAACGTGCCGTGAAGGAGGACAGACAGGGTGCCGTGGAGGGCGGCCGGGAGACAGAACCCAGATGGGAGCTCTGGGAATGCCAACCTGCCTGACGGAGCCCCAGCCCTAGCAGGGCACCGCCCACAGCCCAGCGCTCGCTTTAGACTTCCGTACACATCAGTTTGGGGTGCTCTATGACACAGAGAAAAGTCTTTGGTCACGGGGACTAGAAGAAAGGCCGCGGAGAAGCCGGGACGACAATAATCTGGTCTGATTAAATAAAGAATCCTTTTGTTCCGAGCTGGCAGATCCCCCTGATCCGACCGTCCTCCTTGGTCCTCCGCCCTCAGATGCGATGTGTTCAACAGACCCAGTCAGTCTGGGCCCCCAAAATGTTAGCAGACCTCAGGGTAAACCCAACGCCGACTCCCAGCTGGGCCCGGGGGCAGGGGAGAAACCCAAACTCCGATGCCCCCCCCACTAGGGACGGTGACCCCCCACGTGGAGAGTGGCCAGGTCTTGGGGGAAATCTAGACGGGGAATTCACCTCAAGGTGACCCACAATGGCCACACGGCACGACCACAAACAGAAAACAGTCGCCCGCAGGCTAACACTCCGTATGGATTTCCGGGCAGGCGACTCTGCACACAGACGCAGAGGCCTGAAAACATCCTGCGAGACACGTCTGCACTGCCTCCAGAATCCGTCCACACCGACGCTTACTTGCTAAAAGCAAAATAAGCTTCAAAAAACTCACGTGACTCAGGACGACCCAAACTCACCGTCCCAGCCCAGATGCTTAAAGAAAAAAAGAACATAAACCAGCCAATTCCTAACCGCGAAACGAGAAAAAGGGCTTCTAATTGCAAGGAAACCGCGAGTCTGCTTGAGAATCACAACACGAAACTCAGTTCAGTCTTCCTATTCGACTAACGTGGGCAAACTGAACCAGCAGTCGCTGTGGTTCAAGAGAAGCACGCAAGCTAGAGGGCCACAGAGGAACCGGATGCTTCACGGCCTCGTAGTCTGGCAAACCTGTGCGCAAACCCCGTCTCGCCTCCCCTCGGTCACGCTCCTGCCAGCCCTCCGGGGCACTCGTGCAGACTCACCTCCACAAAACCACAGGAGGGCCGACAGATCTGCCTCTTGCCACCCCACACGACCAGTTCCTAATTACCCGCCGTGGACTCGCCAAACCTCCGCCGGTTTCCGCCGGCATCCCCAACACGCTCGACGGTCCCTCTCCCACCACCGCCTGGGGTCCTCTTGAGAGAACTCACTTTAACGTTAACCCGACCACAAACCAAATGAACCAAAAACACAACTTTGGGATGAAGAGAAGGTACACATCATACATCCCCAAGCCAAGCAACTCTGGATTAGCCGCTCTCTTTAATTATCCACGCGGAAACATCACCCCACTGCCTGGGGAGACAGCTAAGCTCTGCCCGTCTTTGGGGTCACACGGGCTCGGTCACTTACTGGTAAGGGCGGCAAAGTGGCTGAGGCCGCATCGGATGAGGGAGACTTGGACTTCTGGGTTGAACTCCGTCAGGCCAAAGAGGGTGGGTGGAATCATTTCTGGAAGTGCAGTTTCCACGAGGTTTGGTCCTTTCCCAAGAATTCCGTAGCCCCAGACAAAAACATGTCCTTCTCCTACATTACAGCAAAAACAACGGTCAGTAAGTCAAATCAAGTGCAGCCCGCCCTCATTAGAAATTCAGACTGTACCACCAAGACGCATTATGTCCACATGGATTTTTTTTCCCCCTCCTTGCTTGGCAAGAACATACGAACAGATACTTAAAATAATGTTTCTTTTCTCCTCTTTCTAATTCTTGCTTGTGGCGAATGTCTAGCCGGCTAGCCCACCTCAGGATACAAATTCCCCACATCTTGAGGGTCACCTGGATGGGCCCAGTTCATCAATCACGCAGAAGCCCCATGAGCACAGGGGAGGCCCAGAAGGATGGTTTCCCCCACACTGACACTCTACGTTTCAAACGGATCCGGAGACCAACCCAAGTACACAAAGAGCCTCTGGCCCGATTTCTGCAAGTCTTAGAAATGATTCTTTTCGTCATAAAAGTTTTTAATGCTCCTCAGCGACCCTAGACACTTAATCCCAGGGGCACAGGCCTCGGTATCCAGACCCTACGGCCCTTCTCCTATCTGCCTTTGCCTCCTGGCACAGCCTCGCTGGGAAGGCAGGGCTGAGTCTCTGGCCGAGGCTAAGGGAGCGGGAGAGACAGCTCGGCCCCTCCGGAGGTCTGCTGTAACGGGCCAGAGTGACTGTGCCCGTCGCTGTCCATCTGTCCACATCTGAATCACGACTATTACCTCCTGCCAACAAGTCAAGCTCTCCCTCTAGTAACTGAGCCCAGTCTAGCTGGACCTTCCCAGGGCCACGCTGCCCCCCCTCCCTCCCTCAGGCTAAGGTCTGTGGCTGTGACGCCAACGGACACTGACCCTTCTCCCGCCCAACCCGCTGGCTGTAGGAGGGTCTCACCATTTAACACCGCACAGCCTGTGCCACCGCACGCGGCCTGCTTCACCCTGCCCACTCCTGAGAAGGGCAAGCACCGGGGCACATTCACCTGAAGCAGAGCAAGAACCACGCTGTTAGGAAGGCAAACTCGGGAATGTTCCGTCTTGTGGACAAAGCACGGAAGTCCCGGTTTGTTCATTCAATCTACAGATACTTCCTGAACATCCAGGATAAACTAAACATCTAACTGGGCACTGGGAACTCGACAGGGAACAGGAGACTCGGGCCCTCTTTCAGAACGGAGTCTGGTGGAGAAAGCAGAAGCCGGTCAAAATTAACATGAAATTAATCTGCGCTGAGGAGAGTCCAGGGTCTCTGAACGTCGGGGAACCTGATCTAGTTTGGGGGTAGGAGCGGTCAGGGAAGCACCAGGAAGGCTTCATTTGATCCTGTGACCTGAAGGATGAGCAGAGCTAACCAGGCAAGGGGAGAGAGGACATCCCAAGGAGTGGAGATGGCACGTGCACAGGACACCTTCGGGGAGTCTGAACAAGGTCACAGTGGCTGAGCAGACGGGGGAGGGGGGATACGGAGCATGAGCTGGCGAGGAAGGAGGCCAGATCGGCAGGCCCGTAGGCCACAGTAAGGAGCTGGTCTCTATCCTGAGCACAATGGGGAGCCAGCAAGGGTTCTGGGTAGAGAGGCGATGTCAGGGGACGTGGGAGCCAGTGGAGGACCGGGATGTGGGGGATGTGCCTGCATTCCCTGGCGGATGTACCCAACTCACAGCGCCCAGGGACGGCCGAGTGGAAATGGCAGGTGACGCTCACAGATGCGTGACCCTGAAGAACAGTGTGGGCCCAACGTGTGAGCTGGGGAGTCACTGGCACACAGCCGGTAACTGCAGCCACGGGTGCGGGTGAGACCTCTGAAGGGACCAGACACAAGGAGAGGACCTCCAACGTGTAAAGCCCGGCACAGGAGGAGCACCAGAAAACGAGGCCAAGAAGAAACAAAGAGGGAGTCGGGAGGGTACTTAGGAGTCATTAGGGGGCCCAGGGAGGAGGGTTTTAACAGACAGTCAACAGCTCATGATCAGGGTCAAATGCTGCTGCGAGGTCAAGATGGATAAAGGCTGGGATATGTTCTCCAGAGTCTTGGCTATTATGTGAGCAACATGAAGGCCCTGGTAGCCCAGTGAGAGGCTCTCTGCCAAGTGAGAAGGGTGGAAGCCAAGTGGAATGGACTGAGGAGTGAGCGGAGGGAGACGAGAAGTGAATGTGGCTCTGAGAGTTGGCCCTAGAAGTGGAGGCAAGGGTGGGTGGAGATAAGGGGTGGGGGGTGGGGGGGAGTAAAGATGGGGGAAGGGGCAGGGTGGGTAGAGATGGGGGAGGGGTGGGGGTGGTTAGAGATGGGGGAAGGGTGGGGGTGGGACAGACGGCGGCGGGAGATGAGGGGTGCAGATGGGGGAGGGGGCAGGACTGGGTGGAGACCAGGAAACCCACACAGGGCTTCTACAGACAAAGGCCACAGGGGGTCAGGGGTAAGGATGGCTGGGGAGGGACCAGTGGAGAAGGGGAGGTTGAAGCTATGGGGAAGAAGGCCCAGTAGGTGGAGCAAAGCTCCTGAGAAGGCGGGAGGAGACAGGAGACAGGACCCGGGGCCCAGGGCGGGAGGTGCCTTCCCCAGCCCTGCCCCCTGCTACAGAAGGGGTGGGCCTGGCTGGAGTGTAAAGGGCTCGGCGTGGGAAACTGGGGGCACTCCCATCTGACAGCACGTGTTTTCTCTACTAATCGGGGGCCAGACACGACACGAGGGTCGGGGGTTTAGAGGATGAGGTGCTGCCCACTTAGCTCTCCAGCAGGACTTGGTGTTGGTGCCTCCACCGAGGCCGAACCCCGGAAAGACAGACCTGAACTGCTTCAGTGGCGGCCACGAATCTTTACGGAGGTACTTTCAGATGCGGACAGCTGGAGGCTGACAACCCCTCAGTTGACTCAGAAGGAACAGGCGGCCTCACTGATCCAGAAAGCGCCTGCCTGGACGAGGCGAGGCGGTCAGAGGGTCTCTACCTGCCCGTGCTCTGGCACGACGCGCTCGGCAGACGCCGAGGAACACGCCGGCACAGGGCCTCCGGGAACACCCCGCTGCCGTCACCGACAGGACGAGGCTCGGGCCACGGTTAGAGTCAGGCCGCGGTGGGCTGCTTCCAAGATCCACGCCCCCCACCCCCGCCACGCACACCCGAGTGTAACCCTGCCCTCGTGTGGGGCTGGACCCCCCGACTGGCTTCCGACGAGCAGAGTACCGGGGAAAGCAAGGCGAGGCCACTGCCAAGACTAAATTACGACGCTGGCTTCTGTCTCACCGGCACTCTCTCGCCCTCTCCTTTGCCTGCTCTGATGAAGGCAGCTGCCATGTTGGGAGCTGCTACACGGAGAAGCCAGGGACCAAGGGAGCCTTGGCCGACAGTCAGTAGCTGGCTAGCCACCAGCAAGCAACTGGGGCCCCAGTCCAGCAGCCCACGAGGATCCGCACCCTGCCGACAAGCACCGGGGTGGTCCTGGGAGCGGGGCTTTCGCCCGCGGAACCCTACGATGCCTGCAGCCTTTGGGGGACCAGGGCCAGAAGACCCGGCTAAGCCACCCCTGGATTCCTGACCCACAGAAACTGTGAGGTAATGAATGCGTGTTGCTTTAAACCCCTAAGTCTGGGGTTTAAACTAAGTTGGGGTTTAAACATATCGCTGATATGCAGCGATAACAATGCCACGACGCCGGACGTGTCCCCCACAGGAAGGCCGCGGGAGCCATTTTTCTCAGGACCGGTAGCAGGAAGTGCAACACTCTTCCCGAAAACAGCATTTGTTTGTCTTATAGAAACAGAGAATCATTTACATGGGTACGTTTTCTTCTCTGCTTTGGCTACTAGGAAGCTCAGAACCAAACCTGCAACTGCTTCTAGCCACTGTGTCGGACCCCAGGGAACGCGTTCTCCTCATCTTCTTCACTGGCTTTTAGTTTCTCTCCGTGCTGATCTCTTTATCAATATACATTTAAAACCCTCTGTACCTTGTCAGCAATTTGGTGGTATTAAGGAATAACGTATGTTTTTTAAATAGTCCTTATCTTTTTTTTTTTCAGTTTATTTATTTTGAGAGATAGACAGTAAGGCACAGACAGAGAGGGAAAGAGAGAATCCCAAACAGGATCCACGCCTAGCATGGAGCCCGACGCGGCACTCGACCTCACGACCTCGAGATCATGATCTGAGCCAAAATCGAGAGTCAGACACTTAACGGACTAAGCCACTCAGGCACCCCAGTCCTTATCTTTTAGAAATATGTATGGAGACTTTTATGGATAAAACATGACGTCTGACCTGAGCCTAGGTGGCTCAGTCGGTTAAGCGTCCAACCCTGGGTTTCGCCTCAGTTCACGATCTCATGGTTTGTGGAGTTTGAGCCCCGCCTCGGGCTCTGGGCTGACGGTGCAGAGCCTGCTTGGGATTCTTGGTCTCCCTCTGCCGCACTCGCTCTCAAAAATAAATAAGTAAACTTAAAATATATACACAGACCTGGGATTTAATCCCAGGAATAATCCAGGGCAGAGGAGCAGATGGCAACAAACACTGGCCATTAGGGCATGGGGCTTTTGGTGGGGGGGGGGGGGGGGGGGGGGGGGGAGGCAGCAGGTAATGAAACTGTTCTGGAATTAGCCCACTGCACAACCTGTGACTCCGCTAAAACCCACCAAATTCTACACTTGAAAATGGTGAATTATATGTTTTCTTCTTTTTAAATGGGCCATTAGTTGGTAATCGTTGAACACGGCTGAGAGATACATAGAGATTAATCATGCAGGGAGCTCTACTTTTGGTTCTTATTTGCAATTTCCCTTCACGTTTAAAATCCTGCCGTACTGTACTGACTGCGGGTGACTCCCTTCAGTGAGGAGGAGGGCGCGGTGACCGGAGAGGCCACGGGCAGTGGCTTCTGAAGTACCGTGAGTGTCCCACTGCTTGCGGCGAGGGGGCGGGGGACACAGGCGTCCTCATCCAGGTGCAGACTCGGGATCTGCACCCTTTTGGGGCACTCATGTTACACTGCAATAAAAAAGCACAGGGCGACCCCACGGAAATGACATGAACAGCCTCGTACCCCTCGTGAGACGGGGTACACGGCCACACCTATCAGTCTGCTCTAGACCAGGACTATCGCATCAAAGGGTTGATAACGATGGCTTTGAACCCACGCTTTCTTTCCGGACTCCAACGAGATGGCCAAGGAGAGGCGGTCTTACAGGTGGCCAGGCCTTCACAGCCTGAAGGCCACACTGTGCTGAAGAACTTCTTATAAACACCCTTAACGCTTCGTCGTCTCCAAATCCCCCAGCCCGGCCGTAAGCGACCGCATACCTGCGTGGAGTCCGTGACGGAGGCCAGCTGCAGGTACTCGGAGTTTCCCCAACCGAAGAGGCCACCCTCAGCAGACACGGCCAGGCAGCAGTCACCGTAGGTGGCAAGCTGGACGACGTGCACCCCGGCCAGGTCTCCGCCCAGCTTGGTGGGTACGCTGGTGATATTGTAGTGACCCAGACCTAATACAGTGGGGAAGCGTTACTCTCAATTACCGACTCTCGGAACACTTTCGTAGATTTACTACGCGCCAAGAACAGTTTTGAACGCTTAACAAACATCAGCTCGGAAATGAGAATCTGCCTCTGCACTGTCTGCAACTTCCTTCCCCGGGCTCACTCAGTGCAGGATAAACAACGTAACAGTCACTGTTTATTTGTAAAACCCTTGAGACAGAGTCTGATTCACGCGAGAAACCCCTGTGAGACAGAATACCACTACAGTGAGACCAGAAGACCCTATGACAACACACACAAAGAATTCTCAACCAGCGATCTCTAATGTACTGCTGGACTTGTGAGAAGATAAAGGACGTCTCCGAGAGTGTATCCCACCTCAACCCCCCAACATCGCCCCCCAAAATCACAGCAAACTGAAACTGGCAACCTGGCATGGCAGAGGAAAAGACAGGGCTGGCCAGAGGATATCAGGACGCATATCACTGCCAGCACTGTGATGGCGTTAAGCCCTGGGCAGACCAAGGCAAAATGCACAGCACGGACTCCCGCTTTAAACCAGGCTTCTGTAAATAAACGTTTTTTAAAAACAAAACAAAAACAAAAACACAGGGGTGCCTGGGTAGTTCAGTCCGCTGAGCGTCCGACTTCGGCTCAGGTCATGATCTCACGGTTTGTGGGTTCGAGCCCCGCTCTGGGCTCTGCAGTGACAGCTTTGAGCCTGGAGCCTGCTTCGGATTCTGTGTCTCCCTCTCTCTCTCTCTCTGCCCTTCACCCACTTGTCCCCCCCTCCTCTCTCTCTCAAAAATAAACAAACATTTTTTTAAATAAAAATAGGCCAGGCTTCCGCAAAGGGACCCAGAGCAGCATCAGAATGGCAGCACCCTTTAGCAACAGGTAAAAGCAAATCCGAATCCTCCCTGGAGGAATGCATCTCCAATTAAGGCCCTGAGAATTTCCACCAATTCAATTCAATGAAATATGAGCCCACAGTCAAAACTTACTAAACACATAAGGAAGGATGGCCCTATGAGTCAGAGAGTAAAATGAACCAATAAACTACCAACCGACGGCCTCCGGGTTTCAGACCCTGGGATTATGATGTACAAAATAAAAATAACTCTGTGTGCAATGTTTACGCAAATAAAAGCAGGAATACGAGGCTATCGAAAATGGCCAGGTACATCTGAAAAGGAAGCAATAAGAAATGAAAAAAAAGACAGTTAAAATTCAAAATCCAAACGGATGGACAAAAAGGCAAGCCACCGACTGGGAGAAAACACATACAACACTAGAACTGCAAAGAATACAGATGAGGATAAAGAATTCCTAAAAATCAATAAGTGAAAGACACATAAGTCAACAAATGAGCAAAGAATACCATGTACATTTCAGAGAAGAGAAAATAAGACTGGCTTATAAACGTGTAAAACGGTGGTCACTCTCAAGCAGTTTTTCGGATAACGAAATTGAAACCTCAATGAAATACGATGTCACACCCACGAGACAGGGAAAAACTTCAAACTGGACAATACCAAGCCCTGACGAGGCAGTGAAATACCACCCTGTGGCCGGGGGTGACTTATTACGACTATTTTGGAAAACAACCGTTTGAAAACAGCTCTAACCCACGGCCACTCAAGGCATCTTCACGAGAGCGACGAGAGCTGTGGAACACGTGACCAAGAAGACAGACAGACGGCCCCGGAAGCACTGCTTGACATGTAACAAAAAGTTGTAAACCATCCAAACATCCATCAACACGAAACTGAATAAATGGAGGTATATTCCGTGGTAGGATGTCATCCAGCTATAAAAATGGACTGCATTCAGCAAAGAAGCAGAATACAAAATCAACACAAAGAAATCAACTGCCTTTCTCTACACTAACAACGAGCAATCCAAAAAACAAAATTAAGGGGCGCCTGGGTGGGTCAGTTGGTTACGCCTCTGACTCTTGATTTCGGCTCAGGTCATGATCCTCAGGTCACAGGACTGGGCCACACAGTCAGCACCTGGGATTCTCTCTCTCTCTTTGCCCCTCTCCTACTTGTGCACGTGCACACATGTGCATTCTCGTTCTCTCTCTCAAACAAATATTTTTTAAAAAAAGAAAAGATAATTAAAGAAGACAATTCTATTTACAGTAGCATCCAGAAGAATAAATACTCAGGAATTAACTCAACCAGCGATGTCAAAGACGTGTACAAGGAAAACTATGAAATACTGCTGACGGAAATTAAAGAAGGCATAAATATGTGAAAAGACATCTTATGGGGGCGCCTGGGTGGCTCAGTCGGTTAAGCGGCCGAATTCGGCTCAGGTCACGATCTCGCGGTCCGTGAGTTCGAGCCCCGCGTCGGGCTCTGTGCTGACCGCTGAGAGGCTGGAGCCTGTTTCAGATTCTGTGTCTCCCTCTCTCTGACCCTCCCCCGTTCATACTCTGTCTCTCTCTGTCTCAAAAATAAATAAATGTTAAAAAAAAAAAAAAAAAAAGACATCTTATGTTCATGGGCTAACAGATCTAATATTGTTAGGACGTCATTACTATTCAAAGTGATCTACAGACTCAATGCAATCTCTACCAAAATCCCAATAATGCTTTTTACAGAAATATTTATCCTATTATTCATACGAAATCTCAAAGGACCCTAAATAGCCAAGTGATCTTGGGACGACTCACACTTCCTGATGTCAAAGCTGCAACAGTCCAAACAGGGCGGCAGTGGCATAAAAGACAGACATAGAAACCAATGGAATAGAACAGAGAGCCCAGGAATGAGCCCTTGCGTTTATGATCATGTGATTTTTGACAAGAGTCCCAAGACCGATGGGGAAAGGGTAGTCTTTTCAACAAACGGTGCTAGGAAAACTGGATATCCACCTGTACAGGAATGAAGTTGGACGCCTACCTAACACCACGTACAAAAGTTACCTCCAAATGGATCAAAGACCTACACACAAGAGTGAAAACCATAAAGCTCTTAGGAGAAAAACAAAGGGCGAGAGCTTAACGACACCGGGTTTGACAACGACTTCTTGGAAATGACCCCAAAGGGATAGGCAACAAAAAACAGACAAACCGGACTCACTACCAACAGGGTAAGAAGGCAACCCACGGAATGGCAGAAAACATTTGCAAATCATATATCTGATAAGGGATCAATATCCAGAACATAGAGAGAACTCCTAAAACTCTACACCACCACCAACAAACAAACAAAGAAAACAAAACCCAAAACCCCAAACAACCCAATTAAAAACTGGGCAAAAGGACTGGAACACACGTTTCTCCAAAGAAGACATCCAAATGGCTGCTAAGCCCAGAAAATGATGATCAACATCACTGAACACTAAGGAAATGCAGATCAAAACCATGAGTTATCAATTCACATCCATTAGGACAGCTTCAATCAAACAAAACAAAAATTGAAAGTGGCCACCTGGGGCGCGCGGCTGGCTCGGTCAGTGGAGCGTGTGACTCTTGATCTCGGGGTTGTGAGCTCGAGGCCCACGCTGGGTGTGGGGATTACTTAAAAATAAAAATCTTTCTTTTTTTCATTCTTTTTTTTTTTTAGTTTAGCTTATTCATTTTGAGAGACAGTGAGCGAGCCAGGGAGGGGCAGAAAGAGAAGGAGAGAGAGCGAATCCCATGCAGGCTCTGCACTGCCGGCACAGAGCCCGATGCAGGGCTCGAACCCATTAACCACGAGAGCATGACCTGAGCTGAGATCAAGAGTCGGACGCTTACCCGACTGAGCCACCCAGGCGCCCCTGAAATAGGTCTCAAAAGTCTACGTCTTTAATTGGGTAGTACTCTCACAAGTGTTGATTTTATTACCACGTTTTATAATTTACATTTATGTTGCCTATCGCTATTTTATTTTTTGTATTTTTTTTAAAGATTTGTAAGTAACCTCTACACCCGACAGGAGGCTCGAACTCACAACCCTGAAGCCAGAAGTCGTATGTTCCACCGAGCCAGCCAGACGCCCCACCTGTTGTTTTTTATTGAGATAAGGTTCCCATGACACAAATTCACCACTCCCACTCTTCCGAAGTGTACAACTCAGCAGTTTTTAGTACATTCACGATGTTGTGCCACCGTCGCCTTTAATGAATTTAAGGAGATGTTCGTCACCCAGAAAGAAATCCCCTCCCCGTTAAGCAGTCATTCCTCACTTCCCCCCTCACCCTCAGCCCTGGAAGCCACTATACTTTCTGTCTCCATGGATTTGCCTCTTCTGGGCACTCCGTATCAATGGAATCCCACAACATGTGAGCTTCTGTGTCTGCCTTCTTTCACTTAACAGCATGTTTTCAAGCTTCGTCCACGTTGTAGCGTGCATTAGGGCTTCGTTCCTTTTTAGGGCTGAATGATATTCCATTGTATGGATATACTGCATTTGGGGGCTTGGTTGGGTTAGCCTGACTTTGGTTTGGTCTGGTCTGGAAAAGGCCCAACGCAATTCGTCTCCAATCCTTCCCTGCACCATCCCCGGGATTCCCCGTGTAGCTGAGCGGGTGAGCGGCATGTGCGAATCCGGGCTTAGGGGGATCTGAAGTCCGAGTGTGCGACTCTGAGTTCTATGCCCTGGAAGTGCTTCCACAGGGCGCTATATACAGTCTGTATAGCACAGGACTGGCAAAAGGGTATTTGTGTAAATGACACCTGCCACGGGACGGACGTGAGAGCAGGCATTCGGGGTTGGGCCGTGGACAGAGATGAATGAGGCTGTGCTTACTTCTTCCACTGCTGGAATTTTTCCCTGGTGTGTTGGCTTTTTTTTTTTTAATTTGTTTATCTTTTGACACCCCCCCCCCCCCCCCCCGCTTTAAATAAAATGAATGTGTGCCGTTTATCCATTCAACAGCTGATGGACATTTGGGCTGTTTCTACTTTTTGGCTGTCATAAGGAATGTTGCTGTGAACATTTGTGCACAAGTTTTTGTGTAGACAAATGTTTTCATTTCCCGTGGGTCCCCGGCTAGGGGTGGGACTGCTGGGTCAGATGGTAATTCTATGCTCAACTCTCTGAGCACCAGCCAAACTGTTTTCCACTGCAGCTGCACCATTTGACAATCCCCCCAACAATGTCTGAGGGTGCCAATTTCTCCTAAGCCTTGCCAACGCTTGTTATTTTCTGGGTTTTTTAAATAGTAACCATCCTAATAGATGTGAAGTGGTATCTCATTGTGAAACCAATTTGCATTCCCCTAATGACTAATTAATGAGGATCTGTTCCACATGTTTATTGGCCATTTGTAGATCTTTGGAGAAATGCCTTCACAAAACTTTTGCCACTTTTTTTTTTTTTTTTTTTTTTTTTTGGGGAAAGAGCAGGGGGCAGGCAGAGAGAGAGGAAGACAGAATCCCAAGCAGGCTCTTGCACTCGACACGGGGCTCAAACCCACGAACCATGAGACCACGACCTGAGCCGAAATCAAGGGCCAGACGCTTAACCAACTGAGCCACCCAGGTACACTATCTTTTGCCATTTTTGAATTAGGTTGTTTTATCTTGCTATTGGGTTGTAAGAGCTCTTTATATATTCTGGTCCTAGACCCTTATCAAATATACAACTTATGAATATTCCTTCCCATTCCGTGGGTTATTTTTCCACTTTCTTGGTAGCATCCTTTGATGCATAAAACTTTTTCATTTTCGTAAGCCCAATTTACCTATTTTTCCTTTTTGGCTTATGCTTCGGGGATCATATTTAAGAAATTGCTGCCTTGGGGCGCCTGGGTGGCTTAGTCGGTTAAGCGTCTGACTTCGGTTCAGGTCACGATCTCACAGCCTGAGTTCAAGCCCCGCGTCGGGCTCTGTGCTGACAGCTTGGAGCCTGGAGCCTGGAGCCTGCTTCGGATTCTGTGTCTCCGTCTCTCTCTCTGTCCCTCCCCCGCTCGTGCCCCGTCTCTCTCTCACTCTCTCAAGAATAAATCAACATTAAAAAAAAAAAAAAAAAGAAATTGCTACCTAATCTGAGGTCACAAAGAGTATACCCACGTTTTCTTCTAAAAGTTTTACAGTGTTAGCTCTTAAGTGGACTTTGATCCATTTTGAGTTCAAGTTTATTTATTTATTATTTTGAGAGAGCACGCATGCGTGCACACACGAGTGGAGGAGGGGTGGAGAGAGAGGGAGAGAAAGGGAGAGAGAGGGAGAGAGAGGACCCCAAGCAAGTTCCACACTGTCAGCACAGAGCCCGATGCAGGGCTCGAATTCACGAACCACCAGATCATGACCTGAACCAAAGTCAGATGCTTAACCGACTGAGCCACCCAGGTGCCCCATTTTGAGTTCATTTTTATAGATGGTGTAAGGCAGAGGTTCAGGTTTGTTCTTTGGCATGTATGTAACCAGTTGTCCCAGCACCGTTTGTGAAAGACTTTTCTTTCCCTCACTGAATGGTCGTAGCATTCTTGTCAAAAATAATGGATCATGTAAAGAAACTACGGTATACAGGTACAATGGAATATTACTCAGCCAGAAAAAATAATGACATCTTGCCATTTGCAACAACACGGATGGACTCTGACAGCATTATCCTAAGTGAAATAAGTCAAACAGAGAAAGACAAATACTGTATGGTCTCATATATATGTGGAATGAATGAATGAAAGAGAAAGAAATGGTGAAGGAAAGGCAGACAAACAAGCTCATAGATACAAGAGAACAGACTGGTGGTTGCCAGAGGTGGGGGTGGGGTGTGAGCAAAGTGGGTAAAGGTAGAAACTTCCAGTTATAAAATAAGTAAGTCCTGGGGATGTAATGTACAGCATGACAACTACAGTTAATAATACTGTACTGCAGGGTGCCTGGGAGGTCTGACTCTTGATTTTTGGCTCAGGTCATGATCCCAGAGTCATGGGATTGAGTCCCACATTGGGGCTCAGCATGGAACCTGCTTAAGATTCTCTCTCCCTCTGCCCCTCCCCCACTCGTGCTCAAGTGCGCGCGCGCGCGCTCTCTCTCTCTCTCTCTCTCTCTCTCTCTCAAAAAATAAAAATAAAAAAGGGCACCTGGGTGGCTCAGTCGGTTGGGCATCTGACTTCAGCTCGGGTCATAATCTCACAGTCTGTGGGTTTGGGCCCCGCGTTGGGCTCTGTGCTGACAGCTCGGAGCCTGGAGCCTGCTTTGGATTCTGTGTCTCCCTCTCTCTCTGCCCCTGCTCACACTCTGTCTCTCTCTCTCTGTCTCTCAAAAATAAGTAAACATTAAAAAAAAAAAATTAAAAAAAAAAAAAAAAGAAATAACTCTTAAATGTGAAGGCCCTCCCTTCAGACAAATACCAAAACAAGAAAAGGATTAGATAAGCAGGGTTAATACCTCCCGCCCTTAATCACTTTCTCCTCAAAACAGTTAAAATCGAGCTCCCTTTAGATGGCATTTGTGCAGCTGTTTGTTGAGCAGCGGCCGTAACCCTGTCCCCAACCCTTCATGGGTTGTTCGCCGTGGGAGCCGGGGGTGAGGGGAAGGAGACAGAAGAGTCTAAGGAAGGGGGGTTCTGGCCCACGAGAGCCCTACAGCCCACAGCCCCCGGGCCACCACCCCAGGGTGGGGGTAGGTCACCCACCTGTTTGCCCGTCGGCACCCCAGCCACACGAGTACACCTCTCCTTTATCTGTCAGGAACAGGCTATGGTCCTGGCCACAGACGACCTACCGGACAAACAGAGAGGAGGCCGATGAGAAGAAATCCACGGAGGCGCAGGATCCCGGTGGACGGACCCACAGCTTGCCACGAGCCCTACAGCAGCGAGCGAGACGGCCGGGTCCGGCAGGCTGCCCCGCTTGGCCTCCGCATCTTACTCATCCCCAGTCCGCCTCAGCCTAGCGTTTGCGTCCCGCTCCCCGAAACTGCTCCTGCTACAGCCAAGTGCCGGACGTACCGAGGAGACCTCCCCTCCACCCCACCCCTGGGGAACCTCTCCCTTCTCCGTAAGACTTTCTTTCCCCCCTTCTGCTCCTCTGCCTCTCTCTTTGGCTCTAGCTCACCATCTGCCCTTCTGAGCCCTCAGGCTGCACCTCCTTCTGCCATGAAACCTCTCCTACCACCCAGCCCCGGTCTATCTGATACACCTGCTCTCCCTCCCACTCCACCCCTGGCAGACTTAACAGACCTCCTGCGCTCAGAGCCCTTCGTGTACGCACCCGCTTATGTATCTAAGGATTTTTCATAAGTACTTACCACGTGCCAGGCACTGCACCAGGGATGGAAATAAAATGGTGGGCCAGATGCAGCCAGCCTGGGACACACACAGAGCGCTGTGGGACACTGTGACACAGCTAGCCTCACTTGTCTCTGCCCCCTAGAGGGTTACCCCCAAACCTTATTACACTCTGTACCCCCATAACCTAGCGTAAATCAACACTCTCCTGACCTACAGGAGGCAGCCAAGACTTTTTACTAGAATAATTCACCAATTCAGAAAACTGCCCTAACCGAGTTGCCGTCACCCCACCCAGCTTTCACCCCTGCAAAAGCACCCCGGGGGCTGGCTGAGTGGCTCTCAGCACGTGTCCCTTACCTGAACCACCTGACCTTCGAAGTCCTGCAGTCTAGTGACTCTGTGACTTTCGCTGCAGCCAGAAGCAATTTGGGGAGAAACAAAAGATACGGTCACGGCAAGCACTGTGTGGTCCTGCCCCCTCTTGTCACCCCTGATGGCTGCCCCCCACAGGCACACAGTAACTATTAGGGAAATTCTCAAGGTCAAATGTAAGGCAGGGGTAGGCCTAAGCATGAAAGTAAGACAAAACAAAACAACATCCCTTCGGTGGTTTTTTTTTTTTTTTTTAAGTAGGCTCCACACCCAATGTGGGCCTGGAACTCACCACGACCCTGCGATCAAGAGTCACACACTCTACTGACTGAGCCAGCCAGGGGTCCCCCCTTTGGCAATTTTAATACGATGTCAGAGATGAGACTGGAATTTAGACCCAACAGTATAATGTGAGGAAGGAGAGGGGAATTCTTTTAAAGACTAAAACAAACAAGGGGCTCCCGGGTGGCTCAGTTGGTTGAGCGTCCGACTTCGGCTCAGGTCATGATCTCACAGTTCGTGGGTCTGAGACCACATTGGGCTTGCTGCCGTCAGCGTGGAGCCCACTTTGAATCCTTGGTTCCCCTCTCTCTCTCTGCCTCTACTCTGCTCATGCTCTCTAAAAAATAAGCAACATTTAAAAAAGTTTATGTGTTATACATATATTATATATTATATATATTTTATATTATATATATTTTATATATTACATACATATTTTATATATTATATATATATTATATATATAAACACATAAAGAATGGAACAGAGAGGAATTTTAATTAATTAATTTGGTAAAAATAAAAAACTAATTGGAGGGGCACCTGGGAGGCTCAGTCAGTTGAGCATCCGGCTCTTGATTTTGGCTCAGGTCATGATCTCACGGTTTGTGAGTTCAAGCCCCACATCAGGCTCTGCGTGGAGCGTAGAGGCTGCTTGGGATTGTCTCTCTCCCTCTACCCTTCTCCCCTACTTGTCACTCTCTCTCTCTCAAAATAAATAAATAAACTGGGGCGCCTGGGTGGCTCAGTTGAGCATCCAACTTCAGCTCAGGTCATGATCTCATGGTTCGTGGGTGTGAGCCCCGCGTCGGGCTCTGTGCTGACCGCTCAGAGCCTGGAGCCTGCTTTCGGATTCTGTGGCTCCCTCTCTCTCTGCCCCCCCCCCCCCCCCGCACTCATACTGTCTCTCTCTCTCTCTCTCTCAAAAATAAACATTGAAAAAAAAAATTTTTAATAAATAAACTTAAAAAAAAACCTAACTGGAAATAAGTTCTACACACCACAATCAACACTAGCCCGCCCTCCCTTCCACCAAGCTAATGTCCGGAGCTCAACCCACAAGGGAACAATGGCACAGCTTTCCAGTGACTTCTCACTGCCCCTCTCAGGCGTCAGGAAGCCTGCAGTTCCCTGCTCCATGGGTCCATCACTTAGTAACCACACGAGAAACGTTAAATGCTTAACGCAACTTGGGGAAGGGCAGTCCTTTGGGGCACTCACCTGTAAATTTCATCTTCGACCACGTTTCTTCCACACTGCCCGTAAGAATTGTTTCCCATGCTGAAGACTGAAGAATACCACCACCGATTAAAACCATTCTGCAGGTTCACGGGATCCCCGCACGTCAGGACTGCAAGGCGGTCTCGGAAGTGGTCTTAGTCCAACCGCTCATCCTCACCGCCTCCTGACCTCCTTCTCTGACAACCCCAGCCCGGCAGGCACACCCACAGGCGTGCTGGGGTCTAGCCCCGCACCAACAGCCCGGGCCACCGTGACTGTCCCTTCTGCCTTCCCCCCCAGGCCCTCGTCCCACCTCTCGAGAACTCCACGTTTTGAGGCCAGCCCATCCTGGGGAAGGTCCCAACAGCCCCACTCCCTGGACCTGTCACTAGGTTGCCCTCCACGTCAAAGCTACTCTTGAAAGAGTTCCTGAACGCCACCGTGGCCTTTTCCCGCAAAGCATGCTTAGCCAGAAGATGAAATTGGAAAAATCTAGTCCAGTGGGCCTTTCCGTAGACACCACCGGTCTTCTGGAGAAAGTCGGTGTTATCTGGACTCCGAAGCCCACCAAGTGAAACAAGTATTAGCAAACGGGCTTCTTTCAGTACAAGGGAAAGAGCTGTCTCCACACACGCACGCGCACACACGCCCCCACAGCCCAGCTCGGGGACTTCACAGCAAAGCGAGCAGGAGGCCTTGCTGCGGTATGCGCGGTCACATTTCCAAATCCCTAAGGTTTTCGAAGAATCGCAGAGGAGAGAACACAAAAGAGCTAGCAGAGTCTGCCCAACGTGGTGACCCTGAGCCATCCTACCGACTCGCTGGGGAAGTGCCGACAGCCTCACTGATGAGGTGCGGTTCACGCAAACGAGCCACGGTGGACCCAAGGGCAACCGCGCGGCTCCCCCACTCCCCCGGGAACCCGGAGCAGGCCCGTTCACCTCCTTCGCGGTCTGTGAGGATGAGGGAATGGGCTCTGCCGCACGAGACCTGCAGCACCTGCGTGTCCTGGGGTCTGTCCAGAGGCAGCGGCACAGGCGAGGGCTCCAGCACATACTCGTATCCCCTGGCTGAAACGAGGACGGCCGGCGTCACAGCACGTCACACTGGCGGAGAGGCACAGCGCTTCGGGCGTTAGAGATCACCCCCCACACCACACTGCCCCGCGGCCAGAGATCACAGCGGCTACTCAAGGCACGCAGGCGAGGGGCAGAGCGAAGCCCAGAGGCCCGGTCCCCATTTCTGGACCCACGACACCCTCCAGGACGCATCGGGCGGCTGAAAATCGGACAGAGTCTAATTAGCCTCCCCGCGTCAGCGAGCACCATTTGCGCCCAGAGAAAGGAAAGCATTTTGCTCCTGTCATACCCACTACCATTTCTCAGGAAGGAAAACAGCAGCATATACTGGACGATACCGCTTATGTTAAAGCTGCTTACGCTAGAAGGAGGCGGAAAGAACGCGTAGAGGCATCCGTGTGCCTATACGCTAAGTCCCTCTAGAAGGAGACAGTGGAAGCTGTGGACAGGTTGTCTTCCCGGGGAAAAACCGCGTGGCTAGGAGGGCAGAGGCAGAAAGCAGCCTTTTCACCATACATTCTACCGCACTGTTGGGATTCTAAAGGTACACGAATATGCTCTCTGGTCAAAAAAAAAAAAAAATTTTTAGGGGCAGCTGGCCGGTTCAATCGGTAGTGCGTGCGACTTGATCTCAGGGATTGTGAGTTCGAGCCCCATGTTGGGTGTAGAGCTTTAGTTAATTAATTAATTACTTAGGAATTTCTCATTTAATTTAATTTTATTATTTATTATCTTTTTTTTAGGAAAATGTGAATTTTAAATAAGCAAGTGAGGGACAACGTTTTTTATTTTTTATTTTTTTTTTAATTTTTTTTTTCAATGTTTTTTATTTATTTTTGGGACAGAGAGAGACAGAGCATGAACGGGGGAGGGGCAGAGAGAGAGGGAGACGCAGAATCGAAACAGGCTCCAGGCTCCGAGCCATCAGCCCAGAGCCTGACGCGGGGCTCGAACTCACGGACCGCGAGATCGTGACCTGGCTGAAGTCGGACGCTTAACCGACTGCGCCACCCAGGCGCCCCGACAACGTTTTTTAGAAGTCACTCTACAGAAGAACCCTAATGTTCTTTACAATCCTGCAGGAGAAGCCAGAATGGCCTACGTGGGGAATTCCCCTTACAGGTTTTAAACAAAGAGCTTTTCATTTTAACATCTGTAATGTTGACTGAGGTTAAGGTCTGCAAGTACCAGTTCTCAACTTGTCACTAACAACTCCCGTGGTTTCTCCTATGGACCCCGTGTTTAAAAAGACTCTACCGAAAAAACGGCACTGTTACGGTCACAAGAGCACGCTTGCTCATTTGTATTCGTCAGTGACTGATAGAATATTCAGAGAGACCTTTCGATCAGCATGGAGTAACTGCTTTATCACTATGAGATGATGTCATTCGAGGCAAAATCAAAGAAACTGGGCAATGCTGTCAGCAGACGCAGCCTCATTAGCTGAAAATATGTGGTGCTTCCAAATACTAAAGAGTGATTCACATACCCCATTACTCAGCCCGAAGGGCCTGGGAAGCAGTAATTACCTAACATTTAAAAGGAATGTGGCTCTAAAAAAGAGGGGAGGGAGGGGAGGGAGGGAAGGAAGGAAGGAAAGAGGGAAGGGTTGGAGGGTCAGTGGGTGGGTCCGGCTCTAAATGCAGCTATCAATTGACAGGAAATACAGAGGACAGAGGATCGTGTTAAATGGCACCACAGGGATACATTCAGCAAACTCCAGACTGGAGAATTCTATAGGGTAACCAATGTGGTTTCTCTTCTTTTTGTTTTTATTTTTCAAAGATTTTATTTTTACATAGTCTCTGCTCAACCGACTGAGCCAGCCAGGCGCCCCTCATTTCTTTGTTTCACAAATAAAGCTGGATGACTTCGTTGCCAAAGTCATTTCTTCGGCCAATAAGCCTTGTTCAAGGAAAAAAAGATTAAAATAGACTTAAAAGAAGTCTTATCAACGGGGGGCGCCCGGCTGGCTGAGTCGGGACAGCCTGTGACTCTTGGTGTCCCGTGAGTTCCAGCCCCACGCTGGTGTGGAGTCTACTTAAATAAATAAATCTGTACATACATACGTACATTGGTCTTATCAACTGATTCCAATGCCGGGACCTTATCTGGATACTGATTCAAACAAATGTTTAAAAACTGAAATAAAAATCTACCAACATTGATGAGACAACTGACCGCTTGAACACTGACTGGATATTTGATAATATGAAGGGATCGTGTTGTTCATTATTTTTATGCACTTGCTGTTTTTTAAGGGTCTTTTATTTATTTTTTAGATACATACTGAAATGTTTACTAATGAAATTAACAATGTTGGGATTTGCTTCAAAACAAATCAGGATTGAGTTGGAAACTGAAGCTGGCCACAGGACATGGCATGCTTTACAGGACTCGGCCCATGTCTGTGCGTGCCTCTAGGTGCTCCCAGTAAAGGGCACAGCAAATGGAATGTGGCATCTCACAGCCGAGACTTCAGGACTGACTTATAAAAGACTCTCGATATAAAACTAAGTGGGAAAAGGCAGAAAACATACAGTGATCCAAATTGTGCAAAAAACGGGCACATGACTAAGAGAACAAGGAAACAACAAAAAGGTTTATCCAGGCGGTAAAGGTACAGCCGGCCCCCCCTTAACCGTGTGGGATACATCCCAAGACCCCCAGTGGATGCCTGAAACCTCAGATAGGACCAAACCCCATATATACTGTTTTCTCCTGTACGTACATATCCATGATAAAGGATAAGTTATAAACTAGACTCAAAAAGAGGAATACCCTTGCTTATCAGCAAATGCTCTTTAGCCTAAAGGTTCAGTGTCCTTCCCAAAGAGGCTGATAATCTAGTCCAGATGGTCTCAAATAACATCCGTTTAAGACGCTATCTTTTCTGTTGTCCCAGTCTGGCTTATGTAATCATGTTCTGAAAAACAAAAGGGAGCTCTCTCAGACCAATCAAGGCACAGGGAAGCCAAGGTGACAACACTCACTAGTATCCTTGCGGCTCCTGTGAAATCCAAGCTGGGAATCTTTGTTGAGTCCCATGCCCCAGACTTTCGTAACATCCTTGGTTTTAGAGGACAGCAATGTGAATCCGTAGCCACAGGCAGCAGATGAAATCTGAAAAAGAGTTCCATGAAACACTGATTTGTGATAATCGAGTTTTCTCAGCAATAAATGAAGGTTCTTTACCCAAAGAACACGTGCTATTAACGTAGCGAGTTAACATTTTTCTTTAAGATTTCCTTTTTAATTAATCTTGACACCCAACATGGGGCTCGAACTACAATCCCTGAAATCAAGGGTCCCATATTCTACCGACTGAGCCAGCCAGGTACCCCAAGTATAGCGACTAACATTTGCCGAACATTTATTGTGTTGATATGTAGTATCTCACTTAATCTTCATAAACACCCGAGAACGAGTTATTATCATCAACCCCATTCACCACGACACGGTCTTACATGGTAGTAAAGTGAAACTGCCTTTGTTTGAATCTCAGGTCCACCCCTTACCAGCTCTGTGACCTGAGACAGATCACCTCTCTGTAAAACAGAAATAGTGTTTCTCGCACTGGGTTGTTGTAAGGACTAAATGAGTTAATAAAGCTGAAGCCTTATGATAAATAGTATGTGACTTCACCTAGAGCTGTACAATGTCCTGGTAATTATTATTGTTGTAGTAATAACAGTACTCTGCAGATGGGAAAACTGAGGTTCCTAGAGATTAACTACAGGCTATTGCTTCCAGAGAGCATGCTCTTAACCCTTATGTGGCACTGTGACATTCTCAAACCAGTGCCTAAAGAAGAATTCGTATCACAGCTATGGTAAATTTATTTATTATTTTTTTAAGATTTTTTTTTAATGTTTTAATTTATTTTTGAGACAGAGAGAGACAGAGCATGAGCAGGGGAGGGGCAGAGAGAGAGGGAGACACAGAATCGGAAGCAGGCTCCAGGCTCCGAGCCGTCAGCACAGAGCCTGATGCGGGGCTCGAACTCACGGATCCCGAGATCGTGACCTGAGCCGAAGTCGGATGCTCAACCGACTGAGCCACCCAGACGCCCCAACATTTTTTTTTTTTAAAGTCATCTCTATACCCAACACAGGGCTCAAACTCACAACCCTGCGATCAAGAGTCGTGTGCTCCTCCGACTGAGCCAGCCAGGCGCCCCCAAAATATTTCTTTTAAATGTGGTTTGCTTTTGCCTTGTTTTGTTGTCATCCACATGTGATTTTCCCCTCCTGTTGCCTTGTGATATCTTCTCCCACAATTTTCGTATGGAACTTACACACATGCAGCCATGTTCAAAAAACCTCAGTTCTCTGGCCTTCTGGAGCCCCTACACTTCTGGAATGGCTCCAACTCCACAGAAATGACCCAGTGAGGAAGCAGGAGACACAGAAAAGGAATAAATCCTTAGGTGATACCTGGCACACTACAACTATTCTCTTTGCTTGTGATCATCTGTTTATTCAACAGTCAACAAATATCTCCTAAGTACCTACTATAATATTAAATCTACTAACAGGCGAAAGGACTTTGAATGATACCTACACACAGTCAGCATTACATAATTTTTGTGGTAACGTGCCATCAGGGGACTTCCAACTATGGTGGTATGAAGAGGTTAGCAAATCTCTCCCCCCAAAAAAGTACAGAATTGGACAAAATTGTGAAACAACAACAACCAAAAACAAACAAACAAACCTCAACCATCTCAGGGATGGAGAAATCAAAGGCAAATAGACTGAGAAATGTTTACTTGTGAAGCGCTGGGGTAGCTCAGCTGGTTAAGCATCCAACTAACTCTTGATTTCAGCTCAGGTCATGATCTTATGGTTTGTGAGTTCGAGCCCCATGTCAGGTTGATAGTGTAGAGCCTGCTTGGGATTCTCTCCTTCCCTCTCTCTCTGCCCCTCCCCTGCGTGCATGCTCTCTCTTTCTGAAAATAAACAAATAAACATTAAAAAAAGAGGAAGAAATGTTTATTTGTGAAAGACTGCTAGAGGGGGAGCCTGGGTGGCTCAGTCGGTTAGGCGTCCGACTTCGGCTCAGGTCACGATCTCGCGGTCCATGAGTTCGAGCCCCGCGTTGGGCTCTGGGGTGACGGCTCGGAGCCTGGAGCCTGCTTCCGATTCTGTGTCTCCCTCTCTCTCTGCCCCTCCCCCGTTCATGCTCTGTCTCTCTCTGTCTCAAAAATAAAATAAACGCTAAAAAAAATTAAAAAAAAAAAAAAAGACTGCTAGAACTTCAGGTAACAAGAGCGGGAGTCTGCAGGTTTCCCGTCTGGGGCTGGACCATCTACTCCAGCTCAGTGCACAAGTTTGAAAAGGCCAGGGTTGATCACCTTTGTGGCCAGGAAGGAAAGACGTACTTTAGGATATAAGGTGAAAACTCATGCCTGGTAGTGAACTCAGCGGGAAACAAACAAGGCAAACAAACCCACAACTCAGCCAGTCTGTGGTTGCGATCCTGACCGGGGGCAAGGGGAGAGGAAGACCAGCCAGAAGGGTAATGGAACGATCCTAGAAATGACGTTGTCACAGAAGGCTCTCCACACATCCACGGCTGACAGGCAAACTCCACGAGGGGACATGGGAGACCTGAGCACCCAGGGCCACGTAAAGCCGAGGCAGACATGAGAACAGCCTGATCGCTGAACGTGGTCTCCAAACCTATACTCAGAATCAAAGGTAGAAGGTAGAAACCTTAGAAGCCCAAAGTGTTTGAGCACAACCTCTGGCCAAGTCATCGGCTGACCGCAAAAGTACACGGATGGGGGCGACACTCAAGAAGCCAGGCTAAAAAAAGGAGGGGGAGGGAGACAAATCAAAAACCTGAACAAAGACATCAGTGGCCGTGCACCGCAGGGGAGATGGATTCTACAGACGAATACAAGTTACTTAAAAAACCAAAAAACAAACAAACAAACAAAAAACCTCAAGGGAAAAATATCAGAATCCAAAGCCATGGGGACACGTGCTGGATTCATCAAAGACTTCAATAAACCATTGTTCAAAGAATATTTTAAAACCGTGTTTAAAGAACGAAAGGAAAACATGATGACACTGACTTCACAGCTATGGAATCTGAATGTAAAAATAAAAACATTAACAAGTTAAATGGGGGAGGGGGGGAGGGACACCTGGCTGACTCAATGGGTACAGCATCTGACTCTTGCTCCCAGTGCCATGAGTTCAAGCCCCATGGTGAATACGGAGCCTACTTTAAACAGTTAAACGGGGGGCGCCTGGGTGCCTCGGTCGGTTAAGCGTCCGACTTCGGCTCAGGTCGTGATCTCGCGGTCCTTGAGTTCGAGCCCCGCGTCGGGCTCTGTACTGACCGCTCAGAGCCTGGAGCCTGTTTCAGATTCTGTGTCTCCCTCTGTCTGCCCCTCCCCCGTTCATGCTCTGTCTCTCTCTGTCTCAAAAATAAATAAACGTTAAAAAAATTTTTTAAAAAATACTTAAAAAAAAAAGTTAAACGGAATTTCTAGGGTTGTAAAGTACAGTAACAAAGAGAAAGAATTCTCTAACAGGCTCAGCAGCTGATGTGAGATGGCAGAAGAAAGAAGCAGTTCACTTGAAGAAATATCAAGTGAGATTATTCATTCTGAAGAACAGGGAGTAAAAAGAAGAAAAAAGAACAGTGACTCAGAGACCTATGACCTAGGACACAACATCAAGTGTACCAACATCTATGTAATTAGAGTCCCAGGAGGGCAAGAGAGAAAGGGGAGGAGGAGGAAAAAAAAAACAAAACAAAACTTTAAAAAATGGCAGAAAACTTACAAATTTTGTGAAAACATAAATCTGCAGATCAAAGCTACTCAATAAATCACAGTTAAACTGTTGACAGGCAAAGAGAAAAATCCTGAAGGCATCAAAAGAAAATGGACTCAGCAAGGACAAGGGAACAATAAGTTTAACAGCCAAGTTCTTATCAGAAACAAGGGAGACCAGAAACCAGAATGACATATTCAAAGTGCTGAAAAGATAAAAAGTGTCCACCAAGAATGAATTCTGATAGCAGGAAAGGACCAAACAAAGACTGAGCAAATTCAGTAGACCTTAATAAGTCCTGAAGGGGGGCCTTCAGGCTGAAATGAAATGACAGAGCACCCGTTAGCGGAATTATAAAGGTAACTATAAAGCACTGCATGAATAAATCTTTTCTCTTTTTGTCCCTTAAATGATTTAAAAGACAATTGCATAAAATAATAATGGTAAAATTGTATTACTGGGCTTAAAATGTATGAAGATGTAATATGTATCACAATAACCACATAAAGGGGAGAGGAAGAAATGGAGCTTTGCTGGAACAAAGTTGCTCTAGTTTTTTTCAGAATTAGGTCACTATTAACCTAAAGTAGACTATGATAAGTTAAGACGGATATTATAACCTCAAGAAAGACCTCCTCAAATGTACAGCAAAACACCCAACAAAGGGATTTAAAAGGTACACTAGAAAAATACCTATTTAACACAAAAGAAGGGAGCAAAGGACGAACAGAGAAACAAGAAAGACATAGCAAAATGGCACATGTGATCCAACCACCTCGGTAATTACATTAAAAGGATGTGGACTGAGTGACATCAGTGAAAATGGAAGGGCAACAAAGAACTGGCAAGCGTCAGAACCAATTTTTTCAGAACTCTGAAAATTACCCAAAGCAATCTAGGGAATGTTTACTCAAGAAAAGCAGCTGCGTTTCAGTAAGAACCGCAAGCTCTGCAGCATTTTAACTCGACCTATTCCCATCCACCTCTGCTCAGCTCTGCAGTGGCTCTGAAAAGCAACAGCTCACAATTACAGCGCAAGCCAGCGGTCTTGCAGCCACTGGAGGGGTCAGAGAGGGACTGAAGCAACTTCAAAGCTCCACTCCCGGGGCATTCCCAACCATCTGTCTGGTGGATCCCCGGAAGACTCCATTCACAAGGCTCCATTGATTTGACCTGACCCAAATATCACTCGGTGCGAACAGCCTTTACCCCCAGGGAAATCTGTTGAAAACAATCAGCGGCTAACGACGAACACTGCAGCTGCCTGAGCAAATAATATTTTAGCCAAGAAGTTACGGACTAACTTGACCTGACATCAACTCCGCCAACAGCCGAACACACATCCCTTTTCAGGCACACGTGGAACATTCTCTAGGGTAGACCGTACGCTAGGCTACGAAACAAAGTCTCGATACATTTAAGAGGGCTGAAAGTAAAGAAGGTATATTCTGTAGCCACAACGAAATTAAACTGTAACTGATCACAACCCCGACTCCGGGGGTGACGTGCGAAGGACGCCAGTCGGGCACAAAACGGGCACGTTTCGGCCAAACGATAAATGCGAGCAGCGCCCTAACGCCTTCCCCTGCCGGGCCTGCAGCCCACTCGAGGGTCCTCCTCCCTGACGTCGGACCACCCGGCTTCCCAACTTCTCGCAGAGGGCCTCGGGGAGCAGCGGCGGAGGCCGGAGGGCGCGACCGAGAGAGGGAGGCGCGGCCCGCACCTTCTGGTCCAGCTCCAGGCGGTAAGGCACAGGTTGGATCCTGCGTCGCGGCCGCGAGCCAGCGCGAGGCTCGGGCCCGGCGCCGGGCAGCACGAAGGTGGGCACGCCCAGCGCCCCCGAGAAGCTGAAGCCCCACACGAAGATGCGGTCGGCACGGGCCGCGCGCTCGCCCACATATTGGAACACGGGCGTGTCTGCCTCGCGTGGGCTCCGCGAGCGCCCGGCCGCCGTCCAATGCCCTCGCCCCGGCCTCAGCTCCGGTCCCGACCCGCTCAGCCGCCACCCCAGTCGAACCCTGGCGGCCAGCGCCGCCAGCCCCATCCTTAGCTCCACGCCTCAGCGCCTCCTGGGCGCCGCCATCTTGCGTGACCTTTGGCCCCACTCCGTGACGTCAGAGTCCGAGGCCACGTCGCCTACTGGCTGAAGGCAAAGGCGCCGAGGGCTGCCATTGGCTGAAGGGAGGCGGGGGGCGGGGCGGGGCGGAACCGGGGAGCGGCGGGCCTAAGTGGGCGGAGTGCCGGACTGGGAGTTCGGTCGCTGATCTGCGCTCCTGAGCGCGGCGGGTCTCCGAGCTGCGCAGCCGGCCGAACGCCTCGTTATTGAGCTCCGGCAGGAGCGGAAGGCCTTTGTTGCTTGTCGATTAGCAGAGGTAAAACTTAGAGGTGGCCCGCTCTGCGCGACTCCCTTGTGGTGGTCTCCCCTTGTCCCTGTTTTCCTGCCTTGTCGCAGCCTTCCCGTCCGCTTCCAGGACAATCAGTCGTGCTCCAGCCAGAGCGCGCTAGAGTGCCCCTCTTACGGGCGCGGGCGCTGACCCTGACCCTGACCCTGCCGTCTTCCAGAGTGCTTCCTCTTCCCCAGCTCAACTCGCCCCACAGCCCCGCACGCCACTGGAGTCAGGTAGCTTTACTTGTAATTTCCGAATCCCAGGGCCGCTTCAGGCCTCCCTGCTTTGCACAGAGTGCCTCGAATGTTCTTCCCGCCGCCCTCTTCCCTGCAGATGTCTGGCAGACTCCTGCTAAGATCCGGCACCTCCTCAGAAGTTCCGTGAAGGAACCTGGGGACCTGGGTCTAGTCCTGGCTCTGCTACTGACTTGATAGGTATCTTTAGCAAGTTGTGTCCTTTTCTCTGGATCACACCTCTATAGGAAAGTTTAAAAAAAAAAAAATCAAAACGTGAAATGAATTTTTTTAAGTGAATGAGCTATCTAGACTTGACCTCTTACAGCCCGTTATGATCCATGATAGATGTTCCCAAATACTAGTCCCTAATGCTGAGGACAGACTGTCCCGAAACTGGGGACCCCGGAGGATGGTAGCGTTCCAGAACAGCAGAGCCAGGTAGCTGGACTTCGTCGTCACAAGTAAGGTAGGTAGAGTTGGTAGATGAAGCGAGGACAGGGTGGCAACCGCAGTGGCCATGACACCAGCGATCTATGCCGTTGGCTGTCTGACCATGATATTCCAAAGGAGGAGGTATAAGGGCCGACAGCTACAGTGCTGCCTTGACTTGAGGAACCAGAAAAAATCTGACCCAGTTCTCAGACCAGAGTCCAGCAATTGTAAGGGAGGGAGAATTCACTAGAGGAGGGACCCCATAGAGCCAGCACAAGTAGAGGCAATACTCTAATCATTCCTCAAAGGCATTTGTGGTTATTTACCAGAGTTATACACTGGAGAAATGTGTGCAGTGACCCCAGAGAACCTGAAACGCTAGCAAGGACCCCAGTTAGAGTGGGAGCTTATGGGGCCAGGCAGAGGCATGTCTCTCAGTGGGTCAGGGTGTGCGTGGACCCCCCCTGTGGAAATTTCCTTGGTTCTGAGCACACAATTGGGACAGACATACTCAGCAGGAGGTTCCCTCCTCCTGTCTTGACTCAGCCAGCATTAAATCAGGAGCCAGACCTGAGTGCCATCTTCAAAGATGAGGATTCAGGGGTGGTGGTTCCCCGTCTTAACCCCATTCAGTTCACTTGTTTGGCTCCTGCAAAAGCCAGATGGAGCACGGCAGGCAATGGTAATAAACTACATAAACTTAGCCAAGGGCATATAGCCCAATCATCACTGCTGTGCCAAGGGTAGCGTTTTACTGGGCCAGATCAACACAGCTTCTGGAACTTAACTATGGGATACTGATCTGGTGGATGGGTTTTTCAATTCCAGTGGTAAAGACGCTCAAAGGCGGTTTGCCTGTATGTAAGAAGGACAGTATTGGGGCGCCTGGGTGGCTCAGTCGATTAATCATCTGACTTCGGCTCAGGTCATGATCTTACAGCTTGTGGGTTCGAGCTCCACGTTGGGCTCTGTGCTGACAGCTCAGAGCCTGGAGCCTGCTTCAGATTCTGCGTCTCCCTCTCTCTGCCCCTTCCCTGCTCACTCTCTGTCTCTGCCTCTCTCTCTCTCTCTCTCTCTCTCTCTCTTGCTCTCTCTCAAAAATAAATAAACATTTAAGAAAAAAAAAAAAAGGACAGTATTATACATTAACTTTCCCTGCCCTTTCACTCCTGGTACCTCCCAAATTAAGTATCTGTGTACAAGATCTTGTCTCCAGCTCTGCTTTTATTTATCAATCTGAGACATATATTGATAAAGAAGAATTATGTAAATGTTATCACATTGGTGAGGGTTCTCCAGAGAAACAGAACTAGTAGAAACAGGAGTCCCATGATCCACCTGCAAGCTGGACACTCAGGAGAGCCAAAGGTATAGTTCCCAGTCTGGGTACAAAGGTCTGAGAACCAGGAACAGTGGTGTAAGTCCCAGGTCAGACACACTCAGAAATAATGTTTAACCGTCAGTCTGGGCACCCCATAGCCCAGCCAAGTTGATGTATTTAATAGCATAATTAACCATCTCAGTTATTAACGTAGTTATAGAATGCTTACTCATGAAATGTGTATCCGGTTTTCAACTGTTCCTGCACAAACAGGACCATCCTTTTATCTGAGTTCATGGCCTCAAGTATCTGTTCTTTTACTGGCCATGATGATAGATTATGCTTTTAAAACATCCTTACTTGTCAGAATTTAAAAATTGATAACCTAGGGGCGCCTGGGTGGCTCAGTCAGTTAAGCTTCCGACTTCAGCTCAGGTCATGATCTCGGTGCTTCGGGCTCTGTGCTGACAGCTCAGAGCCTGGAGCCTGCTTCGGATTCTGTCTGTCTGTCTGTCTCTCTCTCTCCCTCCCCCTCCCCTGCTCACACTCTGTCTCACTCTCTCTCAAAAATAAATAAGCATTTAAAAATGTTTTTAATTGATAACCCTACGTAGGTCCCTTAAATTTATTTATTTTTTAAAGATTTTATTTTTTTAGGGGTGCCTGGGTGGCTCAGTCGGTTAAGCATCCGACTCTTGATTTTGGCTCAGGTCTTCATCTCATGGTCCCTGGATTTGAGCCCCATGTCGGGCTCCACACTGACAGCACAGAGCCTGCTTGGGATTGATTCTCTCCCCCTACCCCTCTCAAAAATAAATAAATAAATTTTAAAATTAAAAAAAAAAAAACACATTTTTTTAAGTAATCTCTACACCCAACATGGGGCCGGAGATCAAGAGTCATGTACTCCATCAACTGAGCCAGCCAGCTGCCACTGGTCTCTTGAATTTATAGAACATTTGACTGTTAAGGTATATCCAAAAGATAGAAGCATTAGTTTGAGATTAAGGGGACAAGAGGCACAGTGATGGATTCTGCAATGTGAGCCACAGCCACTAGGTGGCAATGCTTGCCCATCAATTTTGTGTCTCTTGTTCACCAAGAAATGGGATAAAATCGACTAAAAGCCGGTTTTGCCAATGAAGAGCTGGGTTTGTAGTGACAACTGGGCCTTTATATTTTACTATCAAAACCTGGTTGTTTTATATACTGGCTGTATGCTAATTCTTGCGTTTCTGTCCATATGGTTGCTGGGGAAAAAGATGGTCCTACAGTGAAATATCAGCTCCCCTGGAGTATTAAAATATCTACTAGTGTTAACCAAGCTCAGTTTTTCCCCCCACCTATGATGACGTTTTCCTGTAGACGTTCTCATTTCTTTGTTACATTGGGATAGCTGAAATTCTCTGGTATGGGAAAGAGTGAACCTCCCGAGCCATATATACTTTAATTATTGTTATTAACTTTTAATTATGCAATTAATATATGATGAAGTCTCTTTGTAAAATAATTACTTAAGTGATTTATAGCGATAAAGGTAAAGGCTCCTTCCCCCCCTCCCCCGTGTTTATTTTTGAGAGACAGACAGTGAGCAGGGGAGGAGCAGAAAGGGAGAGGGAGACACAGAATCCAAAGCAAACTCCAGGCTCCAAGCTGTCAGCACAGAGCCCAACACGGGGCTTGAACTCACAAACTGAGATCATGACCTGAGCCGAAGTCGGACGCTTAACCAACTGAGCCACCCCAGACGCCCCTAAAGGGTAAGGGTTTCTTTAACCATAGCCCCACATGTATCCATTGCCATAGAAAAAATATTTTTAAGTTGTTCTTGCATGTGTGTTTAAAGAAAATGATGTAATATGTACCTCATTCTGCACCCTTGTCTTTTCACTCAAAACTATGTTGGAGATTATTATTTTTTTTTTTTTTTTAGTTTATTCATTTTATTTTGAGAGAGAGGGAGAGCATGAGCAGGGCAGGGGCAGAGAGCGAGGGAGAGAGAAAGAGAGAGAATCCCAAGCAGGCAGCGTGAAGCCCAAACTCACAAACTATGAGATCATGACCTGAACCAAAATCAAGAGTCAGACACTTAACCAACTGAGCCCCCCCAGGAGCCTCCATTGGAGATACTTTCATAGCAATTTATTTTCACTTAGCCCATTCTTTTTCACTCTTGCATATTAGTTTGAATAAGTCTTAGTTAACCATTCTTTTGGTGGATATTTGGGGTTTTTGTTTTGTTTTGTTTTGTTTTGTTTTGTTTTGTTTTGTTTTGTTTTTGCTATTACAATATTACAATGAATGTTCTAGTACATGTTTCCACTTGCACCTGTGTGAGGGTATCTCTTGGGTAGATTCTGGTAGAACTGCCAGGTCATAGAAAATGCTCATTTTAACTTTTTTCTTTCTTTTTTTTTTTTTTTAAGTAGGTTCCACACCCAATGTGGGGCTTGAACTCATGACCCTGAGATCAAGAGTCCCACGTTCTGCTGACTGAGCCACTCAGGTGCCCCTGGGAAATGCTCACTTTAAAATTTCTGATAGCTATTTTCAATTCGTTCTCCAAAAGTTGTGCTTCAGGAGTATGAGTTGATTCATTTTTTCTGTATACCCAGCACCTGATAGAAACTTTTTAAAATGTTTGTCAGCCCGATACCTAAAGCACAGCTCTCACTGATTTTTTTTTTTCCCATTTCTATAATCTCTAGGAAGGTCGAATAACTTGTGGTTACTGGCATTACATGAATTGTTTGGCCATTCATATCCTTGGGCACATTTCTGTTGAATTGTCTCATATTAATTTTTGGGAGTACTTGATATAATCTGCATGAAACCTTTTGTTCTGAGTTGCAATATTTTCTCCTGTCTTTTTGCTTAATACGTGGTGTCCTTCTTTCTACAAAATTTTATTTTCATGTAGTCAGCACTAATCTTATCCACTAGAGCTTTTCTCTTTATTGCTTGCTTAGACTACCGATTATATAATTATGTTGTATAATATTTGTAAAACACCTAATCTAGTACTGCACTTTTATTTTTTATATTTAGATATGGAGTTAACTTTTGTGAATGGTATGATTGTATATTTATTAATATTTTATCTGATATATGATTGTCCCCAAATAATTAACTGGCTGTAACAGACTTTAAAGATTTAAAATGTCATTTATAGGGGCCCCTGGGTGGCTCCGTCAGTTAAATGTCTCACTGTTGATCTCAGCTCAGGTCTTGATCTCAGGGGCATGAATCCTACTTTAAAAAAATTTTTTTTAATGTTTAATTATTTTACAGAGAGAGAGAGAGACAGAGTGTGAGCGGGGGAGGGGCAGAGAGAGAGGGAGACACAGAATCCGAAGCAGGTTCCAGGCTCTGAGCTGTCAGCACAGAGCCCGACCCGGGGCTTGAACCCGTGAACCGTGAGATCATGACCTGAGCCGAAGTCCGACACTTAACCGACTGAGCCACCCGGGTGCCCAGGCATGAATCCTACTTTAAACAAACAAATAAACAAATAAACAAAATGTCATTTATAACATATGATGCATTTCTATATACAGGGGTCAATTTTTGGAGTCTGTTCCTTCTGATCTTTTCTTGAACTAAATACAAGGGTTCCACGGCTACAGCTTCACACTATGCTTTGAGTTTTATTCAATCAAGTCCTCTTTGTTCTTTTACAAAATTGCCTTTGCTACTCATAATACTGCCATATAAATTTTAAAATCATCTTGTCAGTTGCATGAAAGATCCCCCTGGGACTTTTGTTGGAACTAGATTAAATTCATGACCTAATTGAGATAAAATCACTAACAAATGCCGTTTAACAATCTTGAGTCTTCCCATATCACATAAGTGTGTGTACTCTCTGCTTGAATGAATTCAACCCTTTGCTTATAGATAAGTTCGTCTGTCAGTTTTCTGAGAACAGAACCTTCCAAAGTTTTAGGGCAATAATCTCCAAATCACTTTGATTATATATCCATATGGGTAAAATTTGTGAGCATGAAAAAACACATATGAATTATTTACACACATTACTGTCCTCATATGTACTTTATGAAACATACGAAGATACTATGTAAATAGTGTGATAAAGATTAAACAATATTTTGGGGCGCCTGGGTGGCGCAGTCGGTTAAGCGTCCGACTTCAGCCAGGTCACGATCTCACGGTCCGTGAGTTCGAGCCCCGCGTCGGGCTCTGGGCTGATGGCTCGGAGCCTGGAGCCTGTTTCCGATTCTGTGTCTCCCTCTCTCTCTGACCCTCCCCCGTTCATGCTGTGTCTCTCTCTGTCCCAAAAAAATAAATAAAAAACGTTGAAAAAAAAAATTAAAAAAAAAAAGAAAAAGATTAAACAATATTTTTTTTAGAAAACAATTTTTAAATGAATGTCCTACTTTTTTTGATTTTTAAAGTGTATTTATTTATTTTGGAAGAGAGCGAGAGCATGCACCCGTGTGTGAGCACAGAAGCAGGGGAGGCACAAAGAGAGAGAAAGAGAGAGAATCCCAAGCAGCTCCACACTCCATGCTTTGCCCGACGTGGGGCTCGATCTCACAACCGTGAGATCGTAACCTGAGCCGAAATCAAGAGTAGGATGCTCAACCCAACTGAGCCACCCAGGCACCCCTGTCCTGTTTTGTTTTCTAAACCATTTACTCTCATTAAAAATAGTACTGGTACGTCAAAAAAAAAAAAAAAAAAAAAAAAAAAAAAAAACGGCCCGATTGGGATCAATAAAAACGCCAAATAGCATCAAAAAAAATAAAATAAAATAAAATAAAAAATAAAAAAATAAAAAGAGTACTGGTTAAAAAAAAAAATAGGAATGGTAGGAAGCTAGCAGTCCTAAGATGACGTGAGAAGAACAGTGTGACGCACGTGCTTAACTTCATGATACAGAAATGTCAACGGCTGAGTCATCAATATCGGGGTAAATTTTTGTATAATAAACTGCACTCATTGAAACTGTACAGTCTGATGAATTTTGAGAACTACTCACTTGTGCGAGCACCACGACAGTTGAGGTGCAGCACGGTTCCATCCCCCTAAAAGCATCTTCTTGTCCTTTGTGGTCAATCCCTTTTTCCACCGCCGGCGCTAGGAAATTGCTGTTTCCCCACACTGTGCGATACAGTTGATCTTTGAACAGTGGAGGGGTTGGGGTGCCCAGCCCCCATGCAGTCTAAAATCTGAGTGTAACTTCAGACTCCCCCAAAAAACTTAGGTAGTAATAACCTACACTTGACTGGAAACCTTACTGACAACACAGTCAATTAGCATACATTGTATGTTGTATGCACTATATATACTGAATTCTTCCAGTGAAGTAAGCTAGGGAAAAGAAACAGTCAAGAAAATCATTAGGAAAATGTATTTACAGGGGCGCCTGGGTGGCTCAGTCATTTGAGTGTCGGACCTATGATTTCAATTCAGGTCATGATCCCAGGGTCGTGAAATCGAGCCCCACATTGGGCTCCATGCTGAGGGCGGAGCCTGCTTGAGACTCTGTCTCCATCTCTCTCTCTCTCTCTCTCTCTCTCTCTCTCTCTCTCTCTCTCCCCCCCCTCCCCCCCCTCCTCTGCCACTGTCCCCCACTTGTGCATGCTCTCTCTTTATAAAATAAAATAAAATAAAATAAAATAAAATAAAATAAAATAAAATAAAAGGGCGCCTGGGTGGCTCAGTCAGTTGAGTGTCTGACCCTTGATTTTGGCTCAGGTCATGATCTCGTTTAGTGAGTTCGAGCCCTGCATCAGGCTCTGTGCTGGGCATGTGGAGTCGGCTTGGGATTCTCTCTCTCTCCCTCTCTGCCCCTCCCCTGCTCGTGCTCTCTCTCTCTCTCTCTCTCTCTCTCTCTCTCTCTCTCTCTCTCTGTCAAAAATGAATAAACTTTTTTAAAAGGTTAAAAGTAATAAAAAGGAAAATACATTTACAGTACTTTTTGTTGTTTATTGAAAAAAACCCACATAGAAGTGGGCCCGTGCAGTTCAAATCTTTATTCAAGAGTCAACTATAGTTTGCACTTTCTAGAATTTTATAAATGTACAGTCATAAAGTATGGATTCTTTTATGCCTGGCTTCTTTGACTAAGCATGATGAATTTGGAGATTACATGTACCCATAATTCATTTCATTTTCATTTTCTTTTTTTTTTTTTAAGTAATTGCTACACCAAAATGGGGCTCTGGCTCATAACCGTGAGAGCCAGAGTCACGTGTTCTACCAACTGAGCCAGTCAGGTGCCCCAACTCATTCATTTTTAATTCTGAGTACTGTTCCATTACATGGGGTACCACACAATTTGTTTCTTGATTCACCGGCTGATTGACATTTGACTTGTTTTCTGCATTCAGATATCATGAACAAAGCTGCTGTGAACATTGGCGTACGAGTTCTTGTATTCTCATATATTCCTTTTATCTTGGGGGTAAATTCTTGTGAGTGGCATGGCTACGTCATGTGGAGGGAAATTCTCACCTTTAAAGTGTTTGTGGTCAAATATACATAACATAAAATGCATCATCTTAACAATTTTTAAAGCTACAATTCAGTGCAATAAGTTGAATTCACAATGTTGGGCAACCATCACCACTTCTATTTACAAAACTTGTTCCTGACCTCCAACATTGTTACAATAAAGCCAGCTTTTATCAATGCCCATACACTTCCTTTTGTTGAGGTCTTTATTTCTCTGTATGGCTTCAAGTCACCGTCCAATACCTTTTCATTTCAGCTTATAGAACTCATCTGAACGTTTCCTGCAGGGCAGTGGTAACAAACCCTCTCCTTTTGCTTATATTCAGCAAGGGTGTCAGGGCCATTCAGTAGGGAAAGGACAGCCTTTTGTAACTTTGGTTTGTACAGGTTTTCCTTTCTACAGGTTTTAAGAGAGTAATGCATTTAAAAGAATTATTAGTTTGTGTTTCTGGGCACACAGTGTATAAAGATGTAATTTTTTGTGACATCAGCGATCAAAAGGGCAGGGTTGGAGCTATTCAAGAGCCGAGTTTGCAGACTTCGTTGAAGTTAAGCAAGTGTAAATTTAGAGTGTTAGAACTTTAGGATGTTAAATGCAATCCGCACGGTAACCCCAAAGAAGATAGCCATAGAATATGCACAAAAGGAAATAAGAAAAGAATTTAAACATTTCACTATAAAAGTCAACTAAGCACAAAAGAAGACTGTAATACAGGAAATGAGGAACCAAAAAAAGCTGTAAGGCACCTAGAAAACAAGTAGTGCAATGACAGAAGTAAGCCCCTCCTTATCAGTAAGTGCTTTACTTTTTAAGGAATCTCTACACCCAACATGGGGCTCAAACTTACAACCCCAAGATCAAGAGTCACACTCTACTGACTGAACCAGCCAGGTGCCCCTGTAGTTACTTTAAATGTAAGTGGATTAAACTCTCCAATCAAAAGATAGAGATTGACCAAAAGATAAAGACACAAGATCCAAATGTTTGCCATCTATAAGAGGCTCACTTTGCATCAAAGACACAAACACTGAAAGTGAAAAAATGGGGAGCCCTGGGGGGCTCAGTTGGTTAAGCATCCAATCTTGCTTTCAGCTTAGGTTGTGATCTCATGGTTCATAAGATTGAGCCCTGAGTTGGGCTCAGCACAGAGCATTGGAGTCTGGTTGGAAGTTTTTATTTATTTTTATTTAATTTTTTTAATGTTTATTTTTGAGAGAGAGAGAGACAGAGTATGAGTGGGGAAGGGCAGAGAGAGAGGGAGACCCAAAATCCAAAGCAGACTCCAGGCTCCGAGCTGTCCGCACAGAGCCCGATGCAGGGCTCAAACTCATGAACCTCAAGATCATGCATGACCTGAGCTGAAGGCGGACCCTTAACCGACTGAACCACCCAGGTGCCCCAACATGGAGCATTAGAGCCCACTGGGGATTCTCTCTCAAAATAAATAAACTTGAAAAAATAAAAACTAAAAAGAAAGTGAAAAAATGGAAAAAGATATTCCATACAAATAGTAACAAAAGAGCAGGAATGGCTATACTGATACCACACCAAATAGACTTAAAAACAATTCCAAGAGACAAGGAAGGATGTTATATATTAACAAAATATAGCAAGATACAATAAACATTCACCCACCTAATGATACATCACCAAAATATATGAAGTAAAAACTGACAGACTTGCAGGGAGAAACAGACGGCTCTGTGATAATTAGAGACTTCAGTACTCCCATTCATAACAACGGATCGGGCAACCAGGCAGAAGGGGATAAATAAGGAAATGGAGGCATCACATAAGACAATAAACCACCTAGACTTAACAGACAGATACAAAATACACTTACAGGAATAAGCTGGCTCTAAAAAGGCAAGTGCTGTGTGACTGCACTTATAAGGCACTTTAGTAGGCAAAGTCACAGAAAGTGGAATGATAGTTGGGCAGAGGGAGAATGAGGAATCCTATTGAATGGATATGGATGGAGCGTCAGTTTCACAAGAGGACAAGAATGACAGAGATAGATGGTGGGGATTGCACATTATGAAGGCATTTAATACCACTGAACTGTACCTTGAAAAATGATTAGGATGGGGGGTGCCCGGGTGGTTCATTTGGTTAAGCATCCGACTCTTGATTTCGGCTCAGGTCACGATCTCCTGACTCATGAGGCTGAGCCCCACATCTGGCTCTCTAAATAAGTAAATAAATAAACATTAAAATTATTTTTTAGGGGCACCTGGGTGGCTCAGTTGGTTGGGCATCCTACTTCAGCTCAGGTCATGATCTCGCGGTCCGTGAGTTCGAGCCCCACGTCGGGCTCTGTGCTGACAGCTCAGACCCTGGAACCTGTTTCAGATTCTATGTCTCCCTGTCTCTGACCCTCCCCTGTTCATGCTCTGTCTCTCTCTGTCTCAAAAATAAATAAAAACATTTTTTAAAATGTTTTTAATAGGGGCGCCTGGGTGGCGCAGTCGGTTAAGCGTCCGACTTCAGCCAGGTCACGATCTCGCGGTCCGTGAGTTCGAGCCCCGCGTCGGGCTCTGGGCTGATGGCTCGGAGCCTGGAGCCTGTTTCCGATTCTGTGTCTCCCTCTCTCTCTGCCCCTCCCCCGTTCATGCTCTGTCTCTCTCTGTCCCAAAAATAAATAAAAAATGTTGGAAAAAAAAATTTAAAAAAAAAAAAAAAAAAAAAAAAAAAAAAAAAATGTTTTTAATAATAATTTTTTAAAACGGTTAGGATGGGAAATTGTATGTTGTGTGTATTTTACCACAATTTTTTTAATTGGGGGGAAAAGCTTATTGGGAATTTTTATATCTGTGTTCATGAGAGACATTGGTCTTAGTGCTTTTCTTGTGATGTCTTTGGTTTTGGTATCATGGCAATGCTGGCTTCCTAGAATGAGTTAGAAAGTATTTCCTCATCTTTGGCCTTTGAGAAGAGTTTGTGTAGATTTTTTTTAATGTTTATTTATTTTTTATAGAACACAAGCAGGGAGAAGAGAGAGAGGGAGACACAGAATCTGAAGCAGGCTCCAGGCTCTGAGCTGTCAGCACAAAGCCCGACGCGGGGCTTGAACCCAAAGACCATGAGATCACAACCTGAGTTGAAGGTGGTTGCCCAATGGACTGAGCCACCCAGGTGCTCCCGTGTAGATTGCTTTTTACCTTAAAGTTTTGGTAGATACCATCAGTGAAATCATCTGGGCCTGGGATTTTTCTTCATGGGAAGGTTTTTAACTTAACTTTCAATTTTTTAAATAGATACAGAGTTATTCAAGTCACCTAGTTTTCTTTTTTTTTTTTTTTAATTTTTTTAAGTTTATTATTTTGAGGCGGGGGGAGGGGCAGAGAGAGGGAGACACAGAATCCAGAGCAGGCTCCAGGCTCTGAGCTGTCAGCACAGAGCCAGATGCGGGGCTCGAACTCTCAGACCACAAGATCATGACCTGAGCTGAAGTTGGATGCTCAACTGATTGAAGCACCCAGGCACCCCAAATCACCTAGTTTTCTTGAATGAGCTTTGGTAACTTGTGTCTTTTAAGGAATTTGTCCATTGCACTCAAATTGGCAAATTTAGTGCCCAGACTTGCTCGTAATTTTCCCTTATTATTGCATTTTTTAAAGTTTTATTTATTTATTTTCAGAGAGAGAGAGAGAGGGAGCTCAAGTGGAGAAGGGGTAGAGAAAGAGGGAGAGAGCGGGGAAGGGAGAGAGAGGATCCCAAGTAGGTTCTGTGCTGCCAGCACAGAGCCCAATATGGGACTAGAACTCACAAACAGCGAGATCATGACCGGAGCCGAAATCAAGAGTAGGTTGCTTAACTGAGTGAGCCACCCAGGCACCCCGATTATTGCGTTTTTTTATTCTCGTGTTTGTCTTTTAGTTGTTTCAGGCGAGAAGGTGAATCCAATCCTGGTGACCTCATCTTGGCCGGAAGCATAAATCAGGACCTTTTACTTTTGTTCTGAGACGGAAAAGTTACAGGACAACCGTGAGCAGAGGAGTGAAACGAGTTACGGGTTCCAGGATTTTTCCAGTTGCTGTGTTAAGAAGGGTCTGAAGAGAGTTAAGGGCAGGATCAGGGAGACAAATTAGGAGTCTGTTGCAGGGGACGATGGCGGCTTGGACCAGTGTGGTGGTAGTCGTGGTCGGAGGGTACTTAGGAAATCGGAGCTGACTGGCTTGTCTGGAGGATGAGCAGCGGGAATGGGAGAAGCGAAGTAACTGGAAGAATGGCGCTCCAGTAACTGAGATGGGAAAGAACTACAGGAGAATCCCCAGAGAGGGTGGGTCGCGTCTGGCTTGAGCTGCCTCTTCCTCCTCCACGCGAAGTGTCAAAGTAGCCAGTCGGTTGTACAAACCAAGCTGGAGGTGAGCGGGCGTGGCTGAAGATACGCGCTTGAGAGGCATCACCATATGGAAGGTTTGTAAAGACCTGAGATTGGACACAGTCATCTAAGGAGTGGGAGCAGGCAGCGAAGAGATCCAGGGCAGCCCCGGGGAATGGTCATGTCAAGTGCTGACAGATCAAGCGACTCACAAACTGAAAAATGGCGAGCGATGCGGGGGTCACTCGTGACCTTGGAGTGAACAGTTTTAGTGGAGTGGGGGGGGGGGGGTAACTGGAGCGGGCTCAAGGGAGAATAAGAGGAGAGAAATCAGACTCTTGTTGATGTCAGCTGCTCTTTCAAGCCACTGGCGTGTTTTGACATTTTAAACAAATGGTTCGAAACATTGAAACTCTTCCTGTGGAAGATTTTAAAAAGCGGATTAGAAAACTGTTTCCAGGTTCCGTTGTCAAGTAGCAGTTTTAGGCCGCTCCTTGTTTTTGGCAACAAAACAGAACCAATCCTCCTTACTCATCAATTTCATGTTTGTGAACTCACCTACCCACTCATGCTTTCTTGGTCATCCTCAGACACACGTCCAGTGGCAAGAAAACAACTGGGCGTTGCCTGATGCACACTTCCCAGCGGAGGTGGGCACACTTGTGTTAGCTCTCGCACTGTAAAGAAGTGTCCTTTCCCTGGTCTTTTTTTTTTTTTTTTTTTAATGTTTATTTTTGAGACAGAGCATGAGTGCGAGAGGGGCAGAGAAAGCAGTAGACACAGAATCTGACACAGGCTCCAGACTCCGAGCTGTCAGCACAGAGCCTGATGCGGGGCTCGAATTCCCCAATTGCGATAGCATGACCTGAGCCGAAGTCAGACACTTAACCGACTGAGCCACCCACGCACCCTTCCCTGGTCTTTTTTAATGCTACGTTTTCCACATTTTGTGCTTCTTGTTGGTGATTTTGCTGCTTAAAGTGGCTCTCAGACACAGTGCTCAACTGTTGTCTGGTGCCCCTAAGCACAAGAAGGCTGTGATGTGCCTTAAGTAGAAAATACCTGTGTTAGGTAAGGTTCCCTCGGGCATGAGCTGTAGATAGTGCTGTTGGCCATCAGTTCAACTAATGAATTGACAATGCATGTTACATAAGGTGTCTTTGAACAGACACACACATAAAACAGGGTTACGTATTGACAGGTTCGCAAAAATGTCATGACCAGAGGCTGGCAGAAACCTAACCTTGTATTACCCCGCGGAGTAGTGGTTCAGTCTTGCTCATTGTTTGCCTAACTTCATAGAACACAACTCTTTGGGATGAGGAGAATCAACTGTAACATAATGGGAATATTTTCCAACATCTCTTTTAAAAATAACATCAAGGGGCACCTGGGTGGCTCAGTCGGTTGAGCGTCCAACTGCGGTTCAGGTCATGATCTCATGGTTGGCGAGTTCAAGGCCCACATCAGGCTTTGTGCTGACAGCTCGGAGCCTGCTTCGGATTCTCTGCCTCCTCTCTCTCTCTCTCTGCCCCTCCTCTGCTCTCTCTCTCTCTCTCTCTCAAAAATAAATAAACATTAAAAAATAATAAAAATTTTAAAAATTAAAATAATGTCAAAAAAGCAGGCACTTTGAAAAAAAAAATTTTAATGCTTATTTTTGAGAGGGAGAGACAGGGACACAGAATCTGAAGCAGGCTGCAGGCTCCAAGCTGTCAGCACAGAGCCCAACACAGGGCTGGAACCCATGAACTGCGAGATCATGACGCAAGCCGAAGTTGGATGCTCAACAGTCTGAGCCACCCAGGCGCCCCTGAAGCAGGCACTTTTCTAATTAAGTTTTATTTTTTTTAATCCCAGTATCGTCAATATACACTGTTATATTAGTTTCAGGTATATAATACAGTGATTCAACACTGCTGTACATCACTGAGCGCTGGTCATGGTAAGTGTATTCTCTTTAATCCCCACCCCCCTCCCCTCTAAGTAACCAGCTTGTTATCTATAGTCAAGAATCTGTTTCTTGGTTTGTGATACTTTCAAAATTACTTGTTGAATTGTTAGCTTTACTCTGAAAGGATACGGCTTTTTTAATGTTTATTTATTTAGAGAGAGAGAGAAAGAAAGCGTGGGCAGGTGAGGGACAGAGACAGACACAGAGAGAGAGAGAGAGAGAGAGAGAGAGAGAGAGAGAGAGAGAATCCCAAGCAGGCTTCACGCTGACAATGCAGAGCCCGACTAGGGACTGGATCTCATGGAGTGTGAGATCTTGATCTGAGGTGAGATCAAGAGTCAGATGTTAAACCACTGAGCCACCCAGGTTGTTTTTTTTTTTTTTTTTAACAGCATCTGCTAGGAAGCATATCTTTGATAGACACAGAAAGAAAGTCTCAGCAAATTTGAGACATTTGTCTTTTTGCAAAATAAATGTATACTAGTGGGGCACCTGGGTGACTCTGCCGGTTACCGGACTCTGATCACAGTTCAGGTCTTGATCTCAGGGTTGAGTTCTGCCCTGTGCTGAGCTCTGTGCTGGGAGTGGAGCCTACTTAGAAGGAAAGACAGACAGAAAGAAAGCGTGTACTAGAACATATAAACTGCGAGACAGTAATTACCTGTGGGGAAGAGAAGGGAACAAGAACAGTGCCTTCGGTTGTGTCTCTGTAATATTTCTTAAAACTATGAAATAAATATGGCACACTAGGTTACATCTGAGCGATGGGTAGGTAAATGGTTTCTGTTCTTTTCTCCTTTTGGCACAATAATACACGTAAAGCGTAACTAAGAAGAAATAACACTACTGTAATACTGGGCTGTTTGCTGGAGCGCCACCACCAACGGATGAAAGGCTCAAGATTGGTTGGCGATGGCACTGACCCTACCAAAAGGTCGGGACACGCCGTTACAGTTCCTGACAAATAACTCGATGGCTTCAAGGCAGAGTCTCGGGTCCGGCGAGTTGCAACCTCACCGCTTTAAAGCCACAAGCTACAGGCGTGCAAAATACCATATTAAACAACTGCATGAAAGGAGGCCCACGTCTGGGGGCGGTGTGCAGGGGTGAGGCGGGACACGTGCCAGCCACTCATCAAAGGCTGGGGACCCAGGCGCGCGCCTGGCCTTCTGCGGACCGCGGCTGAGCCTGCAAACAAATCCGGCGTGCAGCTCCCCTGGATTCCACAGCACCGGAAACGGCAACGCCCACTGGGGGCGCTGCGGACACACGAGTGGAGGCTGCCTTCCAGGAAGCCAAAAAAAAAAAAAAAAAAAAACACACAACGGGGGTGGGGGGGTGAAGAAAGAAAGAGAAAAAGGAGGGATAGTGGAGAGTCGGGCCCCGGCCGCCGCCCCCACGCCGCGCCCCGCCTCTTCGCCGCCAGGGCCGCCGCCGCTGCCCACGGCCGCTCCCCGGCGGTCCAGCCGTCAGACCCCTCTGCCGACCCGGCGCTGCCCGCCGCCGGGGACCTCAGGTGCGTACCCGGCCCCCGCCGCGGCCGCCATTAAGAGCGGGTGCTTCTCCTGGAACTTTCTACGCTCGCGGGGCTGGCCAGTGGGAAGACTGGGGCGGGGGAGGCAGGCCGGCCGTCCAGGCGCCCGGCGGGAGGCGCCCCTGTCGCCGCCCCGGCGGCCCCAGAACCCCGTTCCCCGCGGGGCCGGGCTCAGGAGTGGGGGTGGGGCAGGGAAACCCCGCCGCGGGGACAACGGTCGCGCGCACGGACGCGCAGCCCTGTCCTCTCTGATTGGCTGGGCGGGGGCGGCGGGGGCGGGCGTCTGCAGGCTCTGGGCTCTCTGGGCCCAGTGCGCGTGAGGTCACGCTCGGCCTGGCGTACGTGGGGCTCTCCCGCTGCGTGCGGACGTGCTTGATTGGGTAGGTGAGGGGCGGGGCCGCGGCTGTTGCCTGGTAACTGCCGGGGCGACACGGCGAAGGCGTGGGACTCCGCCCCCCGCGTCGCGCGTGGCGAAGGGTCCCCCGCGTGGGTTCTCGCGTGGATTGTGGCAGCGAGCGGACTGGGGCGCCCTGTCTGTTAGAAGAGGAGCCACCGACCCCGTGCTGCGGTCCGTCTCGGTGATGGCTTAGAGTTCAAGGGCGGAAGGGCATTCTCCGCCGGTCAGACCCAAGCTTAGCTGTTTTAGTAACGGCTTTATTGAGATAGGTCGTTAGGTGCGCCTTTTATAGTGTATGATCCATGGTTTTGGGTCCACTCAGAGAGCTGTGCGGTCACCACCGTCGTATCTCAGCACTTTTCCATCACCCAAAAAGAAGCCCCCTTCCCCTTCCCAGCCCCCTGCAACCGCCAGTGTCCTGTCTACCTAGGTGGTTCTGCCTGTTCTGGACGTTTCCCGGTAGATGAGATCATCCTTAGGAGTCTGTGTCTTTAACTTCTTGTTTATGGCTGAGTAGTGATCCATTGTATAGTATAGATATGCCATGTTTCCCCCTCCCCGCCAATGGATATTTGGGTTGTTTCTACTTCTTGGCTGTAATGAGTAATGCTGTACGATGGACATTCGTGCACGTGTTTTTGTGAGGACCTGTTTTTTGCTCTTCGGTATATACCACGGAGTGGAATTGCTGAGCCCAAATGTGCCTTTCGAGGGGAAAAGGTTTCATGTTTTGGTGGCCTGCTGGTAATGGTTTGTGTGACTGGCACAGGGGGCCTTCAGCACCCACAGGACTTGGTGTCAGGCTGCAACAGGTGTTAAGCTGCAGTGCTGATGTGGACTGGTTCTCAGTTCTACCTGCCTGCCTGCCGGTTACTTCCTGAAGTGGGCTGCCTGAGCTCTGGGTCTTTACCAGGACCTTTACCCGGAATGCCTGGACATTCTCTTCCTCGTTCTCAAGCTGCCCAACTTGGAAATCATGCTGGCGTGCCTTCATCATCTTATCCCTTTCGGTTACTCTGTTTCCACATGCCCTGGACCATTTCAGGGGTGGTCTGGCTTTCATTTAGCCTTTATTACCTGGTATTCCACCCGGTCTATGGACGTCTGTCTCACTTGAGAGCAGTGGAGGTGGAATTTATTCACCTTTCTTTCTTGGTGCCCTTCCTGTGAGCAGTGTATGCCAGGTGCTCAAAATGTGTTTTTAAGTTTTTATTAATTTTGGCTAAGCTAAAGTTCTTGACTAGTTGTTAATATTTAAACTTGACTAATCTTATTCTGTGACCTTGAAAATACATATTATTTCTTGTTCTCTTCCATATTCCTTGCTAATTGCAGAATAGAATACCTTGTTGTCTTGAAATTTATTGATATTTATTTATTTTAATTTTTTTAATCTTTATTTTTGAGAGAGACTGCACAAGCAGGGGAGGGGCAAAGAGGGAGGGAGACACAGAATCCAAAGCAGGCTCCAGGCTCCCAGCTGTCAGCACAGACCCTGACTCAGGGCTCAAACTCATGAACTGCGAGTTCATGACATGAGCCAAAGTCGGAAGCTCGACCGACTGAGCCACCCAGGTGCCCCTATTCATGTATTTTTTAATTTAATGTTTCTTTCATTTTTGAAAGAAAGAGAGCGCACCAGTGGGGGGCGCAGAGAGAGAGGGGGACAGAGGATCCAAGGCAGGCCCTGCACTGACAGTAGAGAGCCTGATGTGGGGCTCAAACTCACAAACCCCATGCGGGGCTCCATTCCATGAACCGTGAGATCATGACCTGAGCTGATGTCAGAAATGTAATGGACTGAGCCACCCAGGTGCCCCTGTTGTTATTTTTTTTAATGTTTATTTATTTGTTTTGAGAGAGAGAGAGAAATCATGCGCATGAGCCAGGGAGGGGCAGAGAAAGAGGGAGAGAGAGAATCCCAAGCAGGCTCCATGCTGCCAGCACAAAGCCTGATACGGGGCTCAGTCTCACGAATTCTGAGATAATGGCCTGAGCCGAAATCAAGAGTCGGACGCTCAACTGACTCAGCCACTCCGGCACCCCTGTTGTTACTTTCTTTTAAGTTTTTATCTGGCTTTATTGAGATATTATCGGCATGTAACGTTGTGTTAGTTTTAGATGTACAGTGTAGTGATTTGCTATATGTATGTATTGCAATATGGTCACAACTAGTTTAAGCAACATCACCTCATGTAAGTTACAAATTTTGTTTTTTAGTGTTTATTTATTTTTAGAGAGAGAGAGAGCACAGACAAGGGGCAGAGAGGGGCAGAGAGAGAATCCCAAGCAGGCTCCGCACCGTCAGCACAGAGCCGGACAAGGGGCTCAGTCTCATGAACCATGAGATCATGACCTGAGGTGAGGTCAGGAATTGGCTGCTTTACTGACTGAACCACCAGGCGCCCCACGCGTTGTTGTTTTCTTGTAATGAGAACTTCTAACATTCATCCTCTTAGCAACTTTCAAACATACAGTACAGTGTTGTTAACTCCAGTTGCCATCCTGTGCGTCATAGCCCCAGGACTTCCTATTTTATGACTGGAACTCGGTACCTTTAACCCCCTCCATACATTTGTGTTGAATGGTGAATAGGTCCACTTGAGTTTATAGTTCCCATTTACTGTGGCCCGAACTTTGGAGAAGGTGACAACTCAGGAACTTAATTAAAATCAAGGTCTCCGAGGGGCGCCCAGACGGCTCGGTGGGTTGAGTGTCCCGACTTCGGCTCAGGTCACGATCTCCCAGTTTGCGCATTCGAGCCCCGCGTCGGGCTCTGTGCTGACAGCTCGGAGCCTGGAGCCTGCTTTGGATTCTGTGTCTCCCTCTCTGCCCCTCCCCTGCTCGTGCTCTCTCTCGCTCTCAAAAATAAATAAACATTAAAAAAAAAAGTTTTTTTAATAATAAAATAAAGGCCTCAGAGACCTGAAAAATTCACCTTTGGAAAGGAAAACCCAGAAACAGTCTGAAAAATAAACTGGGCCACTATTTCAAGATGTGAGGGGTTTGCCAAATGGAGCAGATGACATTCTAAATGATGAACAGTATAGGTTATAGCAGTGAATGCTGGATCAGGGATGGGCAAACTTCTTCTGTGAAAGGCCAGATAATAAGTATTTTCGGTCTCTGTCACATGCATGCAACCCTGTCTTTGCAGGAAAGCAGCTACAGCTGAGATGGAAACATCTGTGTTTCAGTAAAACTTTATTTACAAAAAGACGTGGCAGTCTGGATTTGACCCACAGGCTGCAGATTGTTTACTCCTGTTCTAGATGTTTGCTTTCCATTAGCAAAATTTTGCATTGAGCAGGAGAGACCCACAGCCCTCAAGGATTGCTGGGAAAATATGTGAGATTTGAGAGGGTTTTTTTGTTTTGTTTTGTTTACATCTCCAGTCTTAGAAAAAAATTGGGGCCCCTGGCTGGCTCAGTCAGAAGAGCCTGTGACTCACTCGATCTCGAGGTCAGGAGTTCGAGCCCCACATTGGGTATAGATTGCTCAAATAAATATACTTTTTAAAACCCAATAAATACAAGAGCAAAAGGTTAAGCACTGTGTAAAATCTCTGATCTAAAGGAACATTGCTTATTCTTTAGATTTGAATAGAAAAGAATTAATCACCAGGTAAGCTTTGGGAGATTTTACTCTGTGGTACAAGCTCTCACCGTTAAGGAATTTTAGCTTTGTTAGAATGAAACATGGGGACCCCTGGGTGGCTCAGTCAGTTGAGCGTCCAGCTCTGGATTTCGGCTCAGGTCACGTTCTCATGGTTCGTGAATTCAAGCCCTGCATCAGGCTCGGTACTGACAGCGTGGAGCCTGCTTGGTATTCTCTCTCTCTCTCTCTCTCTCTCTCTCTCTCTCTCTCTCTCAAAATAATAAACTTTTAAAAAAAGGGGGGGGGGAGAATTCAGTGATTTTTTTTTTTTCCTGGAAAATGTTCTCAGGGTGGGAGACCCCAGATCAGCTTCTAATCATGTTTCGTTGTATTGTTTTAAGTAATCGCTACACCCAGCACAGGGCTTAAACTCACGACCCCAGGATCAAGAGTCACATGCTCCAGCGACTCAGCCAGGCAGGCGCCCCCAGCTTTCATTATTTCTGATGCTCCGTGACTGGATGGGGTCTTCTGAGTCAGAAAATTGAAAAGACAAGGTTCCTGCCTGCATTCGTTGCTAGGTGAAGGATGCAACAAAACGATAATTATGCAACACTCGCTTTTTTGTCATTGCGGGTAGCGCAGTCAATACCAAGTGATCATATCCTTTTCAGTTCCACCTCGCTTGATTTTGCCTATCATGTGTTCTCTTGTAAAAACCGGAGTTTTGACATCACAGTCCTCTTAGGGATTACTGTGGTGTAATTAGCAGAAATGATACCTGTACCAGGGGCACTAACAGATGTCAATCAAGCAGCTCACTCTTGGGTTTTGCAGGCAGGCTTTGCTAGAACCGTCTCCATGCAAAAAATCGTGCAAAAGGAGAGATAACGACGGTGCTTGCTTCAGCAGCGCGTACGCTCAAGTTGGAACAACACGGAGAAGAGTAGCACGGCCCCTGCACGTGGATGGCACACAAAATGAAATAGATACAGTGGTGTCCATACGTGCACTTGACTTAGGAGAGTTCAGCCATGGTCGAACTGCAACAGTGAAAAGAGGAAAATCACTATTTAAATATTTTAGGCACCTTCTGTCGTTCCAGTGGAGGAACATCCGACTTACGAGCACGCAGGACACAGGAGCCTGGAATATTCCAGTCCCTTAAAGGGTCTCAGTTCTCAGGGGCCTCTCAACAGGAGCATCTCAAAGCACCATATGGGATTCCAGTGTTTTAAAATGTGCTTTTTGGGGCACCCGGGGTGGCTCTGTCGGTTAAGCGTCCGGCTCTTGGTTTCGGCTCAGGTCATGATCTCGTGGTTCGTGGGTTTGAGCCCCGCATCGGGGCCTGTGCTGACAGTGTGGAGCCTGTTGGGCTCTCGTTCTGTCTGTCTCTCTCTCTCTCTCTCTCAAAAATAAGTAAATATATTTTTTAATGTGTTTTTTTCGGGTCACCTGGCTGGCTTGGTCGGTGGGACGTGTGTGACACTTGATCTCAGGGTTGTGAGTTCAAGCCCCGGGTTTGGTGTGGAGATTGATTAAAAATAAAATCTCTTAAAAAATGTGTGTTTTTCATACATCGTGGCCCCTAAACTAGTTCACTGGATGATTAATGGAAGAAACCATGTCGACACTGCAGGGAAAACTGGCTGGCGGGACTCCGTGAAGGGTTACGATCAGAGACATGGTCACAGTGAATGTAGTAGTCCTGCCATCAACACGTGAGTCATCAAACAGTGGCATTTCGTGTTCCAGTAGCTGCTTGGTGACCAGCCAAATAGGTGATAAGATTTTAGACAGATGGAAAATATTAAAATTGTGGCTGAAAGACATGAACTCTGAAGATACAGTCATTGATGGCAAAATTCGGAAAGAAAAGGGAGCCCTCCCCCGACCCAAGAAGAATGGCCTTCTGATACGCAGCTCAAAGTCACTCTGAGTGGTTGACATGTTTCAGGACCACTGCCTTGAAAAAATGTGCGTAGTGTTGGCAAAGTTGCATCGGGTGATAAAGAGCTAGAAGTCAGCTCCCTAAACAATTAACTCATAGAAGGAAAATGTTCCCTCTGGGACAGATAATTTATTGCTTCCTAAGATAATTTTGACCATGGGTGAATTTGCCTTTGGACGTACCTACTTCCATTATAATATGGGACTCTGTTGTAGGAAAAGTTTGGTTTTTTTTTTTAATGTTTATTTATTTATTTATTTTGAGAGAGAGAGAGACAGCACATTCGGGAGCAGGAGAGGGGCAGAGAGAGGGGGGAGAGAGAATCCCAAGCAGGCTCCTTGCCATCAGTGCAGAGCCCAATGTGAGGCTCTACCTCATGAACCATGAGATCATGACCTGAGCTGAAATCAAGAGTCAGATGCTTAACTGCCTGACCCCCGCCCCCACCCCCCCTACAGCTTTTTGTTTTGTTTTGTTTTGTTTTGTTTTTTTAGCTGACAACACTCTGTCAGATAGGATACAGAGCACTTGAAATTCTCATGTATTAGCAATAGGAACACAAAATAGTACAGCCACTTTGGAAAACAGTTTAGTCCTTTCCTATAAAGCTTAAAAAGCCTACTTCTCTTGGGGCGCCTGGGTGGCTCAGCCAGTTAAGCATTTGACTTCAGCTCAGGTCGTGATCTCACGGTTCATGAGCTTGAACCCCGCATCCAGCTCTCTGCTGACAGCATGGAACCTGCCTTGGATCCTCTCTCTCCCTCTCTCTCTGCCTCTCCCCTGCATGTGTGTACATGCGCACTCTCTCTCTCAAAAAAAAATTACAGATCTTACACTCAAAAGAATGAACTTTACATAAATTATACCTTAATTAAAAAAATTTTTAAATGACGCGAACAGGTCTTTCTTTAATAACCAAAGATGTGAAATGTAATCCTACTAAGGATCTAGTATACAGCAATTATAAATAAGTTTAAAATAAAAACTTTCCTTTATTTAAAAGGAAACTGCGAGTGATCCATTTTTTTGACCATTTTTTTCCCTTGCTAAATAAAATCTGCAGACATAAACAATGTTTGAGTTCAGAGATGAGTGCCCCACTTTGATTGCTTTATGCTCCGCTTCATTGAGAGACCTCTGTACTTGGAGGTTATTTTAAGCACATGGAACACCATGTCCTTTTTCATGTTACAAACCACCCACACATAAACAGCTTATAATTACAGACTTCTACTTGTTCTCAAAAATGGGTGTGATAACAAGAAGACACTCAAAGGTTTTAGGATCATTATTTAAAAGCTTCAAATTGGGGGTGCCTGGGTGGCTCAGTCGGTTGAGCCTCCGACTTGGGCTCAGGTCATGATCTCACGGTTCGTGAGTTCAAGCCCTGTGTCAGGCACTGTGCTGACAGCTCAGAGCCTGGAGCCTCCTTCGGATTCTGTGTCTCGTTCTCTCTCTCTGCCCCTCCCCTGCTTGTGCTCTCTCTCTTTCTCAAAAATAAATGAAAACATTTTAAAAAGAATACAAAAAAAAATACAAGCCTCAAGTTGAAGTGTGTATATTTCCTCAATCACTCGTGGCCAGGTCATGCCTGGTATGAAGTCACATTCTATTTCATAATAGGGAGACTGATTTATAAAAAGTTTTAACCAAAAACATTTGCATCCTAATGGTTCTGCTAGCCTATGGTCTGTCTCAGGAAGAACATAAATCTAATTAAGGCATCCTCAAGTGTCTTCAGAGAATTTATTTATTATTATTTTCTTAATGTTTATTTTTGAGAGAGAGAGACAGAGCGTGAGCAGGGGAGGGGCAGAGAGAGAGAGGGAGACACAGAATCCGAAGCAGGCTCCAGGCTCCGAGCTGTCAGCACAGAACCCGACGCGGGGCTCGAACTCACAAACTGCAAGATCGTGACCTGAACCAGTTAGACGCTTAGCCGACTGAGCCACACAGGCACCCCTATTTTATTTTATTTTATTTTATTTTATTTTATTTTATATTTTATTTTGTTTTATTTTTTATTCTATTCTATTCTATTCTATTTTATTTTTAGTGTGTATTTAGTTTGAGATAGCACTGGTGGGAAGAGGGGCAGAGAGCGAGTAGAGAGAGAATCCCAAGCAGGCTCCACGCTGTGAGCATGGAGCCTGAAGCAGGGCTCGATCTTACGAACCATGAGAGCATGACCAGAGCCAAAATCGAGAGTTGGACTCTTCACCGACTCAGCCCCCCAGGCGCCCCGGTTTCTTCACCCATAAAGGGAGGTGGGAGCTAGGTCATCTGTGAGAACCGTCCCAGCTCTAGATGCGTACTTAGAGGTCACTGAGGATTTCTACCACTCACTGTCTTGTTACTTCTCTTGGACAGGGATCATGGCCCAGGTGGCGGTGTCTGCCCTGCCCATGGAGAACGAGGAGGCCTCAGAGAGCAGGATGGTGGTGACGTTCCTCGTGTCCGCTCTGGAGTCCATGGTGAGGCAGTCTGCGGTTCTGTACAATGTCCCCTAGTTGGACCACTGTCGAAATCCTAGAGCTGGGCCACACTCTGACGCTCGGCCGCAGTTCTGTACCCTGTCTGTGTAACCGTACCCTTCTGCGTAGAGGTCACGGGCTGGGCAGGTGATTTTAAAGCCGCTTCTTACATGGTGGAAGTAATTCTGTCAATGTGAACTTTCCGGATCTGAAAATTTAATGAAGGCACCTCTCTTCCCTTGTTTGAGAACGTTTCTGCTCTAAATTCAAAAGCAAACCAATAAGGCTATTTCTGCACGTCTATTTAGGTCCGATGTGCAAAATGTACCTCGTGGGTAAAAACGTGGTGAGAAACGTGTATAACCTCAAAGTGTCTGATTGCAAGATACTTACCGATTAGAAAGGGAAAATCAACACCTTAATAAAAGTGGAGAAACCTGAGAAACCCCCTTTAATCAAGCGATCAGAGTGGACATCAGCAGTAATGGGACAGACCGACATCCCACGCCTCCCGACGTGACGCTCCAGGCGGGGGCTTCACCATTTCTGTGCCATTCCTGCCCAAAACACATGCCGAATCTAATGGGGAAGCACCAGGCAAGCCAAATTAAGGGACGTTCTACGAAATGACTGGGCTGGACTTTTAATAAACATCAATGTCACGAAAGACAAAGACTGGAGAACCATTTCAGATCGAAGGACAACTGAAGAGCCAGGACGTCATGTAGAAACCGTGACCCTGGGCTGGATCCTTGACCGGAAAAAAATAAATAGATTTTTTCTTTTTCTATAAAGAACACTACTTTTTTAAGAATTTTTTAATGTTTATTTATTTTTGAGAGACAGAGACAGAGAATGAGTAGAGGAGGGGCAGAGAGACAGGGAGACACAGAATCCAGAGCAGGCTCCAGGCTCTGAGCTGTCAGCACAGAGCCGGACATGGGGCTCGAACTCATGAACTGTGAGATCATGACCTGAGCCAATGTCGGACGCTTAACAGACTGAGCCACCCAAGTGCCCCTCTATAAGGAACGTTATTGGGTCTGGGCCCCTGGCCGGCTCAGTCTCAGGAGTATGCGACTCTTGATCTGGAGGTCGCAAGTTCAAGCCCCACGTTGGGTGCAGAGATTACCTAAAAGTAAATAAACCTTTAGAAAAAGGATATTACGGGGTCAGCTGGCAAAATACCAAACACACACGAAGCTCCCTCTCATGCACACGTACATGTGCACACACACACACGCGCTCACACCCCTAGAACCATCATGTTTGAACTAGAAAACCAATGTAAAGAGAAATTTTGAAAGTAACCCGAAGTAAACTGAATAATGGCCCCCAAGATGTCTGTGTCCTCACCCCCTGTGCCTGTGAATGTTCTTACTTGGCAAAAGGAACCTTACAGATGTGATTAAGTTAAGGATCTTGAGATAGGGACATTATCTTAGGTTATCTGAAGGTAGATAGATAAAACTGTTTTAAAAAAAAAACTTGGAATAAATTTTAAAAGAAAGTGTCAGTGTCTGTTTGAAGAACAAACTAGAAATGTTTTACTCAAGAACTGACCATCTGCCTTCCCTTGACAAATGTTCATAAAGTGCCTTCCACGTCTGAGCCCTTTTTTAGGCACTGGGGCCACAAGCTTTTTGAAAAGACAGATAAGGTCCTCCTCAGACGATCCCACGTCCTATTTGGGGAGACAGACGATAAACAAATTCCATGTGGATGTTTATATTGGTAAAGATAATAAATAACAAAAACAGAGGGTCAAGAAACATTTGGAGCGAGAACAAGTGGTTATGGCGGGGTGATCTGGGGGAGATTCTGTGGGCAGTTGCCTTTTATGCAAAGACGTGGATGAAGTGAAGACGTAGGCCAGGCCGGTATCCAGCGGCAGAGTGCTCGGTGAGAACAGCTTGTGCAAAGGCCCCGAGGTGGAAACAGGTGTGGTATTTTGGAGGAGCATCAAGAAGTCCAGTAACGCTGCAGCAGGGGGAGGAAAGGAGAGGTGGCCAGAGGTAAGATTAACAAGGCACCAGGTGGCCAGATCATGTAGAGCTCAGGGCTTCTCTCCTCAGGGCTCTGGGAAGCCATTGGAATGTTCTGAGTGAAGGAATCATTTGGGGGAGTGGTTCCAACGGCAGTGGACTAGGCTGGAAATGGTGGAGGTGGGGAGAAGTGATGGCTCCAGAAGGGTCTGTGGAGTTGACAGGACTTAGCGATGGGTTGGATGTGAGCCGTGAGGTTTTCTTGGGGGAAAAAAAAATCAAGAGTATTTTTCATATTGTGATAAGGTATATAAAGATCATAAAATTTACTGGTTTCACCACTTTTAAGCGCACAGTTCAAGGGCATGAAATGCAACCGCATTGATGTGCTGCTGTGGTCACTGTCCCTCTCCAGAGTTTTCCGTCTTCCTCAATCGAAACTCTGTCCTCATTAAACAAAATTACTCCCCACCCATCCTTCCCCTAACCCTATGGAAATCAAGTAGAGTTGTGTTGTTGTTGTTGTTGTTGTTGTTGTTGTTGTTGTTGTTAAGATTTTATTTTTAAGGGGCGGCTGGGTGGCTCAGTTGGATGAACCTCTGACTCTTGTTTTCGGCTTACGTCATGATCTCACAGTTCATGAGTTTGAACCCCACCTTGGGCTCTGTGCTGACAGTGCGGAGCCTGCTTGGGATTCTCTCTCTCCTTCTCTCTCTGTCCCTCCCATGTGCTCTCTCTCTCTCTCTCTCTCTCTCTCTCAAAATAAGTAAAATAAACTTTAAAAAAAAATTATTTTAAAAGATTTTATTTTTAGGCAATCTCTACCGCCAATGTGAGGCTCGAACTCACAACTCTGAGATCCAAGAGTCACATGCTCTACCAACTGAGCCAGTCAGGCACCCCTGATTTTTTATATAATACACTTTTATTTAGGAATACTTCGTTTTTATTTTTATTTTGAGAGAGAGCGTGCACGCGCAAGCAGGGATAAGGGGCAGAGGGAGAGAGAATCCCGAGTAGGCTCAGACCAGAGCCCGATGCGGGGCTCAATCCCACGACCCTGGGAAATGACCTGAGCCGAACTCAAAAGTCAGACGCTCAACCAACTGAGCCACCCAGGTACCCCTGTTTAGGAATACTTTAAAGATTTACGGAAAAGTTGCAGAGTGAGAGATCTCCCACGTGCCCCTCACCTATCACTTACCTAACTACGGCACATTTGTCCAGATTGATAGATCAGTATTGCTCTCTCACTGCTAGCCAGCTCCATACTTTCCTCGATTTTCATCAGCATTGTTTTGTTTTGTTTTTTTTTAACCTGTTATTGTTTTTAATTTTTTTTAACATTTATTTATTTTTTGAGAGACAGAGAGGGATAGAGTGTGAGTGGGAATGGGACAGAGAGAGGGGGAGACACAGAATCCGAAACAGGCTCCAGGCTCCGAGCTGTCAGCACAGAGCCCGTTGTGGGGCTCGAACTCACGAACCGCGAGATCAGGACCTGAGCCGAAGTCAGATGCTTAACCGACTGAGCCCCCCAGGCGCCCCAAGATTTTACTATTTTTAAACGATCTCTACACCCAGTTTGGGGCTCAAACTCACAACCTTGAGATCAAGACTCGCACGCTCGTCCTTTCTCTGTCCAAGGTCCACCGGTGGCACCACATTCCTTCCAGTCATCAGGTCTCCTTAGGCGCCTCTCATCTGTGACAGCTTCCCAGTCTTCCCTTGTGTTCCATGACCTTGACAGTTTAGAAGAGGACTGGTCAGGCCTTATATCGAGTCTCTGTCAATCTGGGTTTCTCTGAGGTTTCACCTCCTGTTTGGACTGGGCTTTTGGAAAGAAGACCACAGAGGTGAGATGCACCCCCCCACCGCATCACATCGTATCGGGGCGCACGACATCACCGTGACCCGTCGCTGGTGGGGCTCACCTCGGTCTCTTGGTCAAGGCGGTGTGATGGTTAACTTTATGTGTCGACCTGACCGGGCCACGGAATGCCCATTATTTCTGGGGGTGTCCGTGAGGGTGTTTCAGGAAGAGATTAGCACTTGAATTGCCGGGCAAGGCAAAGCAGGTGGCCCTCCCCACCATGGGTGGGCGTCACCCAGCCCGTGGAGAGCCCGAATAGAACAGAAACTCAGAGGAATGGTCCAGTCCCCTCTCTGTCCGACTGCTCGAGCGGGGACATCCATCTTCTGCCCTTGCCCTTCTGGCTCTCGGGCCTTTGGACTCAGAGTTGAATCTATACCGTCAGCTCTCGGGCTCTCAGAACTTAGAACTGCCCCTCTTGCGTCTGCAGCTTGTGGACGGCCCGTCATGGGACTTCTCAGCCTCCATAATCACATGAGCCAATTCCTTATAAGGACCCGCACAATAGCGAAAGAGAGAGACAGAAAGAGAGATCGATTATCTCCTGTTAGGTCTCTCGAGAGAATCCTAACACAAGTAGTGTCTGCCATGTTTCTTCATCATACAGTCACTGTATTTCCCCCTCCATGTCTGGTTCTTGGGAAGCAGGTCACAAAGTCCAGCCCACGACTGATGATCCTCGTAATGGGAAGGTGTCATGGCCTCTGTCACGGTGCTGGTGGGAGTATGAGACCCGCTGAAATGTTACCCGTAATATGTTTGAAGAAGCTGACAAGAATTGGGGGGCGCTGGGGTGGCTCAGTCGGTTGGGCCTCTGACTTCTGCTCAGGTCATGATCCCAAGGTCGTGGAATCGAGCCCTACATCAGGCTTGGCATTGAGTGTGGAGCCCACTTGGAATTCTCTCTCTCTCTCCCTCTCTCTCTCTCTCTCTCTCTCTCTCTCTCTCTGTCTGCCCCTCCCCCCCCCCCACTCTATGTGTCAAAAATAAATACCTATTTTTTTTAAATGAGTGACTCTAGGGGCACCTGGATGGCTCAGTCAGTTAAGCATCCCACTTCTACTCAGGTCATGATCTCACAGCTCGTGAGTTCGAGCCCTGTGTTGGGCTCTGTGCTGACAGCTCAGAGCCTGGAACCTGCTTCATAGTCTGTGTCTCTCTCTCTCTCTGCCCCTCCTCTGCTCACCCTCTGTCTTTCAAAAATAAATATTAAAAAAAATTTTGGGGGGGCGCCTGGGTGGCTGAGTCAGTTAAGCGTCTGACTTCGGCTCAGGTCAAGATCTCATGGTTAGTGAGTTCGAGCCCCGCGTCAAGCTCTGTGCTGACAGCTCAGAGCCTGGAGCCTGCTTTGGATTCTGTGTCTCCCCCTCTCTCTGCCCTTCCCCCGCTCGTGCTCTGTCTCTCTCTGTCTCTCAATAATAAATAAACATTAAAAAAATTGTTTTTAAATTTTTTAATGAACAACTCTACTGGATACCAGGTTCTCTATTTCAGATAGATTAAATGCCGAATGTCAGGTTCATTTGACACAAACACAGAGAGATTTGCCATGAAGCTAACAGAGCTTAAACTTCCTGCCCTCCTCTTGCAGTGGCCCCTCCCGTGGCTGTGGGAGAGCCCCAGCAATATGTGCATGTATGCATTTGCACAGATTTCTAGGTAAGATATTTTCTTTTTTTTTTTTTAATTTTTTTTTAACATTTATTTATTTTTGAGACAGAGAGAGACAGAGCATGAACGGGGGAGGGTCAGAGAGAAAGAGGGAGACACAAAATCTGAAACAGGCTCCAGGCTCTGAGCTGTCAGCACAGAGCCCGATGCGGGGCTTGAACTCACGGACTGCGAGATCATGACCTGAGGTGAAGTCGGCCGCTTAACCGACTGAGCCACCCAGGCGCCCCTCTAGGTAAGATATTTTAACCACATCAGCTAAAACCACATCGCTGTCTCCTGCTCTCACTTTCTTGCTGCCACAACCCCTGTATCTGTTTCCCGTTGCTGCTGTCATTAAGTCCCACGAACGTAGTGCCTTTAAACAACATGCACTTACTTCGAGGCGCCTGTGTGGCTCAGTTGGTTGAGCGTCCCACTTCGGCAAAGGTCACGATCTCGCAGTGTGAGTTCGAGCCCCACGTCTGGCTCTGTGCTGACAGCTCAGAGCCTGGAGCCTGTTTCAGATTCTGTGACTCCCTCTCTCTCTGCCCCTAACCCACTGGCATTCTGTCTCTGTCTCTCTCAGAACTAAATAAACATTTTAAAAGAATTTAAAAAACAACAACAACATACACTTACTGTTAAGACAGTTCTAGAGGTCCGGAGGCAGGAAATGGGGTTTTATGGGGCTCGGATCAAAGGATCACTGAGCCTCCATTCCTCCTGGAGGCTTCCAAGGAGAATACGTGGCTTGCCTTTTCCAACTTCTGAAGGCTGCCCGCATTTCTTGACTCATGCTCCCTTCCAGCAAGGGTCCACTCTGCCCTCTGCTTCCCTTGTCACCTGTTCTTCTTCCTCCTGCCTCTGGCCCTTATCAAGAACGTGGTGACTGCATTCGGTCCACCTGCATAGTCCAAGATAACCTTCCCCAAAACAGTCACATCTGCAAAGTCCCTGTTGCCACAGGAGGGAATATATTCACAGGCTCTGGGGATTCGGATATGGACATCTTTGGGGGGACGTTATTGTGCCTCCCAGGATCCCCTGTGGCAGGGGATACTGGAGTGGACACAGGCACCTTCGGGGTCTCAAAAGGGGAAGCTCCGTTGCATGTACGTTTAGTTTTAGTTTAGCTTCTTAGGTGACTTGCTGTCCTTTCTGTGTCGAGGTGAGCTATTGCTAGGGACCCCAGCATGGGAACGGTTTCCAGGAATATTCTTACGATCCAGTGGGTCCGCTCACCCAGTGATGGGACATCAAGGGGTATGTTACGACCTGAGGTCACCCTGTGGTGTGAATATGTGCTCAACTCCAGAAGGATGTGGGGAGCAGAGGAAAAACAGGTCTTAAATGTGCAGAGCCAGAGGGGCCTGGGTGGCTCAGACGGTTGAACGTCAGACTCTTCATTTTGATTCAGGTCATAATTCCAGGGTCATGGGATCGAGCCGCGCATCGGTCTCCACACTGAGCATGGAGCCTGCTTAAGATTCTCTCCCTCTGCCCCTCTCCCCCGCTCATGCTCGTGCGTGCCCTCTCTCTCTCTTTCAAATGAATGATTGAGTGAATGAGTGAGTGAATCAATGAATGAATGAATGAATGAAGCCAGAAGCTAGTCCTGGAAAATCCTTCCAGTCGTTAAATGGGTAAATTGTAAATAGGGGACTTGTTTCTCTCAAAACAGAACTCCTCTCTGGTCAAGAACAGACTGTCCACTGTAGCATCTGCAGTCATAAATGCACCACACGTTCTTTTAAATCTGTGGAAGGAATTGCACAAAGTAGAATCTTTCAGAATTCTTGTCTGTAGGGCATATAGCCTATAGCACTGTGATGATAGCCGGCGTGTCTTACATAGGAATTTTCATGTTTTATGCATCCCTACCATCAATAATAAAAATGCAATCAACCATGTTGGAGGAAATATTAAGTTATCTCTCTGTTCTCTCTATAGAAAATATTACAGAATTATTGTCACGGGAAGAGGCAATCAAAGAGTCTGTAGCCAAAAATGTAGGGGAAAAGGGCATGTTGGAGAGGCATGTCACTGGTAAAAATACTGCACCCAATTTCGACAAGCAACAAGCAATTCTCTGGCCCCAGTGTCCTGCAGTTTAACTCAGTTCTGACTTTTATCTCTGTGGAGAGAGTGTCAGATCCCACAGGTTAAGGGCTCAACCCTCCGAGGCCGCCCATCGCTTCAGACACTAACATCAAATCCAGGTTGCCAGCTGGGCTTCTGACCGATGGCTATAGATCGGAAGTTCCACAGCCCCCCACGTTGGGTCTGCTTGATTGGCTAGAGCAGCTCACAGAACCCAGAAGCATTTTACTTACTGGATTACTGGCTGATTACAAAAGGATGTAACTTAGGAACAGCCAGAAACAAGAGATGCAGAGGGCAAGGTAGGGGGAAGGGTGCGAAGCTGCCGTGTCCTCGCCCAGCTAGCCACTCTCCCTAAATCACCAAGTGTTTACCCACCCGGGAGCTCCGACTCTGTCCTTTCGGGTTTTTATGGAAGCTTCATAATATAGGCACAATTGATTACAACACTGGCCGCTAGAGATTGAAATTAACCCCTATCCCTCCTCTCCTTCCCAGAGGCCAGGGAAGCCACTCCTCCAATCACACGATCGGTTCCCCTGGCCACCAGCCCCATCAGGTGCCCACCTAGAGTTACCTCATCAACCTTGACCAAAGACACTTACTGCTCTCAGGAAATTCCAAGACTTTCAGGAGCTCTGTGCCAGAAACAGAGTGGATGAAGACCAAATATGTATTTTTTAGGTGGTTAATAAAAATATGGCCTTCTCTGGGTTGTATGATGTTTATAGTATTTGCTTAGTGGATGCGTTTCATTTTTCTTTCCTGGGGGACTTTTCTTATTTAAAAAAAATTTTTTTACCTTTATTTATTTATTTTTTTGAGAGACAGAGAAAGAGCACCAGTGGGGAGGGGTAGAGAGAAAGAGACACACACACACACAATCCAAAGCAGGTTCCAGGCTCTGAGCTGTCAGCACAGAGCCAGACACAGGACTTGAACCCACAAACCATGAGATCATGACCTGAACCAAAATCGGACACTTAACCGACTGAGCCACCCAGGCGCCCCTGTATTTTTTTTTTTTAATTGAGTAATCTCTATGCCTAACATGGGGCTCAAACTTACAACCCTGAGATCAAGAGTCTCATGCTTGAGGCACCTGGGCGGCTCAGTCAGTTGGGAGTCTAACTCTTGATTTTGGCTCAGGTCATGATCCCAGGGTCATGGAATCGAGCCTTGTGTTGGGCTCCGTGCTGTCAGTGCAGATCCCGCTTGGGATTCTCTCTCTCCGTCTCTCTCTGCCCCTCCTCTGCTTGCATTCTCTCTGTCTCTCAAAATAAACAAACATTAAAAAAAAAAAAGTGGGTGGCTTCAAAAAGGAAAGTTAAAAGAGTCTCGCGCTCTACCAACTGAGTCAGCCTGGCACTCCTATATTTTCTGCTTAAAGCAGACCCTCTTAGGCTCCGCAAAATCTGGTATATAATACTTCATTCTTTGTTTCTATTTCAGTGTAAAGAGCTGGCCAAGTCCAAGGCAGAAGTGGCCTGCATCGCAATGTATGAGACAGACGTGTTTGTTGTTGGAACCGAGAAAGGACGTGCTTTTGTCAACGCCAGGACGGATTTACAGAAGGATTTTGCAAACTACTGTGGGTGTTAACAGTTTTATCCTTTGTATTCATGACTCTTAAAATACTTGCAGGGAAGACTTATGTAATGTTTTCTTCTACAACAGTCTCAGCAGGGGCACCTTGGTGGCTGTTGGGTGGTTAAGCGTCTGACTTCGGCTCAGGTCACGATCTTACGGCTTGTGGGTTCGAGCCCCGCATTGGGCTCGACAGCTCAGAGCCTGGAGCCTGCTTCAGAATCTGTGTCTGCCTCTCTCTCTGCCCCTGCCCTGCTCGTGCTCTGTCTCTGTCTCTCTATCTCTCTCTCTCAAAAATAAATATTTAAAAAACCTTTTTTAAAAATAGCCTACACGTTATCCTGAAAATGGTTCTGATACGTCTCTTGACTTGGCATACCAGCAAATATCTGCTTAACACTGATAGGTCCAGGAAACATGGTCAGTGTATTTTGTACTTTGTCCTCAGAGGCACCCTGGTTTTATAAAATAAATTTGAGGAACATAGAGTAAATTGTCTTTGATTCCTAAAATAAACCCACATTAAAATAAATTCTTATTTTACTTGTTCCCAGAGGAAAGGGAATAAAAAAAACTCTGGGCTCGTCAGGTGGTCCATTGAGTTAACAACCATTTTCTCTTTTTTCGCTATGGGACCTTCAGAGCCTTTTCTCTTTTCTTTAACGTTTGTTTATTTTTGAGAGAGAGAGAGAGACAGAGTGCAAAGGGGGAGGGATGGAGAGAGAGACACACACAGTCTCGGAAGCAGGCTTCAGGCTCTGAGCTGTCACTACAGAGCCCAGTGTGGGGCTCGAACTCACGCACTGTGAGATCACGACCTGGGCTGCAGTCAGACGCTTGACTGACTGAGCCAACCAGGTGCCCCTTTAGAGCTTTTAATGTGTTATAAGTGTCCAGCAGCTCTAGTGAGTGGATGTGGCCACATGCAACAGAAACTAGGATGTTAAAACCTACACCTTGTATAGCAATGGTCTCTACCATGGTAGGTCATCCACCTAGCACCTTAGTATTTTCTGGAACCAAGAAAGGAAAAACAAAACCCACCAAAGTTATGAGAGGATGTAATGTCATTAGGACTGTGGAGAGAGACAGTAGATGAATATAGCTGTAGATGTTTCCAAAGGTCGTCAGAGGGGATGGGAACATGAATAAATATTTACATATGTCCAGATCATCGGTATGTATGTAAGGGAGAGAGGGATTGATTGATTCAGATTGGTTTCCAAGACCAAAATTATAGTCTCCACAATCAGGAAGATAGATTCAAATATGAAGCAATCTTTAAATAATACAGTAAGTGTATAATGGATGAACAGGAAGGGTGTCCTCAACTCATTAATGTCAGTTGCCAGATGGATGTCTAATCGTTGAGATTTAATTACAGACTTTTTCAAGTTTCCCAGTTGCATACTCATTTTTCAGATATAGGGCTATTCATACTTTCTATTTCTTCGGTGCCCATTTCAGTAAACTTTATTTTCAACTTTATTATTTTTAAAAAAAAATTTTAATGTCTATTTATTTTTAAGAGGGAGAGACACAGAGTACAAGCCGGGGAGAGGCAGAGAGAGAGGGGGAGACACAGAATCCGAAGCAGGCTCCAGGCTCTGAGCTGTCAACACAGAGCCTGACGCGGAGCTCGAGCTCATAAACTGTAAGATCACGACCTAAGCCGAAGTCAGATGCTTAATACACTGAGCCACCCAGATGCCCCTCAACTTTATTTTTAACTTGTTCATTTCATGTACGTTGTCGAATCTGTTGGGGAAAAAAATGGTTTATAGTATTTGCTTTGTAATTTTAATGTCTGTGTTGATGTCTCTACTTTTGTCACGGTGAAGGTTCTCCTATGGTCACTTTCAGACCGTATAGCAAATAACGTTTTTGTTATCGTTTCCTTTGAACTACTACTATTCCCTCTGTGTTGAATTATTTATAGTTCTTTATCAACAGATTCATTTCACAGGTGACCACCATGTTATACTATCCTGTTCATCATAAATACCCTTTCTTGGGGCATTTGGGTGGCTCGGTCAGTTGAACGTCCCAGCGTCAGCTCAGGTCATGATCTCGTGGTCTGAGTTCGAGCCCCATGTCGGGCTCTGTGCTGACAGCTCAGAGCCTGGAGCCTGCTTCAGATTCTGTGTCTCCCTTTCTCTCTACCCCTCCCCCACTCATGCTCTGTCTCTCTCTCTCTCTCTTAAAAATAAATAAACATTAAAATGTTTTTTTTAATGTTTATAAAAAAATCTTGTTTTAGGGGCACCTGGCTGGCTTAGTCGGTAGGACATGTGAGTCTTGATCTTGGGGGTCGTGTGTTTGAGTCCCACATTGGGGGTAGTTTACTTATAAAAAAAGATCTTGTTTTGTGTTTATCCATTTCCCCCTCTTTCCGGTATAATACCAGAAGCGTAGACATTGAGGGAATGTTCGGAACAAGCGCTTGAAGACTGACTGTGCCTGTTGCTTTTTTACAGGCATTGCCGAAGGGGTGCGTGAGGCCAGATCCCCATGTCCTGCGAATGGGATGCAGATCGATTCAGGAGAAACAGAAATACTCAGAAAAGCAGTTGAGGACTATTTCTGCTTTTGTTACGGTAAAGTTCACGTCACCCATTAGGATCGGCATAGGTCACTAAGGAGCTGGAGTGTTACAGATCACTTTATTGGTGTGACTGTTTAGATGCCGCTAACATTTAAGACTCTACATTCTCCTTAAGCCAAGAGCCAGGTCTTCAGGACCAGAGGGCGCCTTGCAGAAGACAGCTTGATCTCTGCTGGTCCATAGAAACCTCTGATTTATCAGCCTTCATTCTTCATTCTTTGCTTCCATTTGAGGGAGCCCCCACTGCAAGGCCAACGCAATTGTACCTGACCCTTGAACCATGCAGGGTTTGGGACACCCACCCCCACTGCAGTCGAAAATCCATATCTAATCTTTGACTCCCCCAAAACTCAGCTAATAATAGCCTGCTGTTGACTGGAAGCCTTACTGGTAACAAAAACAGTCCATTATTACCTCTTTCGTATGTTATACGTATTACACAATGTATTTCTGCAATACAGTAAGCTAGAGGAAAGAGTTATTAAGAAAATTGTCAGGAAGAAGGGCATCTTGGCCGGCTCAGTCGGTGGAGCGTGTGACTCTTGATCTGGGCGTTGTAAGTTCGAGCCCCACGATGGGTGTAGAGATTACTTGAAAAAACAAATTCTTAAAAAAAAAAAAAGAAACAGAAAATCATAAGGAAGAGAAAATACGTGTGTAGTATCATGATGTGTTTATTGAAAAAAGTCTATGTATAAGTGGACTTGAGCAGCTCAAACTTGTGTTGTTCAAGGCTGAACTATATTAAAGACATTCGCTGCTGGTTCAGGCACCAACCTCAACCTCACCAGTCTCTCCAGGTACTCATGTTTTTGTTTTTTTTTTTAATGTTTATTTATTTTTGAGAGAGAGAGAGAGAGCACGTGAACAGGGGAAGGACAGAGAGAGAGGGAGACACAGAATCCGAGACAGGCTCCAGGCTCCGAGCTGTCAGCACAGAACCCGACACGGGTTTCGAACCCACGAACTGTGAGATCGTGACCTGAGCCGAAGTCAGACGCTTACCCGATGGAGCCAGCCAGGCGTCCCTCCATCTACTCATGTCTTCCACAGGCATTAAGAGGGATTTTTCTTAAGTTTATTTATTTATTTAATGTAATCTGTACACCCAATGTGGGGCTCAAACTCATGACCCCAAGATCAGGGGTCACATGCTCCATCGAGTGAGCCAGCCAGGCACCCCAAGATAAGGATTTTTTTAATACCTATGCAGAATTTTATCTCCTTTTATTATTAAAAAAATTTTTTTTAACACGTATTTATTTTTGAGAGACCAAGAGAGACAGAGCATAAGTCAGGGAGGGGCAGAGAGAGAAGGAGACACAGAATCTGAAACAGGCTCCAGGCTCTGAGCTGTCAGCACAGAGCCCGACGCGGGGCTCGAACTCACGGACCGCGAGATCATGACCTGAGCCAAAGTCACACACTTAACCCACTGAGCCACCCAGGTGTTCCCTATTATTTTTTTTATTTGAGAGAGAGAGAGAGAGAGAGAGAGAGAGAGAGAGAGAGAGAGAACATGTGCACACACAGGGACAAAGGCCAGAGGGGTAAAGAGAAAGAGAGAGAGACAGAGAGATTGAGAGATAGAATCCCAAGCAGGCTGTACATTCAGCACAGAGCCCGACGAGGGGCTCCACCCCTCAACCCTGGGATCGTGACCTAAACTGAAATCAAGAGTCAGATGCTTAACCGACTGAGCCACCCAGGCGCCCCCTGGGTGGCTCAGTCGGTTAAGCATCTGACTCTTGATTAGGCTCAGGTCACCGTCTCACAGTTCATGGGATTGAGCCCCAAGTTGGGCTGTGTGTTGACAGTGTGGAGCCTGCTTGGGATTCTCTCTCTCAATCTCCCTGTCTCTCTCTCCGCCCCCTCCCCCTGCTCTCGTGTGCCTGTTCTCTCTCTCTCTCAACACAAATAAATAAACGTTAAAAAATAAAATAAAATCTTAAAAAAGAAAAGCTGGGTAACTCAATAACCATACAGGCATTGGGCTTAGTTGTGACACAAGCGCCTGCCTTAGCCTCTCAGAGTCCTGTTATTTTTAGAGAGCGTCACACGTTTATGGGACCTGCAGGTCCCTGTGAGCATTTGACTGTGGGGGACCTCGAGCCTAGGGGATCTCAGCGTCTCAGGCTACGCTTCTGAGAGAAATGGGGCTCCTGCACCTGGGGGCTGGCCAGCCAGCGCAGCACGACTGACCCGGCCCCAAGATGGTGACCCGAGGCCACATTGACTCCATAACTTCTCCACAGGCAAGTTGGCCTGAGCTGTGCAGAGCCACCTAGGGTCCTTGTGGACCTTCGGGTGGGGGCTCTCATTCTCTTTGGGCACTGAGTAACCGTGGGGCACCCTCTGCTGCCCTGGGTGTGCCACCTACAACCGAATGGAGAAGACCTGTTATTTCCTCTTTCTTATGTGAAGATGTAAAGTAAAACGTCTCATAAGCTTTTCCTGTGGCCCTTTGGGAATTCTATTAACGGGTTATAGAGGACTAGGATGCTTCAGCTCTTACTGTGACTTCAAAGCCGGGCATTGCCACCTGTGTTTCTTTCTTTTTTGTTTGTTTTAGAGTGTATTTATTTATTTTGAGACAGAGAGGTGGGGGGGGGGGCAGAGAGAAAGGGAGAGGGACCCCCCAGCAGGCTCCGAGCTGTCAACACAGAGCCCGACGTGGGGCTCGATCTCACGAACTGCAAATCATGACCTGAGCCGAAACCAAAAGTCAGACGTTCAACCGACTGAGCTACCCAGGCGCCCCAGCACCTGTGTTTCTTTACTGCACTGAATGCAGCTGACAGGTAGGGTTTATGTTCGTACCATCTAAAGACATCTCCCCTCTTCTAGGCAAAGCCTTGGGGACCACAGCGATGGTGCCTGTTCCGTACGAGAAGATTCTGAGGGACCCAGCGGCCGTGGTTGTGCAGGGGCTTCCAGAAGGAGTGGCCTTTCAGCACCCCGAGAACTATGGTCTCACCACCCTGAAATGGATTTTGGAGAACAAAGCGGGGATTTCATTCATCATCAACAGGTGGCAGGCTCTATCCCCCTCGTAAAGCCTAGTTCATCTGAGGATAAACTGACAGCTTAATTTCAATTCGTTAATTATGTCCTCTTACACTTAGAAGTTGGTTATTCAAATGTTTAATCTGTCTTTCATGTCGGGTAATAGTGTCGGTTTTCTTGCAGACCTTTCGTAGGTCCAGCGAATCAGCTCGGTAAGTGACAGCTTCTCATAATCGGTGACTGCCCTTGGCTACTAAGCCAGTCCTGCTTTTCTTTAAAAAAAAAATTTTTTTGTTTTAATGTTTCCTTTATTTTTGAGAGACTGAGAGAGACAGAGTGCAAGTGGGGGAGGGGCAGAGGGAGAGGGGGAGACACAGAATCCAAAGCAAGCTCCAGGCTCTGAGCTGTCCACACAGAGCCCGACGCGGGGCTTGAACCCACGAGCTGTGAGTTCCTGACCTGAGCTAAAGTCAGATGCTTAACCGACTGAGCCACCCAGGCACCCCTCCAGCCCTGCTTTTCTTACTTGAAATGCAAGCCTGGTACATTCTAAAGCTTGTGTGTCCCTTGCCTGCTCACCATGGAGGAAGTAACTTCTGGCACCCCGGGGTGGGGGGGGCCGTGGCTCTTGTGGGGTGCTCAGCTCAGGGAAGGACACACCCCGACAAGAGCTGAAGGGATTCTGCTCCCAGGTCTGAAGCCGGCAAGCTCCCACGGCCAAGCTCCTAGGTCTCAAGCCGGCAAGCTCCTACTGCCCACAGAGGACAGTAGGCCTATCTTGTCCTCGAGTCCAGGGTCATGAGGATGCTGGGTCACTTGATAGTCCTTTGACCCCCAGCCACAGGCCGGGCATCGTTGGGTTCGGGAGTGGATGGAGGAGGTATGGCCATTTCTCGTGCTTCTGAGACTCACCGTCTAGAAGGAGCAAGTCTGTCCAACAGAGAACCAGGGGTGACCCGAGGTCTCCCCAGGATGCCCGGCGGAAATCCCCGGGAGTCCTGGGGAGGGTTTAGAGTTGTATGATCAAAGGGGCTTTGTGGAGCCACCAGGTGGCTCTCAAGCCAAGCAGGGTCTCAACACGTTGGTTCTGCCGGGAGGCCCATCCACGTGCCCAGGCAGAAAGCAACGTGGATGGGTGTTTGAGGCCGAGTTTGAGAACCCGGGGCCCTTCGTAATCTCCTCAATTTACGACGACGAACGGACCAAAAGAATAGCAATTTTTCCAGAAGCGTTTAGAGATCCACCTCTGCCCACTTCTTATTTTCCCAGATTATTAATCTGGAACATAGCTGGAAACTGTGGGCCGTACCTGTCCTGGAGAGACCAGGTCTGTCTAAGAGGGTGTTGTGCTGAGACTACCTAGGTACAGAGACAGGATGTCCAGAGAGGGGTGGGCAGAGTTCACGAGGTGCACGCGGGAGCGCACGGGGCTTGGGCTGCTCACAGAGCCAAGTCCGTTTCCAGAGCAATGGAACGTTCCCAGAATTCCCTAGCTTATGTTGAAGGGGAGACCTGAGGGGGAGGGGCGGCGGGTGACTGGGCGACCGTTGCCCCAGACGGCTTGTATTTTCAACATAGAACAGTAATAGCCGCACCCGCTAATTCATTGCTTCCGGCATACCCGGCATGGTTCTGCGTTCTTTGCACGTTTTAATTGATCCTCACCCAACCACCATTTTCAGATGAGGAAACTGAGGCCCAGGAAGGTTTAGTGACTTGCTGGAGGTCGCTGCGGCCCCTGTCTACTCCTCAGCCCCCACTCTGCCCACACACACGGCGCGAGGACACGGGGGCCGCTTCGAATTGGTCTCTCCCCACTACTATTCTGTAAAGGCCTGGAGCTGGAGTTCTGTTCTCTCCGTATTTACTTTCACGTTACGTGCCTTCGAATGGTGTCATTTTCAAGGTGCAGAAAGGGGCTAGCGTGTGTCTTTTTACTCCTGCACAGGTGGGTCTTTGGTGGTCACGGATGCGAAGAGATCGGTGACGTCACCAAGTGAAAGGTAAGGGAAATAAAAAATAAAATCCACATCTAACCCCAGAGTGTTAGTTTTTAGACCATGGAAAGTTTCCCTTGTTTTGTTATATATTCTTTATTCAAAAGGATGTTTGAGGTTTTAAGACTATGTTCAATGGACTCCTTTAATGGTATAACAGATTATTAAGAACGTTAACGTTACATGAACGAGTTAGTTTTGCGTTGAGCTGGATGGCGGGCAGGGGAGGTAGGACGGCGTGGAGATCTAGAGATTGGGGGGTTTGAGTACAGTGCGTCCGGATTCCCATGGTCACGTCTCACCGGCCGGCTTGTCTTGACAAGGGTTCCCTTCTCCTTGCAGCTGTGGCCCCATCAGTGTGAAAACTGAACCCATGGAAGATTCAGGTACGTACACGGATGCTTATAGAATCGAGTATTTGGCAGATTATCATTTGACCCCTTTCTTTTGTTTTACTTCTAAAACATGGACTTGCAGTAAACTAAGAATGGGGGGCAGGGCGCTTCCTCAATTTGGTTTTAAAAAATCTACAAAAAGCCGAGTGAGAAGCTAGAAGCTTTCCCACTGAGGTCAAGAACGAGGAAGGATGTCCCCTCTTGAACTTCCTTCCAGTGTTGTACTGAAAGTCCTTGCTAATGCAATAAGACAAGAAAAGGAAATATAGGGCACACAGATTGAGAATGATGAAATATAACTGCCTTTGTTCACAGATGACATGGTCATCTATATAGAAAATCCTGGGGCGCCTGGGTGGTGCGGTCGGTTGAGTGGCCGGCTCTTGATTTTGGCTCAGGTCATGATCTCACGGTTGTGGGATCGAGCCCCGCATCGGGTTCTGTGCTGAACGTGGAGTCTGCTTGAGCTTCTGTCTCTGTCCCTCCCCCTGATCACTCTCTCTCTTTCTCTCTCTCAAAAATAAATGTTAAAAAAAAAACCAAAGAATTGACCAGTGAAAGGGGTGGTGGTGACTAGGGCACTAAATAACCTCAATAGGGGCCTTATCCCTGCCTTCCCCCACTCCTCAAAGAAAGAAAAATGGCATTGATTAGAGGGGAAATGTTAAAAGGTCAAAAAAATGTTTTAGATGCAAATGCTTGAGGGATGGGAAAATCTTTGAAAGCATTAAAGGGGCAAAGGTTAGAAAGTACATAAAACCAAAACTCAAAATTCAAGTTAATAAAAATGAACACAAGCTGGGGCACCTAGCTGGCTCAGTCGGAGGAGTGTGTGACTCTTGATCTCAGGGTTGTGTGTTCGAGCCCCATGTTGGGCGTCGAGCTTACTTTAAAAAAAAAAAAAGAAGAGCCGTGCAGTCGGTTAGGCGTCCGACTCTTGATTTCAGCTCAGCTCATGATTTCACGGTTCATGAGATGCAGCCCCCCCGTCAGGCTGTGTGCTGACAGCACGGAGCCCCCTTGGGATTCTCTCTCTCCCTGACCCTCCCCTGCTGGTGCTCACTGTCTTTCTCTCTCTCTCTCTCTCAATCTCAAAATAAATAAACTTAAAAAAGAAAATAGGTCTCTTTTTGTCTTTAAGCCTTAAACTGAACCCGGGGCTTGAACTCACAACCCCGAGATCAAGAGCTGCACACTCTTCCGACTGAGCCAGCCAGGCGCCACGAGGCCTCTTTGGTTGATGCTTCCTTTTGGAGACGTGGTTCAGTTTAGACAAAAATGTGCTCCCTACTAACATGACTCTCTACCTTGGATTTCATGATGCCATTCAACTCACTGCCGGACGGCCCCTGAGAGCCTCATTTCTTGTGATATTTCTGCACCCCTTGCTACACAGAACAAGTGTCAAAATGGTTTTGAGTTTCAAATTTCTCTCTTTCTCTTTCTCCCCAAAACAAAGTGGCTTCAAACAATGATTAGTCTTTTGTTTTTCTTTTATTATGTTTATTTATTTTTGACAGAGAGAGAGACAGAGCACGAGTGGGGGAGAGGCAGAGAGAGGGAGACACAGAATCCGAAGCAGGCTCTAGGCTCTAAGCTGTCAGCACAGAGCCCGACGCGGGGCTCGAACCCACGAACCGTGAGATCATGACCTGAGCCGAAGTCAGATGGATGCTTAACTGACTGAGCCACCCAAGCACCCCCAAACAATGATTAGTCTTTCTGGCAATTCCACACATTGGCCGGGCAGCTGTCTGCTCCCAGGTGACCTCGCTCCTGGGTCCGAGGCCGCTGGGAGAGCCTGGCCTCTGTCCGCTTGGTCTCACGTCCCCTGGGAGCCCGGGCGCGTTCACATGGCCACTCAGTTCCGAAGCAGCAACTCGGACGCACCTGCACTCTTCAGGCCTCGGCTCGCGTCCTGTTGGCCAATGTCCCATTGGCCAAAGTGAGCCATGAGACGAGGCCCAGCTTTACAGGATGGAGAAGTAGCCTCCACTTCTAGAAAAGAGCAAGAGAGACATTGCAGACAGGCGTGCACACCGGGGTGGGAGAAACCTGTGGCTAATTTTGCAGGCTACCACACCTTTCCCTGATGACGGCTTTTGGTTTCACTAACGTAGTTCCCCCAGGTTTTGAAATTTTGAAATTCATGTCATTGTCGTAGGTAAGATTACACGTAGCCACCAAGTGATGTATGGAAGGCTTGAATCACCGTATTGTACCCCGGAAACTGATACTACACTGTGTGTTAATTAACTGGAATTTAAATACAAACTTTACAATAAAGGGGGGCGCCTGGGTGACTCAGTCGCTTAAGTGTCTGACTTCGGCTCAGGTCATGATCTCGCGGTTCGTGAGTTCGAGCCCCGCGTCGGGCTCTGTGCTGACAGCTCAGAGCCTGGAGCCTGTTTCAGATTCTGTGTCTCCCCCTCTCTGCCCCTCCCCGCTCACTCTCTGTCTCTCTCAAAAATGAGTAAATGTCAAAAAAATTAAGGAAAAAAACCTTAAAAAGGTGACATGTGCAAATGCATATCGCATTGGAGAAGAATATTTTACCGTATTTTGCATAAACGCACGTATGTACGAAGCCTCCTTGAAAAGGAAAGTGTTCCCAAACTGGGAACCAGACCTTCTTCTTCCCTTCTTTCCCTCCCTCCCTGCTTCTGTTCCTTTCTACATCCTTCTCTCCTTCCTTCCTTCTTTCCTTTTATATTGATTTTATAGTGTTTTGGTTCTGTTACTTGTATTGTTATACGGGAAAGCCGACTGTTCAGTGTGTGAGCCCCACGTTGTTTTGCTGGCGATCACGTTGCCCTGTTCATCAAGGCAGAGCCTGGAACTGTCCCAGCCGGTCCTAGTTCTCTGTGGCCTAACACGCGATTTTATGATTTTCATTGCTTCCAAAGGCTCGGCACCGAGAGCGACAGCTGTGTCAGTCAAGAAGGAGTCAGAAGATCCTAATTACTATCCGTCTAATATGCAAGGTAATCCCATTTCGTTTTCATTTCCTTCCCCAAATGTTGTTTGTGACAGGAAGTTTTTTTGTCGTATTTTTAAAAATTAATTTGTTTTGAGAGAGAGGGAGATAGAGAATCCCAAGCCGACTCCACACTGTCCGCGCAGAGCCGGACGCGGGGCTTGAACTCGCAAACCACGAGATTGCGACCTGAGCCGAAATCGAAGAGTCGGACGCTCAACGGGCTGAGCCACGTAGGCGCCCCCGAGATGAGAAATTTTAATTAGCCCCCATCTGGAAAACAGGCCGAAGCAATACGTTTACTGGGATGTAGCATACTGCCATTTAAAGTAAAGCATTTTACGGTTAGGAAATAGATCCGTGTTCAGCCTAAATCCGCATGCTTCGAGGCAGACGTGAAGACAGAGGTATCCTGGTGCGTTTTACTTGAGCTTGTCTGTTAAGTATTCTTATTTTGCATGTTCTAAAGTATGTCCCCCTAATCCTTTGCTGTCCTGTCTGTCCCCTAAGTTACTGAGAAAATATCGAAAGATCAAGACATTCAGGTACCCTGTTCTTAATAATATTTGCCTCATTGATGTCATACAATTTAAACGGCGGAACAGCAGACACTGATTAGCTGGTAGGCGGTCTATGCACTCGCCTGGCTTGGCCCTCTCCCCAGAGACCGGATCCCTGCCGGTCCCCCACGTGGTACCAGTTTGACGACGTGGTGTTGTGCGGGATGGTTCTAAATCCTCGACCGAGACCAGGTTTGAAGCGCTTCCTACAAAATCTTAATTTTGAAGTTTTCCTGCAGCATTACAGAGCTCTGTAACGTAGACACTTTTTTCAGAATACCTGGGTGGCTCAGTCAGTTGAGCCACCCCCTCCTGGTTTTGGCTCAGGTCATGATCTCAATGGTGCGTGAGTTCGAGCCCCACGTTGGGCTCTGCGCTGACAGAGTAGAGCCTGCTTGGGATTCTCTCTTTTTCTTTCTCTCTCTCTCTCTCTCTCTCTCAAAATAAACAAACCGCTTTTTTCAAAAACTCTGAAGACCAGTGAAAAAGTGTCCATTGTCGCGGCACCTGGGTGGCTCAGTCGGTAGAGTGTCCAACTTCGGCTCAGGTCACAATCTCACTGCTTGTGGGTTCGAGCCCCACGTCGGGCTCTGTGCTAACAGCCTGCTTCCGATTCTGTGTCTCCTTCTGTCTCTGCCCCTCCCCCACTCACACTCTGTCTCTCTCTTTCTCAAAAATAAATAAACATTAAAAAATATTGTTTTTAAATAAAATACTTAAGGGGCGCCTGGGTGGCTCAGTCAGTTAAGCAGCCAACTTTGGCTCAAGTCATGATCTCATAGTTTGTGGGTTCGAGCCCCGTGTCAGGCTCTGTGCTGACAGCCCGGAGCCTGGAGGAGCCTGCTTCAGATTCTCTGTCTCCCTCTCTCTCTGCCCCTCCCCCACTTGCGTGCTGTCTCTCAAAAATAAATACACATTAAAAGAATTTTAATACTTAAGAAAAAATTTAACCAAAGAATTGCAAGACCTGTACACTGAAAACTATAAAACGTTGTTTAAAAAATTAAAGGAGATCTAAATAAACGGAAAGATATTCTGTGTTCATGGACTGGAAGACTTCCTTAAGATTGTTATGGAAATTCAAGGAACCCGGAATAGCCAAAACAATCTTGAAAAAGAACAGAGTCAGAAGACCCACATTTCCTGATTTCAAAACCTACTGCAAAAGCTACAGTTATCGACTGTGGTCCTGGCATAAGGTTAGACAGTGGATATTCAGTGGAATAGATTTGAGAGTGCAGAAATAAACCCCTATCTTTATAGCTACTTGATTTTCAACAAGGGTGCCAAAACAATTCATTGGGGAAAGAATAGTCTTTTCAAAAAAATGGTACTAGAATAACCAGCTTTCTACATACAGAAAGATCCATTCGGACCTCTACCTCACACCATATACAAAAACTAACTCAAAATGGATCAGAGACCTAAATGTAAGAGTTAAAAATTCTCATGCACTTAGAACTCCTAGATGCAGATGGTTGTGACCTTGGATTAGATAATGGTTTCTTAGCTAGAGCAGCCAAAGGAAAAAAATAAATTAAACTTCATCAAAATTAAAAACTTGTACTTCAAAGAACTCTATCAAAAAAGTAAAAAGGCCACCAATGGAATTAGAGGAAATGTTTGCAAGTTATATATCAGATGAGGATATCCTATCCAGAATAAGAACTGTTTTAACTGAACGACGAAAATGCAAATTATGCTATTTAAAATGGAAAACGGGGTGCTGGCTGGCTCAGCCAGTGGAGCATGTGACTCTTGATCACGGGCTTGTGAGTTCAAGCCTCACATTGGGTGTAGAGATTACTTACAAATAAAATCTTTAGGGGTGCCTCGTTGGCTCAGTCAGTTAAGCGTCTGACTTCGGCTCAGGTCACGATCTCATGGTGCGTGAATTCGAGCCCCACATGGGGCTCAGACCCTGGAGCCTGCTTCAGATTCTGTGCCTCCCTCTCTCCCTGCCCCTCCCCCGCTCATGCTCTGTCTCTCTCTCAAAACCATAAATATTTTAAAAAAAAGAAAAAAGGCTCTGAAGATCCCATAGTGAAAAAAGGGGGCACAGAAAAACAGGATATGGAGTTGGTGACTATTGGCACCGGGGAAGGGCACGTGGTATTATTGTACCATCCCTGCTTCTGTAGGTGTGAAACTTCTCCAGAGTGCAGGTAAGACAACAAAAGACATAGACAAAGGACCATTTGTGTGAATTTTATTTCAAGGAGTTGAAGTATTTTTCATGTGCATTCCTGCGTGGGTCTTGAACTGTTTGGACGGTTTTAAATGGATTCTTGTTTAGGGGAACCTGGGTGGCTCAGTAGGTTAAGTGTTCAGCTCTTGGTTTCGGCTTAGGTCACGATCTCACAGTTCGTGAGTTCCAGCCCCGTGTCAGGCTCTGTGCTGACAGTGCAGAGCCTGCTTGGGATCCTCTCTCCTTCTCTCTGCCCGTTACTCTTGCTGTCTCTGTGTCTCTGAAAATAAATAAGCTTAAAAAAATTCTTTTAAATAACAAACATAAATGGATTCTTGTTTACATTTTGCATTTTGCCCTTTTTAAATATCTGTATCATTTGCTTCCCTTTCAGACAGCCATCATACTTCTGGGAGCAGCGACGTAATAGACATGGAATTATCCATGGAAGGTTGGAAAAGCCATTTTATGCTTTTTTCTTTTTTCTTTTTTTTTTGGTTTTTAGTCTACAGTATTTTGCAAAGAACACAGTCTTTGAAACGCCCATGACGCATGTTTGAAACTAAGGCAGCTTCCTGGCATGCCTTCTTAGAAAACCAGATGAGTCTTAGCCCTAGAATGTGGCTCTGGGAATCTGTGAGTCTCTTCCTTCTCCGACCTGTAAGAGATTCTACGTAAAGCACCTGGATTAGAGGTCGCGTGGTGAGAAAACTTCACATCTGTGTCATTTGTTGCTTTATTCCATTTTCTCTTCTTGAATGGGTATACCAGAATTCTTTTTTTGTTAATGTTTATTTATTTTTTGAGAGACAGAGCATGAGCAGGGGAGAGCAGAGAGAGAGGGAGACACAGAATACGAAGCAGGCTGCAGGCTCTGAACTGTCAGCACAGAGCCCGACACAGGGCTCGGACTCACGGACCGTGAGATCATGACCTGAGCCGAAGTCGGACGCTCAATGGACTGAGCCACCCAGGCACCCCAGCGTTGTTGTTTTTCTAATGTTTATTTATCTATTTTTGAGAAAGCACAAGCAGGGAGGGTGCAGAGGGAGAGGGAGACAGAGAATCTGAAGCAGGCTCTCCACTGTCAGCACAGAGCCTGATGTGGGGCTTGAACTCACTAACTGTGAGAACATGACCTAAGTCAAAGTTGCACACTTAACCGACTGAGCCACCCAGGCATCCTTGTGTGGTCTTTTGTTTTTGTTTATTTTATTTTATTTTATTTTATTTTATTTTATTTTATTTTATTTTATTTTTAACATTTATTTATCTTTGAGAGACAGAGAACAAGCAGGGGACGGGCAGAGAGTGGGGGAGACAGAATCCGAAGCAGGCTCCGGGCTCAGAGCTGTCAGCACAGAGCCCGACGTGGGGCTCGAACCCACAAACTGTGAGATCATGGCAGATGCTTAACCAACTGAGCCACCCAGGCGCCCCTATTTATTTATTTTTGATGAGGGTCATACAGAAAGGGGGAGGGAGAATCCCAAGCAGGCGCGGGGCTGGAATCCATGAACCGCAACATTGTGACCTGAGCTGAAATCAAGAGTCGGACACCTTACGGACTGAGCCACCCAGGCACCCCTGTGTCATTTTTAATAGCTTCTCTGAGGGGCGCCTGGGTGGCTCAGTCGGTTGAGCGTCCGACTTCAGCCCAGGTCATGATCTCACGGTTCGTGAGTTCGAGCCCTGCGTCGGGCTCTGTGCTGACAGCTCAGAGCCCGGAGCCTGCTTCAGATTCTGTGTGTGTGTCTCTCTCTGTCTCTCAAAAAAACACGAATAAACGTTAAAAAAATTTTTTTGTAAAAAAAGATAGAGGAAGGCCTACATGGGAATCCGGGTAGAACTAGTGTGGAGTGAGAATCAGAGAGATGTCACTGGATGTTGGCCTTTGAAATACTTTGTTTCTGAAGAGATTTTTTTTTTAAGTATTTTTTTTTTTTAGTAATCTCCCCACCCAGCATGGGATTCGAACCCACAACCCCAAGATCAAAAGTTGCACACTCTACTGCCTGAACCAACCCACACCCCCAAGAGGTTTTTTATTATTATAGTACAGCAGGAAACCCATTTATGATACACCTGAATTCGTTTGATTTGGGTTTTTTTTTTACCTTTTTAACTAAAGATTCAGAAAAAGCTGCAAGAACAGTCAGAGAGGTCTGGTGTCTTCACCCGTTTCCCCCCAAGCATTACGCGTTCCATTACCATAGTCCAATATCCAAACAACTGATTTGTTTTGCGTCTTTCTCCCTTCATGAACAATTAATGGAAGGTTTTTTTTTTTTTTTAGTGTTTATTTATTTTTGAGAGAGAGACAAGAGTGCTTTCTTTGATCCCTGTGATTCCTGACAACAAGGAAACGCTATGACCACAGGAATTCCATTAGATGGACATTCTGTGTCCCCTGACGTGGGTAACCGGGTGTTGTGTTATAAGATCTGAGAGTTTCTTCTCTCCCCTTAACCCTTATAAGGTTGTCCTTTCTTACCCTGTGATCCCTTTGAAAGTTAAAATTACAGGGGTGCCTGAGTGGCTCAGTCCGTTGAGCGTCCGACTTGGGCTCAGGTCATGATCTCACGGTTCGTGAGTTCGAGCCCCACGTCGGGCTGTGTTCTGACAGCTCGGAGCCTGGAGCCTGCTTCAGATTCTGTCTCTCTCTCTCTGTCTCTCTCTTGGCCCCTCCCCCGCTCATGCTCTGTCTCTGTCTCAAAAAAAAAAAAATAAACATTAAAGAAAATTTTTTTTAATTTTAATTAAAAAAATTTTTTTAATCTTTTAGTCAAATAAAAGTAAAGTTAAAACTACCTTCAGGGATGCCTGGGTGGCTCAGTCAGTTAAGCATCTGAGTCTTGATTTTGGCTCAGGTCATGACCTCATGGTTCGTGAGTTCAAGCCCTGCATCAAGCTCTGCACTGGCAGCAGGGAGCCTGCTTGGGATTCTGTCTCTCCCTCTCTCTCTCTTCCCTGCCCCCACTCGTGCTCGCTCTCTCTCTCTTGAAATAAATAAATAAACTTTGAAAATGCTTTCAGGTTTAGGGGCGCCCAGCTGGCTCAGTTGGAAGAGCGTGCGGCCCTTGATCTTGGGGTTGTGAGTTCGAGCCCCATGGTGGATGTAGAGATTACTAACAAAATAAAAATAAACAAAATTGTTTACAAAAATTACCTTCACGTTTATACCTCTACGTGTATTAAGTATGACACATGTCTAAAATGCCAGGATAAGCTCCTCTTGGAAGGCGAGATTACATAATAACAGATGTCATTTTAGAAATCTTTTTTTTTTTCAAGATTCCACTCTGCTTGTCCCATCAGAAGCGTGTGAGGACCCCGAAGCCGAGGTGAAAATTGAAGGTCAGTTGCCTAAAGCCTTGTCAGAGTGACACGTGGCTGAGTGTGGCGTTCATCCATTCCTAAAGGGGTTATTGGGGGGGGGGGTGGTATATGTGGGGGCGGGGTGTGTATGTGGGGGGTGGAGGTGTGTGTGCGTGCGTGTGTGTGTGTGTTTTACGCCATGCACATCAGCACCAGACTGTCCGCCCTCCCCAGTGAGGGAAGAAGGAAGGGGGATGGGCAGGGAGGGGAAGAGGGAAGGGGATGGGCAGGGAGGGGAAGAGGGAAGGGGATGGGCAGGGAGGGCTGCATTTCCCTTAGAAAACACACCCCCACTTCCGCTAGATGGATGAAGAGTTTACTGATAACAACTGATCGGGCCTAGAAGCAGTAAACTCCGTTCAACGGCAAGTATCTCACAGAAGTCAAGTTCGAAGTGTGGTTTTAAACAGATTTATTTTTAAGATCCACCACGTAAGATAATTTTCGTTAAAAGACTTACACGCTGACGTGTAATCTGTTTGGGTTTTGTTCAGATGTCTGTTTCAAAACCACATCCAAGGGGCGCCTGGGCGGCTCAGTCGGTTGAGCGTCTGACTCTTGGTTTCGGCTCAGGTCATGATCTCACAGTTCGTGGGTTTGAGCCTCTCTCTCTCTCTCTCTAGCTTTTTTTCCTTTGCTTGTTTGTTTTGTTTCTTATATTCCACATATGCGTGAGATCATATGGTTTTGTCTTTCTCTGATTGACTTATTTGCTTAGCATTATACTTTCCACATCCATCCATGTTGTGGCAAATGGCAAGGTTTTGGTTTTTTTTTTTTAATTTTTTAATTTTGGGGAGAGCACACGTGGTGGAGGGGCAGAAAGAGGGGGACAGAGGATCTGAAGCAGGCCCTGTGCTGACGGGTTGACGACAGTGAGCCCGATGTGGGGCTCGAACTCCCGAACCACGAGATCATGACCTGAGCCGAAGTCAAACGCTCAACCGACTGAACCGTCCAGGTGCCCCAAGATTTCGTTCTTTTCTTTATGGCTGAATAATGTTCCATTGGATATGTATATACATCCCTTCCTCTGTGGATAGACACGGGCTGCTTCCATAATTTGGCTATTATAAATAATGCTGCGATAAACATCGGGGTGCACGTATCCCTTTGAATTCGTGTTTTTATGTTTTGGGGGTAAATACCCACTAGTATGATTACTGGATCGTAGGGTAGATCTATTTTTCATTTTTTAAGGACCCTCCACACTGTTCTCCAGAGCGGCCGCACCAGTTTGCATTCCCACCAACAGGGCAAGAGGGTTCCCCTTTCTCCGCATCCTCGCCAACACCCGCTGTTGCTCGTGTTGTTGACTTTAGCCATTCTGACAGGTGTGACGTGGCATCTCGTTGTGGTTTTGATTTGCATTTCCCTGTTGCTGAGTGACACTGAGCATTTTCATGTGTCTGTTGGCCATCCGGATGTCTTCTTTGGAGAAGCGTCTGTCCACGTCTTCTGCCCATTTTTTAATTGGATTATTTGGTTTTTGGGTGTAGAGTTGTATCAGTTCCTTATATATTTTGCATACTTCACGCTTTATTGGATCTGTCATTTGCAAATATCTTCTCCCATTCAGTAGTTTGCGTTTTAGATTTGTCGATGGTTTCCTTCGCTGTGTAGAAGCTTTTTGTTTTGATGTCGTCCCAACGGTTTACTTTTGCTTAAAAGCAAGATTTCCCTCGCCTTGGGGGACATTTCTAGAGAAATGTTGCTACAGCCGATGTCGGAGAAATTACTACCTTGCTCTCTTCAAGGATTTTTATGGTTTCAGGTCTCACATTTAGGTCTTTAATCCATTTTGAGTTTATTTTTGTGTATGGTGCGAGGCGACGCGGTTTCATTCTTTTGCATGTGGCTGTCCAGTTTTCCCATCACCATTTGTTGGAGAGACTGTCTTTTCCCCCTCATATATTCTTTCCTCCTTCGTCGAAGATGAATTGACCATATAATTGGGGGTTTAGTTCTGGGTTTTCTGTTCTAGTCCATTGATCTATGCGTCTGTTTTAATGCCAGTCCCATACTGTTTTAATTACTACCGCTTTGTAATAGAACTTGAAATCTGGAATTGTGATGCCTCCAGCTTTGTTTTCGTTTTTCAAGATTGCTGTCCGAGATCTTTGGTGGTTCCATACAAATCTTAGGAGTGTTTGTTCTAGTTCAGTGAAACATGCTCTTGGTATTTTGGTAGGGATCGCATTGAGTCTGTAGATGGCTGTGGGGAGTATGGCTATTTTAACAATATTTGTTCTTCCAGCCCATAAGCATGGAATGTCTTTCCATTTCTTTGTGTCGTCTTGAATTTCTTTCACTGGTACTTTTAGTTTTCAGAGTACAGGTCTTTTCACTTCTATAGTTAAGTTTATTCCTAGACATTTTATTGTTTTTGGTGCGGTTGTAAGTGAAATTGTTTTCTTAATTTCACTTTCTGCTGCTCCATTATTAGTGCACAGAAATGCAACAGGTTTCTGTATATTGGTTTTGTATCCCGCAACCTTAGTGAATTCCTTCGTCCATTCTGGTAGTTTTTTGGTGGAGTCTGTGGGATTTTCTATATATAGTATCATGTCATCTGCAAATAGTGAGAGCTTTATTTCTTCCTTACCAATTTGGATACCTTTTATTTCTTTACATTATCAAATTGCTTACGTTATCAAACTCTTTCCATTATCAAAAAGGGAGTCCTTTTTAATTTAGAGATAATATTACTTCTCATGAAACACCACAGGGTCTGGATTGATTTTGCCACGATTAGGGAAATTTTGAGAGTAAATGAATGTTCCCATCTGGACTTGATTCTTCCATTTGTACTTCATATATTTGAATTCTAAAAATGGTGTCATCAAGTTCATTGTTTTAGGGGGAAAATCCCTCTCATCACTATTTTTTTTTTAAGTTTATTTTATTTTGAGAGAGAGTGTGTGTGCATGAGCGGGGGAAGGGCAGAAAGAGACGGAGTTAGAGAATCCCAGGCAGGCTCCGTGCTGTCAGCTCGAAGCCCAACGCGGGGCTCGATCTCATGAACTGTGAGATCACGACCTGAGCTGAAATCGGGAGTCGGCCGCTTAACCAGCTGAGCCACCCAGGCGCCCCTCATCACTGTTTATAACAGAGAAAAAGCAGGTGTGGCGTAAGTGCCCAGCAGTTAGGGAAAGGGTCGTGGCCACCCGCTGGGGAAAATGCTCATGGGCATTCCGTGAAAGTCAGCTGTCTGGCTCAAGACAAGTTAGAAACAAAACAGAGGGACACTCGAGTCATAATTTACAGTAGGATCTCAATTTTGTTTAGAAAGAAATTTCATATAGAAAGAGAAAACTTAGGGGGCACCTGGGTGGCTCAGTCAGCTAAGCGTCCGACTTCGGCTCAGGTCACGATCTCGCGGTCCGTGGGTTCGAGCCCCGCATCGGGCTCTGGGCTGATGGCTCAGAGCCTGGAGCCTGCTTCCGATTCTGTGTCTCCCTCTCTCTCTGCCCCTCCCCCGTTCATGCTCTGTCTCTCTCTGTCTCAAAAAAAAAAAAAAAAAAAGAGGAAACTTAGGCGAAAATACAAAAAGAAAGAAAAAAGGAGCCATAGCCACCAGTATTAGAATTAACGTGATTTTACTTTTCTTCCTTTTGCCTTTACCGTTCCCCCACCCCGCTCCACCGGAAGCATAGATTCGTTAAGTATTAGGGGGAAAAGTCAGGTCCTGATTGGTTCTGTGTGAAGGGACCACTTCTCTGCAGGGTGTTAACCCTGAAAGCTTTATTGGGAATTATGTGGCGATGCCGTCAGGATAATTAGACTCGGAGGAGGTGCTTTCCTGTCCGGGGACGATGTCCCTGACCCCCCAGCCAGCAGGGGTAGATGGATTTTCCCTTAGACGGGTAGATGTGTGCGGATTCACTCACACCTGAAGTCAGGGGGGCCTCAGTGGGTTTAAACGTGATATTTACATTGCCCAATTTCAGAGCCATCATAAGGCCTCCGGTACCTCCCATTCTGAGCCATACGGTGTGGGGCTTTTTCCCCCTAAAACCCCACGAAAGGAAACCCTTAAATTACCTTAAATGCTTTTTATTGTGGTGAAACTCACATCACATAAAATTAACCATTTTAGAATAAATGATTCCGTAGCATGTAGTACATTCATGGTGTTGGGCAACCACCACCTCTATCGCGTTCCAGAACATTTCTGTCTCCCCAGAAGGAAACCCTGTACCCATTACCATCCCTCCCCATTCTCTCCTCCCCCCCGTCACGGTCATCCACCAATCTACTCTCTGTCTCTGGACTTACTTGTTCTACATAGTTCCTACCGGTGGGATTGCACAATGTGTGACCCTTGGGGCCTGGTTTCTTTCACTTAAAATCTCCAAAGTTCAGGGCTGGGTGGCTCTGTTGGTTGAGCATCCAACTTCAGCTCATGTCATGATCTCACGGTCCATGGGTTCAAGCCCCGCGTCAGGCTCTGTGCTGACAGCTCGGAGCCCGGAGCCTGCTTCGGATTCTGTGTCTCCCTTCTCTCTGCCCCTCCCCCGTTCATGCTCTGCCTCTCTCTGTCTCAAAAATAAATAAACGTTAAAAACAAATTTTTTTTCAATCATGGTTTATCCGTTCTTCCATTGATGGACGTTTGGGTTGTTGCCTCACAGTACTTCTAAGAATATAACAGGGACGCCTGGGTGGCTCAGTGGTTAAGCACCTGGCTCTTGATTTCAACTCAGGTCATGATCTCATGGCTCATGAGTTCAAGCCCCATATTGGGCTCCGTGCTGTCAGTATGGAGCCTGCTTGGGATTCTCTCTCTGCCTCTTCCCTGCTCGTTATCTCTTTCCCTCTCTCCCTTTCTCTCTCAAACATTTTTAAAAAAATATAGCGGAACATGTCAACTCACTGTGTCGTACCCCTGAAGCTATTGCGACGTTGTATGTCACATCTCCTTCAATTGAAAAAGGAAACGGGGGAGCCTGGCTGGCTCAGTTGAAAGAGCGTGTAACTCTTGATCTCAGGTTCATGAGTTTGAGCCCCACATTGGGTGTAGAGATTTTTTTTTAAAGAAATAGCTTTTTTTATTTTTATTTTTTTTTCAATGTTTATTTTTGAGGGAGAGAGAAAGAGCAAGCAGGGGAGGGGCAGAGAGAAAGGAAGACATAGACTCTGAAGCAGGCTCCAGGCTCCAAGCTGTCAGCACAGAGCCCAACATAGGGCTCGAACCCACGAACTGAACCATGAGATCATGACCTGAGCTGAAGTCGGACACTTAGGCGCCCCTGGGTGAGCACCTTTAAACTAACTTACAGTTGAGCAGTAACTAAGAAAGACTCGTTTACGTACAGAGATAGTTTTAGGAGAGTTAAGGTTTACACCCATTCGTGAAAATACCATCCATTTATTTGAAATGCGCGGGGCCATCAAAATGGGTTAACTGCCAATTTATGCATTAATTACAATCGGATTTTGATTAGTTTGCAAATCGTGCTTAGTATGTTTTATGACAGATTTTACATGTTGAAGAGTCAGTTTTATCTTTATTTTTAAGTTTATTTGGGTTTTTTAAGTAATCTCCACACCCAGCGTGGGGCTCAAACTCATGACCCCAAGATCAAGAATCACACGCTCCTCTGACAGCCAGCCAGGTGCCCTTGGAGGAATCAGGTTTAAGGATAAAACATTAGTACTTTATCAGATCATAATGCCTTATCTTCTGACACTGTTTCTTAATTGAGTCTGGTGACCCAAATTAGTTCTGGGCTTTTTGGAGGCTCGACGGCGTAAAGTGCCCTGAAAGATTTTTTGTTTGTGTGTTTGCTTTTTAATTTGAGAGGCGGTGCGGAGGAGGGGGGAGGTGGAGGTGGGGGGGGGAGACAGAGAGAGAGAAAGAGAGAGAGAGAATCCCAAGCAGGCTCCACATTCAGCATGGAGCCCGACGCAGGGCTCGATCCCACAACCCTGGGATCGTGACCTGAACTGAAATCAAGACTCAGACGCTCAACTGACTAAGCCACCCAGGCGCCCCGGGAAGGTTTTTCTTACTTCAAGTTGATGATGGAAATTGACAGTAGTTTCAGTAAGCTCTTAATGTTCAACCAGGTTGTTAAGGATAGGGCTTTCCAGGACCTACTAGATTTACCAGAAAAATGAGTCATTTTGAGGTCAAGACTTACAAACTTTGCCACATTTCCTCCCCAAATTCTGTGTTTGAAGCAGCCCCGGAACACTGCAGGATAACCTAATGGCTTTTGTTGACAATGTGGCTCATGTCCCTTTGAGGTCTTGCTCTTTAGATGCAGAAAACGGTGGGGCGCCTGGTGGCTCAGTTGGTTGAGCGTCTGACTTCAGCTCAGGTCACGATCTCACGGTTCGTGAGTTCAAGCCCCACATTGGGCTCTATGCTGACAGCTCAGAGCCTAGAGCCTGGAGCCTGGTTTGGATTTCCGATTCTGTGACTCCCTGTCTCTCTTCCTCCCCAGCTTGCTCTCTCTCTCTCTCTCTCTCTCTCAAAAAATAACAGTAAAAAATTTAAAATAAAAAAAAAAAGCAGACGCCAGATGATGGATCGTTCACAGAACACATGGATTGAGCTTTGAGTTCTCAAGGGACTAGAAAGTTCCTTTACATTTCCCACATATAACTTCACTTGTGTTTGTCGTTTGACCAGAAAACGTGATAATGTCCACTCTGCTTTTGTTCTTTTTTTTTTTTTTTTTTTTTTTTTTTTCAACGTTTTTTTTTATTTATTTTTGGGACAGAGAGAGACAGAGCATGAACGGGGGAGGGGCAGAGAGAGAGGGAGACACAGAATCGGAAACAGGCTCCAGGCTCCGAGCCATCAGCCCAGAGCCTGACGCGGGGCTCGAACTCACGGACCGCGAGATCGTGACCTGGCTGAAGTCGGTCTGCTTTTGTTCTTTAACCCTGTCTGAGCCTTTCCTTGACTGCCTGTTAAATCGTTTTTCAGAGGACGTGTGCTTCTTAAATGTCCTCTTGGCCCTTTATGTTCTATTTCCCCTCCCCCTCCCCATCCCCCTCCTTTAAACTGAGTAACAACAAAGAAAATACACGTTTAAACATCCCTTTGAAGTCAAATTATACCGACTGATGCATTAGAGGCTATGAACTAAATAAAAAGTTAGGCTCTTTCCCCTGTGACCTTGACACTGAACTGCAGAGACCCAGCTATCAGTTATGCCGTGGCGCCTTGTTATCCTGCAGCTAATTGTTCTCTGAAGCTTCAAAAATCGAATCTGTGCTTCTGACCAAAGTAGCACCTTGGCATTTTTAGAGGAGAATTGACCTAATTTGCTTCGAGTTCTAAATTTCAGTTTCTACTTTTAGGAAGGACAACTGCCTCGGGTATTACACGTTCCGCGGTGGGTGTTGAAGATCTTAACATCGTTCAGGTGACAATTCCAGGTATGGAAGCTTATCTGGCTTTATCATTATTTATTTTCTATGTTTCCTTTTGTTCTATTTTTTAAAATATTTTTTTGTTTTGTTTTTGAGAGACAGAGAGAGACACAGCATGAGCGGGGAAGGGGCAGAGAGAGAGGGAGACACAGAATCCAAAGCAGGCTCCAGGCTCTGAGCTGTCAGCACAGAGCCCGACGCAGGGGCTCACACCCACGAGCTACAAGATCGTGACCTGAGCCCAAGTCAGATGCTTAACTGACTGAGCCACTCAGGCACCCTCCTTTTGTTCTGTTTTAACCATTTTGTGACACGGGTTAGTCCCTCAGAGCTGATATTTATCTATTGATTTATTTATTTATTATATTTTGCTTCACCCTGTCAGCTAAGCAATGACAATTCAGAAATAAAAAATACGCTACAGATTGTCACACACTGCATATCTCGCTCATATCAGACATCATCAGATCTGTTTCTTTTCACAGCCATGCCCTGGAATTACCTGGAAAATACCCGCCAGGGCAGGCAACTCCAACCACCAGCTACCGTTAAATTGGAATTGGCCACAGAGGTGAAATTTATCTGCTTCCTGCCAAGCAATCTCTTCTGAATACATATATCTAAGGTCTATCTGGAGAGATGCAAAAGAATCTAATAACCTAGTTTCTCCAAGGAAAGAAACAGACTGAAGAGAGGGATGGGAGAGAGATGTTTCATTGTACACTATTCTGTGTCTCATGAATTTTGAACCATGTAATTTCCTTCTAATCCTACTACATCTTCTTCCTTTTACTTGTCATATTGCATTGGCTAGGATTGCTAATGTTGAAGAGTATTGGTGAAAGTGGACATCCCTGTCTTGCATGATGTTGAAAATGTTCCGAACCTAAAGTAGTATGGAGTGTGTTTACATGGAGTTATAATTTGGCAAATTCTCTGTCATCTGTAGCATTTTCAAAATGCTTAATTATTGCTAAAACTAAATTGAATGATAAGCCAGGTAAAGTGTTTTTTTTCATGTGCCATCAGGCACTTCCTCCAACAGCTTTCATGGGGGCAAATAAATACATCAATAACCCTTGTTTGCTTGATTGTCTAATTATTTTTAGATAACGAGAAGGACCGATTATCCAGCATTGAAAAGATAAAACAACTAAGAGAACAAGTCAATGACCTCTTTAGTCGAAAATTTGGTAAGTTTTTATATTGTTACGTATCCAAAATGTGTATTTTGAAGTATTTCTTTTTAATTGAATACTTTATCCAAGAAATTGATCTTTCTGGGGGCACCTAGCTGGCTTAGTCATAAGAGCGGGTGACACTTGATCTGAGGGTCATGAGTTTGAGCCCCATGTTGGCTGCAGAGATTACTAAAAAAATTTTTTTAATGTTTATTTTTGAGAGAGAGAGAGAGATAGCAGTTGGCAGAGGGCAGAGAGAGAGGGAGGCACAGAATCAGAAGCAGGCTCCAGGCTCCGAGCTGTCCGCGCAGAGCCCGACGCGGGGCGCTCCAACTACTCACAAGCCACGAGATCATGACCTGAGCCAAAGTCGGACGCTCAACCGACTGAACCACCCAGGCGCCCCAATATTTTTCCAAAAAGAAATTGATCTTTCTACGAAGGGGTTATGATCAAGATGCGTGTGTATTTTTTCCCAAAGAGCTTTTACACGCACACACGAGTTACAATGATAATAGCTATTTTTGATTTCCTTAGTTCTTACCGTGGCTGAACATTGCTTTTAGCACTCACCTGTGATTAATCACGTACCCTTCACAAACCTTTACCCTCTTTCGGGTGGATGCTATGATTGTCTCTTTAACGGAGAGAGGAACCGGATCTGCTTTACGGCCCGTTGCCAGTTTCCCAGTCAGTAAGATTATTCGAGAAGTAGTAATGGCTGATCGCCCGTGTTGGTCACTTGGCGAGAAGGATTTTAACCTCTTGGCAGTAACCCCACGGTCTGGGCAAAAGTAAGTGACCCACTCAAGTAGGCCTTTCGTTGTCTGTCTCATCCCAGGGGAAGCAATCGGGGTAGATTTCCCCGTGAAAGTTCCCTACAGGAAAATCACGTTCAACCCCGGCTGTGTGGTCATCGACGGCATGCCCCCGGGGGTGGTCTTCAAAGCCCCCGGTTACCTGGAAATCAGCTCCATGAGAAGGATCTTGGATGCTGCGGAATTTATCAAATTCACAGTCATCAGGTGAGTGAGAGCTCCCTGCTTGGCCACGAGAACCAACGTGCGGCTCGCCGTGTGCACAAGGTGGGCCTTTTTTGTTTTTACCCCAGGAGGTGGGCGGTGGGTCCCTGAAGCCAAGCTTCTGCGCCAAGCCGCCTCCCCCACTGAGTTTACCGTACTCTGCTCCTGGGAGCCGTGTGTCCATGTCCCTGGTGACGGCGGCGGCCTCCCCCACTGCACCTAGCGTAGTGTTGACGCTCGCCGAAGCCCGTCAACCAGAACTGACCGGGCAAGAGGGGCCAGATGACCTCTGTTGCATTCACCGTGTCTCTTTCTCTTCAGACCGCTTCCGGGCCTCGAGCTTAGCAACGGTGAGTATCCCGGGTGGCGAGCAGGGCGTTCCGGCACCCAGCGTGCGGTGCGACGCATCTCGGCGGGCACTCCTTGCTTCTGGAGCCTTGAGCCTTAGAGCAAAGCGTGGTGCTCTCTAGATGCAGTTTCTTTTTTCCCCGCTGGCGATCAGGTCCTTTAATTCTGCTGCTCAGCCAGGCATTTCTTCTCCCGCGATGGTTTGGTGCGGCTCACTGGTGCGCCCTCATCCGGGAGCCCTCCAGGGGCTGGTAGGTTGATGCTGAACTAGCCCATCCTAGCCGGTAAATAGGGCCTGCCTGGCCACCACAGCTCCACCCGCCCCGTGATCCCCCACCCAGATCTCCCCACAGTGCAGACCCGAAAGGGGTACCGCCTGGCACAGACAGGGGCTCCCAGGGCCCCCTCAATCTGTTCTGACAGAGCAATGCCCCAGCCACCGTGCGTGGCAGATATCTCCCCTGGAGTCCTTGCACGCAAGTTAACACCCTGGAGGGTGAGTAAAGCAGGTGGAGAGCTGTTCGCAAGAGTGCGAGTCACGAGGGAACCTCCTCGTTTACAGTTTGAAAACAACGAAAACACTCTTGACAAACGCCCGACTGTTATTCCTAAACTCACCTTGTTGCCAAATGAATTTTTTTTTTTTTTTTGGTACGTTTTTGGTAGCTTTACTGGGGCATGGTTTACGTGCCGTAAAACTCGCTTGTGTGCAGTGTGCACACGTCAGTGATTTTTGGTAAATTTACAGAGTTGTGCAACCGTCACCACAATCTAACATTAGGACATTCCTGTCACCCCCAAAACATTCCTTCTACCCATGTCCCGTCATTTCCCGTTCCCGCCCCCAGCCCCAGGCAACCACCGAATTGACTTTCTTTCTGTCTCTGCCTTCATTTTCTTAAAGTGAATTTTTAGGCCTGTGTTTTCTCCCAAGTAGAGCTCACCTGCATCGTGGCCAGATTTCTTTAAATTTCAAACAAGTAAGTTCTGTGCGGTCCCGTGGCTATCTATGACCATGGTCTTTTGTGACTCACAGCAGGTAAATCACGCGCCTTCTGTGGCCATCCATGTCTCTGTTATTTCAAAGTTCTCTGGAGACCCAAATGAAAAAATATGCATTAAAATGCAAACATACTGCCACATCATTCTTGCTTAAACCAGATGTGGCAAACATAGGTCCTTGTTGAACTTTACAAAAGATGCCTTTCTTTTGGCTCATGTACCTTTTTTTTAACTTTTTTTTAAAGTTTATTTATTTATGAGAGACAGACAGAGAGACAGAGTGTGAGGGGGGAGGGGCAGAGAGAGAGGGAGACACAGAATCCGAAGCAGGCTCCAGGCTCTGAGCTGTCAGCATAGAGCCCAACTTGGGGCTTGAACCCATGAACCATGAGATCATGACCTGAGCCGAGGTCAGATGCTTACTGTGTAAGCCACCCAGGCGCCCCTGGCTCATGGACCTTTTAAAAATGGGAACATGCGGCCAACATTGAAAAGCCAGGGACTTTTGCAGAAAAAAAAAAAAAGAAAAGGAAAAAGAAAGCCACAGACTTTTTCATGAAAGTCTATTTCTGGGGGTGGGGGGCACCTGGCTGGCTCAGTGGATGGAGCACGTGACTTACTCTTGGGGTCGTGAGTTCGAGCCTCACCTGTGGTGTAGTTTACTTAGAAATTAAAAAAAAAAAAAGTCAATTTCCAAAGTTTCATTTTTTTTTTTTTAACGTTTATTCATTTTTGAGAGACAGAGACAGAGCATGAGTGGGGAAGGGGCAGAGAGAGGGAGACACAGAACCCAAGGCAGGCTCCAGGCTCCGAGCCATCAGCACAGAGCCCGACGCGGGGCTCGAACTCACAAACTGCAAGATCATAACCTGAGCCGAAGTTGGTCACTCGACTGAGCCACCCAGGCGCCCCGTTTTTTTTTTTTAATTTTTTTTAATGTTTATTTATTTTTGAGACAGAGAGCATGAACGGGGGAGGGTCAGAGAGAGAGGGAGACACAGAATCCGAAGCAGGCTCCGGGCTCTGAGCAGTCAGTACAGAGCCCAACGCGGGGCTCGAGCTCACGGACCGTGAGATCATGACCTGAGCCAAAGTCGGAAGCTCAACCGACTGAGCCACCCAGGAGCCCCTCCAAGGTTTCTTTAGAAATCTGAAGATCTGGCCACCGTGGGCCCACGTTCTCTCCAGCGGCAATTCGCTGGAGCGGAGGGTCTGGCCGTCCCTCTCCGCAGGGGTGGGTTAACCATGCCCATCCCCCAGCCACTTTACCCCTGACATTTATCATCATGCTTTTGCAATCATTTTTCGTAAAGAGAAAAAGTGAACTATTTCTTGTCTCCGTGTCTCTATCAAAAGTGGGAAAGAGAAAGATAGACCAGGAGGGCCGCGTATTTCAAGAAAAGTGGGAGAGAGCATATTTCTTCGTGGAAGTGCAGAACATTCCTACGTGTTTAATATGCAAACAGAGCATGTCGGTGTCCAAAGAATACAACCTCCGACGTCACTATCAGACGAACCACAGTAAGCACTACGACCAGTACACGGAGAAGCTGCGTGATGAGAAGCTCCACGAGCTGAAGAAAGGACTCAGGAAGTACCTCCTGGGGTCCTCAGAAATCGCGGGTCCCGAGCAGAAACAGGTGTTTGCGAACGCGAGTCCCGACGAAAACGCTGCCGCGCAGCCCGTAGAAGACGTGGCTGGGAAATTATGGGAGAAGTTACGTGAAAAAATCAAGTCGTTTGTGGCTTATTCCATTGCAATCGACGAGATCACGGACATAAACAACACCACCCAGCTGGCCATATTCATCCGTGGCGTGGACGAGAATTTCGACGCGTCGGAGGAGCTTTTGGATACGGTGCCCATGACGGGTACAAAATCCGGCCACGAGATGTTTCTGCGGGTCGAGAGAAGTCTTAAGAAGTTTCACATCGACTGGTCAAAACTGGTAAGCGTGGCCTCGACCGGCACCCCCGCGATGGTAGACGTGAACGACGGACTGGTCACGAAACTCAAGTCCAAGGTGGCAACGGTTTGCAAGGACTCGGATCTGAAGTCTGTGTGCTGCATCATCCACCCGGAGTCCCTCTGTGCGCAAAAGCTGAAGATGGACCACGTGATGAGCGTGGTGGTGAGCTCCGTGCACTGGATCTGCTCCCGTGGCCTGAACCACAGCGAGTTCACGACTCTGCTGTACGAACTGGAGAGCCAGTACGGCAGCCTGCTGTATTACACCGAGATTAAGTGGCTCAGCCGCGGGCTGGTGCTCAAGAGGTTCTTCGAGTCGCTGGAGGAAATCGATCACTTCATGTCATCCAGAGGGAAGCCCCTACCTCAGCTGAGCTCTCAGGACTGGATCCGAGACTTGGCCTTCTTGGTCGATATGACAACGCATCTGAACACCCTGAACATGTCCCTGCAAGGGCACTCGCAGGTCGTGACGCAGATGTACGACCTGATCCGGGCGTTCCTCGCCAAACTGTGCCTTTGGGAAACTCACCTGGCGAGGAACAACCTGGCCCACTTCCCCACGCTGAAGTCGGTTTCCAGAAACGAGAGCGACGGCCTGAACTACATTCCCAAGATCGTGGAGCTAGAGACTGAATTCCAGAAGAGGTTGTCCGACTTCAAACTCTACGAAAGCGAACTGGCCCTGTTCAGCTCCCCTTTCTCGGTGAAGATCGAGAGCGTGCACGAAGCGCTCCAGATGGAGGTCATTGACCTGCAGTGCAACACGGTGCTCAAGACGAAATACGACAAGGTCGGGGTCCCGGAGTTCTGCAAGTACCTGTGGAGCACCTACCCCAAGTACAGGGTCCACTGCGCCAAGATTCTGTCCATGTTCGGGAGCACCTACATTTGCGAACAGCTCTTTTCCATCATGAAACTGAGCAAAACCAAATACTGCTCCCAGCCGAGGGGCCCGCAGTGGGATTCCGTGCTCCACATCGCGACGTGACTTTGAACGCGTCCCCGGCCGCGCGAGCCTGCCATCCCCTCAGCCCAGGGGATCGTGAGGTGAGAACGGAGTTATGAAAGGTCGCCGTTTCCTGTTTCTTCCCCACTTTGACTCGGAAATGGAACTTGCCGTATCCCTGTTTGTATGACATTTTATGCTTCACCCATAGTCCAGTAAAAAATCAATACTGTTTTCTTGTATTTCTCTGGCGGTCCCCTTTTCTTAACGCCTGGCGGGTTTCACTCGTTCACCAACGCGCCCGACCCCCGCCGGCGTTGAGGCTGGCACGCCGAAGGTTAAATCAGTCAACAGAGAAACAGAGAGAGAGGTGTAGATCATGGACACACACATGTGTCTCCCCGCTTGTTACACGGCGCCCCATGTGCTCTAACGGGTTTGCGAGCTTGGGGACAGTCCGCTGGAGACACATTCACATACTCCTGTATGACCTGTCCCTGCCTCCACGCCAACCCACAAAGGTAGGACTTACCACTGGAAAACCCCAGAAAACAAATAACACGGGCTTTCGAAGGCTAAGTTACTGGTCAAGCCTAGGCTTGAAAGTTGTCTTTTTTTTCCGGTAAACTTATTTGGAGGGGCACCTGGCTGGCTCAGTCATGAGAGCACCTGACTCTTGATCTCCAGGTGGTAAGTTCGAGCCTCGCGTTGGGTGTGAAGATGGCTTTAAAAATAAATACACTTTATTTTAAAATGATTTCTTTTTTAAAAAAATGTTTTTATTTTGGGGGCGCCTGGGTGGCTCAGTCGGTTGAGTGTCTGACTTCGGCTCAGGTCACGATCTTGCAGTTTGTGAGTTAGAGCCCCGAGTCGGGCTCTGTGCTGACAGCTCAGAGCCTGGAGCCTGCTTTGGATTCTGTGTCTCCCTCTCTCTCTGCCCTTCCCCTGCTAGTGCTCTCTCTCCTTTAAAAAAATAAAAACATTTAAAAAATTTTTTATGTTTATTTTTGATAAATAGAGACAGAGCGCAAGAGGGGGAGGGGCAGAGAGAGAAGGAGACACAGAATCCGAAGCAGGCTCCGGGCTCCGAGCTGTCAGCCCAGAGCCCGACGCGGGGCTCGAACTCCTGAGCCAGGAGATCGTGACCTGAGCCAAAGTCGGACGCTTAAACGACTGAGCCACCCAGGCGCCCCCTATTTTGAAATAATTTCAAATATGTAAAGACGTTGCAGAAATGAGACTGGTACGAAGAATACTTACGTGTCCTCTTGCCAGATTCTCACCTTGTTGAACTTTTACCCCTTTGCTTTATCACTTGTTCACCTGGTTTCTTTCATGTGCGTGTGCGTGTGTGTGTGTACACAGCATTGCCTGCAAGTGTGCACGCCTGAGTGGTGTACATACACCGTCTACCCCTGACTACTTGTGGGAACCTCTTCCAAGAATGGGGATATTCGCTCACACAGCCACGAGTTAGTCACCAGCTGCAGAAAATCGAACATCGATGCGGTGCTTTGATCTCGCTCACCGTGGGTGCTCCAGTTCCCTCCCACTTAAGCCAGGAGCGTCCTGATGACCTTTCCTTCACAGCACCTTCCCCGGAGGGGTGGCCTCTGAATGCGTGTGTGCGCACTCGCGCACGCCCTGTGCTTAATCCCTGTTGGCGCTGGAATTAGTGACCCAAAATTGTGACTACTTTCCGGATTGGAGGAATTAATCTGACCAGGGAACGGTGTCCTGCACAAGGCACCCGGCCCCAGCTGAGGCCTGAACCCATGGCTTCAAACGCAGGGAAAATGACCCCAGCCCGGCAGTTTCTGTCCTTCACGGGGCTGACCGCAGGCACAGCTGGGTCCGGCTGGCTCAGAGGCTCCCTTCCGGGGAGGGGGCGGGGCGGTGGGCTGGTTTACAAGGGGGTCGGAGGGGACCCGCCCCTGGTGTACCTGTGACGTTAACACCAGGAGGTGTCGCCCCGTGGACCCCCGCAGGCAAAGATCGGCCCCCTCGTTTTACAGACCGGCAGTTAGGGCTCAGAGTGATGAACCGGCCTGCCGAGGCAGCACAGCAGAGAAGTCGTCAGGACTCACACCAGGTCTGTGTGACTCCAAAGTCCATGCCGTTCCGTGACAGGTGGCTGTCCTGTGCGGCTTCCTGGCAGTTAGCCAGGTGATGCCGGGGGAGGGGCTAGCAGGGTTCAGCCTGGGCTGCCTTCTGTGACTGGACCATCCGCGGGCTCTTCTGTGTTGAGTCAACCCTTCTGGCTCCAGCTTCCTTTTTTTTTTTCTTTTTAAATTTTTTCTTAAGTTTGCTTATTTTGAGAACGAGAGCGTGCACAAGTTGGGGAGGGCAGAGAGGAAGAGCTCTGCACTGTCAGCACAGAGCCCGACCCGGGGCTCAAACCCACGAACCGTGAGATCATGACCTGAGCTGAAACCAAGAGTCAGACACTTAACCAACTGAGCCACCCAGGTGTCCCCCCCCCCCCCCCCGCCAGCTTCCTTCTTTACCCTACATGTGTGTTGGGACCACAGTGGCCCAGCACTGCCATTCATGTGACTGATGTGACTGAGCCAAGCCTGGGAGAATTGACTGAATGAGCAGGTGGTATTCTGGGGTCGTGGTGATGGGGTGTCTGCAAATGAGAGCACTTAGGAGCGGGGTGGTCCGGCCCAGCCCGGGAGCTGGGAACTGGATTTGATGACCTCCATCAATTCCAAGGGCAAAACCCTACTGCACCTGTCCCAAGCCCTGTCTTCTCATCCCAGGGTAGACACAGGACACTAGTCACTCCTCCAGCACAGCCCTGGGGCAGGTGGCTCAGAGCTCTGGAAGCAAGCAAGGCCCCATGTCACCCCCCCCCCTCCTCTGAGCACCCATTGGCCCCAGCACCACCACTAGGACTGAGCCACAGGTCAGGAGCGCTGGGGGGTCAGGACAATGTAATGGATCCGGTAGGGCTTTGGAATCAGAAAGAAAAGCCTGGCTCACCTCCCAGCTCTGCCACTTGCTGTGTTACCCTGAACAATTGCCTACAATTTTCTGAGGCTTGGTTTCCTTGTCCATAAAGTACCTACCTGACAGGTCGCTCTCAGAACCAGAAACCATGTAAGGAGCCCGGCTTTATGCCTGGCCTCAAGAAAACTGACCGCATAGGGCACTTGGGCGGCTCAGTCCGTTAAGCATCTGACTCTCAGTTTCGGCTCAGGTCACGATCTCATCGTTTTGTGGGTTCGAGCCCCACACTGGGCTCTGTGCTGACAGTGCGAAGCCTGCTGGAGATTCTCTCTCCCTCTCTCTCTGCCCCTCCCCGACTCACGCCCTGGCTCTCTCTCAAAATAAGTAAAATTAAAAAAAAAAAAAAAAAATACTGGCGGCACACACACCATGCCCCTAACTCAGACCCAGACACCTACACCCGCCCAGTGCTCTCTGTTGGCTCCACGGGGGACAGCAGAGGCCCCCGGACATGCCCCCCTGACCTCAGGCCCACACACCACCGGGGCCTACACATCAGCACATGACAGTGGGGCATCATGAGGCCACCTCCAAGGGGACCAGAAATACAGAAAAACATGGGGGAAAACATTTGATCAGGACTTTAGCTAGGAGACATTGAAACCACAAATTATGAAGTATTATGAAAATATTTTATCTTACACAGTTTTTTTTTAAGTTCTAATTGCAACTGAACAAGCAAAGGGCTTGGGGTTGTTGGTGGTTAATTCTCCCACAGCTTTGTAAGATAGTCCTTGACGGGCTGGACTTTTCCAACAAAGCGGGTCTGCAAAAAGCAGTAGAGCACAGGGCTCAGTGATTTTCTCAAGGCCTTTTGGGGGTCAGATTATCCTCTTGAGAAGCATCGGTCTGCCGATTTTCCCCGACCTCTAAGGGGCCAGCCTTGGCCACCCTCAGGTGCCTCCTTCCACGAGCAGGAACAGCTCTCCCTGCTACCCCATGGCCTTCCCCACAAGCTGCATCTGTTCCCAGATTGCAGCCCCAGGTTGCACCCTAGTGTCTTTGCATTTTGCAAAAGATCGACCAGCAAAGACTTTGAGGCCGTGGGCTGGCAGCAATGCTGGGGTAGGCCGTGAGGATCTGTTCATCACTGAACAATTGCTTTCTGGAACAACCTCCAAACCGGGCAGCGTCTCTGAATAATCAGAGGCGCTTCCTACCTGTACCTCAATTACAATTTCTCTTTGTCACCTAAGGTGCAAACACCGCGCCCTGTGGCACCCTTCTTCAGTGGGACCAAAATTTCCGCAGGCAGTGTCTATCCAGACAAACGGCCAGCGGGCGGACCGCGGGTTCCTCTTGCACCCGACCCTGTGCAGTTCTTGCAACTCCCCCCACCCCAAATTCTGGCCCCAGCAGAGCTCACAGCCCTCAGTCCTAATTCTAGAAACACGGCGTGCCCAACCCAGTCCGGCCCGCTTCTCTACAGAACCTCAGTCCACTCCAGGCAACATTTATTGACAGCGGTTAACAGGTGGGGCGGGGCCCGGGGCTGCCGGAAGCGTCCGGACCTCAGGATCTGTACAAGTGTATACTGGAAAGGGGCGGGACGGGGCGGAGGGGCCAGGGCGCCATCTAGGGGAGACGCAGCGGCCTCAGACTGCGGACGACAGCTTCCGCTTGGTGCTCTCGCTGCAGCGGTGCAGGATGAGGTCTGCGCTGGGCCGCGGGGGCACCGCGGGCTGTGGTTTTGCGCCTCCAGTCTGCGCCTGTTCCCTTGCTGCGGAAAGCCCAGACCCGTGAGCGGCCGGGCTCCGCCCTTCAGGCCCCGCTCCGCCCTTCAGGCCCCGCCCCGCCCTCCAGGCCCCGCCCCGCCCTCCAGGCCCCGCCCCGGGCACCGCCCACCACCAGGCAGCTGCAGACACTCACGCCGCCGGCTCCCAGCGCTCTGCGGCCCTGGCCGCGCCGGGCCCCGCCTCCAAGCCCCGCCCCGTCTTCCAGGCCCCGCCCCGGGCACGCCCCACCCCACCCCCGGCCGCGGCAGGCACTAAGTCCAGGGCTACCTGAGCGCTGCGGCTCGGGCCGCGCCTGGCGGCGGCGCTGCTGCAAAAAACGGACACTGTTGCGCCGATAGGTGTCCTGGCTGAGGCGCTTCCGCGACCGCTGGTGGATGCTGTGTGCGTTGCGGATGGACGACCTGGGCCCAGAGGGATGGGGACGTTGCTCAACTCCTGTGCGTCCTCCTCCCCCTCCCCCCCGTCCCTGCCTGCGGGGACTCGCACGACCGCTCCTGGAGTCCAACGACTGGCCGGGGGCAGTGGAAAGCGGGCCGGGACGCCACACGGCTGGGCGGGGCATGATTGCGGCTACCCAGCGCCGATGCGGACTCCAGTCGGGTCGCAGAGCCCAGGTCTATTTCCCACGCCCTTCGGCGGCCTTCAGCCCGTGTCCTCCCCAGGAAGACCTCTGCACTGCCGCCCCCCTCATGGGCGGTCCCCAAGGACTCTAGGCATCGACGCCTACGCCTTCACCTCCACCTCACACCCCTGCTTTCCCACCGCCCCCGTGCCAACCCCACGATGAAGGAGGGCACGTCCATCCTCGACCCAGTGAGGGTGCGGCCTCCCCAGCCTGTCCCTGCCTCCACCCCGGCCTCCCTCCCCAGCGCTGGCAATGCAGGGCCTGGACCGACCCGGGGACCCGTGGTACACCCCCCCCTCCTCGGTCCCGCCCAGTCCCGGGACGCTCGCTCACCTCCGGGGCGGCGCCCCTCGACTCTTGATCTGGCGTTGGGCCTGGGCTGCATCCTGCCCAGACTTCTGTAGGTACATGGATGGAAAGTAGCCTGTGATGTCGCCTTTCCTGCAACAGAGGCAGCCCTTGAACCCCAGGCAGTCACGGCAGGGAGTAGGGGCCTCAGACGTGGGGGGCTCAGGGATCCCTCTAAACAGTCAGGGTTAAGGCAGCTGGGAGGTTGCAGACACCCCGGTGCCCGCGGACACCAGACCCTGCCCCTCTGGGCCTCAGTTTCCTCATCTGTGCAACACAGGCCCCCACAGCTGTGATGGTGGTAGTGGGAGGAAGTCAGCAGGTCCACCTTGCCCCCCAGGGACATGTGTTTGCAATGAAGCATCTGCAACAGCCTGTTTGTCAGATTTTTCGTTTATGGTCACTGCTTTCTGTATCTAAGAAACTTTCTGCCCATCTCCAGGGCACCAGGTTCCCCTATGCTTTCTTTCCAAAAGGTTTCTGTGCTTGGCGAGACCCACGACCCATCCCGAATACATGTGAGTGCTGTTGGGGTAGGGGCCTAGACGCCTTCTCTCCATGTGGACGCCCAAATGTTCCAGGACCACTTGTTGAAAAGATGTTTCTTTCCATTCTCACCACTATAATTTGAGAGCGAGAAAAAAAAAAAAAACAAACACTTTGCATAATACAAACCTCACTCTGTAAAACTGATTCCTCTTGGCTGGTGGGAGAATCACAGGCAGATTCTCAGAGGTGCGTGGCGGAGGGGGGGAGGGGGGTTAAACTGAGTGATGGTCAGAAAGATTGAGAAACCCTGCCTCGAAACCTCCAGCCCAGGGCCATGCTGATGGTGGGTACTGTGGCCACAGGCTCACTGGGGCCCTGGACAGACTCAGGGCTCTGAAAAGGTGGGTATGGACCTGGGGAGCCCCAGTGGGCCCAAGAAAACAGCTAAGTCCTCAGGGTTCTCCTTTTCTCCAGGAGGAATGAACAGGTAAGAATCATTTGCAACAGGGGCACCTGGGTGGCTTGGTCAGCTGATCGTCGGACTCTTGATTTGGGCTCAGGTCATGATCTCATGGCTTGTGGGATCGAGCCCCCCAAGAGGCTCTGCACTGCCTAATTGGGATTCTCTCTCCTCTCTCTCTGCCCCTCCCCCACTTGCATGCGCGCATGCTCTCTCTCTCAAAACAAATAAACTTAAAAAAAGAATCAATTGCAGCAAAAGATTTAAAAGGAAAAGGGATGACAGGGCCTGCCTCTACCAGTTCGCAAATACAATAATGAACACAATTGTGTTGTTTATAGAAGGACTAATAGATGGCGAGGTGACCCCAAGTCTCAAAGGAAAAAAGGTCCCCACTCAGACAAGGACACTGAACCCCGAAAGACGGGCGGGGTGGGATTATCCCTGGTCTACCACCAAAATGGAGACTGAGTCCAGAGACAGGCAGTGGCTTACCCAGAGTCACGCACCCCAGTGGGCACGGACCCCAAACGGGCCCTGCCCCAGGCCAGGGCTGGCACTCAGGGTGGGCGCAGCGGGGAGGGAGGGGTGCTCTCCTACCTGACGACCCACCAGCCATCCAGCAGCTTGTGAATGACATCGATGGTTTCGCCCTCCTGCAGGGACACTTCGTCCTCCATCTGGGCAGTGTAGGCTTTGATGGTGACGTAGGGCTCACCTGGTCGTCCGCGGGAGCAGGGACGTGGTGTGCGGGTCCGTCCGCAACCCCCCCTCCCCGGCTTGCCTCCCTTCCTCTCCTCTCTGGGCCTGAGGCTTCCTGCAGCCCCCGCCCCCGCCACGCCCTCCCTCGTCCCCACCTGCTCCTTGTGGTCTCCCTCTGCAAACTGCTGCCCCCCACTGGTGAGGGGACGCCACTACACCCAGGGGCTCCCACCTCCCACCACCCACAGCAGGGGCCCAGGCGCCCGGATCCCAGGAGGGGCCCGGCAGGAGGTGCAAGGGTGGAGCGCCCATCCACCTGTCACCTGAGCCCCTTGACGCCCGCCAACTGCCCACATCCGGAGCTGCCTACCCAGTGTATAGACCTTTCCCCGCTTTTCCAGAGAAGCCACAAATCCACACACCGTTGTGAGATCTCTCCCTTTTAAAATACGGGCAACCAACTCGAACTCGTCTCAACCTCCGCCTGAGCCCCATCCGGCCCAGGGGCTTCCAGTCAGCGAGGATGCCCCCGCCTCCAGGCAGTACGCCTTCCGGACCCTCACCCGTCGCCGGCCCGGGCCCGGCTGGCCCCACCACCTGTCTCAGGCTGGCCGACCTCAGCGCTTCACCTCTACTCTACCTCCCGCGTCTCCGTCCTAACCAAGGGCACCACCTCCTCCCAGGGCCCTCCAACCGGACTATGGGGTGTCCACCCTGGCTGCCCCACTGCCCAGCCCACAATCCTATCCAAGCCCACAGCGGTCACTTCCAGCTTCTTGGAATCCCAGGGCCCCTCCAGTCCCTTCCCCTCACATCGTTATGGTCGTGGAGGGCAGGCGGTACCTTCATAGTTGGGCTCGGGGTCCTCTGCCTCATCAGGACTGTCCAGGGGCTCCAAGTAGGATGCGGGGACCCAACCTCGCTTTGTCTTCATTTGGCAGAACCACCAGCCTGTGCCAGGCGTGCGAGGCGGGAAGTCTAGGCGGGCCCGGCAGCCGCCCCCCTCCCCCAGGGTGGTAAGGACGCCCCGACATAGGCACAGAGACACCCAACACTAGGATTCAGAGATGTCACCTTCAGCACACGCCATGCCCAAGTGACACACAGCCACACACACAGGTCACAGGGTGAGAGCTCAGAATCTGCCTCACACACGTCGTGACCCGGCCACCCGGGGGGGGACATAAGCCCCGGAGGTGCACGGGTGCCCGCAGCCTCAGCTCGGGGACAGAGCGGGGAGGACAGTCAGGGCCCCCGAAGGAGCCACAGCCCGTCAGGTGGGGAGGAAGCCCCAGGTTGTCCGAGAGGCTTGTGGCCACGGCTGTGGGCACCAAGGGGAGGGAGGTCCCGGGAGGGCGGGGAGGCTGACCACTCTCGCTCTTCTCCACGACGTCCACCACGTCGCCCGTGGCCAGAGCCATCTGGGAGCCCGAGGTCTTCTCGAAGTCAGCGATGGCGCGGTACGTCTGCAGGATGATGGGGCCCGTGATGTCTGGGCAGAGGGAGGGCAGGGTAAGTGGACGCCGCGGGGCTGGGCTGCCTCCTCCCGGTGGTCCCCTGCGTCGGCCCCCGGGGCCCTGGTGTCCCCGCCCCACCCAGCTGCAAGCACACCAGAGGGGTATGCACCCTGCCAGCTGGAAAGCAGCAGGGACAAGCTAGTTAAGCCCCTGACTCTCGGTCTCGGCTCGGGCCATGGTCTCACAGTTCGTGGGGTCGAGCCCCAGGATGTGCTCTGCGCTGACGGCTCAGAGCCTGCTTGGGATTCCGTTTCACCCTCTCCCTGCCCCTTCCCTGCATGCACTCTCGCTCTTAAAATAAACTTTTCTTTAATGTTAAAAACAACAACAATGATCATGCAGTAAAGATCACACACAGTCATGCCCCTGTGTGAGCCATGAAGGCCACCTTGGCCCCCAGACCTGTTCACTCACTCAGCCACGACATCCCCGGGCTGTGGGCACCAGGGTCGTGCTGGGCAATGCAGCCACAGACATGAGCCCCCAAAGCTTCACGTCTAGTGACCCCCCCAAAGATCCCCACTCTTTAGTGCAGCCACCGAGACCCTTCAAGGCGGCTCTCCCCTACCCCCGGCTCCTTTCCCTGCATAGCCTGCGCTCGGGATCCCTGATCACGTTCCCAGACCCCACAGGGTGACCCACGCGTGACTGCCCATGTCTCTCACCCGTGACGCTGTTGTTCTTGCTGTCTTTGGGCACCAGGTAAGTCTCTGGCTTTTTCACCCTGCGGGAAAGAATAGTCCAGGTTAGACGGCTCAGAAGCCCCGGGCAGACCCACAGAACTCCCCAAGAGGAAAAGGAAGGTGGGATGGGGGAGGGCACTGTGGAGGAAAGGGCTAGAAAGGCCCCCCAGCCTCCGGCAGACCCAAAGAAGAGAATGCACTCGGGTCCAGGTAAGGATGCGCTCCGGGCTGGAAAAGCCTCTTGTCACCTCAGGGGTCAGCCCCCTCCTCCTGGGGCCTGGGGAGAGCCGCCAACGGGGAGTGGGCGTCCCCGCCCCCCAGGCCCGTGGGAGCTGCCCCGCCCGGGACCAGCGGTGCGTTCAGGGGTCGGTCCACACTGCTGGAGTCTGTCCACGGCGGCCTCACCCATATTCAGTGAGCAGAGAGGACGGAGAGAGGGGCCACCCCAGCAAGACGGCACATCCCCCTGAGAGCTCATGAGGCTTCTCGGATATTTCCATGCTGGGCCCTGAGTACAGGAGACCCCAGGAGCAGGACAGGCGGAGAAGGAGGTGACAAAGCGGAGGCGTGTCCCGCAATTAGCCGTGGCCACCAACCCCCCACCCTGCTGGGGCTCTGAACTTCCCAGTTGGTAACGCTGTCCACGGCATCCATTTCTGCATCTGGCCCTTACCACCCCGGTACAGACGGGAAAACTGCTCTCAGAAGGTTCGGCCAGGCTGAGGATCTAGGATCTCAGGGTCCCGGCCCAGGGAGCCCCGCCCCCCCGGCACCGGACTCCAGGGAAGAGACTTGGCAGGGCACCAAGTGGCTCAGTCGGTTGAGCGTCTGACTCGTTTTCAGCTCAGGTCACACTCTCGTGGTTTTGTGAGTTCGAGTCCCCGCCCCCCACCCCCGTCGGGCTCTGCACAGGTAGCGTGGAGCCTCCTTGGGATTCTCTCTCTCTCTCTCTCTCTCTCTCTCTGCCCCTTCCCCACTCGAGCTGTCTCTGTCTCTCTCAAAATAAATAAAGAAAACTTAAACAAAAAAAAGACAGAAGGACTTGGCAGGGATGCTGGGGGACGGAGGGGAGGGGTTACAGGTCACACAGGCCACAGCTGGAATCCCGCCTCCTCCTCTTTCAGGCTGTGTGACTTTGGGCAGGTCGCCTCCCCTCTCTGAGCTTTAGTTATCTGTAACACGGGGGAGGTCCTGTGCCCCCCTCCCCGGGCGGAGCTCACCACCCTCCCCCACTTCGGGGACAGAGTGACGGGGCCACTCACTGGTTGTCCGTGGGGAGCTTGAGGTCGTCGGGGCGAACCTTGAAGAAGTCGAGGAGGTGGGGACAGCGGGAAATCTTGACGGGCAGGCTCATGAGCGCACCGAAGTACTCGGTGAGGGTGCCCTGGCGACTCTCAGCGACCCGCTGCCCGTCGAACCACCGCGGGGCTGGCCAGGCCAGGGAGGGGCACCAGAGAACTAGTGAGCACCTTCTCGGGTCAAGGTCCCGTGGACGTGGGGGGAGGGCGGTGACCCTGCTCCTCACCTGGCAGGTGGGGGATGATCCTGTTCTCTGCGTTGATGTCCCCGGCCTCAATAGGAAACATTTCCTTTAACTGTTTCTAGACAGAAAACAAAAGGGGCAAGAAGGTCCTTTTTTTACAAAAATTTTCAAGAATGTTTTATTTATTTTCGAGAAAGAGAGAGAGAGAGACAGAGTGCGAGCAGGGGAGGGGCAGAGAGAGAGGGAGACACAGAATCTCAAGCAGGGTCCAGGCTCTGAGCTGTCAGCACGGAGCCCGACTCGGGGCTCAAACTCACGAACCATGGGGTCATGACGTGAGCCGAAGTCGGACGCTCAACGACTGAGCCACCCAGGCGCCCCCGAATGTCCTTTATTACAACACTATACAAGTACAGAATTGGAAGCAACCCCTCGAATCACTCGGAGTAGAAACTTCTGGAAGCGTCCTTGGTTCTCTCTTCCTCTCTCACTTCACCTCCTTGCCACCAGCAGGTCCTTTTGCTTCTCCTCCTGAAATCTACCCAGAATCTGACCCTTCTCGCCACTCACATGGCCACCACCTTGGTCTGAGTGCCACCGAGCCTGGGTTCTTACATACTCTCCCACCCTTGTCTGTCCTCAATCAACACCCTCTTAAAACGTAAACTGGATCATCCGTCCCTCCTCTGCTCAGAGCCCTCCCTGCCTCTCAGCTCACTCAGAATGGAAGCCAAGAGCCTCACATCAGTCTACCGGGCCCCTCGGACCTGTTCCCGCCTGCCTCGCTGACCTCCTCTGCCACCACCCTTCCCTCCCTTGTTCACTCTGTACCAGACGCCCCTAGATACTCCGGGCCCACTCCTGCCCCAGGGCCTTTGCACTTGCTCTTCCAGTGCCTCCCCATTTGCCAATGGCGCTTTCTCTTTTTCTTTCTCCTTCTTCAGGTCTCTGCTCAGATAGCTCCCCTGCAGCGAAACCTTCTCCTTGACGATTTCCCTTCCTAACCCTATCCTCCCCGTCCCCCCTCCCTGCCTTATTTTTCCCATAGTTGTAATAACTAACACACTACGCACAGTACTTACGTGTTGTCTGTGTCTTATTCTGACTCCTCTGCTAGAACCTAAGGTCCACAAGGGAAGGCAAGGACTTGGGTCTTTCTTATGCCCTTGTCACCTTTACAGCACCTCCCGCCCCCCAAGTAGAATGCCCCTGGAGCTTAGGAAGTGCTCAGTAAGTAGTTGCTGAATGGACGAATGAGCCCAGCAATCAGTAAGAGGGTCTAATCTTACGATGGAACAACCCAGCACACTTCAAAGAGGAGACGCGGAGCTGTGCATGGGCCAAGCAGGAGAGGGTCTCAAACACGTGACCCAGTGACGGTAGCGAGGCCAGCAGGCTGATGGCTTCTAGAAAGCCTGCAGAAAATGCGCGCTCCGCACTCCTGTACCTTGTTCTTGAACGTGTGTGTGCGCACTTAGCCGGGGCTGGAGCAGGGATGGCGTTATGGGACGAAGGATGCCTTCTACTTCTTTCGTAATGTTTTATTGCCTTTATCTTACAAAAGCCTTGCGGGGCGCCTTGGCTGGCTCAGTCGGCAGAGCGTGCAACTCTTGATCTCAGGATCATGAGATCTTGTGGGGCATAGAGCTTACATAAACACACACACACACACACACACACACACACACACACACACACACACAGAAAGCCTTGTAGCAAACAGCACAGAGACATTAACTGTGATCCTGAGTGCTGGCTGTGTGGGACTGCTTACACTACAGTCTTCTTCCCATTTCTCTGCATTTGGTTTTAAACCTCTCATGCAAGAAGTGCGGGAAAGTGCACGGCTACGAGACTCGCTACCCGGACCCTCCATCCACCTGACCCCGTCTCAGACCAGGACCCAGCAGCCACACTGTGCACACCACCACCACCCCATGACCACCCCCGGCCCCGCGGGGTTTTAGAGCCTATGGGATCCTCTCTTTGAATCTGGCTGACGGCGGGCACCCACAAAGCAAGAGAAGTCAGGGTTGCCTGCCCTCCTTCTCAACTCCCCGGGGACCTCATGGGGCCAGTGACCGGGAGTTAAAGAGCAAACTCCTGGGATGACAACCTGGTGGTGACACTAACCAGGCTGTCCCTTTAAGAACACCCCCAGGATCGGGCGCCTGGGTGGCTCAGTCGGTTGAGCGTCCGACTTCGGCTCAGGTCATGATCTCACGGTTCGTGGGTTCAAGCCCCGGGTCGGGCTCTGTGCTGACAGCTCGGAGCCTGGAGCCTGAATCGGATTCTGTGTCTCCCTCTCTCTCTGTCCCTCCCCCGCTCACACTCTGTCTCTCTCTCAAAAATAAACAAACATTAAAAAAATAAATAAAATTATATATGTATAAAGAATGCCACCAGGAGTTTATGCGGACGGCGTTTCTGTGTGGGAAAAGGAAACTACCCTGGAGATGGACGGAAAGGATGGCTGCACGACATTGTGAATGTGCCTCTTGCCACCGAAATTGTACGCTTGAAATGCTACATTTGTGTTCTGTGTACCACATCAAAACGGACTTTAAGGAAGGGAGCCTGGGTAGCACAGTGGGTTCAATGTCTGACTTTTTTTTTTTTTTTCAACTTTATTTTTTTATTTTTAGGCGGGGCGGGGGGAGGGAGGGGCAGAGAGAGAGAGGAAGAGAGAATCCCAAGCAGGCTCCATGCCGTCAGCACAGATGCCCAACACGGGGCTCAAACCCACGACCCATGAGGTCACGCACGACCTGAGCCAAAGTCAGGCACTTAACCAACTGAGCCACCCAGGCGCCCCGAGTGTCTGACTCTTGATCTCCATTCTTGATCTCCGTGTGATGGGGCAGAGCCTGCTTGGGATTCTGTCTCTCCTTCTTTCCGCCCCTCCCCCACTTATGCACACTCTCTCTCTCTCTCTCTCTCTCTCAAATAAATAAAAACTTGAAAAAAGTTTTTAAACAGACTTTAAGGCAAATGTTCTCTTAAGTTAAGAAATACATAACGCCCCCTTAACTGTGGGCGGGGGGTGATCGGGGTTCTTCAGTCCCTGGCCACAGCACCTGGGCTGCCCCCCCCCCCCCGTCCAAGGGCAGAGCTGGGAGTGGGGGTGGTGTCCCCTCCCGCCCCCGCCCCCCTCCCCCCTGTCCCCCCCCCCGCCCCGTGCACACCCGGGCACTCACGTGGAACTCGTAGATTTCCGGGAACCCCCGGTAGACCACCTTCTCGGACAGGTCCTGCCATTTCACCAGGAACATGTACACCTAGGGGGTGGCCGGGGCAGAGGACCTCATTCAGCTTCCTGGTGGAAGCCCAGGGGACTTGGGGGGGGGGGAAGAGCACTCTTTGGGGCGACCTAGGCCAAGAGAGGGCACCGGCTTCCTGGACCCCAGAGCTGCCGCCCTCCAGCTTTAGGATCAGGGCAAGATGTTCAGCCTCTCTCAAATTAACTCAAATCCCTCCTCCATGAATTGGAGACACAGGGAGGGCCCCCCTCCTGGGGCCGGTAGGAGAGCGACAGGTGGTGAGACAGAAGAGCCCGGGCTGGGACAACACAGCGTAAGGCTCCGTTTCTACCAAATGTCCAGAATGGACACATAGACACCGCAACGTAGATCCGAGGGTGCGGGGTGCTGGGCGGGCAACGCGGAATTTCTAATGGGTACAGGGGTGCTTTTGGGTGGTGACAAAAATCGAGTATTAATTGTACGAGGGCCGCACAAGTCTGTGAATAGTAAAAACCACTGGACTGTACCCTTTACCTATGAGGATCGTATCTCAGTGGAGCCGTTATTAGAAAGAAAACCAAAAAAACTTGGTAAGGAAAAACCAAAATACAGGCAGGACAATTCTACTCGGCCACAAAGAGGAACAAATTACTGACAGATGGCAGCCACACGGACGAATCTCAAAAGCGTTATGCTGAGTGAAAGCGGCCAGACACAAAAGGCCACACACAGGGCAGGACTCGGTATCTATGATGTTCCAGAGAAAAAGCATAACTAATTTAAGATGGAAAAAAATCAGAACAGTGGTTGCCTCTGGGGGAGGGTGGAGGAATGGGTGCGGAGCAGGAGAATCTGGGGTGATGGTAACAATCTATATCTTTTTCTTTAATTAAAAAAATGTTTTAATGTTTATTTATGTTTGAGAGAGAGAGAGCGAGAGAATGTGAGCAGGGGAGGGGCAGAGAATCCGAAGCAGGCTCCAGGCTCTGAGCTGTCAGCACAGAGCCCGACGCGGGGCTCAAACCCACGAACTGTGAGATCATGACCTGAGCCGAAGTCAGACGGCTAACGGACTGAGCCACCCAGGCGCCCCTGGTAACAATCTGTATCTTGGCGAGGATTTGGGTTACATAGGGACATGTACCTTCAAAACTCGGCAAATGTCTCTAAGTCTGGTGGATTTCATTTCACATAAATTTTACATCAAACGAGGAAAACACTAGGGGCGCCTGGCCGGCTCAGTCAGCAGAGCCTGTGACTCTTGATCTGGGGGTCGTGAGTTCAAGCCCCACGCTGGGCGTAGAGATGACTTCAATAAATGAATAAACTTCAAAAAAAATCCTTTAAAGAACTTTTTAAAAAGTGAAAGTAAAAAGACAAACAGTGTGATAGAAACATGAGCAAAAGGCATGAAAAGTTCACGGTTATACACCCACACATATATATGTAACCCTAAACATACAAAGAAGTGTCGACTTTACTTATAACAACATCAGGGCAGGGTCATTAGGTAATTGCCAGTTAGTGAGAACAATCGAAGTGGTTGTTTGAAGACACAATGGTGCAGTCACACAACGGACTCTTATATACATGTAAAAAAAAAATAGGACAGACTTAATGAACTAATTTGGAGGGAACTCTGTGATATTATAGGATCATGGGGAAAAGGCAGGTATAGCATATGTCATCATATAGCTTTGTTTATTGTCTGTGTAAAGAAGAAAAAATAAGAAAAAATGCATATATATTTTAAAGTTTTATTATTATTTTTTAATATTTCTTTTTTTTTTAAACGTTTATTTATTTTTGAGACAGAGAGAGACAGAGCATGAACAGGGGAGGGGCAGAGAGAGAGGGAGACCAGAATCTGAAACGGGCTCCAGGCTCTGAGCTGTCAGCACAGAGCCCGACGCGGGGCTCGAACTCACGGACCGTGAGATCATGACCTGAGCTGAAGTCAGACGCTCAACTGACTGAGCCACCCAGGTGCCCCTAAACTTTTATTTACTTAAGTAATCTCTATACCCCACGTGGGGTTCGAACTCACTACCCTGAGATTAAGAGTCTCATATTCCTCTGATGAACCAGCCAGGCACCCCAAGAAAATATTTATACATTTTTCTTCCTCCCTCCCTTCCTTCCTCTGTTTCTTCCTTTCTTTCTTTTTAAATATTTTATTTTTAAGTAATCTCTACACCCACATGGGGCCGGAATCCACGACCACGAGATCAAGAGTCGCTCAGTCCTCTGACTGAGCCAGCCAGGCATCTCCTTTTTTTTACAAAGAGAAATACAGGAAAGATAAATCAGAATGAGCCTTTGAACATATCTTTCTAGAAAGTTTGGTGATCGATTGCATCAAATATGTTAACATATGGCACATTTAAAAATAAAATTAAGAGGCGCCTGGGTGGCTCGGTCGGTAAGCGCCCAACTTAGGCTCAGGTCATGATCTCACCGTCCGTGAGTTCAAGCCCCGCATCGGGTTCTGTGCTGACAGCTCGGAGCCTGGACCCTGCTTCAGATTCTGTGTCTCCCTCTCCTCTCTGTCCCTCCCCCACTCATGCTCTGTCTCTCTCTCCCTCTCTCAAAAATAAACATTTTTAAAAAATAAAAAAATTAGATCAACAATGATTAAAAAATTTGTTAATGTTTATATATTTTTGAGAGAGAGAGAGAAAGAGAGAGAGCAAGGCGGGGAGGGACAGAGAGGAAGAGAAAATCCCACGTAGGCCCTGAGCTGTCAGCACAGAGCCCGAAATGGGGCTGGAATCCACGGAACTGTGAGATCATGACCTGAGCTGAAATCAAGAGTCAGATGTTTAACCGACTGAGTCACCCGGACACCCCAGGATTTTGTTTTTAACTTCAAATTGGAAACAAAAACAAATGAACTTCACTATCTGTCAAATGGGTAACAACTGTATTAAAGAGAAACTGGAAAAGAAAAATTCCAAGTAACTTTTAGTTACAGTATTTTACTACCCTCGGTCCAAAAGGAGAAGAAAAAATTGCAAAGAAAGCTTAAAATGTGACTTAATGAATTTGCAGGTTGATTGTTAATAATGGTGCAGGAGCTGTCATTCTGGTCAAACAAGCCCATGTGGATTGCAGCAGCGAGCAAAGGACTAAATATAATTTTGTTGGGAGCCTGGGTTCTCGTGGAGAAAGGAAGGGTCTACGAATATAAAGCGATACAAGGCAAGAATGAGATGAAATGGCCTTCCGCACCCCCGCCCCTCATTGGTCCATTGAAAGGACAACAGGCAATGACACCCCAGAGGCAACAAACACACTCAGCTTCCAGATCTAGGGTTTCTAACATCACTCCCCATTGCAAAGAAACAGGGGTCCTTAGTGAAAATGGCTGAGTCCAGGGGTCCGGCTGGAGGGCACCAGACTCTGGAACATCTCGTACCAGAAGTAAGAGTGTGCTCTTGGGGCGCCCGGGTGGCTCAGTCGGTCGAGAGTCCGACTTCCGCTCAGGTCAGGATCTCTCGGTTCGTGAGTTCGAGCCCCGCATTGGGGTTGCTGCTGTCAGTGCTTCGGTTCCTCTGTCCCCCTCTCTTTCTCTCCCTCCCCCGCTTGCGTGGGACGATGTGAGCATAAAGTAAGTTATGGTTCCCACTGAATAAAAGAGAAATCCATGCATCCGTATTGGCATAAGCAAATAGTAAGGAAGAGGGGAATAACTTTATGGTAAAACGCTGACTAATAAACGCAGAGGGAATTATAGAGTTGAAAACTCACTATTTGGCAATCGTTATAGGAATTTGACTCGGGCAAGCGTCATCCGCGTACTATACGACCAATGGGATATTCATATTGTTTCACAGAATCTCCCCGCACAAAGGGAGAAATAGTAACCTTACTTACACTAGAGACACTTGGTGATCAAAATTAGCCATCACCATCAGAAGAAAAAGCAAAATCGCCTGCCTCTGATAGGATCAACGAGGAGAACACAGGGTCACTTCCGGGGTGTTCCTGCCACGGACGCATAGCCTGAATCTGAGGAAGAAGGAGTAGCCAAGTCCTTCCGTAGAAGGGATGTCCCACAAAATGACAGGTCCCAGCTCTACAGAATGTCAACGTTGGGAAGGACCGAGAAAGGTGGATTAAGACTGACCCGGATTAAAGGAGTCTGAAGGGTCACAGGCAGGTGAAACGCAGCAGGTGGTCCCGGATGGGATCCTGGACCGGATCATTTTTACTACAGAGGACAAGCAGGGGAACTGGTAAAATCTGAATGAAGCGGGTGGACTGAATAATGGTGTTTCATCTACGGTACTTTGCCGATGTTGACACATTTGCAGAGAATGTTGTTGATTTTAAGAAATACACAGTAGTATTTAGGAGGGGGCGCCTGGGTGGCTCCGTAGGAAGAGCGGCAGACTCTTGATCTCAGGGTCATGAGTTCAAGCCCCACACTGGGCATGCTGCCTACATAAAAAGGGGCGGGCCCCGAGTGTCTCCGAGGGCTGAGTGTCTGACTCTTGACTTCAGCTCAGGTCAGGATCCCAGGGTTGTGGGTGGGATAGAGCCCTGCTTCGGGCTCCCTCGTGGAGCCTGCTGGAGATTCCCTCCCTCCCTCCATCTCTCTCTCTCTCTCTCTCTCTCTCTCTCTCTCTCTCTGTCTCTCCTTCTGCCCCTCTCCCCAGCTCGTGCTCTCTGTCTCTAATAAATAAATAATAATAATAATAATAAAAGAGAAAGGAACAAACAAGCAAACACAATGTCTCCAATTTCCTCTGGGATGGTTCAGAAAAGTTCTGTTCAGAGAGAGAGGGAGAGAGAGAGAAGGGGAAGGAGGGGGATGGGGGATGGAGAGGAGAGAGGGAGCACAGAGGTGGGTGGAGGAAATGTGGAGGAATTGGTGCTTTGGGGACAGCCTTTCTGTAAGTTTGAAATTATTTCAAAATTAAAAGTGAGGACAGGAAAGGATACATTTGTGTCCTGCAAATACCAGACAAAGCAGAGCCCCTCCCCGGCCTTCCTGTCCTCCGGCCTTGGGGACCCACAGCGGGTGGACATGTCTGGGCAGATAATTCCCAGCCCCGAGGGCAGGGGGTCGGGGGGCCTTTTTGGGCCCCTTGGTGGTGTCACCCTACTAGAAGGGATTCCCCCTGTAATGTCGCTGACTCCACGGCGGGCCAGGGGGGAAAGAGGGGCGCCGCCAGCACACCGTCCAGGAGGAGCACTCCGTGAGAGCTGGGGTGGTCAGGGAGGGCTGCCCGGAGGAGCGCGCTGGGGGCGAACAGGGCGCCACAGGGAACTCCTGGCCGGGGCGGGCAGGCCAGGAGGGAGGTGGGCTGGCGGGGGGGGCCAGGGGCCAGGCTGGCTGTCCTCCCACCGAGGGCCGGGGGCGGGGTGGGGGGAGGGGCAGGGCGTGCATCCGTTTAAGGGACGCACCTCGGCCGGCCGCGCGGGGACTGCACCGTCGGGCACCTGCGCGGCCCCGACAGGCTCGTCCCCGCGCGGCCGCAGGGTCCCCCCCAGTCCCCCCTCAGGGCGCTCGGCTACTCACGTAGTGCTGGCTGGGGACGAAGCGCTTCTCGAAGCCCAGGAGGGCGATGTGGCGGATGAAGGTGTCCCCCATGGCTGGGCTGCGGGGCGCTCCCCGGCTGGCGGGCCTTAAATGGGCCAGAAAGAGGAAGTCACTTCGGGGGGCAGGGCAGGAGGGGGCAGGGAGGGCGCAGAGGAGCCTCTGCTTCTCCTTTCAGTTTCTGGGATCCCTCAGACTCCCCTGGCGGGGACGTGAGGGGCCACACGCAGGCGTGTCCTCCCCTCCCCCACCCCGTGGTCTACGGGCCCCACAGTTTGGGGGGGGGGGTGCCCACCCCCCACCCCTGTCTCTGGCTAACCCCAGGCCCCGCCACACCGGCCTCTCTGCTGCCCCTGGGACACCCCAAGCTGCTCCCGCCCCGGGGCCTGTGCCCTCGGAGCGCCCCCCCCACCCCCGGGACCATCTCCCGCATCTCTGGAAGTCCCTCCCTCGTCCCTTCGGGTTTCTGCTCAAAAGGCACCGCCTCCAAGAGGCCTTTCTTGATATGTTCACGCGAAACAGCAAAACTTCATGCTTCCCCACCCCGCTTGCCTGTTTTTATTCAGATGGACGTATTACGGAGCTCGTGTTTTTACAATGTCTCTCTTTACCGCAATGCGGGCCCCGGGAGAGCAAGGGCTTGGCCGCACCCCCCAGGCTGGAGACCCGCTGGCCGCGCCGCTTGGGGACCGTGTCCGTGGGAGGGCGCGCGGGCGTCAGGTGCACGCCGGCAGGTGTGTGTAACTGAGCCAGTGGCGGTGGGGACGGGCTTGGAGTGAGGCTTGCGTTCAACTCCGATCAAATCCGGGCGCCCGTGGGGCTGAGTCGGTTAGGAGTCCGATTCCGGCTCAGGTCATGATCTCACGTTTCAGTTCGTGAGTTTGAACCTTGCTACCTTGCTACGGGCCCCACGCTGACAGTGCGCAGCCTGCTTGGGGTTCTCTCTCTCTCAATCTCTCTCTCTCTGGTCCTCCCCCACTCGTTCTTTCTCTCAAAACAAACTAAAAATTAAAAAAACAAAAAAACCTGATCAAATGGATCCTCAAGGCTGCCTCAGTTTTCTCCTGAGATGGGACCATGGTCTCCGCCAGGAGGGGATTTGGATTTGGGGTGAAGAGGTGAGCAGGAAGTGGCTGGGGGTCTCCCACTGGCACCTAGGAGCCTAGGACGGACATGAGGGCCTGGGAGGCTTAGAGGTTATGGGGCTGGTCCAAGGTCACCGGGCAGGTGGCCCAGTCTGGCTGCAGGCTCAGGGTGGAGGGGCCAGTTTGTGTCCCAGACGCGTGATTCCAAGGCTGTGAGACCATGGCAAAGGCCACCAGCACTCTGAGAGCCACGGGTCCCCCTGGACTACTGGGGGGTGAGGGTAGCCTCTGGCAGAGGGGAGCCAGAACAGGCCCTTTTGTGTCTGTTACCACGACTGGTCAGATTGGTGGTTGGATGTTCTTGGTTTTATCCCAGCGTGGGAGCCATGGGGCGCCTGCATGGCTCAGTCGGTTGAACGACTGACTCTTGGTTTTGGCTCAGGTCATGATCTCACGGTTCCTGAGTTCAAGCCCCTTGTGGGGCAGCTCGGAGCCTGCTTGGGATTCTCTCTCTCTCCCTCTCCCTGCCCCTCCCCTGCTCTCTCTCTCTCTCTCTCTCTCTCAAAATGAATAAACTTCAAAAAACAAAGAAGGGCAGGGGCCACGCTCTCTGCTCTGAGATTTGGTTGGCACGTACCCTGTGGTCACGGGGAGGTCACCAGCCCTGGGTGTTGCCGGCCCTGCAGGGCCTTTCTCTGTTATGTATCTAGAATCTTCCCACACAGGATGACACAGTGCTCAGCAACGAGAAGGAACGGCCACACACCACATGGGCGAGGAAACTTCTAGGCACGCGGTGCAGGGAGATAGGGCACAGAGCACACCTTGGCTGCAGGGGGCCCTCACCAGTCTGCATAGTGTTGGATGGCAGGGTGACCTCTGGGGTGGGGGTGGGAGTGGGGGTGGCAGCCGGAAGGGAGCAGGAGGCGGCAGCTGGGTGCCCTTTCCTGGTGAGGCTACGTCTGAGGGCGCCACTCGCTTTCTGAAAACCAACCCAGCCGGGGGCCCAGGGGCCACGGGACTGTGCACCGCCCTTTTCTGAGGGTCTGTTGTGCTTGGATGAAAATCTGCAAATGAGGAATCGATTGAGGTCCCGCGCAGGGCCCTCTGGCCCTTTAGGCACCACACAGACACCCCGCTCGCCTCTGGCCGGCCCTGTCCCACCAGGGGCTGCCCCGCGGTCCCCGGAGACAGCAGCCTCGCTCACCTGGGCGCAGAAGGGGAAGAGGGGAAGTCAGGGGCTTTGCTGCAAGCAGGACCTCCTGAGCGCCGGTCGCTTCCTGCCCTTCCTCCCGCAGTCACTCCACTCTTGCACAACTGGCCGGCCGGGCTGCCCTGTCCCGCAGACACCAGCCACAGCTGTCAGCTGCCACCTTCCTTTCCACTTCCCTCCTGCGGCCTCCCCGTACTTCCTCACTTGGCACCGGCAGGCAGCACGAAGAGACCAGAAATCCTGCTGTCCCTGGCAGTGGCCTCTGTGGCTCAGCGGGCTCAAAGCCTTTGTGAGGCTGAGACAGGACTCACGTGCGTGGGTGGAAAAAGCAAGAGATCAAAGTGTTTTAAAAAGGTGTTTGGGGGGGCGCCAGGGCGGCTCGGTCGGTTAAGTGTCCATTGGGCTCTTGATTTCGGCTCAGGTCACGATCTCAAGGTTCATGAGTTCGAGCCCCCAATAGGGCTCTGTGCTGTCAGCATGGAGCCTGCTTGGGATTCTCTCTCTCCGCCCTTCCCCTGCTCACACACTCTCTCTCAAAATAAATAAATAAACTAAAAATAAACAAATAAATAAAGGGAATGAACAAAGAAGGAGATGATGGATGGATAAAAGGTGGGTTTTTTTTGGGGGGAGATACAAAAATTTTAAAAAGCGTTTAAAACTTTTATTGTGAAAGTATACAGAAAACTGTAGAAAATGGAGTTTAATGATTATCAAGTCATAACTATCACAAAATAGATGTCTCACTACCTGTTGGCTGGGGATCACAACAATACCCCAGAGGACCTCCCCACCTCCCCTTGGTGGCTGGGTCAGGAATGCTTTTTCATAAACACCTCACATAAACAGCCTCACGACGAGGCTGTCAGGTGGATACTGTTATTTCCCCCACCTTATAGGTGGGGAAACCGAGGCACAGAGCGGTAAATAGGTTGCTGTGGCTAGCAAGGGAAGCGCTGGGATTTGAACACGGGTAGTCTGGACCCCAGGCCCACGCAGCCAACCACTAGGCTCCCCTGCCCTGCCCTCGAATGTGAGTGAATGATGATGGACGTTAACGGGATTCACGACGGAAGAGTCAGCCTGTGTGAACACTGCAGAGAGGGAGACTCTCAAATCGGGCCAGCCTGGGAGGGCAGAGCTTTGCTTCCATGCTTGAGGGTCTTGGCCTCTTTCCAGGTGCCACCTTCTCCACCCCCAGGCCTCCCCCAGATGGGCTGGACTGGCCAGTTCCTCAACCAGGAAATCCCCAAGGCTGGGCCAACAGAGACAGGCTGAGTGGAGAGGGGTTTGGAATAAGAGCCTGAGGTCCAGGCAGTGCCCTCCGGGATCCTGTGTTGAGAGGGATTCTAGGGCTTTCCAGGATTGGAACAAATCAGCCATCATTTTGAGGTGGTTCTTTCCCAAGTGTAACGCAGAGCCCTCCTTGGTGGAGAAAAGCCTGGATCAGCAGCCTGATGAGCCCTGGGCCAGCCCTCAGCACCAGTTCTCTTCTGGTGCCTGCACTGGCAGGGTGGGGCACTGAGTCACCACTGACCGGTAGGCAGACAAACCACTTGGGAGGGTACAGTGGCCGTGAAGGGCAAGGCTCTAATGGCACGCAGGTGTCTCTGTGCAGAAATGCAGGTTGCTGGAGGTCTGCTTCCCAAGGGAACGCAAGTCTTCATTTCTCGGCCAACCTGGGCCAGAAATGGGTTCTGGCTGGGCCGGGGACGGACCTCATCGGCAGAGAGCCAGGTGCCTGCACCCGGGACACATCTGAGTCCCACCCCTGGGAATTTCTTCTCCCCTTGGCCTAAGGATTCTGGAGTGAAGGCTCAGACCCCGCCAAGGGAGGACGCGTGCATGCCAACCGCCGGCCGTGGGCACGGTGGACTCACACCCACTTGCTTGGGACTCAGACGCCTTCACTTCTAGTTCGGAGCCCTTGGCAAGGTAACTTAGTTGTTTCACCTGGAAGATGGAGCTAACAGCTGCAGATTTCGCAGGCCGTGTTCTGGATCACATGAGGCTCAAGTGCTTAGCTTGGCAAATGACTCTCATCAAAGTGCTGTGCAGGACCAGCCCGGGGTGCAGGGGTGGGAGAGGTCTACTCTGCCAGTTTGGGTGTGTGGGGGGGGGGGGGCGCTTCTCACTGTTGCAACTGGGACTTGAACGAGGGCAGGGCCGAATGAGTGGCAGCGGGCAGGTGAGAGGCTCAGACCCCTGGACTGGCTCTCATTCTGCTGGGAGTGGTCACCCGAGGCTGGGACAGAGGCTTTCCCTTCAAGGTCAGGCGGAGGACAGAAACCAAGACCGTGGGCTTCAGCTTGGGGCTGTCCCCACTGCACTGCAGCTCTCTGGCAGAGCTCCGGACACGCAGCGGCCTGGCAGATCCGATGGATGGAGTATGGCGAGCCCTCCAGGGCTTGGCCTTGTGCCTGCCCCCCTCCACACCCCAAACCCACTGCCTGGCTGACACTTCCTTGCTGACTGGGCCCAGATGTGTCATGCGGTGCGAGTTATTTAAAGCTCGTTGACCACAGAGGATAAATCCAGCAGCAAGCTGCCACCGCGGGGGGTTCGCGATTTGCTTGAGCTTCAAGCTCATTCCAGTAGCGAGGCAATCGCGCCTCCAGGTGCAGTCACCAGGGCTGAGCTGCCGCGTGCATATCTGTCCGGGCCTGGGAGCGGGAAGCCGGCTGGCGGTGTGGCGTCCGCGACTTGCCAGGGGCTCAGTACCTCTGCCATCCCCAAGGGGATACGGGACACTAAGGACGCACGGGTGTGGAGTGAGGGGACGGCCACCTGCAGACAGGTGGGGCACACAGGTGTGAAGCGACCGCTCACGCCATCCTGCAGCACACGGTCTCGCGCCACTGGTCCCTTCTGAAGGCCAATAAGCCAACACTTGCTATGGCTTCGTGACCACACTCCGACCCTGCATTTTTGGAGCCCCTCACCCGTTATCTCTTATGAAGGATTTTTCCTAGAGGCTCTACACTGCTCACTATAAGGAAGAGGACGATTTTGGTCTGAGTTCAATAGATCCTCTCAGGGTCGATCTAGGCCTTCTTACAGCCTGTGACATCTCAGCTTCTGGAAGGCGGTCCTGTATTCTCTGCCTCTGGTTGGGTCTATCCAGTGGTTTTTATTGAAAGGATTGGGGACCTCTCCTACCAGGTCCCCTTGAGCATCGTCAAGGGCATGGTCCTTGATAAGGGTCATTACTGCTTTAGCGAACTTGAGGTTTAAATGAGCAGAGACCACACATGAAGTGGACACTACAAAATGTCCCCCAACCACCTGATCTCGCTTCTGAGAAGGAAACCCGGCAGGAAACCCCTTTACAAACGGGTGTACAAATGGGTGTTATGTCATCGCCAGCTTTCAACTTTGCGGGCACTTCCTTAAAATAAAACCACAAGGTATGCCTGGCTTGGGGGTGAGGTGGGGTGGGGCAGCAGGGGGAGGTAAGGTGATATACAAAACCATTGTTGACCAGACTAAAGAAGCTGGGGGAAAACCGAGTCTATGCGCCTTTGTTTTGTATTTAACCCAGTTCTTGGTGGGGAGAAAGCCCCTCTGGGGCAGCTAAGCTAGGTCCACCCACTGTGCTTGTCAACTGGCCCCCAGGCCCCAGGCTGAGACCCCTAGGTATACGTGGTTTCATAACCAGCCACAAGCTTTCTCCTTTGAGCTAAGAAGGTTGGCAGCCGTGGGGCAAACCCCTCACCTACTAGAGTAAGAGAGTCCAGACTGCAGAGGTTAGGAAAACAACTTCGGCGGGGGGGGGGTCGGGTCGGTCTCAACAGAAGGACGAACAGCCCCTGACTCACAGGCCGGAAAAGCCAAGCAAGAGCTGCTATGCTAAAGAGAGCAGCCTACAGGTCACCTCAGTTCCTGAAACCCTGCTCCATTCTTTGCCCCCATCCTAGGGAAACCAAGGCGTCCCTGGGGGAGAGCACGTCTTCCAAACACACGCGTGTCCAGAAACTGGGGCTTCCATTTAGGAGAGCTACCCATGGGTGGGTGGCAATTCCCTACCCACTAAAGGTTAAGTCAACCAAGTCCCTTGAATTTCTTTAGACCAGGGCTTGTGGTGTTTAGTGGAAACTGGAAAGGCCAGGTCAGTCTTCCTCTCCCAGATTTTTTTCCCTTCCCGACACACCTTTCTGGTCTTTGGTGGTGGTGATGGTGGGGAAGAAACAAGGCACCAAGGTTGCTCCGAATAACAGACCTACTTCAAAGGGAACCAGCTGCCTGCTGCGGAAAGCAGTGCTGTGGAACATCGCAGGCTACAGATCTGGGCTCAAGTCCCATCCGTCTGTCAGTCTCAGGGGAAGACTGGGGCGGCGGGGCGGGGGGCGCGACTCAAGTCTTCACTTCCTCATCCGCAAACTCTGAAAGCGACCTCGGCAAGGCGCAAGAGCACACTCAATACCCCTAACCTCCCCTCGGGAACCAGAGGTCTGGAGAGGTCTCTTCTGACGCACTGCCTGCCAGGAAGGACCATCCTGCATACGCTCAGCAGCCGCGTCTGGGTCGGCCGGGCAAATGCACAGATCCCTCCTGACACGTTCCCTTCCAGCTTCGGCGGGGGCCCTTCCCCTCAGCCCCACCCTCTGTGGAGAATCTTCGTTCTCCCCTCCCTCCACCGAAGATCCACAGCTGGGAGAGGGGGTTTGCGCTGAGCCCGACTCCGTGGATGGGATCTAAAGCGTACAATCCCGGCACGGACACATTTCTTGGCTTTTACGGTTCTCCCGAAGGAAGGTTCCTCGAGTAACAACTGTCCAGAAGTGGAGCTTGGATTTGGTCACAAAGCCCACCTTCCCCGTCGCTCCACTTCCCAGAAGGATTGTGTTTAACCAGCACTCACGGAATAAGGAGGCTGTTTTCGGAAATACTAACTGACAAGGCCTGAGCTGTGTTTTTCAGTTCAGTCCTCACTGATCCACCAGAGATCTCGGGGGCAGGTTTCACCCCCACTCCCTCGCAGAGCCACACTGTGTACCTGTGGTCTCATTTACATACACACTGCTGACTCGTGAACACCGAGCAGAGGCTTCGTCTCCCGGCCTTCCTGGGTGCCCCCCACCCCCGTCCATGGACAAGCCCCAGGGCCCCTGCAGGAAGGAGGCAATTGGGGAAGGCGGTCGCCTGGCCAGGAAGCACGGCTGCTCTGAGGCTACGGGACCGCGGGACGCAGGGGCCTAGGGCAACCGGACGCCTGGCCCCACACACAGGCTCTTCCAGCAGGATGGGACGGGAGCACTCCTGGCTGCGGGGAGCTCGTTCAGTTCGGAGGGGAGGTGGAATGGGGCGGGCAGCATTCCTCAAGCCTGTAACAAGTCAGGACGACGGCGGAGCGCAGATTCTGTGCTGTCTGCCAGGAGACCAGGAACAGAAACCGATCCACGGGGCAGATGCGAAACGAAAAAGGAAAAGCTTTCCGACAACATACAAAAATAAAAAATTTGCGTGTGCCAGATTTGTTGCTCTTGCACTGAAGGGTTAAACAGATCTCCTTGCTGAGTGTGATCCCACAAAATGGTTAAAAAAAAAAAAAAAAGTGTTAGGTGTAAGCCTCCGCTCTTTTAAAAGCCGCCCGTGGAGGGGCAGGTTCTTAAGCAGCTGGGGGGGGGGCAAGGGGGGGGGGCGTCGTGGGCGAGGGCGGCAGGGCCGCCCGAGCTTTTGGAGACGGCTTCACAGGAATCACGAGGCCCTCTTCCGTAGCAGCTGTCACCGCGGTGTCGGGAGGCTAGCGACCAGGGTGCTCGTTCTGCCTTCCCCGAGAGCACCCGCGGAGAGAACAGAAAGTCCCCAGAGTGCATGTGCTGCAGGGTTCTGTCGCAGGAGGAGCTCCGGCTGGAGCGGCCCGGGGAGGGGACGGGGGGCGGCCCCAGCACCGCCCCGAAGGGCAGAGTCGGGGGCTCCCCGGAACGGCGCCCTCCTAGCCCTCGCCCTGCACGCCGCCTACCGCCGAACCACCCGGGTTCCCCAGACAGAACCACGAAAACACCTGCGAGAGCAATGAGTTAGTGTGTGAAAGGCATGGATGGATTTTATTTATTACCCTATATCTACAATTTAATTTGAGGTAAAATATAAGCAACACATAAAAATGCCTATTTCTGCTACCATGTAATATAATTCTCCATCGTGAATATTGTGATAAAGCTAATGGAAACTCTATGCCGTCACGTACTCTAGCTTCTTATAGCTGGTATTTTACAACTCTCATTGTCTGTGAAATCCCAACACACGTACGATTCTCCCACGAAGGGCGCAGGACTCTCAGAGGGCGCAGAATCAGCTCGTGGGCCCCTCCCTCCCCACGCTGGAGCCTCAGTGCTACACGTCGAGATCTAAAATGGCGAAGGCAATGGAAACGCGTGGGGCCTGACCCAGGCGGGAGCGGCGTTCCGAGGAGACCCACACCGCCACAGGTCACAGGGCGGTGAGGCTTTAGTGTCTCGGAGCTCGCCCCGACACTCATACCTGATCTTCAGCTTCTGGAACACCAGGCGTTTTATTCGGACGAGAAGTCAGGGTGGGAGAGCTTCCGAGGCTCCGTCTGTAAGCCACACGCCGACATGCTAACCTCTCGCTGGCTGTTAGGCGATCCGGATGGTGGTTTTTTTAATTATGATAAAAAAACATATGAACCATGATAGATAGCTTAGGAAAAGGTTTAGTCAAATATACAGATACTAGCTGTTCACTCAGTCGTCAAGGAGAGCCGTGAACAAAAGGATCATTTAAATGATTTCTCAAATAGAAAAAACCTAAAAGGACTGTCACAGGTGCTTTCTTCACTGCAGGAGCTGAGATGTTCCCGGAGGAGAGATCTTCACTTGATTGGAAAACAAAACACCACAGCTGAAGGCTCTGTTGCTGCGTAAAAAATCTGATGAGATTCATCCCTGCCATTTTCCCTGTCGTTTTTCCAGCATTGCTGTAAAATCCTTATAATACATTCCAAAGTAAACCAGCCATTCCAAATCTACAGTCACTCTGCTCTTTAATTCAATTCACAGAACTGCTGAAAAAGTAGACATTTCTATCTAAAAGTAGAAAAAAAGGTTTGTATAGAAGGTATTTCTGTTATACAAGTATATTACACAGCTCGGGGCAGTAACAGGTCCGAAAAGCTCTTCTCACCCACTGATACTTTAAGCTAAAACAGAAGAGAAAACAAACAAGCGAGAGCACGGGTTAATCTGATTACAAGACTTTCACATCCGCAGATAGCACAACTCAATCAGCACCCAAGTCCATGAACTGACAGTATTAAAAAAAAAAAAAAGCCCTCAGGCACACCTCAGAGCCCACTGCCGCGAAGCTACACCCTCCGACCAGCGCGTCTACATTCAACAGCTGGGGCCTGGGGAGGAGCGACGGGACGGGAGCGGAGGTGGCTGACTCCCGGCATAGGGCTCCGCTCCTGTTAACAACCGGGCCAAGTTCAGGAAGTCTGAACAGCAGGTTCAGGGTTGTAAGTAAATTATGCGAGCTGCAAAATGGATTGAGCAGCTTGGCCAGACTCTGCAAACACCATTATTGTGATTGGGGAAAAAGCCAGCGTGGTGATACGGATTCAGAGTGAACTCCAATGGAGAGGATAAGATCTACCCTACAGATCAGAAACAAAACATTTTTCTTTTAGGGCAAAGCGCTTTTACGTCTTTGGCTCAAAGGCAGATATTGATCTAAGGAAAATCTTTCTGCTTGATCTTCTAACTCAAACCATCCGGTAGGGCTTACACTTGGACCTCATTATGGCCGAAGCAGGGAAAACACAGCATTAGATTATGAGCATGCGGGGGAGGGGGAAGTTCAGACGAACACTAGAGGGCATCCCAGACACAGATGCTGATTTACCCTAGGAGGGAAGAGGTCTACCACGTAGGGTCTGGTTCTTGCTTGATCTGAGAGTTTCCGTCAGTCTCCTTTATTTCTATCAAGAAAACCAAAAGGGAACTGATAAATTACACTACGAATGCAAATGTGTATAATTATAAACCCACTCAGATCAAACTATGTGCTAAAATGACTTATCAAGAATTGTAAAGATACTAAAGATAACATTTTCAGAGACAGTGTTTCCCTAACAGTTCTTAATTGTGCCACTTAAGTGTTCACAGTAACAAGCATCTTCTTATGTATCTATTTAAAAATCTACGTTAGAAAGTAGTTATTCCACTGGCTCAGAATTCATTTCGAGTCATTTGGAGAAAACGGAGCAGAAGAACCATGAGTCATCGCCAACACGCCATTTCTGGGCAAAAACGACACATCCAATTCACCCAGAAACAAAAGAAAACCCAAGCACACAGTTCTAGTGAGACGGCTCGAACACCACCGTCAATCCCTTGTCCTAAGAGCGCTCCTGGGGGACTTCAGTCTTGGACCACCGGCTGCCCTACCCTTTTACCTTCTGTTGCAGGGCCCTCCAACTGGCTTGGCTCAGCGGATTCTGCAGAGAAACACATCAAGATTTGCTGTAACGCTGTTTTAACATTGCTGTGTCTCACTTATCTACAAGGGCCCAGAGGAAGCCAGGAGAAAGCCCTCCACACACCGCACACCAAGCGCAAGTCGCAGATGAAACAGCAGCCACGGCTTCTTGGGATTAAACACACGTGTCTCACGTGTCTCAACTGGTGTCTCAACTGGTCTAACAAAAGTCTCCTTTTTCGGACATTTCAGTTTCCTCACGCAACCCAAGTCTTCAATAACAATTGTAGTTTCACCTAGTTCTAACATGAGGGAACAAGTTCCTTTTTCACGTCCTTTTCCCCTTTTCTGTGGGTTCCCCTTTAATGAAAGCCTTTTTTTGGTTTCAGTGAACCACAGTAGCAGGCTTCAACGCTGGTTTCTAAGGAATGTTTAAAGCCACAATACACGCATTTCCACCCGGCACAATCCGGCTGGTGACCAGCAATGGAAATGAATGGCACCAACGGTGAAGTCTAGACAAGCTTCGCCCTCAGAAATTGCACTGCACACGCTTGGCCTTGGGGTTCCTGACCTCCTTCCCAGCTGACGGGGGCACTGGAGTCAAATGGCATATGCCCCACACTTCTCAGTTGGGACCCAGAGCTCGAGCACATACAGGCTTCCAAACACGGGAGTCAAAGACAAAGTCTAAGTGTGAGTGTGTAAATGACTTTCCCTAAAGTCAGGCGAATGTTATTAGCAAGTGAGTCCCCACAATTTTATGTGGTCCATTTTATCACAAAAGCAGGAACAATTCTATGTTTTACCCCACTTAATTTACCTTGTATCACTGGGCCTTCTGACTCACTCTGATCGACCAACTCTGAAAATAAAGTAGATTGATTTGAACAATAACTTAATGCATGCTGTTACAATGGAAAAGCATTTGTACATACATTCTCAATTTGGATGCTCCAACTTGGCCACAACAGGCACTATTTTCCTATGACAAGAAGGGAACACAAGAGTTCTGGCATGTCCCATCAGAAGAACTAATTTATAGTAATTACTGGAAAATTCTATTATAGACTACTGCACAAGGATGAGAACAAAATTGAACATTTTAAACAAAGTTAAGGGGGCTAGGAGGTTTAAAATACAATGCTCTTTGAACCTAACAGTTATACAGAAGACAGATGAATTGGGATTAATAATTAAAAAAAAAAAGAAAAAATCCAGGGACGCCTGGGTGGCTCAGTCAGTTGAGTGACTTCGGCTTAGGTCACGATCTCGCAGTTTATGAGTTCGAGCCCCGAGTCAGGCTCTGTGCTGACAGCTCGGAGCCCGGAGCCTGCTTTGGATTCTGTGTCTCCCTCTCAATCTCTCTCTCTCTCTCTCTGCCCCTCCCCTACTCATGCTCTGTCTCTCCCTCTCTCTCTTTTAAAAATAAACATTTAAAAAAAAGAAAAAAAAAGAGGAAAAAATTATCATGGGGTTTCTTTAAATGACCAAATTCCCTGGTGTGATCCAAGCTGAATGTCACACAGATGATGAAAATATCTATGAAGCAAGGTGTGTGTCCTCTTTCATTACTGACATCACCACGGACTAACACACTTGGCCCAGACAGAGAATAAGAAAAACAGAACCTATGAAAAAAAAGTCATGGTTTGGGGGTACAATCAAACGAACACATTTTGTGATAAAGTGAAACCCAAAACTTGGGAGGCAGAGGAGACAGAACGAAATCCAGGACACTGAAGAGTGGAGCCCCCAGCGGGATGAACGGCTTGAGGACAGGGGGGCAGGCAGCACCTACAGTCCCTGCGTGATTTCCCAGGTCGGCTGGAGCGGGGCCACGCTGCTGCTCCGTGGGCCCCCAAAACTCCTGAACACTAAATTGAAGAGGCTCCCCACTTTCCCAGTGAACAGACTACAGACTGAGTACTCAAAGTAGAGGGGTTTTAGAGAGTTATAAAAATAATGCCAATTGGAAAAAAGACTGAAATGCTAACGGTACCGGGAAAGAGAATGTTCACTTTTGAAACATTTCAATGAAGTCGGCAGAACCTAAAACATACCAGCACATGTATATACAGTGTTTGCTAAAAATACAACTTAAAATGATAAGAACATCAAGGAATTGGAAGAACGGACATATATACATTTGCTGGTGCAACAACGTTGGAGAGCACATCGTGCCAGATGGAGGCTTGACCAGGAACGGAAGCAAGGTACGGCTCATTAAAGATCTACTTATCTAGCACAGTGATTACACAGTAACAGTAAAGTTACTGCGGTAATAGTATCGAATACAGATTGTATTTCCTGAGCACATAAAGTACTGCTCTGGGTTAGGGGTCAACAAACTTTTTCATCAAGAGCTAGGTGATTGCCTATTTCAGGATTTGCAGGGGACGATGCTCTCTGTTACAGCTCCCAACTCCGCCTAAGCAAACAGGCCTTCTTGGAAACGTTCTTTTTACCTCCCCCTCCGCCCGCAATAAAACTTTATTTACAAACACAGGCAACAACTCTCTGATCCCCGTTTAAGAGGTCTGACACGTAATGAGTCATTTAAAATGCTCTAAAGCTCTCAATATGGGTACTAACATCACCATTTTAGGAACAAATAAAGTGAGATTTAAAAGCTCAACAAGTGACCCCATTTCACATGTGTAACGTGCACAGTGCTTTTACACTGAGGCTAAAACCCCAACTTCGCCCAGTTGCTGCTGTAGGTGAACGGAAATATCTACCGTGTGAGCAAAGTGCAAGTGCACACAGTCTCGCACACCCCGCACAGGACGAAACAAAAAGACTTCATGAAATTTACTCACGGTTATTAATCACAAGTCCCGGAAATGGTCTGAAGAGAGAAACAAATGGGGTAACCGTTTATTTTTACTCTACAAGCAGTTACATGTACATTCAGCTTATCTCACTAACTTGTAACTCATGTCACTTACGTGTCACAACGAGCACTGTTACCAACTACGTTTCAATCTCACACTTTTTAATCTATGGACACACAGACACGTGAAGAACTCTACAGGCCATTATTAGAAAAGGCCACAGTAAAGACGGTGAGAAGAGAACAGCAGTGAAGAAGAAAGAAGAGAGGAATTCCGGCAGCAGGGTCTAACGGAAGCAGGCTTTTACCGAGACCCCCGGGGAGGAGCACGGATGACAGACTCAGGTTAAGTGGGACAAAAACTGGGGGAAGATGAGCGCATGCCAGGAAGGAACCTAGGGAGAGGTTACCACGTGAGCTAGCTCCCAGAGCCAGACCTGAAGGACCTGTACCGGACACAGTGGGAACCTGGCAATGAGCTGACTGGGAGGATCTCGTGACAGCCACGTTTCTGGGAGGTGGGAGGAGCGTAAAGACGCCACGGATGCGTGCTCGGGCAGCTGGGAAGGAGGACACCTACTGCCAACCTCCTGGGACGGGCGCACGGTAAGGAATGGAATTCCCGACGGGGTTGGCGAGGAGGTACGATCATCGCTCCCAACGCTGTGGATAAGGAGCTGATGCTCTCAAAGGTGACAACCCACACTATTGTTGTGCAGACAAGGAAGGAAACAAAAGGACCTGGCTGACTTGGGGTCAGACTCGACTGCCCGGAGCCTGCGATGACGGGCCCGAGACACGGGCTGGCCATTTTTCCTTAATGGGCCAGACAGTAAATATTTCAGGCTTTGCAGACGACGCTGTCTCCGTCCCAATGACTCAGTGTTACCCCTGTACCCTGAGAGCGGCGGTCGGCACTATGGACACAAGTGCATGGCACGGTGTCTTAATACAACTTTATAAGATAAACAGGTAGTGGGCTGGATTTGGTCCACAGGCGACGGTTTGCTAACCCCTTGCCTTAAAAACCAGAGAATCCAGAGTCAGCCCAGGGAGAAGAGAACCTCACAGTAAGATAACTGAAGTATTTTACGTGTTTCCCTTCGCCACATGGTGAGCTGGACTCTACTATTCCCTAGGCCTACATTCTGGAAGACGACGTAGCCTCATGGTCTGCAGATTCATTCTTCCAAACAAGCAGGGAGCTCTCACTTACCGAATGACTGTGAATTTAATGAACTCGGCAGAATCTAAGATCCTTCTCATGGAGCTGATTTCCAGGTAACTGGGGGCTTTGAATGACACTCCAGGAGGCATGCCGTCAACCACCACACAGCCAGGGTTAATTGTGATTTTCCTGTAGGGAACTTTCACAGGGAAACCCATACCAATAGCTTCACCTAGGACAAGACAAACAGCACAAAAGCACAGATTAACCTGTCATCTTAGAAGCGGCTAAAAAGCACAGGACCAACATTTAAACACGGTCTCCGCTGTTAATAAAGGCAATGCACACGACAAGCAACCTTACCTTTGAACCTCAGTTCTGGTCACTTTGATATCGACCTGATGGTCAAGAGTCTGACAGAGCTAAGGTTTCCTTAGGAAAGAACTTTAGAGCAACTCAAACACTTACGTTGAAAGCTTATTTCCTTGCATAACGGGAAATAACAACTATCTGAGCCTAAGCTACAGTCCAGTACTGGAACACCCAAGCTCACCACAAGCAGCACCCTGCAAATGCAGAACTCACCGAATTTCCGACTGAAGAGGTCGTTCACTTGCTCTCTGAGCTGTCTCGCTTTTTCGACTTTTGACAGCCTTTCATTATCATCATCTAGAAAAGGTGAGAGGACAGTTCTAGCTTAATAATGCAATTAAAAAATTTTTTAAACGTTTATTAATTTTTGAGAGACAGAGTGTGAATGGGGGAGGGCAGAGAGAGGGAGACACAGAATCAGAAGCAGGCTCCAGGCTCTTAGCTGTTAGCACAGAGACTGACACTGGGCTCAAACCCACAAACTGTGAGATCATGACCTGAGGTGAAGTCGGATACTTAACTGAGCCACCCAGGCGCCTCAATAATGCAATTTTAAAGTATTTAAAAAAATTTTTTTTAATGTTTATTTTTGAGAGAGAGAGGGAGACAGAGTGTGAGTGGGGGAGGGGGAGAGAAAGAGAGAGGGAGACACAGAATCCGAAGCAGGCTTCAGGCTCTGAGCTGTCAGCACAGAGCCCAACACAGGGCTCAAACCCACAAACTATGAGATCATGACCTGAGCCAAAGTCGGATGTTCAGCCGACTGAGCACCGACAGGTGCCCCTAAAGTATTTTTTTTTTAATTTTTTTTTTTTAACGTTTATTTATTTTTGAGACAGAGAGAGACAAAGCATGAATGGGGGAGGGTCAGAGAGAGGGAGACACAGAATCTGAAACAGGCTCCAGGCTCTGAGCTGTCAGCACAGACCCCGACGCGGGGCTCGAACTCACGGACCGCGAGATCATGACCTGAGCCGAAGTCGGCCGCTTAACCGACTGAGCCACCCAGGCGCCCCCCTAAAGTATTTTTTTAATGTCTATTTAATTACGGTGAGAGAGAGAGAGAGAGAGAGAGAGAGAGAGAAGTGAGTGCGCAGGAGCAGGGGAGGGGCAGAGAGAGAATCCCAAACAGGCTCTGTGCTGACAGCTCAGAGCCTGATGCAAGGCTTGATCTCATGAGCTGTGATCAAGATCAGAGCTGGACGCTCAACCGAGGCACCCCGGTGCCCCAATAATGCAAGTTTAATTCCAAGTCAAATTTTACGTGCTGAGTCAACCTGCTTTATGTTTTTGGAAGACTGAAGTATTTTACACTACTCAAGATTAAAACAACTTAACCAAATGATTTGAGTATGACAGCAACCTGAAAATGCTAAGCCTTTATTCCTGTTATGAAGAGCTTCACCTGCTCTCTTGTACGGATTTCCTAAACAAGACGCGAGGTACTAGCTCATGCCGCATTCGGTAACCTCCTAGAGCGTTCTGCAAAGCAACCAATGAGATGATGTGTTTGGTGAGCGCTTTCTGAAGGGCAGGCGGGGACGCAGTGCTGCACAGGGCGAGCACCGGGAACCTGTCTACTCTAACACCCAAAGAAGGAAAACCCGACTAACGAGATAAAGGCAGAGAAACCATACCTGGAATCGTCACCTGAATGATGTTAAGATCTTCAACACCAGATGCAGTAGTATTAACATTGGGCGATGAATTTATTTTTCCTTAACATAGAAACATCAGATCAGAGTGTACACAGAATAGACTCAAATCCTCTCTACTCATGTGCTTACGATCCAGACTCCGCAAGATAGTATTTAACCTAACTTTGTTCAATGCTTGTTCCTTTTTATGGTCTATTTTGTCATTCTGTGGTATTAAGCTTCTTTAAAGACTTTCTCCCCCTCGCCACCTTTTCTTTCTTGTTGGGATTAGCATAGCACCAGACACACAGAGATTCTCATTCGTTAAACAGACTCCAAATCATAAACCAGTCACAACCCCACTTTATTTTTCTCAAAGTGGGCTCCACGCCCAGCACGGAGCCCAACACAGGGCTTGCACTAACTTATGACCCTGAGATCAAGACCTGAGCTGAGATCGAGAGTCGAGACGCTTAACCGAACTGAGCCACCCAGCTGCCCCTCAACCACAACGCTCTGGATTTCGTGGCAGTAGGCCACGGCTGGGAGAGGGGCTGCGAACGGCACGTTTCCTGTAGCAAGGACACTCACTCGGAGGGCTCTTCGAGGAGGATGTGCTCTCCTTAATTGCGGTCTCAAACATTTCAGGCCTGCAACACGAGAAGAGAGGAAAAAACCATGTTTGCTAATAATCTGATAAGAAAACGTTAAACTTTCAACAAAATTAAAAAAACCATTTACTTTCTGTAAATACACATTCCAACTGTTAGGAATGGAAAAACAGAAAGAACAGCGCCTCAACGAAAGGAACGTATACAAAAAGACCAATTATACTTATGATCGTAACACCTGCCCTGCCCTCCCGAGCTTAAATTAGGGGCTTCTTCGCCCAGTTTCCACTCTACCCTGGAAGGATCCAGTGCTAGACTTGAGAATGGAGAGAGGGAGCAAGGCTGCACATGGGCAGCACGGAACCATAAGCATGAGTCTTTCTCTATTCAGTAGAAGCCGAGGCCTTCACTACTTACTGCCAGACCTCTGCAGACCCCAAAAGGTAGCCATTGCACTTGGTGGTGTTGCCTTCGAGTATTTGCCAACACTGCTGTGGGACTCCAAAGCAAGCACTAATAAATGGAACCTCAAAGTCACTGCAATTAATTTCAGATAATGCTTAAGCACCAATGAGTATTTTTAAATTCCAATTATTCCCCCCTATCTCAGTGGTGTTGGCCTAATTCATAGACCTCCAAGGCAAACAGAAATGAAAAACATTCTGTAAGCTGGAGAAGGAACAGGGCTCCACAAGACTCAACTACTACTCACCTTCCAGCAGCATCGACCAGCAAAATACGACGACGGTTGATTTCAACAAAATCAAGTTGTTAGGCCCTCTGGCAACCTACAGCCCTCCTTCCCTATTTTAACCAATTATGGAGAACGTGAAAGGTCCTCAGAGGTACAGTTTAAAGAGTTTTGGATCCTACAGCTAATTTGGCCACAAAGCTGAATCCGTGCGCCAGTCCGGCTGTGCCCTAGTACCAACTCGTTTCGTCTGCACGTCCTTACTTTATTTTTTGAAGTTAAAAAATTTTTCAGGGGCGCCTGGGTGGCTCAGTCGGTTAAGCGTCTGACTTCAGCTCAGGTCATGACCTCACCGTTTGTGAGTTCGAGCCCCGCGTCGGGCTCCGTGCTGACAGCTCAGAGCCTGGAGCCTGCTTCGGATTCTGTATCTTCCTCTCTCTCTCTCTCTCTCTCTCTCTCTCTCTCTCTCTCTCTCTCTCTGCCCCTACCTCTGCTCATGCTCTGTCTCTTTTTCTTTTAAAAATAAATAAAGGTTAAAAAAACTTTTTTAACTTTTTAACTTCTTTCTTAACTTTTAGAGAGAGGGAAAGAGAAATAAAGAAAGAATGTGTGCCCATGTTCGCACGTGGGACAGAGAGAGAGGAAGAGAGAGAATCCTAAGCGGCCTCCACATTCCGCTCAAGTCTCGGCATGGGACTTGATCTCACAAACCGTGAGCTCCTGACCGGAGCCGAGATCTAGAGTTGGACACTTAACTGACTGAGCCACCCAGGCGCCCCTGAATGTCCTTACTTTTTAATGATGAACTTGATTTTGGCCTTGTTTCTGAGTATCTTCTCCAGCCTCGGGATGCCAAAAGTAGACGGCCGCCGGAAGGGTACACCCTCAGGCAGGCCCTCCACATAGAAGTCTTCTGGGAAAGACTCAAATAATGCAAACGGCACTTTCACAGCTTGCTTGAGGCCAAGAGCTTCGCCTGTAAGAGACACACACGTTTCTTTTATTGCTCACATTTGCCACTTTCCTAAATTCAACCTTTTTAAAAATGCATTTTAAATCAGTTTATAGATAAGAAAATTACTCTTTTTTTAAGAAAAATATTTTAATTATAGAAAAATAGGTTCAATTTTGCAGTGCTCAGAAAAGTGGGAGAGATGATGGAATTCATGCTTGTGAAACCCACTTTCTTTAATGTTTATTTATTTTTGAGAGAGACCGTCAGTCAGAGTGTAAGCAGGGGAGGGGCAGAGAGAGGGAGACACAGAATCCGAAGCAGGCTCCAGGCTCCGAGCTGTCAGCACAGAGCCTAATGCGGGGCTCGAACTCATGAACTGTGAGATCATGACCTGAGCCGAAGTTGGGCACTTAACCTACTGAGCCACCCAGGCGCCCCAAACCCAAACACTTTCGATGACAGTAATATTAAAAACAATCTTTTTTTTTTTTTTTTTTAGTGTATTTATTTTTTGAGAGAGAGCAAGCAGTGGAGTGGCAGAGCGAGAGGGAAAGAGGGCATCCCACTGTCAGCACAGAGCCTGATGTGGGGCTCAAACTCACGAACTGTGAGATCATGACCTGAGTCAAAATCAAGAGTCGGACGCTTAACCAACTGAGCCACAGGCACCCCAATGATAGTAATATTCAAATACTGAACATTTTATTTTGTGCACATTCTTCTATTTGAAAAAGCTACCATATATATTTTAATACTCATCTTTCAAAATGACCTTACCGCATTTTTCATTGAAAAGATTTTCAACTTTCTGTTTTAGGTCTGTGATCTTGGCATTCCAGGCCTCTGCAAGTAAAAACCAAGACAGTTATTAGTAATACTTACCAAAATACGTCCACGCTCAGGCATTTCTCATTTTATTGTGTGTTTTTAAGAAGTACAGAATAAAAAAAACACAGGTTTTTAGCACAGTCAGGTCTGACAACTACTGTAATCCTACATCATTCAACTGTTTTATTGTTACTAATATACTGGCCACAAATAAATGACATAGGCTAAAATAAAAAACAAATGAATACCAAGAAACCTTCCAAAAAAACAATTACAGCATCTACTATCTGCCTACTATCTACCCTGCAAATAATTTAGTATTTATAATCCTCATAATAATCTCATGAAGCAGGAACATTATCCCCATTTTACAGATCTAGAAACTGAGGCACAGGGGTTAAGTAACTATTACAATGCCTTTAATAGCTATTATACACGGACTTACCAGATAGAAAACAACTCACCTAAAAAATTAAAGTATTTGTATTGTTTCCTTTTATTTAAAATTTTTTTTAATATTTATGTATTTATTTTTGAGAAAAAAGAGAGAGGGTGCACAAGCGGGAAAAGGCAGAAGAGTGGGAGACCCAGAATCTGAAGCAGGTTCCAGGCTCCGAGCTGTCAGCACAGCGCCTGATACGGGGCTCGAACCCACAAACCGTGAGATCATGACCTGAGCCCAAGTCGTACGCTTAACCGTCAGCCACCCAGGCACCCGGATTGGTTCCTTTTATTTAAAATGATGAAAGTAAGAAAAAGAAAATCCATATTTACCAAAGGAAAACTCTCTCCCTCGAGGCTTGAAGGGAACATTAGAACCATTAGTCTGAGTAGGGGTTCGAACTGCTGAGGTTTGAGGGTTGTTGTTATTAGGGCCTAAAGAAGAATTAAAAGAGAATCCTGATCAATGCATGCATTCAATCACATTTAAGTACTGCTTACACTTTCTCTGGGACACGTGCCCAAAAAACAAAGTGACACTCAAACAGCACACAAGCATGGCGCAGTGGAAATGGGCAGGACGCACGGTGTCACAGCCCTCCCTCCACTTGTTTATCTACTGCCGTCCCTACAGTCAGTCATTTTTGCCCCAAACGTAATCAATTTTCTGGAACATCGGAGGTGCCCTCGCTTCACTTTGTGCGTCCCCGTGCCCTCTGGAGCCATTGAGTTTTTGGTCAGCTATGTTTGCTCACCTTCCTTTCAACCCTTACTTAACCACAGCTGCAGGTGCGAAGGTCTTTCCTTTGGACACTCTAGCTGACTCTGGAAACACCCTTCCTTTGAATTCTGGGTACAATTTAGAAACAATGTTATAGGAAACCGCTTTCTTCCACTGAATGTAAGGAGGGTTAGCTTAGGTTATTCTTAATAAACCCCAAGCCCTGAGTCTTCTTTATGTAGGGTCACCTAATGCTTAAATAATAAGCTGATTTTTTTTTTTTTAATGTTTTATTTATTTTTGAGACAGACAGAGAGACAGAGCATGAGCAGGGGAGGCGCAGAGAGACAGGGAGACACAGAATCCGAAGCAGGCTCCGGGCTCCGAGCCGTCAGCCCAGAGCCCGACGCGGGGCTCAAACTCACGGACCGCGAGATCATGACCTGAGCCGAAGTCGGACGCCCAACCGACTGAGCCACCCAGGCGCCCCATTAATAAGCTGATTTTAATCTTAAGCCAGCCAGCAATTTTTAAACAGTAAGGAAAATAGCCAAAACAATGGGAAAATAAAAAGAAATTAAGTTTATTCAGATTTCTTTAGAAAACAACCAATATTCTAAAGATTCAGCTTCAAACTCTGAATTTCCCGACTTGCAGAAATATCTGTATAGGCTCTGGACTTTCACCTAAACTACCTTTCTACGGAGTTACCTACTTCCTATGCTTATCTTCACATAAAAGACTTCTGCTTGGGGAACGGTCTGCAGTGACACTGCCACAGCTAAAGGTGCACACGGTCACTGTCCCAAGCACATTATGTGTTTTAACTAACTTAGTGTCCACTTCAACCATGGAGAAACGGAGTCCCAGGGGCTATGTAATTTGCAGTCGACCGCACGGCGGCCAAGGTACGGAGGCGGGATAACCGTCGGAGTCTGGCTCCTTGGTCTCCACCACCACGTGGTCTCTCTGATGTGCTCGCAGACCCGAACTTGAGTCTTTCCTACGTCTGGGCAAGGGTGGCCTCAGCACGGGTGCGGCCACTTCCACCTGCTGTACTTAGCCTGGATGTACACGGCCTCAGAAAACCCTCACGAGTGTCAGAGGCGATGACGTGACTCAAGATGAAATGTATCTGTGATTCTCTATAAAACGTCAAGATGCAACATTCTACTCTAGTTATTTCAGAGCTCGTGAGTCAAAACGACAGCTTCTTCAAGACGGCAAGGTGATGAGAGCCCAGGGACTCTGGGCTAGCTGGCTCCAGCAGCCTGGTTTAGCCGGCAGGTATACCCACACAGAGGCCATCAGGCCAGCAGGCCACCCTGTCACCACGGCCCTCCAACAGGCTACTAGAGGCACCCAGCCCACACCTCTGCTTCTAACTGGATGCTGGCGATTCTAACAGGGTGAGACAGGGAGACACTTGTGGTCGGCAGACAGAACTGAGCGGATGAAAGTATCCAGCTCTTACCCTACGTGAATAAAGCAGCATTCACGCTTATGGTTACGTGAAATAACACCACACACCCACCACCCAGCTACATTTAAAATAACGACAACGTCAAGTACGGCGAGGATGTGAGGCAACTGGAATGCACGTATCCCTGGCAGGAGTATGCAACGAGAAAACCACTTTGGAAGATTGTTTGGCAGTTTCACAGAAGGCTAACAACTCCCCGATTCTCGACTACATAACCCTCGAGGGGAGGAGGGCGTATACCGCACTTTGTACACAAACGTTTGCAGCATCGTTTTTAGACAAGGCTGGAAACAAACCCGAATGTCCACTGACAAATGTATCAACAAAACATGGTGAATCCACGCCACGGAGGAACACTCAGCACTAAAAATGGAGTGCTAAAATGCCGCATAAAACGTAAATCTGAGAGTGTTAGATGGAGAAAAAGCATCTGACCATAAAAAAAATAGATACAGTAGGACTCCACTTACAGAAGATTCCAGAACAGGCAAAAGTATTCCACGGTGACAAAAAAACAGAGCAGTGGTGGCCAGGGGGCCGGGCTGGGGGGTGGGGTGGGGGGGACTGGCTGCTGAGGAGCACGGGGGCATCCCAGGGTGGTGGATGTGTTCCAGAAGCTGACTGAAGTAGTGGGACAAACATGTCTCAAAACTCAAACTGTACAATCACAATGGGTGCATTTTACTAGGTCGAAATTATACCTAATACATTTATTTCTTAAAGTTAAAAACTCCCAAACCAGCACAATTTATTATTTAAAACAGAATATTAGTACAGTGCAAACAAAATACCACCCACCCACCCCCGGCCATAAATTGGCAGAATGTTCCTGGACACGGACACAGCTCTTCACTAAATAAATCCCCTTAAATACTACATCGGCCTCTGCAGACAATGGGTCCAGGCAGGGCTGATACTGTATCTCCTCTGTGTCTTGCTTTGCACGTACACCTAATCCCAGAAGCTCCACTGGTCATCCCGTATCCGTGAAAGAAGGGACAAGAGGAAACCGAGAAGCCAGTCTCCTAATTTCTGAGCTACTAAAGGGTAATCTACTTTCAAAATTTCTTTTAGGTAAGAAAAACATGCATCTCCCTCTTTGTAAAGTCACAGTTGGTTACAATAGAATACAATCTTAAAACTGTACTTGGTAAGCTTACTTCTATAGACCCAATCATATTAACTCTTTATTTCTCTGTTTCTCTAACCTGTAACTCCTAACCAAGAGCTTACCTATACTCTCATTTTAAGTAGGCTCCCTGCCCACGTGGGGCTTGAACTCACGGCCCTGGGACCAACAGCTGCATGCTCTACCAGGTGCCCCCCCGAGATAACAAAATGGGGGCTGAGGCGCCACCTAGTACTGTAAACCATTAACACAAAACTTGAGGTTATGTGACAACAAAGAATCATCCTACTGAAGCGGGCCCTTCTTTCTGTGTTAATTGCAGAGACAGAGGGTAGTAACCATCCCGGACAGCAGGCGGAGAGCCACCTATACGGGGTGAAGTACTCTAACCCCGTGAACCTGCAAAGATGAGTCCCTCCACAGACCCCCTGGGAGTGGAGAAGGAGTTAGTTTGAAGATGTAGGAACGAGTTTAATCCAAGGCACTGCTGTTTCAACCATACCTCAACTCTTTACTGCAAAGAATAGGAAAAAAAAAAGAGAGGAGGAAAGAACCCTACGTATTGCTCTCTGCACCCTTTACTTTATTAGGAGGAAAGAAAAGCCTCTCAGGGATCGTCCTGCAAGCAGATTGCAATGTGCTCCAAGAACACCACGTGGACCGTTGGGAAATTCTGAATAGGAACAGTTCTGAAATTTACAAGAGGCAGCTCTTCACACCTAAGCCCAGTTTTGTAAAAATTCATTTGCATAAAAACAAACTGTAAACTGAAGAATCATCAGAAACCTACCCCAGGGTGGCCTTACCTTCCACAGTGACCTCAATTTCAGGAACTTTTGAATTACTCCCAGGGCTTCGTGGTCTTTTTGGGGACTGCAAGGCTGTAAAATAAGCACACGATTACTTCTGTGTCCTGTAAAAAACAAACAAACAAACAAACAAACAAACAAACAACCCAGAAGCAGAGTGTGCCAAACACCCAGGCGCCTGGGTGGCTCAGTTAAGCGTCCGACTTCGGCTCAGGTCACGATCTCACCATTCGTGAGTTCGAGCCCCGTGTCGGGCTGTGTGCTTACAGCTCGGAACCTGAAGCCTGCATCGGATTCTGTGGGTCCCTCTCTCTCTCTGCTCCTCCCCTGCTCACACTCTCTCTCTCTCAAAAATAAACATAAAAAAGAAAAATTAAAAGAAAAAAGAAGAAAGAAAGCAGAGTATTAAAATTTATACAGTCTGGATTTTTTGGAGGAAACCGAAAGGATTCAATTGGAAGTTTAATCCTCCACTGAGTCTCAACAAAGCTGTGGACACGTGAATGAAGGAGGACTGCAAACATGAAATTTTCAACAAAATGTTAAAAAAGAAAAAGGGGTGGTGGTAGTTATGGGGGGTCCATTACATAAAACACCTGGGGGTGGGGGGGAGCAAGCAAACAAACAAACCGAAAGCCCCAAAAAGATACTGGCCAATGATTCCGTGTGACTTAGGTCATGTCGATAAAGAATGTTTTAATGCACTGAGGTTAATAAAGAGTATATATCATGTCTTACCTTTAGTGTTTATTTTGCTAGCCATTCCCGGAGGCAAATAGGAGATAACTAGTTCAGGTCTAGAAAGAAAACCAAGAAACATTACAAGAGCCAGGACACGATACTGGTCTTCACAGACCGTAAGCATCATCATGACCAGAGATTTTGTTACTAAAGGCTATCATCATGTAATACACAATTAATTCTGTGTATTACAGAATTAATTACCGCCCCCCCCAAGGTAATCTGCTACTTGGTTTTATGAAGAGTAAATGACTTCTTTCCTGAAAATGAAAATTCACTAACACCAGTTTAGTTGCTGCAACAGTGGAAATTCTGCAGACGTGTAAGTAAGGAACATAATTGTGGGAATTCAGCTGCGCACAAGCTTAATGAGGAATAACGGAGCAGAGAAAAATCTGACTCTTCACCCTCTACTCAGCATTTGGGAATGCTCAAGAGTCAGCACAGCGTCTCTGCCCAAGCTGAACACCACCCCTGCGAGGCAGGTGTTAGCATTCTCCTTGTACTGACGGAGATCAAGTACAGGTTAAGGGATGTGCAAAGGCAGCAGCCAATGCCAGGACCGCAGCTCAGAGCTGTGTCTTCCCATCACGGACTACAAAGCCTTAGGGGTCGCCTGTAGCCAGAAAAAACTTTAAATAGAAACAGAACGTTACTGTTTTAATTCCAGGAATGACTACAGTGGCAAATCGAACTTACTTTTTAACAACAAACTTGATTTTATTACTCCCACGGACAATCCTTTCAAGTCGTGGGATTCCAAACCAGGTAGGGCTTCGGAAGGGAATTCCTTCTGGCAAGCCTTCTACATAAAGGAACTCGGGGTTTGATTCAAACACAGGGTATGGTACTTTTACTGCCTCTGTGAGTCCAAGAGCTTGAGCTGCAGGTGAGGAGAACATAACGTGCGGAAGGTAACATTTTACAGACATTCTTTTATTTTTGTCTGCAATCTTAATAATAAGCTTTTTAAATAACAAAAACCCTTATCTTATCAAGGTGTATTTGACATATAACATTATACTACTTTCAGATGTACAACAGAATGACTGGTATTTGTACAAACTGCAAAATGATCACAAGAAGTCGAGCTAACATCCTGGCATTCTCAAATGTGTTATGCAAAAATTCCCTACCACCTAGCAATCTCCGCTCACCATTATCTTTTTTTAAGGGGGAGCCTCCACTCAATTATTGGAAGCATTCCGCGTAGTGTACCGTGCAAAACTGAAGAAAGGGCCTAAAAAATAAGTACTTGTAAAAAGAACATTCTAGCCAAAGTGATCTCTGTGCTCTGTGCAGAAACGAACTACGGGCCATTTCACGCCCAAAGAGACAAGTGGGCCGTTGAAAGACGAGAGCCGTATGCGGTGCACCTAAGCAGAGCTCATCACGTTACATCAGAGGCAGAGGCGGCAGATTCCAGATCCAGGCCACAGAACGTTCACACCAGGTACAAAAATGACGGATGGGAAGGCCCCAGGGACACTGCTGTCACTCCCACTCCTTACTTCCTTTTCCATGACAGACACACACCCAATCAACTGAAACACTCCTGCTGAATCTCCTCAGAATCCTCAAGACAGCGGTCAACAGCTAGCTGTCACCAAATCTAAGCTGAAACAAACGGGACTTATTTGCCACCCGTGTGTGGTAGCCGGACTCGAAGTGCAGACGGTGGGGCGGAGATCCCCCCACCCCCCGCGCCCCAGCTTCTCCCCACCACACACCACACAACTGAATCCAAGAGAAATAAAGTAAGGTACTCAGGGTAAGGAGCAGACATCAACTAAAACCCAGTTTCTGGGACCTTCCTTCCGTAGGTTCTGTAGTGCTATCATTCATTCAGAACCTGCCTTTCATTTAGGTTTCTAAACTAAGACATAATCACTGGGTTTTACTTACCAAATTTCAAATTAAAAATCTCCTCCACTTGCTTCCGTAGCTTGGTAATTCTGACATTCCAATCTTCTTTGACTAGAAAGCAAAAATAAACGTAATTAACAATGTTTCCTTCTTGGTGCGGACACACAACTAGGTTGGATGCCACTCTTCTCAGTGATGTTCTTTTTTACATTTTTTTTTTTTAACATTTATTTATTTTTGAGACAGAGAGAGACAGAGCATGAACGGGGGAGGGTCAGAGAGAGAGGGAGACACAGAATCTGAAATAGGCTCCAGGCTCCGAGCTGTCAGCACAGAGCCCGACGCGGGGCTCGAACTCAAAAACCATGAGATCATGACCTGAGCCGAAGTCGGAAGCTTACGCGACTGAGCCACCCAGGCGCCCCAGTGATGTTCTTTTTTAAAAGACTGAGATGTATCTCATATACAACACTGTGGCAGTTTAGGGAGCACAATCCAGTGACACTCTTCATTCGATTTCGTTTACAAACAAAAACTTTGGGTCTTAAGGAGAAAAAGGATTCCCTGTACCTGTCAAATAGCAGAACTTCAGGAAGATGGAATTCAAGTATCAGTTCACACTGTCAACAAAGAACGTGCCGGCGAGACTGCTCTCGGCGAGTGCTTTACAAGTGGCTCCTCCGTGGAGACCCAGCACAGGATCCTGACAGGTCAAGGAGGACCAGCTGGTACAGAGCCAGGCTTCCCATGCCAGGTTCAACCATATTTCAATTATATTTGAAATCATAATTATATTTGCTTCAATTATATTTGCTTTCTATACAGACATCCTTGTTTTATCAAACGGATGTGTGGCTAGAAATCCGTAGAAAGCAAAACTTCATTATTCACAGAAATAAATGGTAGGAATACATGTTAAAGGGATTAGTGAGACGTCACTAAACACTCACATCTATAATCTGGTTTATTTCTTTACCCCTGTTTACAAGACAACCATCCCCTTAAAAATTTTTTTTTGTTTTTAATTTTTATTTTAAGTAGGCTCCACACCCAACCTGGGGCTCAAGAGTCACACCCTCTACCGACTGAGCCAGCCAAGTGCCAGGACAACCATCCCCTTTTAAATGTAAATAAAAATACAGGGAAATGGGCCATTATGGAAGACACATAGGAGGTCACTTACTTGAAAAGACACTCAGGTCTTATTTGATGGAGCTGTGGATGGAGAGGGCCTTGGAGGCACTATTAGGTGATGGGAGAGGCTGGACAAATAAAGGAGGGAAGGAAAGAGAGAGAGAGAGAGAGAGAGAGAGAGAGAGAGAGAGAGAGAGAGAGAGAGAAGGGTGGGGAAGGCAGAGAGCAAGGGTCACATTTGGCGTGGAAGGGGTCTAGGGGTCTGTGTCTTCGGACAAAGGCAGTGGGAGATGCTGGGCAAGTTCTGGAAATGCTACTAAAGGTCAGTGGTTTCGGAAAACCTTGCAACACACTGTTCACTCTTACTGTAGAAGTACTTTAAAACTGTTCCTTTCAACGAAATCCTAGCATCTCAAGGGTTTACTATGGTGTGCCTCAACCGTTCAGCCGGAGGACGTATGTTTGGTACAAACCAAATTTGAAATATTCCTACAAAGACATCCAGATCCCCTTCTCCACGGTCAAGGGCTTCTGCTCACCTACCCAGTTCCTGCCTCACCCAACACCTCCTTAGAACAGCTGGTACCTGCCATTCTAATGCAAGAAGACGTCTGAGCTACTTCGGGAATCAAGTGACCCTTCCTGTTCTGCCCCTTCAAAGCTCAGTTACCTGGCTAACTCCAAGACTTTCTCACGTGTGCCACCATGCAAATCTTTTACCAAACGGAGGGCAGAGTGTCCCCACGGCGTATTTAAGCCTACAGCTTTTACCGGATTGTGTGTCATTCCAAGAATTAAGTCGACCTCTTGAACGGCAGAACTAAATTCTGTCGTGCAGTGAGACTTGAGCTGGGCCAGCAAAAGACTAGTGCCTGGTTCACTGGCAGACATTTGCCAACTTTAACTCTTGCCAAGATCACCTATGAATGGTGGAAGGCCAAGTATTATTAATGATTCAGATTACCGAGATTTTTCTTTCGATGACGGGCTTTTCGGCCATCTATGTCAGAAGACAACAGATCAAGTACTGCTAAAAACGGGGCCTCTCAATCCGTGGCGCCGGGCACGTATCGAACATCCTCAGGTTTGCAGTCACGATCAGAATTATTAAGAAGTGATCACATTGGGGCACCTGGGCTGCTCAGTCGGTTAAGCAGCCGACTTCAGCTCAGGCCGTGATCTCGCAGGCCGTGAGTTCGAGCCCCACATCGAGCTCTGTGCTGACGGCTCAGAGCCTGGAGCCTGTTTCGGATTCTGTGTCTCCCTCTCTCTCTGCCCCTCCCCCGCTCACACTCTGTCTCTGTCTCTCAAAAAGAAAGAAACGTTACAAAAAAAAAAAAGTGATCACATTAATCACAACCTTGAATTGACATCTGCCTGGAGAAACGAAGACTCATACAGAGACTTCCATCATATTCATGCTAATCCACGTTAATCCGGTTCAACCCTGGGGAATACTTCCTATTACTTCCCTCAGCAAAAGTCTAAGTCATCTCCAATCTTCAGGTCATTACCAATACTGTTTCTTTGCCTAAATCAACAGCAGGCTGAGGAGGTCGTCATGTGGATTCTTGATGCTCAACTGATCACACTGTTTTCCCCGCAGGATTTGGGGCACAGGAGAATTCTGTTTCCCTTGTACAATATTTCTCAATCACTTTGCACGTGGTTATAAACACAAATGACTTTACAACATAGCCGGCTTACTGGCTGACCTTCACCAGTTGCCCCCAGGTACTCTCAGAGCTGAGGGATCAGTATGTTGACCTTCATTTTTTAATTAATTAATTGTTTTAAAATATTTTTATTTTTAACTAAACTCCACACCCAAAGTGGGACTTGAACTCACAACCCCAAGATCAAGAGTCACAGGCTCCACCGACTGAGCCAGCCAGGCGCCCCTGAAGGATCTGTAGCTTAGTACAGGTATCTTGTATACCATAGCATGTATGGTAAATACCGCAATATTCACCAGAACAATTAGCTGGCCAAGTTCAGAAACGGCCACTACTTCTTGGCAACAGAAGTCTGTAACACTGTAGAAGACGTGCGAGCTGGGGTCACTTTTCCTGGCCTTATGCAGCGGTCAACAAAAAGATGGCAAAGAAATAAAGGCTGCCTTATAGCTCCAATGGAGGAAATAAAACCATTCACACAGCTGAGCCGGAGAGCCCAAGGTTCTGCTGGGCTACGGGGTCAGTGCAGCTGCTGCGATCACAGCCGTGCCGTTAGGACAACAGGCTGCGCGAATAAAGACGAAGGCTGGGATCTGCACGGTCGGCCGCACCGGCCACACGTGGCAGCCAAGCACTTGAAATGTGGCCGCCGCGGTGAGATGCGCTCCCAGTGCAACGTATGCGCCAGAGATTCGCCTGGTCGTGTGTTTACCCACACGGGTCGGGCTACCAGAAACACCAGAACGACACACGTCACGTCCGGCCACCAGAAAATTCAAAATGACACACGTGGCTTCATCTGTGAGGCACATTATACGTCTACTGAACCCCACTGATCTAAACACACCGCCGAACTCTCTGAGTTTGTGCTGATAAATCAAGAGGACGGTGAGTGTCAAGTGTCCACGTATGACTGGGGGGCGGGGGGAGGAAAGACAAGTACATCACTTTAAAAGATCGTAAAAAAGTTTAAAAAACACTGATCCAGTTTTTACAAGGGACTCACAACTATCTTACCTGGGGTATTCGTTCTCGGCTGAGTGACTTCAGTAGTACTGTGAGTCAGAAGCTCCGGTCTGTAAGAACGCGGCGGAAGTTAGTAACGAGAGCGCGGGAACACCCTGAAGGCCCTCCCCACGCGGCTGTGCACTGCCAACGATTTCCAACATGGATCATCCCGCCTTCATTTCCAGTGGGGGAAAATCGTTCTGAGGACGCGATCATTTTGAAAACAGCAATTTGCACAGCTTCAGGTTTAGAACCGGTGTGTCTTCAAAGGCATTAGGTACTCAACTTTGCAAAATAGTTGGCTTTTGGCCCCAAACAGTTCAACCTGCCATTTCTAAAACCTCAGAGGAACGCCCTCCTAATAAAGCTCGAAATACCTATGTGTGTTGTCCTAAAGATCCCTCTCCCCGACACGGTGCGACCCAGTGATCACGTAGACAAATGCACGGGCCCCAGAGAGTAAGCCAGACCTATGGATTCTACCCCTATCGCACCCTTCTGTAGTAAAGACAGCCCTTCTGTATCCTCTCCCTGCCCCCCAATCATCCATTCTGCTACCTTCAAAATCAAGCCAGAAGAATCCTTTTAAAATGCAAATCCAAATTATTATTTTTTTTTTAATTTTGTTTTTTTAACGTTTATTTATTTTTGAGACAGAGAGAGACACAGCATGAACGGGGGAGGGGCAGAGAGAGAGGGAGACACAGAATCGGAAGCAAGCTCCAGGCTTTGAGCCGTCAGCACAGAGCCCGACGCGGGGCTCGAACTCGCGGACCGCGAGATCGTGACCTGAGCTGAAGTCGGACGCTTAACCGACTGAGCCACCCAGGCGCCCCCCAAATTATTATTTTTATTTACAGTAATTTTTTTTAATGTATATTTATTTTTGAGAGAGAGGGAAACGCAGTGTGTGTGTTGGAGCAAACATGAGTGGGGGAAGGGCAGAGAGAGACAGAGGATCCAAAGCAGGCTCTGTGCTGACAGCTCAGAGCCGGATGCGTGGCTCAAATCCACAAGCCGAGAGATCATGACCAGAGTTGAAGTCAGATGCTTAACCAACTGAGCCACCCATGTGCCCTCACCATTTTTATTTTTACAGGAAGCTCTACACCCAACGCTGGGCTTGAACTCGCAACTCTAAGATCAAGAGCTGCACGCTATGTTGACTGAGCCTCCCGCAGGAACCCCTCCAAATCATTTTAAGTGGAACTGGCTTTAAAACCTTTTAATTACTCCGCTGACAGTGTAGGACAGAAGGCCTTCATCCGCGCGCCCACGTCGGCCTGGCTTACCACGCCATACCCACAAGGCACCACCACGTCCACCCAGAATGGTGCGGTTATGTGACACTTCCCTTCTCTACTTTTATTGTTTCCTTCATTTGAAGCCCCCTTCCCACTACTGTTCGTGCACAACTGTCCGACCTCCCCGCCACCCTTACCTCCTCCCCCAAAGCACCTAGTAACACCTTATTGCATGTATCTCTAAAATAAGCCTCCCGAGGACAGGGTTCCTGTTGGGCCCGGTTTTGTCTCTCTGGTGCCTGGTACTAAATAAACACCTGCACAAGGAATGAATCTAAATGCAACACACCTGAAGTTTTAATATGGAGAGTAAGTCCAACTGAGAGAGGAACAAAAGACCTGCTTTCATCAAATTTATAAATCTTTTCTTAAGGACAACATTACATTTGTTTCTGGAGATCATTATCTTACCTTTTAATAACAAACTTAATTCGATTGCCCACTTGAATGATCTTCTCCAGCCTTGGGATTCCGTACCACGAGGGACTTCTGAAAGGAATGTTTTCGGGTAGTCCTTCCACGTAGAGGTCATTAGGATGTGCTTCAAATTTCTGGTAAGGTACAGCCTTGGCCTCCGTGCTCCCCAACGCTTCCGCTTTACACAGGAAAAAACAATGCAGGAGACTAAGTTTCTGTTGAAATCACAGTTGAGTACGATCCTAAGCAAGGTACAGGTCAACTTTTTGAAAAGTCTGGAAACACACCCAAGAAATGCTGAAATAGACCCAAGTCAGCAAATGCAAGCTGTAAGTGGCCCGTGATCACGAGGTAACTTTCGGTGGAGTTGAGTCTCCTGAATCTAAGGCAACTTTTATAGTGCTACGGTCTCATAAACCAACTGTCAATATTGAGAAATAAAAGGATAAGAATACTACCACAGAGGACAAAGAATGTAACTCAAATACTACTTTTCCCAATATTTAGAGGGAGGCTTTTGCTACTTCATGCTTTGTGCAGGTGATACTCCGTTTACTGGTTCCCTCACACAAAGTGATTTCAGGCTATACTTTTACTTGTACTGCAACCATGAGACTGATGTTCTTTACCCCTTAAACCACACGAGTGTGGCATTTTAAAAGGAAATAACTTCTACAAAGAATTCACGGAATGGGAAATAAAGACAGTAAGCAGAGATTGGTTTACATTAAAAGAAGTGTTATCAACCAAAGCCAATGCATGAATCTTGTTTAGATCCAGACTCAACAACAACTTTTAAAGGTACTTTCCGGATGAATGAGGGAATTCAGAAAAGGACTGGACAGGAGTGGGTACAAAGGAACGGCTAATTGTGTCAGGCGTGACAGTGACACCGTGGCTGTGTTACGAAAATGAAAGCACTACTCATGGAGGCACACTGAACACAACATAAATGGCACAGGGCCTGGGATTTGCTTTATAATGCTCTTACGAAGGAAAGACAGGAAAGATGAGCAGTGTGGAAAAATCTTAACGATCAATGAGTCTGAAAAATAGGTATATAGGAACGCAACGCAGTTTTTCTACTTTTGAATAGGTAGAGAATTGTAATTTTAAAATATAAAATGCAATTTCTAATCTCTGCTCTGAAAACACATCTGAACAGAGCTCTAAAAAAAGGTCTTCTCCTTCCTTATTTCATTAGCACCAAATCAGAAGGGCTCAAGTATAGGCTCTCTCTTTCTCTCTCTCTTTTTAAATATTTATTTTTGAGAGAGAGAGAGAGCGAGCGAGAGAGAGAGCACGTGCATGCAAGCTGGGGAGGGGCAGAGAGAGGGAGGTAGAAGGGTGTGAAGCAGGCTCCATGCTGTCAGCACAGAGCCTGATGTGGGGCTTGAACTCACAAACCATTGTGAGATCATAACCTGACCCAAAGTCGGACACTTAACTGACCGAGCCACCCAGGTGCCCTTAGACCTCTTTGATATAAAAGCAAAGCATGTATATTTGAAAAACCACACGCACTGTAACAAAAATCATGACTGTTAAAAGAAACATTCCTTTAAGAAATATGGTAAAGTCTTTCACACCGCGCCTGGGAGAGATCTATAATGTGATGTGTAAAACAATAATTATTATTTGGTGAAACACATTAGCAAAAAAAAAAAAAAAAAAAAAGAATATAATCATAATTCTAACAAACTTCCTATGAAATAAAAAAGAATCAACTGCTGGAGTGGAGCCAGGAAGAGCAGAAGTTATGGGGAAAGGGGAAGAAGGGCAGCTGCACTGGCTGGTCATCAGTGAGGCTTCCCCTACAGAAAAGAACAATCCGCCTGTCTCCCTGTTGCCCCCTTTCCCACAGGCCATTCAACACCTTCTTGCATATGAAACGTTCACGTGTTGCTCTGCGGTGCATCTTCCCTCATCCGGGGGACGGGCACTGCCTCCTGCCCCACTGGGTTGTCGGCACCTGCAGCCTGGGCATTCACGGACGCCAAATGCCTAAAACTGATAATGCTGCTGGGGCAGGGAAACTTTCAAGACTTAGGATGCTTGATACTTCTGGAAAATGTAAGCTTTCCTCTTTTCCCTTCAGGAACCTTAAAGAAAGCAGCAAATCTCTCTAAAGTAGCTACAGTCCCAGACTCACCGAAGGCCACGAGCAAAAACAAAACTAGCTCGACTTTCACCGTTTACACTACAACAACACATAAGCTCTTACCTATTTTCTTAGGTCTGACACAATGCCAAAATATTTTCCACCGGCCACTGTTCACGGGAGTACATGAGCTCGTCAACGGCCTCCTCCTTCCACGAGGCTTGCTTGGTAAGCATCAGTGGTGCTAAGAGGTTTGGCCGGCTGCTTTCCCAAGCTCAACTTCCAGAAGCACACACCAGGGCAAAATTTAAGCCTGTTTGTGCAGATACTCGTGAACTATACTGACACTGTGGTGGCTTCTCTAATGATGAACAATGTTCTTCACCTGATTCATTTTACTAAATGCCTTGGAAATATACTGATTTTTTTTTATTAAAAAAATTTTTTTTGACGTTTTATTTATTTTTGAGAGACAGAGTGTGAGCAGGGGAGGGGCAGAGAGAGAGAAGGAGACACAGAAACTGAAGTAGGCTCCAGGCTCCGAGCTGTCAGCACAGAGCCCGACGCAGGGCTGGAACCCAAGGACGATGAGACCATGATCTGAGCCAAAATCAGATGCTTAACTGACTGAGCCACCCAGGTGCCCCAGAAATATACCAATTTTTAAAGTGGTTAAGATTCCTTAGTTTCTAGCTCATTAGCTGATTTCCAACCAGCTGATTTCTAAGAGGAGAGAACGTGTCACTGAGGTCCTGTATTCATGCTGCGCAGTCCAGAACACGGATCAGGAGGAACAACTTAAAATCCGGACTTCCACAACGCCTTCAATTCTCAGGCAAACAGCAAGTACACGGATCCTGCGCATGACAGTCCTCAGGGACCCAAGTTTGTAGCTGCCATCTGAGCTGCACCTACAGGCTGGTTTATTGGGTCCTTTAAGACCCGGTGCCAGGAGCCCCTTCTGGAACCCGCGGGGCAAACAGAGTCCTCACCCAGGAGTCTTGGCTTTTTTGTGGTAGAACTCAAAGGGATTCTTTCACAGCACAGCGAGAACCGCCGCCGTCCTGAGCCACCCCCGCCCTCCCCCCGTTGCGGTCTCCCCAGTGCAGGCCAGCCGGGTCCTCCCGCACGTCTGCGGGTCTTGTCAGGGAGTCCAACGTGCACTACACGACCGAGGGGCTCGGTGATTTCTCATGGCTCTAGCCACACTTCAGTGAGACCGACCCGTCCACCCAGAAATCTGTGCTCCAGCACCACGCACGGTTCCAGCAGATGAGACACGCGGGGTCCTGGCTGTCATTATCTAGCGTGTGGTAGCGGGAGGCACCGCTAGGCGCTGTGCGGAGAGAAAACGCGACAAGGTGTGGGGTATGGCAGACAGGTGACCCAGCAAAGACCCCACCAGAGCGGCCACACTGAAACGGAGAGGCACGGAAAGATCTGAGGTAGCAGCAGTGCAACCCTCCCCAGGAGGACGTGACCTTGGAAAAATAAAGGACAGGGAGATGGTCATTACGGCTGGTAGGAAGTGAGCAAGTAGGCCAGTACCATGAGGCGACATCAGAAGATGGGGGGGGGGGGGGGGGCCGGTGGCCATGACCAGGGACTGAGAAGCTTATTCCAAGAACAAAGGAAGGCCACCGAATGGAAAACAGGGAAGGGACAGGCCTCCATTTTTTGTTGGCGAGGAGATTAAAATCTAGCTGCTTGGCGGCCCTGGCTTTCCCAGCAGTGAGGGACAGCAGCCGAGAAAGAGAGGGTATGGATCTGGGGTGGGCCGAAGGTACAGTCAGCAGGAGGCCTGTAACCATCAAGAAATCCAGGGTCACTCCTAGGGGTTTGGCCCGGACAATGGAGGGACAGGATGGGGGAAAGGAACATATTATGGGGGAGGGGGCACAGCAAAGGCTCTGATTAGGATGTGTGATGTCTGCAGAGATATCAAACAGGCAGATAAAAATAAAGGTGTCTGGTGTTAGATGGAGTTTCCAGGGCTAGAAGCTTAATGCGGAAGCCAGCAGGGTATAGACAATCTATAATGTGTAAGACCCCAAGATAGAGAGGGATTACCTGCAGAGAAAGCAAAGCAGGAAAAGAGAAGCGGGGCTCAGGACTCAGCTGCCAGGCAGCTCTCCAAGATGTGAACAATGAACTAACGGGAGGTATCATCGTGAGTGAAAAGGACAGCGGCCACTGAGACAGGAAGACAGCAACAGTCAACAAGGTTCGAAACTGTCCACGTAAATAGTTTAAATCGGTTAACAAAAGAAAAGGAAGAAACACAGCCACTGAAGGCCGCTGAGAGGCGGGACAGAGCAGGGGAGAGCAATCCTAGGGAACAAAAGATGCCACGCGTGACAAATCAACCCAAGGGCCAGCGTTTCGGGATGCAAGCCAGCAAGGCCGGGAAACAAGCTGAAAACGGTGTGGGTCACTCCGCGGTTTCCGATACCCAGCCCCTCGGTGACAGACTGTGACCGAAGGCCTCCTTTCCTACGAAGAGTCACAGCAAGTGCTGCTCAGGATCCGCTGAAAAAGGACTCCAAGGCTGCGAGATCCCCTGCACTGTATCAGCTCCCCACGTGCAGGAGTCCCCCCCCCGGAAAGAGCTCCCGGGGCTTTCGGCGCACTGTCCTCTCCTCTGTGCTGAAACCTTTTTACGATTAATGTATGCTATTCACCAATTAAGAAACAGTAGAGGGGAGTCATATTCACTGTTTTACTTTCTTAAAGCAGAACTGGGAAAATGTATTCAGTAATACAGTTTAGTCACGGGGAAAATGAGACTTACCAAATTTTTTGCAGAAAAGCTGGTCTACCATCTTTCGTAATTTAGTGATTCTGGCATACCACTCTTCCTTCACTGTAACAGGAACAGATACACACGCGTCCTCAGACTGATGGAATCACTAAGCCAGGTTAACTAAGTATTATGATTGTAACTTGGGCAGTACTACTACTCTGTTCGAAGAGTTTCTTTTTTTAACTCGTTAATTTTATTTTAAGTACGCTCCGTACCCAATGTGGGGCTCGAACTCACAACCCTGAGTTCAAGAGCTGCTTGCCCCACGGACTAAGCCAGCCAGGCCTCCCTGTTCGAAGATTATTTCTGAGATTTCAGAAAGTGTTTCTTAAAAACAGTGCTGACACTGAATAAAAAGAGTAAGAACAACTCAAACAATGAAAAAATGGAAACGGATCACTGAAGAGTAATTTTACACGGCTACTCTCAAGTGTCATGAACACAACTAGGAAACATCAGAGTTCAGCTCACTCCAGAACAGCCTACAGGTGAGCTGCACGACGATACGTGTAGGGATAGGATAAGACCGAAAACAGGACGCAATCTTTCCGTTACATCAGCTGGGAGTGACGGAACTTGCGGTCTTACGTCCCCACCCCCTGGCCCTCCAGAGCCAAAGGAAGAGGACCAACTGCGCTTGTCTTGCCCCCGAAACACGGCTCACCGACTTCAGTGATGACACCCGTGGCCCTGCGCTCTAAGAAGTAAACCCTTTCATGAGACGTGTATGGTGACAAGTGAGGATTCAGTCGACCGACACAGACCTGGGCAACGACACACCGTCCGGAACACTGTGCCAGGGAACATGTTCACATCTCGCAAGTAGACCAGGCACTGCTCCTTCGGTCTACCTGGTGTGGGGTGTCTGCCCGTATTTGTAACAGATCGTTAGGAACAAAATGAGGGGATTCTTCTAGGGAGCAGAGAACAGTATTTCGATACCGTCTATTTCTTGTATATAATGTTCTGAGTTGACACGGTTTTTTAGAAAAAGTAATCTCCACACCCAACGTGGGGCTTGAACTCAAGACCCGGAGATCAAGAGTGTCAGGCTCCACTGACTGAGCCGGCCAGGCGCCCTGATCTGACACACGGGTTGAAACAAGACTGGAGACCTACCTCCTGAAGCGGGTTTATCGAGCTGTAAGTCTTCACGTGTTGAATTCAGAAGTTCATGTCTGAAAGGTGAGGAAAAAGTACTAAGTATTTACCAGGCAATATATGGCAAAAATAGTAACCACTAGCACTTATTTGATATTCAGTCGTGAAGGCCAGTTTTAAAACGAAGAGACAATCTGGGCTCTTGAGCACAATTAAACCTTAATTTCCAGAGATTTCCAGAGAGTAACAAAACAAAATGGAAATTGCAAATTGTTTCAATAAGGTGCTTCTTGGACCATGTGTCCTTCATTCACTTTACAACCCAAAGGGATCTTATAAAAAGCGTTACCACCAAAAGAAGCGAACATAAAAACTTTAAGTGAGATCCTTTAATTTTACATTATATTCAAGACTCACTCAGTTCAACGTATCTATAAATTGGTTATAAGGACACTAAATATATTTTAATACTAACACATTTGCGAGACAGATTATAAGTTTTTTGGGATTTGGTTTTCTTTTTGGTAATTACAGAAACCTCCCAGGAAATAATTTCTAGATCACAGAATTCCCATAATCCAACTTATATATGCAATCATTCCATTTTGATGTAATGGTCAAAAGTCCAGTGTTGCTAGTGGGGGGATTGGGAACTGGCTCAGATATCAGCAGGACCGTGCCTATTTTAACAACCATCTCAGAAATGCTGCAAAGTAGCACAGGACAGAGTCAATAGTGCATATATAATATTTAAATAACATTAGTGACCTATAAACTCTGCTAAACTCTATAGAAATATCCTTCTAAATAAACAAAAGACTTTACATATATCCAGACTAACCACAGTAACCGTTAGGGAAAGGCTTATTTAAGAAATCCCTTCCAAATGTGGAGGATGGCCTGCCATGAAGGAATATACTGAACGGACTCGAAACAGGATGCGGGCAGCATAGAGCATCCCGTGATAAGCCTGCATTAACATTTAAACATCCAAACATAGTTCTGTACACTTTAAAGTTAGCAAATGAGAGCAGCACCTAATAAAATAATTTGCCTGTGTTCTTTAAATAGTGTTACTTAAACACAGATTCAAAACCTCTAACGTTAGAAACAACCCAATAAAATGACAGTACAAAAGAGTTCTTAAAACATCAAACTTCTTTATGTATCAACATCCAGGGGGAAGGGGACGCCTGTTTATGGTTCTTGGCCAGGGTCAGGGCTGTAGCGTTTACAGGGCCGCCATCTGGTTTATAATTCAATTTCTGGAGCCTACCGCATCTTGAAACTACAATGTACTTGAAGGAAAACTAACGGTTAGCAACAAGTTCCTCTCTGAGGAGGACAGCTCACTTATTATCTTGCGGTGCCTCTCGGGTCTTTTCCATCCTTCGTTAAATCTCAAAAGCTGTCATCCCCTCACTGAACACCGAGAGGCCAGTATGCTTGGTTGTCATCTCTGATCAGAGTGGTCGTTAAATTCCTCACCTTTTCAACAGTACCAGTGTTCCCAACGTGATGAAGCTGGACACGTCTACCAACAATACTATCATCCCACTACTTTTAGTCACTTTACCGTTTATAGTTCAAGCTATGTCAGGAAAAAGTTTCAAAATCAGTTATAATATGCACACAAATTCAAAAAGACTCACTTCCAATGGAAGGACTTAAAATGAAAGCCATGTCTTCCAAAAGAAGCGAACCCAGCGGCCCTCCCTGGGGCAGGAGTACCTCTTGGTCTAAACCTATAACAGCTTCTTTCTCGTGCCTGTACCTGGTTGAAGAGTAAGTACTTGACAGAATTCCAACCAGAGAAAGTAAGGCCACCTTCCAAGAGAAACACAGGCAGTTACTGTCTCTTCCCCATACACTGCCTGGCTGTGAGGCCTACATTACTGCATCCCGTTCACGGCTGCTCTAAGGAGACGATCAGCCCAAGGAAGGAAGAATCTGGTGAGAGGTCCAAGTACCACTTTTTTTTTTTTTTTTTCCAAGTACCACTTTTAACCATCCTACCTCTGACCTCCTCATGAGGCGAGAGAAGCATCGTTAACTGTATCAGGTTGACTGACTTAGGGATTTCTGGCCCTTACTGCTGCAGATCCTAACTGCCACCCCACCTCTCCCATGTCAAAAAGTCTCTCTTTCCTTTCACAAATGCTTGGCAAGTTTGGCTGGCTCCCATCATTTGCACTTAGAAAACAGGGAGAATGGCTTGACAGCGTTAATATCCATTGCTGCGTAAAGCAAGCTTACCATCACCGCGACGGTTCATTCTTTATGAATAACCTGGTCTTATTCTCTAAAACCTAGTGATTTTTTTCCCTTATCCTTAGGGCACTAGGACATCATGAGGTGTGGCAAGGTATACAGCTTTCTTTGTCTCATGCTTAGCCCGCTCTGTAATTTTTACAGGCTCGGAAAACAACGGTTATTCATTTTTGATACTTCTAAGTGGGATGTCACTAGATAAAGACTCAACATTTTCATGTCTCATACATACAACTTTTACAATTTACAGGACTAACCAGCATCCAGCCTTTTAAGTGAAAACTTATATTGTAGCAATTATATTTTATAATTTCCGAAAAACTATTCTCCATCCGTTCCCCTTTATAAATACATGTAGCACTTGCTTCACGGATGTAACAGGAAGCTTCCATCTTTCTTCATTGGCTGAAATCTGTTGCAAATGTCCTCAGTTTTGTAAACCTTTCACTTTAATCTTAACAGAATCCCAGAGGAAACTATGAGTGTGTCATGTGGCTGCCAGTTTTAAACGCAAGCATTTACGTTCCCAATCACAACTGTTGCACTGATGCTTTTATAAGAGCTCCTTATTGGACCCTTTATGCCAGGCCTTAGGGAATTTATAGCATTCTGCTACCTTAGGCTTTTTTTCCATTCTTCCATGGTTTCACTTATTTTTAATTTTATAACTTACATGCATTTCCATATATGCTTTTATTTTTTTTTTTTTAATTTTTTTTTTTTTTCAACGTTTTTTATTTATTTTTGGGACAGAGAGAGACAGGGCATGAACGGGGGAGGGGCAGAGAGAGAGGGAGACACAGAATCGGAAACAAGCTCCAGGCTCCGAGCCATCAGCCCAGAGCCTGACGCGGGGCTCGAACTCACGGACCGCGAGATCGTGACCTGGCTGAAGTCGGACGCTTAACCGACTGCGCCACCCAGGCGCCCCTCCATATATGCTTTTAAAAATTCAGATCAAGGGGCACCTGGGTGGCTCAGTTAGTTAAGCATCTGACATGGACTCAGGTCGTGATCTCACAGCTCGAAGGCTCGTGAGTTTGAGCCCCACATTGGGCTCTGTGCTGATAGCTCGGAGCCTGGAGCCTGCTTCGGATTCTGTGTCTCCCTTTCTCTCTCTGCATCCCCTGCCCCCAACTCACACTCACTCTCTCCCTTTCTCTCTCTCTGAAATAAATAAACGTTACAAAAAAATTTTTTTTTAATTCAAATCTAAAATCAAGACACTGTTTTACTAATATTAGTTGGTACTGCATTACTTTTTATATTATACTGATTCCTTTACTTAGCAGCAAACTGGAAAAAGAACATGACGGCTATGTGGGAATCACGTACAGGCAGGTATTCATGTTCCGAGAGCCAACTCTGGGCATGACCACGAAAATCTTGTCCACAGACACATTCAAAAGTGGTAAATAAAACAATATATAACTCAATCTAATTAAGATATAGTCCTAGAGATTGATGAATGTTTGGTAACAATATAGAAAGATGCACTAAAGAACAAAGATGAGAGTCCACAGTCTTACTTCTTAATCACAAAACGAATCCTTTCCTTTGCAAGTAATATCCTCTCAAGGCGAGGAATTCCATAAGTAGACGGTCTCCTAAAAGGAATTCCTTCCGGAAGTCCTTCTACATAAAGATCTTCAACGTGTGACTGGAAAAGAGGGTACGGGATCGTCACAGGACCTTTGGCTTTTATAGCTTGAGCTTTAAGGATAAAAAGAGAAAGGAAAAATCATTCAATGACAAGGATTAACCACAGATTGTACAACAGAATAAATGAACACGTACTGCTCTGTACGTTTTGTAGCTTTATCTTTACTTCTGCTTACTGTAACTGAATCATCACAAGAAAAATAGTACAAAAGAACTAAAAGAAAAAGAACACCAAACGTGCCGGTACTCTAACCCAATCTGCAATCAAATAGTGGATTATTGTGAGTCATGTAGATGCAGCCAGATGTCCTATTGAAACCTGAACCACCCATGAGCCACAAAAACACGTTGGTAAACATCAGCTAACACATACAGTAAAATTTTTCAACAATAAACTTTAGTGTAAGAAAAGAGTTTTTAATGAAATAACTCACGCAGAGGATTTTCTTAATTGGAAAGCTTCTGCCAAGATTGATTTATCCAAAGGTAAAATAATATAGCAGCTACAGGTCAAAAAAGCACGGAGACTCTTAGGAATCAAATAGAAGGAGAAAGACCTTGGTGATTCCATCAAACAAACTGCAAAGGATCAGGTTTTCTAAACAGCAGGGTAGTGTTTCCAGGTGTGATGGTGGAGCTGATATTAAGACCATGCTTTCCTCTCACCCAACTCCCCATTTTCAAATTTTCTTTTTCGAGTAAGCTTTATGACCAAGGTGGGGCTCGAACTCACGACCCCAAGATCAAGAATGGCGCGCTCTACTGAATGAGCCAGCCAGGCACCCCCTCGATTCCCCATTTTGAATATAGACTTGATAGAGCTAAAATGACATGATGTCCGGGACACCGCAGGTTTAAAATATTAAAACAGGCTTGCATCAGAAAGAGACGGGACAGGGGAGAGCGGACAAGGAAAATACTGGAATGTTAAATACCGGCTGTTGAATCTGGGTGGTGGATACTTAGAGGGTCTGAACATCATTTACATTCTTTTTGTTTGGAAGTTTCCAGAATAAAAAGATTGAGAAAAGCATCAGGTGAGCTCATCCACAACACAGGCACATTGGTCGACAGTAGTAAAACTTTCACAGCTAAACCTTTTGACACGGAGTCAAACACACGCCAAGTGTCCTATGAGTGCAGAGCAGACACGCATCGCTCTTCTCACAAAGGCTTCTACTTCGTTCACGAACACAGCGGAGTCACAGAAAAAGTCTTCTAGCGAGTGTGCGCCGTAAGAACAGCAGAGCCGCTAAGGACGCGGCGAAAAGGCTCCAAGTCCCCAAAGGAAAATGACTTCTGTGCACTCCCTTTCTTCCTTCTCCTCCCGCGGGAATCCCCCTCAGCAGAACAGCTGCTCCTTTTTGCTAGTAATTTATGTGAAATTCGTCTGTTTGCCGAACATTAATACTCGTACTTGAGTTTCACATTCACCACGGTACACGTTAATACGGAGTCACGGTTAATATCCTTTGTTTACACCGTGCACCCGAAAATCCTGTTCCCACAGAACAAGGAAAATATCTTTCCTTGGGGCGATTACCATTAAAAAGGTTTCAAATTGTAAAATGTGAATACCGTGTGCCTCTCATCTCATAATGGTTGGTAAGCATTATTTTCTCATATGCAAACTAATGAAACGAATCACCATCACAACAAAAGCAAAAACATAATCTGTGCTTCTCTTTGTGAGATTTATAAAACTGTTAGGACAGTAAATTCTTCTTCCTCGAAACAGGACTGCGTTAAGTCTATAATAACACAGCTATAAACAGCGAGCACCTTCTCTGTGCTTACACACCACTTACAGGAAGCTCTTTACACACACTACGCTGTCTGTCTCCTCACATCTTCCCAGCACATCTACGCTCTCCTGACCGTTTCACAGGAGAGGACAGCAAGGCTCGGAGAGGATGAAGGGGAACGGCCAAGCCTCCTGTCCCAGGGCCCGGGACCTTACCAGCACGGGACAGTGCTTAATGTAGAGCGAATTAGGGGAGTCTCTGCTCTGAAGTGGGCCGATTAAAACCACAGGCAAAAAGCTACGGCTTCTGGAGAGGAAGAACTACTAAGAGAACCTGCAGGAAATAAGTGAATGCATTAAGGGCAAGTTACTGAATTTGCTACTGAATTTCCTCTCATTCTAAATCTTCGCTGACAGGTCAGCTGTCATCCATGGAAAGGATACAGGAGCTATTATGTCAAGTTTAGTAAAGTCAATAATGTCAGTGTAGTTTATCATGTAAGAAATTCACCCAAAGCAATTCAGTGATACCGGAGAGCACCCTAAAAATAGGATTTTCAAGTTAAAAAATTCAATATATTGACCCATTTAAAGACCGTCAGTGAACTGCAAAGTAAAGAATCCTCCAAATAAAAACACAGCGAAACAGCTGATACTCTCCAGCGATGGTTGCTATTTTTAGGTGAGAATTTAATATATGCCGACCAGTAATAACACTGGTTGGTCACTAAAGATAGATGGAGGATAGAATACGGAAAGAAAAGGAGAATGTGAGACCTAACTTAAACAATTATGCATCAATAGCAGAGCAAATAAGGACATCTAGTTGAATACTGGACTTAACACAGTGGATTAAGAAAGACTATGACTGAAGAATTTTATCTTCAATTAGCTGTCCAGGGTGCAACAAATATGTACGTGAACGCCCAAACGCGCAAGCAGAAGGATTACAGGAGATGCTAACCGATAACCACAGAAACAAAACTTTCCCTAGGCTTCCTAGTGACAAGGTCTGTAACATCTGGACGGACCCTACCCATGACCTTGCGACGGACACATATGCAAGTGAGGCACACTTCACTGGGAGAAGCGGCCTTTTGTACACTGACTGGTTGAAAAGTAACCCCATTATTAAAATGCTTTTCAACAAACTACTCAAGAATTTTTGAGTTCAGACTTACCATATTTTCTTTCAAACAACTCTTCCACTTGTTTACGGAGATCAGTAATTCGAGCATTCCACTTCTCTGAAAAATTGGGAGTCACAGTTACATCTCAATGAGGAATCCCCGTTGGGGGCACTGCTGTGTTGAGATGACCCAACACCTAATGACTTCTTTTCTACATCATACATTCAAATTAATTTTTTTCTAATTCTTCCCCCGACGTTTATTTATTCATTTTGAGAGAGACAGAGACAGAGACAGAGTGCGGAGGAGGGGCAGAGAGCAGGGGAGACACCGAATCCGAAGGAGGCTCCAGGCTCTGAGCTGTCGGCATAGAGCCCGACGTGGGACTCGAACCCCCAGACCGCGAGATCATGACCTGAGCCGAAGCTGAACACTTAACTGACCGAGCCACCCAAGCACCTCCCCTGATTTCTTATTACATAATCTCTACGGCCAACGTGGGACTCGAACTCACAACCCTGAAATCCAGCGTCACACAATGCACCGAATGAGGTGGCCAGGTAACTCCAGTCCTAACTGCTAATAATCCAACTCCATCTATATAATGTTACTGCTTTCTCAAGAACTTTTCCCTTTTTTGTGGTTCTTAGAATTGGTCCAGTAAGAGATTTTAAGAGATGGTTTACAGTTTATTTTTGAAACACTTCTTACTGAATACCTCTTTTTAGCCTGGTAATTTCTGAAAAGCAGGACAGAAAAGACCAGTCCGATTAAACACTTGTACGGTGGAGGCAGAAAAGAGGGAGGGCTCCAAGGTCGTTCAGGAAACCTTCTAAAACACGTCTAAGTTGTGTGGAAAGAAGTATCCACGTACAGTTGCAACCTAAACTAGAGTGCCATGTAAACTTACTACTATCTATATCAATTCAATTTAAATCCGGTATTTAGGACTACGACAAATTAAAATACTAAAATGCTATTTAAAAAATGGAGACGTTCAATGTTTTAACTATACATTTTAAAGCAACCCCCTTCCCCCCAAAAAGAAAGGCTAGAACTCTGATCAGGAACAGAAAGCATTTGGAAGGACAGAGAGCAAAGGGGCCTGTATCTGACCCAGAACCTACCGAAGTTGAACTCCCTCACTTTCCGCTTCCCAGCATTGGCAGGCTCCGTGACCGGTGGCTGGGGCGGCTCGCTGCTCTTTGGTCTCTTGGTAGGTGGCGAGTAATCATCATCTTGAAAAAGAAAACCGTCATCACTGGAGGAACGGTCTAAGTGAGTGAGGGCCACCGTCTGCTCAATACTCAACATTCAAAAGGATGGGGGGAGGGGGCTTTCCACGCGCGCGTAGCAGCAGCCATCAGTAGGGTCCCTCTCGGCCTATTCCTTCCCAGGCACGCCTGCAGGTTCCCTACTCTTGGGTGATGTGCTCAGGTGAACATTCCTCACTTTCCTTGGCCTTACTTCATTTTCTTTCGTTTGCTCTCTTCAAATCACATCCTCATAAATCTCCCTTCTCCCCTAACTCCTCTCAGTTCCTAGGATTACAGTTTCTTTGAAGCCTTTCAAGAAAAAGATTTTGATAGACACAGATACCTACAATTATACAAATACATAAGAAAAAGGGGAGGAAATATATAGCTTGAAGAGAAAAACGCTCCAGCTTACACAAAATCCAGGCATGCATAAACAGGGAGGGCGGATACTACACGTCGAACACTTGGAACAAACACAAAACTCACAGAATTAATGAAACAGGGCGGCTACGTTATCTGTGAAACAGATAATACTGACTGAGTGAAGACAAAACCTAGCAGAAATGAGCAATCAGAGATTTCAGCACGGAACGTGGACTACTTAAGATGTTTGTAGACGTTTGTAGCGTGAGTTCATGCCAACCTCTTCACGGACAGGTCTGCAGCTCAACTCTGCTAGGACTTCAGCTAGTACGTGAATTAAGGACATCTGAATAAAGTAAGAGCTGTCAACGTCATCTTTTCTCTAGCCCCTGAAAATGTCACGTGGCACAGTACTAAGAGTTATGCTCAAAGCTCATCCATAAATTACTCAAAACCTCACTCTGAGAAATCCATACTGGAAACTAAATATGGGGTAGAGGGGAAATAGCCACTGTGTTAAAGGCCGTCACCAAAAGATGCCACGCAGGTAAGACAGGTCCCCTTTTAGGTCTTTCTCACTGTCGCCTGACAGTTCAAGACACCGGCGCAGGGAAAGCTAAGTGATCACGTCACAGCACTCGTCAAAGCAGCCGAGATCACATTCCAACCGGCACTCACACCAGCAGACTAACGCGTCACTCTCGCAGAGGCAACAAGAAATCCAAATCTCGCCAAATATACAACGTTGCCTGGGACAGCCACATGTAACTTTTATGTCCTTGGAATGTACATTTAACGTACAAGGGGAAATTTGACCGAAGCCTAAAATACTTGTATGTTGGTCCCATCACAGCAGCAGAGAGCACAACAGACGCTGTCCCCCTGGTTCGTGCACTCTGGGTTCTTCCTCTAATGCCAACCAACATTCCAGTAACCTGAAATCATTTACTGATTATTTTATCCAATAGGAGAAAAAGTCACCAATATCACCAATACCAGATCAAGTCACATCAGGACACCTTTATGAGCTGGGAAAGACCAAGATGCTACGTTTAGGGGATGCTACTTTAGGGAAATGTTATCAGATGAACGATTTACGACACTATAACTTCCAGGTGCTAACTGCCACTGTAGAAACCCTTGTTCAAATCCAGAACAAAAGGAAACCTACCATAGAAGATTTCAAAGTTACAAACCACTAGTAAAATAAAACTAGCCCGTGTCATCTGGGCTTATTTAATTACTACAAGGATTAGTGGTCAAATGGCTATAAAAATGGTCAAGAGGCTATAAAAGACTATCAAGTAATTAAATTCAACCTAAAAAGACACATTTGGGAAAACATACTGAAAAAAACCACCCCATCTTTTTCAACTCCCAGTTTTAGAAACCTAAGTATATTTTGATGCTAGTTGGTATAAGGTAAAACAAAAGACATTCGTTTCACCTATGAATAGTGTCAAATCATTTTATCTTAATTTTTAAGTAATCTCTATGCCCCTCACGGGGCTCAAACTCATGACCCCTCAGATCAAGGGTGGCAAGCTCTAAGAACTAAGCCAGCCAGGCACCCAAGTGTCAAAGCATTTTAAATGCTTCATGTTAACATTTCTTTAAAAACATTAAGCAATGACATTAAAAACAAAAGGACTGTCCCTGTAGGCTAATGTAACCTATTTCTACAGTCATCATTTGAGGTGACTGTTAACCGAATTACATAAAATGAAAACTGAAAGAGAATAAAAAAAAAAAACCAAAAAAACAAAAAAAACAAAAACAAAAAAACCTGAGAGCTGGAGGGTGGTAATGAAAGATACCAGCAATCTATTATATTGATCTCTACTACAAACTCTTTGAAACGGAGGCCAAGGGGAAAGGGCACAAGAGCGTTGTCAAAACCCCTTGAATCAGTTTATTTTAGACCATAAAAGATTTCATAGGATAAACATATTTTATAAACGCAACCTCATTAACCATCAAGACAAAAAAAAAAAAGAACAAAGACAAATCTAGGGGAATATTTTCGAACCAGACAAATGAGGGAACAGATTGGAACATATTAAAAAGTGGTATCTCATTTCTTTCTCTCCAGCCAGAAATAATAACGTTCAACCTATACATGTGAACAAATGCTGAGAGATGGATTTAATTATTTGTGATAATAAAATATATTACCACACGTTCTAGCAAAAGACTACCCCATTTCATAATCACTTTTGGGGTGTTTTGTATTATGTGACACGTGGAACAAAATCAAAAGATCAGCTACGAACTTGCCCGTATCTCCCGTGGTCTTCTCCGCTCTTTGCGACAAAAAAACCTGTAATTTCTTTTGCGAAGAGCATGAGAAAAATGTTATTCTTGACCTCGAAATCCTTTCCACAAAGGATCAAAATTACCTACTTCTCTGCAGGAAAAATACCAAATAGAGCTCTAAATGTTTGCCTCTATCTTCTAACCAGGCCCCGCAGAGAGAACGCTGGCGTCCTAATTATCGTGGTATTTCCCCACATTATAATGTGGGAGCCACCACTTTTGTGTTAAAAGACACACAAGTTCAGGGAGCTTCAAATTCAAGCCCGAATTGAAAAGGTTTACTTCATCGATACTAAAAGCTTGTAAGATAAATTTCAAAATATTTTAATGCGAAAAGGTTGCTACGCGCGAGTATTTAGGCGCCACGTTGCCAGTACTAACACAAGCACCCACCGCATCTTGAAAAAAGGCAGCGACGTCCCGGGACTCGATACTTATATTTAGAAACCCCCGGTCTCTTTTTTGCAACATATTTACAAACACATCTAGGGACAATACAGACTTCTGAGATCAAATGTATTATGGCATTCTTAAAGCTGAATGCATTAATAGAACATGAAACAAATTTTCTGATACTCTTATGTGCAACATACTCAAATGCTAATGTTTTCATCGTACAATGTGATAGCTATGTTTTAAGAATTGAAATAAACTAGGCACTGTATCCCCTTCGAAATTAGGCAGAGCCGTTAAGAATTACATTACCTGTTTCAAATTAATGGATACCAGTTTTCACCCATGGACCCAGGTCCCAACTCCTCTAAAACTCTAATCTCTACATAAATAACTGCAATTTCATTAAGTGACTCTTTAGCAGTTACAAAAGTGAAAACACAAACATTTCAAATACTAACCTCAATCATCCAGACCCTGTGAACGTGCCAGGAACGTTTGCACGATCAGCACAGCAAGTAAACACTGACGAACAGCAAAGCCTACGGGCTCCACTTTCAGGACACGCCCGGAATTCACCCACTTTTACCTCCACTGCCACCTTCCTGTTCCCAGACAGACAGCCAGCCCTGCGTGGCTACCTACAACAGCCTGCTAAGCCGGTTTTCCGGCTTCTGCTCTGGCCTGCTCTCGGTCTCTCACAAAGGAGCACAAAGCAGCGTTGTATCTTTAAAGTGAAGGACAGAACGTCTTGCCCAGAACCCTCCAGGTGGACCTGCCTATCTCGTCCACTCCTCAGTCCTTGGCACCTACGCGGCTGGGGCACATACAAGCCGCCTGGTAGCCACAGAAGGACGACATGAGTACTTGAGCAGTGGAGTGCTAATTACAAGCGGTAGCCCAAAATTTACGAAGGTCCTACACATGAATATCACAGAAAAGGATACCAACAGAGGACGACGAGTAATCCGGCTGCTGAAGCTCTAAAACTGTTCTCCAATTACAGTCCGTGTGGGACTACATTCCTGGGTTGAAATATTTATGTGTACGTTTCCATGTACACGAGAAATAAAATCGAGTATTTCAAACACAGTTTTACTGAAGAAGATGAAGGATTAATTTCTAAGTGAATCTCTTTACAATCACCTTAAAGAAAAAACGAGGGTAAGACACGAACAGGAAGTGAGGCCACAGCAGAACGCACATGTGTGAATGGCTCAGGTTTGGCGACCGATGCCCTGAGACGAGTGTATGATAAGGAAACCTCTCTTTTGAGGCAAAAGAACTTTCCTTTATTAACATGCTAAACCCAACAATTCTGAAATATGATTTTCTCTACACTTAGCAAAGACCTGTCAGCAGTCTGGTCCCTCCAAAATGTGGGCATGATGTTGGCTAAATGAAGGCAGGCTTGGTCACATTATTCGGGAGGCTGTTTCCCAGACCAAAGCCATACAAGCCGGGATGCGTACACTGACTTCCGGGACAAACGGGGGTGCACGAGTAGGAGCACACCGCCAGCGATGGGCAGGGCTGTGATCGTAGGTCAGCATCTGCGGTAATGCCAAATGGGCCTCTTCGTTATCCCTACGTAATTTCAAAAACAGAGATCAACGATAAAGTGCGATGGAAAATCTAACAAACTTACTTGATGGCAAGTTCTTTTTTTTTTTTTCTTTTCTAGAAACTATTTGGGAAGCGCAAAAAGACACAATGGGAGAAAATCAAAGTTATCCCCAGGCAAGTAGGATTACCTTCATTTATTTGCTCTAAAGCACAGAATTTTCCAAAACAAAACTAACACCAGTCTCTAGATACACTTTTCCTTTCCAACTTGCTCTGTTCATGAAAGGCAGGGATTTTCCAACCTCAAAACTTACTACAGTAGGGGTCTTTTTTTCAGGTCACTTGCTTCAAAGCAAACCAAACAAAAAACCAACGGCACTATTTCCATGCCCGTGCACTTTTCTACACAGTACATTTTATCTTCTAACGGTATTTAACTAGTATCCACCGGTTCGCGGTCATCTTTCCAGAAAAAATATACGATATGCTTATCAAACAGATGTGTGTGTAAGTTCTCATCTGACCTTCCTTGTTAATATCACACTTAGAGTTTACCTTCCTTAATGTATGGATAAAAAGTTAATTATCAATTTAATTAGGGCTGATCCATATCATGTGCCTGAATGTATATGCCGTGGAAAAGGACAGCCTGAAAAGCAATTACTTTGCACGGTCTTCTGGCATTTCACTGGTCTTCCGAACATAGTAAAGAAACGCTACTACTCGTTAATAAATCAGGATGGCAAATCAAACTTCTGGCGTAGGTCTTAGTTTCAAAGAACCAAGATTTATCTCTCCCTCCAAAGAGTTAGGATTGAAGAGACTGACATGCGTTAGGCTCACAAGCCGTTTACTCCATGATTGTCTTTAAAGGTCTCTTGCTATAAAAGCAAGCATTTATTTTCTAAACAATTTTAATATAGTCTGTATCTGCTTTAAGGATTCATAAATCTAATGGGTTACTGGTCCTATTTAGAAGTTTTATTCTAATAATTTTTATAATCATCTATTTCTCTTATTCTCTACAGAAAGGACAAAGGTCTGAGTGTGTAGAATATTTATATGTTCGTAAGATGTTCTTCTCTGAAAATTAATGAGACTTCTAACTAAAAAACAATTAAATTCAATTATTTAATGCTGACTACAAACAATTCAAAATTGCTTTTAGGTTAGTAAAATTATATTAATAAAAGAAATATGTATATGAAATTGAGATTAACAAATGAAGTATGAAATAAATACTCATGAGAATCATCAATTTATATCTTAGAAGCAATGAAGACAGACATTTTGAGTAGTATGAAATAGGCAGACACGATGAATAACCAAATGACAACAGGAGACAGTTATTAAGAGAGAGAGACAGAGAGAGAGACAGAGAGACAGAGAGAGAAAGAAATCAAACTAAGAAAGGTTAGGCAGCAGTTTAAAAAAAAAAACTCCCCAAAACTGAAACACCAAGATGGGGCGGGGGAGGAGGGATTCTTTGGAAATATGATGTAGGTGTATTTCAAATATTCGTTATAATGCTGCATGCTGCAAACACATATATTTTTGTGAAACTAAATATACACATACATGTGTACTTATACACAAAATTACTTTTACATGTATATACAATAAACTGACATCTACCCCTGAGTTTGGGGACTTTAAAACAAGGCAGGGGGTAAAGAAAACTTGACATAGTGCAATTTATTGTAGTGTTTCCATATTTTACCTTAGGGAAGAGCTACTCGGGGGGGGGGGGGGGGGCGCCCTTAGAGGAGTGGTATGAGACATTAACTGAGAAGGAAAAACATCACTGTGCCTTTGGTAATTATGAAATATGAAATGTGAGACTGTTAATTCTATTAGCTGAATTTATAAATCATTCTGGCCCATGTGCCTTCATGCATTACCTTGGCAGAAAAACCAGGTTTGAAGCCCCATTAGTTACAGGTATTACCTGAGAATGTATTTGTCGGTATGGCTTCAAAAACAGTTTTTAAAGACAGATCGTGCGTTAGCCTTCGACAGTATTCTAGGGGCAAACGTGAAGGAGTAACTAAGTGTCCACACCTTCCCTTCCACCTCACTGGGTTACTAGCTTGCTCTCTTCTATCACGACTCAACCAAGGTCATAAAATGTGTTCGCGAGCACCATCAGGTCTGGTCATGGTTCTCGTTTGTCTGTTTTCGGGTCCTGGGGGTAGAAAAGCATAGCTTGGTCCGCGTGCGGGCCACCGCTCGCGCCCGCGGCCTCCTGTGTTGTCTACCACTCCCAAAGGCCCGGCCGCGCTGCGGGGAAGCGGGCTGCTTTGCTCACACATACACAGAGATGCTGCACTTCTCTTCACAAGCTACCTTGAAGAATGAATGAGATGCACACTTAGCCATGTGAATGTGACAAATAGGTTTATGACCAGAAGTGAACTTTTGGAATCAAGGCTTTGAGACAACTAACCTTCAATAGTCACCTCAACTTCAGGGTCCTCACTTGTTTCTGAAGGGACATGCTGAGTAGAATCTTGAAAAAAATAAAATTCTAAAATGACATTCGTTATAAAGCACTTTCTATATGTTCCAACATTTTACTAATTTGTTACTCAAAAAGCAGCCTACTATATGAAATTTTACTGGCATTTGAATTCATCTCGTATTTGTTAGGTTAAAATATCTGACCCTTTTCATCGTAAACAGGGAGGAGAGAAAACAGAAAATAGGAAAACTCTGGAACACTATTTGATAATACCAAGTTACCTGCATCAATGGACTCAAAACACTCAGATTTTAGAGGAAGGAGATTATAATGGCATCCCTATTGCTTTCCTGCTGGAACTAGAAGATGCTGGGATAAAACCAAAGGCTTTTTTTCTCTTCTGTTTGCTATTTCCCCTCTCATTTCAGAAGTCCTAGGAGGGGTTTATATTGTTAAATAAAACCACAATCAATCTTTTGCTTTGGGGACCCTCCTACCAAGCCAATGACTAGGACAAATGCATACAGGGCTCTATCCCCTACCTTTATATATGCAACATCCTTTTAAAACTTAGATACTTTATTTATAGTTGTTACTACACAAAACCATGTACATCAGAATATTAGTGCTAGAAAGCTCAGCTAGAGAGCATCACCATCAACTCTCTTTTCATTTTGCAAAGGTTGAGAGATTAATTGATTTGCCAAAGATTATGTTTACTTGTTAGTAAAGGAATAAAGACCAGAACCCAGGTATGACTCAACTCTGTTCATAGTGCAATGTGACAATAAAAATCTCAAACATCAAGTATTTCAAAGCCTAATATCTAATGACCAAATTGTGGACGATGAAGCAATGCAGACTGCCTGAAGAAGCCGTGTGCCATCTGTGTCCTGTACACAGGTATTTCACTGTTGCAAATATACCGCACATCTAAAACAGAGATTTTGTTACAAACGAAACATCTAGTTACCTCCACCCGGTAAAAAAGAAAAAAATTCATCCACATGATTTTCTATAAAAAGATCTCAAAAAGAAATGTAAAATATTGTTGAAAATGAGCATCTCGGTATCTCTGCAAGAAATGTTTCTCAGTTAGAAACCCTAATTCTAAAATTGAATTTGGAAGGCTTAGTCAACATTCCAGGGATCTTGAGATCTCCCTCTACTCAGGTGGAAATTCATGAATGATTTAAAAAAGTTAAATAAAAAAGCAAACATAAGGAATAAAAATTTACAGAATAGCCTCCCTTTTTATTCCAGGGGGGGAAAAAAAAAAAAGACACAACATGACCAGTTTATGAGAGAAATAATAATACTAAAACAAAATTCAGGTACCTCACACCTGTCATTTTCCTTGGGAGAAAGCTCTAAGAATTCTTTTGGAGCTATATAAACTGCTTAGAAATAGGAAGTCATTCTGCATGATAACAGTTTCAACTCAAGGTTGCAAGAATTTAAAAAGCTGTACCACAGTTAAATTTTCACTTAATGCTAGGATCAAAGGAGGACTGGCTGGTAAACAGACAAAGGAGTTCCCCAGGGTAATTGTGGGTATAAAAATAAGCAGAGAGAAAATCCCTCCTCTATTAATCCTATGTGGAAATACTACCCTACTTAAAAAAACGGTGCCATTAAATAATATGTTTAAGAATGAAATATCGACAGAAGCCAGTCATATTTTTAAGTCTAAAACACTGAAGTCACTCTTTCCTAAGAGATTCTTAACATGGCACAAGACGACCAGGAAAAAGGGCAGCATTTTGCAGCATGAAGAGTTTTACTTACCGCTTATGTTTTCATCCCCATACGCTTTATTATTCAATACAGTAAAAGATGTATATTACATCTTAGGACTAAAACAGTAAACCTGTTGGCTAAGAAGGCATACCAAAACAATCATCTTTTTGGTTCCCAATAAGGTGCTTGAAGGGTAATATTCTCTATAATAGAGAGCAAGCAATACAAATATAGAAAATTAAAAATCCCTTCATTTCTAACCTTCGGCTGGTACTTCCATTTCTGTTCCTTCATTGCCCTCGGAAGAATGATGGCTTCCTAAAGAGAAAATAAACCACATATACTAAACCAGTAAAAACTTACATTGGAAGAAGAGAAACTAGGTAACAGTGCAAATAATTTAAGACTTATCATACAACATATACAGACTGATTAAGTCTTTCGTAATTACAACAATGTGATCTAATTCAGAAAAACATGTAACACTTCTATTTGAAAGCACAAAAAATTATTTTAAAACATAGATAAAGCAAACCTAAGTAACTTTGGGGATTTAATATTATTTACTGCAACTACACAATACAATTACTGGTAGATGTTGGAATTTGGATCTAGAACAATTATGGCTCAAGGTACCACGCTCATCTGTCAATGACGCACACACAAAAACACAAATCTTTGCTCACAGCCTCTACTTAGTCTAGACAAACAAGCTCAGGTTTTGCTATAAAATGTTTCCTGCTTTCCATTTTAACAATGTCGGAAGCTATGGAAACTAAATCCCCATCATTTAATCAAAGTTGTACTAAAAGGAAACTCGGAAGTTAAAATTTAAGACACTACCTTTAGTCTCAAAAGCATTTTAATTCAGGTAATATAATCTGCCTGCTTCTAAAAACTGGAACATAAAGCAATGTGTCAGGTTAGGCAGTCACAGGTAAACAGGCTCATCCTACAGAGCAGAAGTCTTACTCATAAATAGGAAAGAAGTAATCCACAACATTGGAGGGCCACTTAGGATTAATTGCCCGAACTGCCCCCCAGAATAGTCATCCTCTGTCCTGAAATGTCTGAGCTACGAACACGGAAAAGGCTGAAAATCACTGCCTTCATGTATTAATAAAACATATTACCTAGGAGTAAGGAGAAACCACACAGGAAAAGGAAAATCCAATCTATCTTGTCATCCACTGATAGCTGAGCTGATACTTAAAAACATAGGTTTTAAGTATATTTTACCTTGATTTTTAGAGAGCATCGATTACACTTTCAAAAACTGCCAGTGTCCAGTATTTTTTAATTTCAAATGCCATGCTAAGGTCAAATACTTTGGGTTTTTAAATGCCTAGCTTTCTGATGCCATAATTACTTAGGATTCTTTTCCACTTACTCCATAGTATAAAAACTCACCTGAGCTCAAAATGCTAGGCTAATCTACAAATCTAGAGCCACAAATTATTCTTTAATTAACTTTTCAACTATGCTTTCTCAACCCAGTCCCAACCTCCACCCCTTTAACGTTGTTAACATCTGAATGCAAGGAGCCCTGGGTTCTCTGACGGTAAAGTCAAAGAAAACTAAGGCGTAAGGTCAAAGGATAATGGAGCAGAGAGCAGCATTTAAAAATGCAGGGTGGTTAAAGGATAAGGAGTTAAGGTGGTTGTTCCACCCTATACTACAAGAGGGCAGGTCAACAATGATTCTACGTGTCCTTTCTGGTTTTGCTTTTGTTTTTTGGGTTTTTTTTTTAACCTGAAATAAGCAATTACATTGACATAAAACCAAAAAAAAAAAAAAAAAAAAAAAAAAGGAAAGAAATCCCACCCAAAGAATAGATAAAAGTAAAAGCCATCACAAATAGCCTATGATCATCAAGTTAGGGCACTCTATACAATTCCCAGAAAAGTATTCAAGTAGCAAACTTTGGGATTCATTTACAAAGTGGCATTTCACAATCTTTCTAAAAACTAAGAATCAACATGACCTTATCGATATTTACATTCCTAACTACACAATAAAAACCTTATTTCTGACTATTCTGATATAAGGTATAAATGTGTACTTTACCTTAAATATGAAAGTGTGTCATGTACCCATTTCGAGATTCATTACTAGATTCACAAAAGGGAAAATTGGTTTTGAAAAATTGTTGCTTGTGAAGTTCATTTATGTTTAAAAAAAAGGCCAATACATTTTTTTCCTTTTCCATTTAGAAAAGTAACAATACAGATAAAATACTAAAACACAGTCTGTGCAATATAAAGAACATAACATGAGAACAGTATGTGGGAAAACAGAAGTGAAGAGGTTATACCTTGTAAAGACTTCGAAAGGGGGAGTTTGTCATCAACATCATCAGTTTCGGAAGGGCCTGCTTTGGAATACAAAGATAATACTTCAAAAGTAATCCCAAAAATGTATTTTGGGTCACTTTAGCAAACGAATTTGGGTGAGTGAGATGGAATAATACAGCCTTTTCATGAACAACAACAAAAAAAAGGCAAAATGAAAAAAAAATGACGAAACGAGTGGCATCAGCTTATGGTCTTACTGAATGGAAAAGGTGTGCTCAGATGAATTTGTTATATAGACAGTCCAAAGTGATTTTGAAAATGACCAGACATATGGATCGAACGGGAATGACAGGTCTCAAATGGCAGACATGGGTTTGTCTAAACAGTACAAGGTTGGTTTGTAACAGCAAACTGCAACTTTTATACTTCATACAGGTTTTAAGTGCAGGTTTATCTTATAAGGTGTATTTCTTCCTTCCTTTACAAGTATTTGCTTAATCTTTTGTCATGCTGAAGAACACTGCAGAATCAAATTGTTATATCTTCCTTAGAATCTCTAGAATCACGTAATTAAAATACCAGTAAGCTTGAATGTCCACTGAAACAGAAACATGACAAGCTAAGTTATTAACTCAGAATTCCGTCTTTCCTGCAGGCCCACAGGATTCTAACAACTTCACACTGTTCTTCCCAATTATAAATGTAGGAAGTATTCTGAGTTAACTAAACATTCACATAATGCTATAAACATTGTGATGATATATTACACATAGGAACAAGCTTGTTAGTGATGAGAGTAATCAATCTAAAACAGAGAACAAAACATTGTGTTTTTAATGGCTACTTAAAATAGGGTTCGTGTATTAAAATGAATACAAACCACTTCACTATCTCTGAGTATGAACTGGATAGTACCCTAAGACTTTTGAAAGGTGTCGCTAACGAAGGAGCAGCTTCACAAAGCACCCAACTAAGCAAAGAAACAATTTCCTAGAAAATGCACAAACTGTATTTGGAATTTCAACTACGAGCAAGAGGCTGAATGAAAGAGACTTGAATTCAAATGCCAGATTCACTGCTTCCCAGTCAAGTGTTCCTGGGTAAAAAATACACAGAAAATAATTAAATCGTAACTAAGGTTGCTGCTTGACCTGTAAGCATAGCTTTAGCTGTTTTTTCACAAGTTTGGTTTTGGAGTATTCTCAGTAATGCTCTGTTCTGTTCCAAGATTTTAAAAGTAAGGTCCTCTTTAACACAAAGTACATTTTTGTAGGATTTTCAATGTATAGGATTTCTATCTTTTAAATAACCTGTTTACTCTGGATTTCTCATTTTACTAATTATATTATGTACAGAGAATTTAAGATTATCTGTGATCTGTGAATCACAAGATTATCTGCGAACAAGTCCATTTTTGTAAAAGATCCACGCTTTGTAAATTTATCTGCTGGGTGCTGGGTGAATTCTATATGTGCGTATCAATTGGCTTATCTTTCCAAACTGTAGAATGCAAATATTCTATTTATCATCTATAATAAGTATTCGTTGGCACATGATGTCTCAGTTATCAATGGCCACTTGTTGGAATCTCCCACATGACTGTAGATCTAAAAACTTATTACAGTTGTGTCAATTCTTTATTTCTATTTTAATTTTGAGCTATATTATAAGGGATATATGAATTAATGCCCACTATATCAACTCAGTGAATTATAACTATCCATATCATGTAGTCTAACTTTGTATACCTGTTACTTTTTTCTTTTTCGGCCTCAAATCAATATTGCTAAGCTGGATTTTGGGCGGTTCCGATTTGCCCAGTATGACTTCACAGATCACTATCCCTTCACATCACCTATGAAGTTGGTTGCATTTTAGCTCTGTATGGTTTTTTTTTTTTTTTTTTTTTTTTTTTAATTTATTTTTGGGACAGAGAGAGACAGAGCATGAACGGGGGAGGGGCAGAGAGAGGGAGACACAGAATCGGAAACAGGCTCCAGGCTCCGAGCCATCAGCCCAGAGCCTGACGCGGGGCTCGAACTCACGGACCGCGAGATCGTGACCTGGCTGAAGTCGGACGCTTAACCGACTGCGCCACCCAGGCGCCCCAGCTCTGTATGTTTTAACAGCACATATTTGGGTTTTCTTCATCGTAAAACACGCAGCCTACTTCACCCTCACGCTCAAAACGCTGGTTGTGACTACCCAGCATGAAATCAAACATTACCAGTGCTCACACCTGAACACCACTATCCTGGGGAAAGACTGGTAAGTGCACGGAGATATGTCCTAGCCCATTTTTTTTTTTTTGTCCTAGCCAAAAATTATGGAAGAAAACACGTATGTGAAAGAATGAACTACAGCATAATTACACAATGTACTATCACAACAATACCATTAAATCTCTAGGTGACAAGTAAATCTCAAAAACTCACACTGAATGAGGGACACACAAGAACACGTACGTACCAATATATACAGTACAACACTGTGCCAAACTGTGCCATCTGTGTCAAACTTAAAAAACTAAGAAAATACTGTGTGTAAAATGCATGCTCACACAGACACTTTTGTGGGAACAGGTATGCAGTAAAGGCATAAAATCTTTATTCGTAAGGACAACCGTCAACTTCAAGAAAATGGTTAACTCAGAAGAATAGAAAAGAAAGCAGAAGGGCACCTGGGTGGCTCTCAGGTCATGATCTAACGGTTCCTGAGATCAAGCCCCGTGCTGGGCTCTGTGCTGACAGCACGGAGCTTGCTTGGGATTCTCGCTCTCCTCTCTCTGCCCCTCCCCCTTCTTGTTGCACGCGCACTTGCTTACTCTCTCGAAATAAAGAAATAAACATTAAAAAAAAAAGAAATGGAAATTTGGGACCCATATTAACATGTTATATACTGGTGTGTTTTGGGGGGTGGGGAGGAAAATGATGAAATAGTAAAGATTCTATAAACCTTGGCAGATGTACGTTATGTGTGTACATTTCAATATTTTATTTAAAAAGAAAGCATTTTAGAAATACAATGCAGCAATGCAAATAAGCGATCTATAAGCATACCCAACAACATGTCTCACAAATTTTAGGTTTTATGTAAGAACCCTAAAACAACAGTATGTGCAAAAGGATTCCATTTATGTGAAATACAGAACCAGACAAAACTAATCCAAGTTCTTACAGGTCAGAAGAAGGGTTACCCCTGGAAGGGGGTTGCCTGGAAAGGAGCCCCAAGGAAGGAGCTTCTAGTGATGATCCTGGCACCTAACAAAAGCCCCCTCAGAAAGCACGAAAGGAGAAACAGATCAGGAGGCAGCTGGAGATCTCAGAACTGTATCCCTGACGGAAAGAGCAGTCAGAAACAGCAGTAAGGCTAACAGACCTAAACGACTCTCAGCCCACCTTAACAAAGTTTAAACAACGGAAAGTATACAAAGAATAGTCCCCAGTTGTAACAGAAGTGAACTGAAAATCAGTAACAGAAAGATATCTGAAAGTCCCTAAGTATGTGGACATTAAAACTACACACTTCTGGGGCACCTGGGGGGCTCAATCAGCTGAGCGTCCGACTTCGGCTCCAGTCATCATCTCACAGTTTGTGAGTTCGAGCCCTATGTCGGGCTTGCTGCTGTCAGCACAGAGCCCGCTTCGGATCCTCTGTCTCCCTCTCTGCCCCTCCCCTGCTCACACTCTCTCAAAAATCAATAAACACTAAAAAAAATTTTTCCCAAACCCTACACACTTCTTCCACTATGATCTACATACTGGGTATCTATCTCCCCAAAAAATATAAGAACACTAATTCAAAGGGATACATGCACCACTATGTTTGCTGCTGCATTACTTACAGCAGCCAAATTATGAAACAGTCCACATGCCCATCGACTGCTGAATGGATAAAGAATATGTGGAGGGCTCCTGGTGGCTCAGTCGGTTAAGCATCCGACTTGAGCTCAGGTCATGATCTCGTGGTTCCTGAGTTCGAACTCCACATTGGGCTCTCCGCTATCAGCGTGCAGCCTGCTTCGAATCCTCTGCCTCTCTCTGCCCCTCCCCTGTTTGCGTTCTCTCTCTCTCAAAAATATATAAACGTTTAAAAAAAAAAAAAAAAGAATACGTGGAATATAGCTACAATGGAGTACTATCCAGCTATCAAAAGGAATGAACTCTTGTCATTTGCAACAACATGGTGGGAGCTGGAGTGTATAATGCTAAGCAAAATAAGCCACAGAGAAAGATGAAAACCTTAAGTTTCCACTCATATGTGAAATTTAACAAACAAAACCTTAAGAACCAAAACAGAAAGGGACGCCTGGGTGGCTCAGTCGGTTGGGTGTCCGACTTCGGCTCAGGTCATGATCTTGCGGTTCTTGAGTTCGAGCCCCGCGTCGGGCTCTGTGCTGACAGCTCAGAGCCTGGAGCCTGCTTCGGATTCTGTGTTTCCCTCTCTCTCTGCCCCTCCCCTGCTCATGCTCTTTCTCTGTCTCAAAAATAAATAAAACATTAAAAAAAATTAAAAAAAAAAAAAAAAGAACCAAAACAGATGAACACAGGAAAAAAGAGTGATAAATCAAGGAACAGACTCTTCTTTAAAAAAAAAAAATGTTTATTTATTTATTTTGGGAGAGAGTACGAGTGAGTAGGGGAGGGGCAGAGAAAGAATCCCAAGCAGGCTCTGCAATGTCAGCGCAGAGCCTGTCACAGGGCTCGACCCACTAACTGTGAGATCGTGACCTGAGCCCAAATCAAGAGTAGGATGCTTAACCAAGTGAGCCACCTGAGCGCCCGCAAGAAAGATGCTTAACCATAGAACACACTGATGGTTGCCAGGGGTGGAGGTGGGTGGGGATTAAGGAGGGCACCTGTAGTGACGAGCACTGCGTGCTGTACGAAGTGTTGAATCGCTATATTGTATGTTAACTGTTACTATATTTAAATTAAAATTTAAAAAATAGCTACACACTATGGAAAAACCATAGAACAGAGGGGGAAAATGGATTTTTTTTTTTTTTTAGAGAGAGAGCAAGCACAAAAGCAGAAGAGAGTGGCAGAGGGAGAGAGAGAGAGAAGAATCTCAAGCAGGCTCCACACTCAGTGTGGAGCCCGACATGGGCTTAATCTCATGACCCTGGAACCATGACCTGAGCCGAAATTAAGATTCAGAAGCTCAACTGACTGAGCCACCCAGATGCCTCGGTAAAAGCTGGATCTTTGAGAAAAATGAAAACATTTGAGAAAGCTCTAGAGCTGGACCAATGGTTCTCCACTGGTAGTGACCGTGTCCCCATCCCCCTGGGAGTGAATATATCCTATAACATTTTTGATTGTTACAACTAAGGAGATGCTTCTGGTACCTAGTGGGTAAAAGGCCAGGGAGGTCTGCTAAACATTCTACAATATAGAGACAGCATAAAAAAGATACCAACGACAATGCACTGTTTGCTCAAAATGTAAATATTGACATCTTGAGAAACCTTGAGCTAGAGCAACCAAGAAAAAAAGACACAAATTACAAAATTGGCAACGAGAGGGACATCACTATAGACTTTGCAAATAGTAAAATTTAAAAAACACTACTTAAGGTAAAGTAGACAAATTCCCTGAGATACAAACTGCCAGAGCTCAATCAAGAGGAAATACATAACCTGAACAATCCTATAACTATTAAAATACATTTAAAAACTAAAAAATAGACCGAATTTGGGCGCCTGGGTGGCTCAGTCAGTTAAGCCTCCGACTTTGCCTCAGGTCATGATCTCATGGTTCGTGGGTTTGAGCCCCACATCGGGCTCTGTGCTGACAGCTCGGAGACTGGAGCCTGCTTTGGAGTCTGTGTCTCCCTCTCTCTCTGCCCCTCCCCCACTCACGCTCTGTCTCTCAAAAATAAACATTGAAAAAAAAACTTTGTTTAAAAAAACAAAAAACAAGCTTAAAAATTTTCCATTATGGAAACCAAAAGGTCTAGGTAGCTTCACTGGCAATTTGACCAAACAAGAACAGAACAATACCAATTCTACCAACAAATTCTTCCAATATATACCAACAAATTCTTCCCAATTTGTTTTATTGAGGCCAACATTATCAAAACCAAATAAATACATTTACCAGAAATCATCTAGTATCTCTTAATAACAATCAATAATACATAAAAAGGAATACATTATAACCAAGCAGGGTTTATTACCCCAGTAATCCGTGGCTGGTTGAACAAGTGAAAATTAATTATCAACTACCACTTTAACAGACTAAACAAGAAAACCCTATATAATCATCAAGGGACACAGAGAAGACCTTCTACAAATTCAACATCCAATAATCCTAAAACCTCTTCCCAAACTCTGAACACAAGAGAACTTCCTCAAACGGATGAAGGGCACCTACCAAAAACCCACAGCTATCATACTGAAAGATTTCCTTCTAAAATTGTGAACAGGGTAGCGATGTCTCCTCTCACTACTCCTATTCAGCTACTAGAGGGTCCCAGACAGTGCAATTACACAAGGAAAGGAAATGGAAGAAATAACACTGTCGACCTAGAAAGTCCCAAAGATTTTACCAAAAAGTTGCTAGAACCAGTAAGTCATTTTTAACGACATCACAAGATACAAGGTCAGTATGTGAAAATCAATTATAGTTCCATGTATTGGCCATAGTTGGAACCTGAAATGCAAAAGAACAGTAGCATTTACAGTAACACCAAAACCCATTAAATACTTAGGTATACAATCTCACAAACTGTGCACAATAGGATCTCTATGCTGAAAACAAAGCACTGATGAAAGAAATCTAGTAAAAACTAAATAGGTAAGAAATATAAACCATGCTCATGAATCAGAAGATTGGATATTAAGATACTCAACCCAATTAGCTGTATAGATTCAGCATAATCACTATTAAAATCCCTATAATTTTTTGATCACCAAGCTGATTTTGAAATTTATATGAAAAGATAAAGGAGCTACAATAGGCAAAATAATTTTAAAAAAGGAGAACAATTTTGTAGGACACTCACAATCCGAATTCGTAACTTACTATAAGCTGTAGTACCCAACACAATGTGATTTTGGCAAAAGGATACACAGAGACCAACGTAACAGAACATACAGAGATGTAAAGGAAATGCAGTGGAGAAAAGTTTTTTCAACAAATGGTGCTGGAAAAAGTGGACCACACAAAAACTAGACCTAAACTGATGAAGACCTAAAGGTAAAACTACCGATTTTTCATAAAGCATAGATGAAAATCGGTGACTTTGGGTCAAAGATTTCTTACCTATGATATTTAAGGACAATCCATACAGTGAGGGGGGTAGGGATCAACAAACTGGACTTTATCAAATTGAACTATTTGTAAATCGTATCACACAGGACTTTTATTCAGAGTATCCTTTTACACAGAATATACAAACTCAATTGCTCAGAAAAACGTCCACATTGCGTGGACTAGATCTCTCAGCTTGCTAGCTCCTACCTTCTTCAACTGTACTGAAGATACTATCATTTCAAACAATCTTTCCCTCTAAAGCATCAGATTTCCAACTCTTACTTCTCAGGCATCACCTTTAAATCACTCACACTCACAATCTCAAAAGGGAACATACTCGTGGCGGGGAATAACACGTTGCTCAACAGGCAATACCAAAGACAAAGGCAGACTTTTTATTTTAAAAATGAAACATTATCTGCATATAAAAAGACTATTTTATTAAATAGTTTTTATCAAATAAATTAAACTTATTAAATTAATACACATGTATTAGTAAGGTACCAAGAACTCCATTTATAAAGGCTAAATATTTTCCAAAATTTTAACTGTTTAATTGAAAACCCATAGAATTATCTCAATCTTCTAGCCATGTGATTACTAATGTCAAAAGCAATAAAGTGTTCAAAACTGACAAATAAAAATAATGATATTCACTATGAAATGGTTAAATGTATGTTTACAGATAGTCACATGATTACAAATCAGAATCAATTTTTCATTAAACTTTTACAATGCTCCAGAACTGATGAGGGCTTATCTTGTTAAATGAGCTACAACTATTCGGCGAACACAAATTACAACTGAAATGAGGTCTCAGGAGACAACCACTGAAATGGTTAAAAAGAGAAGACTGACCGGACAGGTGTCGGCAAGGACGTGAACAACTAGGAACTACTTGGACGCTGCTGGTGGCAATGTAAAAAGAGTACAAGCACTGTGCAAAAATGGTTTCGCAGTTTCTTACGAAGTTAAATACCTACCATGTGTCCCAGCTATTCCATTTCTAGAAATCTACTCAGGAAAAATGAAGGAATATTTCCACACAACAATTTGCACACAAAAGTTCACAGCAGCTTTGTTTTTAATAGCCCCCCAAAGTAGAAACAACCAAAATGTCCATCAACAGACAAAGGGATAAACCTGTGGGGCAGCCAAGCAATGGAATCAGCTACTGACACGTGCAACACTGGGGATAAATTACAAAACAATTACGTAGAATCAAAGAAGGCACACCCCATCCCGACAAAACAGTACATACTTGATAAGGATTCCACTTATACAAAGTTCTAAATGACAGAAACTAAGCTAAAATGACAGAAAAAGATCAGTGGTTGGCGGGGGAGGGCAGTGATTGTAATAGAACACAAGGAAACGTGAGGGTTATAGAAATCTCATTTCGAGTGCAGCGAAAAAAGTTTTATCCGAACGTAAAGACAACAAAACTAATCAAGTTTTATACTTTAAATACTTTAATGTATTTTATGCAGCCATAAACACAAAACTGACTATAAAATATCAAAAACGTTCTTCTTCTAAACTAAAATCCAATAATGTGTGAAAGCGTGCTGCATACTGTGAAACTACAGCCTTCCGTTCCTCCCTAAATAAGCAAGCCAAAAGATATGGAACAGAGTGACCAATAACAGCTAATACTTACTAACGTCTTACCTTTTACAGATTTTTAAGATAAGGATAATGCTTATACGGGTATTTTGTGTTGCACAAACAGAGCCACCCAAGGTTCAGAAGACCTCTTGGGTCTCCCAAATAATACTAGAAATTGGAACTGAATTCTAAATTGTGCCCCAACTTTTGCTTGTCCTTTTAAGAATATCAATGGCTATTTTACATTTCTGCTGTAGATTACTTATCTCACTGCCGCATTTTTGAAATCTATTTTATTGTAGTGATCAATCATAAGCACGCATGCCAGTCACACAAGCAAGAAGTATTTAAGGAGTTCAGACAATCAATAGATTTGAATTTTAACCGCTGATAACTTTTGGAAAGAAAACCTGTATTATTACCTTGAATGTTATATTGATAGTAATCAGGATCTTCTGATTCTTCCTTTACTGTCACAGCTGCCATTTCCAGGGAAATACCTACAAAAGAAAATGACATTATTTACTTACACTTTAGGGAATGCGGTTAGATGGTGTAGGAAAATCTCTTCTGTCCTAAAATAGTACAGAACAGAAGTGAAAGAACAGTGAAGGAACTAGTGAAAGGACAGAAGTTCGCTAGGTAGCTAAGGGACAAAAATCACCTAAAACCCAACCTATACAACGTTGTAATTATCACTAATTTTCTGGGATTACTTGCTGCTAACTTTTTTTCTCTGACATTCTTATCTTTGGAATTGGAGAACATCAGTCCTACTCTCTTTTCACTCAACATTAAAAATGCTTTTACAGGGGCACCCAGCTGGCTCACTCAGGAGAGCATACGACTCCTGATCTCATGGTCTTGAGTTCAAGCCCCACACTGGGCGTAGAGCTTACAGAAGGAAGGAAAGAAGGAAGGAAGGAAGGAAGGAAGGGAGGGAGGGAGGAAGGAAGGAAGGAATCAAATAGATAGATAGATCTTTTACCAACCACTGAAAAGCACTTAGTCATCAGTTATAATAACTCACTACTCTGCAGTTATGGTGGCATAATTTTAAACCATTTTAATAAGATACATAGATTTTTTTATCCTAATAAATCCCTTTATTAACAAGGGTACAAAATACACCTTTCGCATAATGCCTTGCCTACAATGAGGACAGATCATCTGGCATGGGCCTTCGTGGCTAGACATGAAGGAGCACACACGGTACAATTCCACATGCAGGAAAGCCAACCACAACCATACAGTCCTCTGATCAACTTCATACTGAGCCGGTGCTACGTGACTTGAGAAGTTGGCATGTAATTTTTTCAACTGAGGAAAACAGCTCAAAAAGAGCTAGCCCGACGTACTAGAGGACACCTACCCCTAACGCAACAGGCAATTACCGATGGGAAACTGATTTGCTTCCCACGACGGCGACAGGGAACAGGTCTGAAACCGCTCAGATTCTGCAGGCTGTCTCTTTACCACACGAGTGGTCATCAGCAAAGGTTAAGAGGAAATCACAGCAAACAAAAAAGGCAGATCCACTGGGGATTTAGACCCTTCAGGAATGAAGGTCTGGGTCGCCTCAACCAGGGAAAGGTCAAGAACCTTACCAGCTAAGGTCCCGACCGAAGGCAAAGAAAGAAATACAATATAATGGGTCATGGATTAGGAAGGTGTGGATTTTTGTGACAAGTTCTTGAAATGTGGTCACTATACGTATTTTCTTCCTTGTTGGGAGTGTTTCTTTCTGCAAACACGTGTATCTGGATGTACCAACTGTTCTCTCTTCTCCTCTGCATTGTTATTTTACAGAAGTTTTGTTAGGTTTCCCTTGCCACTTAGCCTTTAGAAAAAAAGAATATTCAAACAGGCTGAGCGTGAATGTGAGACCTAAGTAAGACAGCTCAGGAGAGGACATTAATCAGTCTCCCAGAGAAGGGGACAGAAACTGCTAGAACCCTGGAACTCCTCATTTTGGAGAGAGAGCAAAAGTGGAGGAGTCTGTAGGAAGGGCAGCTACACGCTGTGAGACGGAAACAGTTGTCCTTTTGTTCCAAGGAAGCCCAAATATGTAGGGGCGGGTGTGGATGAGCAGCCACAGGGGCAGCAGCCAGTGCGGTCACTGAGCTGCTGTCCCAGTTCCAGACACCCTCCCTGACTCTGCTGGAGCCTGGACCGCAAACCGGTCGGGCTCCTTGCAAAAACTCCCCAGGGAACGCAACGGGGAGGAGGCTGTGAGGCCAGAGATGAGAAAACCAACCCGCGTCTCGTTCCGGTCAGGGTCACTCACTGCTGGCACCCTCCTTCAATCTGACACTTCCCATAGCGAGAGCAAGACCCCCTGGGAAATTCTTCCGACCCTAGCAGGACCAGTTTTCACACGTCGCCTCAGACAGCAGTACCGTCCCACGGCCTCCCACCTCAGAAGGCAAAATTGAGACTTTAGGGTGGCGGCCAGCTCCTCGAGTCGTTACTCACAGGGCTCCTCAGCTACTCCTTCTAATACGAAGTTAATCATTAGTTAACCTTTACATTAAATTGTCTCCATTCAAGAAATACATAAGAAAGAAGCAAGGGGTGCCTGGGTGGCTCGGTCGGTTAAGCCTCCAACTCTTTGGATTTCAGTTCAGGTCACCATCTCACCGTCTGGAGATCAAGTCCTGTATCGTCAGGATCTGCACCGAGCGCGGACCCTGCTTGGGATTCTCTCTCTCTCTCTCTCTCTCTCTCTCTCTCTCTGTGCCTCCCACAATCGCACGGGCTCTCTCTCTCTCTCTCTCTCAAAATAAATAAATAAACATTAAAAAAATTAAAAATGGAAATATTAAAAGCAATTGCAGGATAAATTAAGAACATAAAGATACAAAGCACAAGGAGAAAAAAGAAACCCCTAGAAGAGCAGTGCTATTGTGTCCCCAAAGATGGTTAAAGAATTCAGTAAAATACAATCTTTCTCAATTCAGCACGTTTATCTTTAGATACAAACTATTCAGGAGATGACTCTATGAATAAAAGAGAGAAAACAATTTGCAAAATGATGATTTAGGTGCAATCAACTAAAAGCTAAACAGAAAACTGACGTTTCCTGTGGCATGAAAAACAACAACAAAAAGCCTTCTGTAAAACAATGCAACAGATTCGAATACTTCCTCCCAATAAAGACATTCAACACTACCACTCTTGCAGATCTCCCCAAAAAACGAACACTCGGCCTGTCTGCACCACACACAAAAGCTGTCCCCGCCCCACGCACACACGCAGGCACAATTAACACAGCTTCCCCTTTCCCCAGCTATTCACCCCAAATGCCATTAGAGGGCACTGAGCAAGGCAGACAGCGGCACGGGGCGGTTCAGTGCAGCAGGGTGGGCCGGCTGAGTGAGAAGTGTACTCACACGAAGGGCAGGGGAAGTGAGGGCCTTAGGAGACCCAGGCTGATAAGAGGGTAGGCAGGGCTGCGGACAGCCCGACAAGGAACGTCAGAGCGGGAGTCCGGGCAGGACAGTGACGATGAGACATGGGTTAGACAACAGGACATGGGTCAAATGAAGAAAACAGACTAAGGACTCTCATTGGAACAGAGGGATACGGAAAACCCCTTGGGATGTTAAGAGAACAGAAGACGTGGGCATGAAAAACTATAGCTGTAAATGCATGTATGTATATATTTTTGTGTACACAAACTGCCCCCACACACGGATTCCTAAGCTGCGTCCACTGGGAAGCAGTAACCTCCCAATGGCAATGGACGCACCTCCCACCAAGATACTGACATCTTGAGATCATTCTCCTCAGAAAGGACCCGGGGTTTCTTGGAATGGTTGACCCTAGGGCTGGATTAGAGAAAGTGCGAGGAACCTTGACCACCTTGTACTGCAAGAAAGGAAGTTGTGAAAAATTATGGCGAGGGGCGTCTGGGTGGCTCAGTCGATAAAGCATGCAACTCTTTTTTTTTTTTTTTTAAATGTTTATTTATTTATTTTTGAGAGACAGAGAAAGAGAGCACAAGCAGGGGAGGGGCAGAGAGAGAGGGAGACACAGAATCCAAAGCAGGCTCCAGGCTCTGAGCTGTCAGCACAGAGCCCGACCCGGGGCTTGAACCCACAAACTGTGGGATCATGACCTGAGCTGAAGTTGGATGCTTAACCTACTGAGCCCCCCAGGCGCCCCAGGCATGCAATTCTTGATCTTGGGGTTGTGAGTTCCAACCCCACGTTGGGTGTAGAGATTACTTAAAAAGAAAATCTTAAAGAAATAATAAAATAAAATAAATAGTATGAAATACCAAAGCATCATCTGTAAGAAACCAACAATTTAAACAGTCATCAAGAATTTTTAAGCCTGTGGCACCTGGGTAGCTCAGTAAGTTGAGCATCCCTTTTGGGCTCAGGTCATGATCTCGTGGTTTGTGAGTTCAAGCCCCGCATCAGGCTATGTGCTGACAGCATGGAGCCTGCTTGGGATTCTGTCTCCTATCTCCCTCTCTCTCTGTGTGCCCTTACCCTGTTCACTCACACACACCCTTTCTTTCTCTCTCTCTCTCAAAAATAAATAAATTAAAAAAAAAACAAACAACTTTTAAATCTGTTTCTCCCTGTTCTTTGTGGAGTATGAGCAGAATGTTTGCCATCTGCTAGCTAAACTTCATCTTTCTTGGATTTTTATCTACATTTCCTTAACTAGACTTAGCATGTTCCCTTGCTTCTACAATCTTTGATCGTTTATTTTTTGGATTAGCTCTTTATAAGTCAAATACAACAAGGTTTGTCATTTGTCTTGCAAACAGCCATTCCCTGTGTCTCACATGTGCTTTGACACATTTTGGCTGACCTTGTCATCCTTAATGTTTAATTCTTTCTTAGTCAAACGTATTGCTTAGAAATCACTCAAAGGACTACTAATTTTTTTTCTAAAGGCTTTAATTCTAAACTCTTATTATATCTGGAATTCTTTACAAAGTCACATCAAACTATCGGTATTTTGTTTCCCGTTTTCTAGTTGATTCTCTGGTGTTCTACATTCATAATCACACGTACAAGTCAATGGTGCCCTCCACTTTCTAATTACTTACACCTCATACTTGTACTGGTTTGTACTAGAATTCTGGTAAGAAACTGGTGAAAAGCTGCCTCTCTGTTTTACAAACAGTGCTTCTGGTAGTTCACTCTTAAACACAATGATGGAGGGGGTGTCTGACTTCGGCTCAGGTCATGATCTCATGGTCTGGGGGGTTCCAGGCCCACGCAGGGCTCTGCGCTGACAAAGTCTGTCTCCCTCTCTCTCTGCCCCTCCCCCACTCACACTCCGGCTCTGTTTCTCTCTCTCAAAAATACATACACATTAAAAAAAAATTCAACACAATGATGGGCTGGCATTTACAATTATGTATGACAGCCTGACACATCAGGTTAAGGATTTCCGCTGCCTTTTTATCATCTACTCAGATGATATATTATTTCTGGTTATTTCAGTAACATGAGAAAGGGAGTTTAGAGATTTTCTAATCTCATCCTTACGTTCCTAAGTGAATTTTAAGTCTGAAATTCACTGCACAAGGTAATTTGTTTTTAAAGATTTTTTTTCTTTTTTTAAGGAATCTTTCTACCTAATGTGGGACTCGAACTTACAAGCCTGAGATCAAGAGTGGCACACTGTAACAGCTGAGCCAGCCAGGAGCCCAGGATAATTTTTTAACCAACTTGGGAGGATGGTGAAAGCCCCACAATGACAAGTTCTGCAAGCGTGAATGTGATGTGACAAAACTGACAAACGGCTTCCATCCCCTGCAGGAGATCAGTCTGAAGATGTCACTTTTTAGCAATGATACAAAACTACATTTTACACAATTGAAACTTTTGGACCCCAGCTATAGCTGACGCTCAGGTTATAGTTTACGTTATGTCTTCAATACGAAAAAGCAGTAAATGTCCATTTTTTGTTGCCAATCACCAAAGCTAATCATTAAATATATTCTTAGTAATAATACAATGATCTTTTAAAGCTCTGTATTATTTTTTAGAAGATATTTTTTTTTCAACGTTTTTTATTTATTTTTGGGACAGAGAGAGACAGAGCATGAACGGGGGAGGGGCAGAGAGAGAGGGAGACACAGAATCGGAAACAGGTTCCAGGCTCCGAGCCATCAGCCCAGAGCCTGACGCGGGGCTGAACTCACGGACCGCGAGATCGTGACCTGGCTGAAGTCGGATGCTTAACCGACTGCGCCACCCAGGCGCCCCAGAAGATATTTTAAAAAATGGGGGGAGCACCCGGGCGGCTCAGTCAGTTGAGCATCCAACCTCAGCTCAGGTCATGATCTCACAGCTCATGAGTCTGAGCCCCACGCTGGGCTCACTCCTCTCAGCCTGTCAGCACAGGGCCTGTACAGATCCTCTGTCCCTGTCTGCCCCTCCCCCGCTTGTGTTCCCCCCAAAACAAACAAATAAAAAATAATAAAGTTATGTATTATTTTTAAACACAAGGTTGCTGTCATTCATAGAACCAGAGTAACAAAAAAATCCTAACAATAAAATTGTCATCAAGTCAGGAAGAGCTGTATGTCTTATAAACAGGCAGAACCACTTGTGCCCTAGAAATGGGACATGGGGAGAAGCAAACGTTAATTGAAATATCCAAGACCATGCTCAGTTCTGAAAGTACTCGAACAATAAAAATCAACTTAAATATATGGTAAAAGTGGGAAAGGGGAAAAAAAAAAAGTATTGAAGATAGTAAAAAAATTATATCCTCATTTTCCATATGTTAACAGATAATAAAACCAAACCTTAAAACGACAGGAGATAGAGTGTACTATTGGTCTAAGAGTGGGGGGCATCTGAGTTCAAGGAAACAGAACTGAAGGCACAGAAGTACACCTGGTCACATGCTGTCTGACAGGTGCTGAGGCAATCCAACGAAGAAACAAGAGCTTTTCAACAGATGCTGGGGCGGCAGGGTAGTCCACACACAAAAGGATGAAATCAGACCCTTCCCTTCCCTTCCAACAAGCACAATGAACTCAAAACAGATCTTAGGCTTAAACACAGGAGTTAAAACTACACAATTCCAGAAAAATGCAGTAAGTGAGAAATTCTTCATGACCTCAAGTTAGACAAAGATTTTAGGTTTCCTAGGGGTAACACCCAAAGTAAAAGTGATTAAAGAAAAATCTGAAAAACTGAACTGCATCAAAATCAAAGCAGTTTTAAGGCTTCAAAGGATACCGGTAAGCAAATGAAAAGAAAAGCCAGAGCAGAAAAATATATTTGCAAAACATTATTTCTAATTTCAAAAATCCAGAATATATAAAAGAACTCTAATAAGTAAGAATTAAAAAAGAAAGAGGAAAAAAAAAAGGAGAAAGAAAAAAGAACGAAATCTTGCCATTTGTGACAACATGGATGGACGTAGAGGGTATTATGTTACATGAAATAAGTCAGAAAGACAAATACCATATGATTTCACTTCTATGTGGAACTAAAAAACAAAACAAATGAGTAACAAAAAACCAACCAGACTCAAATACAGAGAACAAACTATTGATTGCCATAGCAGAGTTGAATCAGGAGATGGGCAAAGTAGGTGAAAAAGATTAAAAGGTACAAACAGTTATAAAATATACACGTCACTGTGATAAAAAGTACAGTATAGGGAATATAGTCAATATTATAATAAGGTTGTATGGTGACAGATGGGACTATATTGAATAATGTATAGAAGTATCGAATCACTACGTTGTACACCCGAAACTAGTAACACTGTATGTCAACTCTACTTCAATAATAAATAAATAGATAACCAAAAAGAAAAAAAAAAACAACATAATTAAAGAACAAGCAAAAAAATTAAAAAGACATTTCATCAAAGGTAATATATGAATAACTAATGAGCACATCAAATGATGTCCAACATCATTAGGAAAACGCAATTAAATGTGTTCTGTTTGCTTGTTTTTTACTGTTTATTTATTTTTGAGAGAGACAGAGCATGAGTTGGGGGAGAGGGGGGACAGACAGAGAGGGAGACAGAATCCGAAGGAGGCTCCAGGCTCCGAGCTGTCAGCACAGAGCCCGACGCGGGGCTCAAACTCACAGACCACGAGATCATGATCTGAGCTGAAGTCGGACGCTCAACCGACTGAGCCACCAAGGCGCCCCAGGAAAATCCAATTAAAACCACAATTCTAGGACATTCTGGAAAAAGGAAAATGATGAAGACAGTAAAAGGATCAGTGATGGATGACCAGGTGTTAGAGAAGACAGACGGAAGAACAGGCAGAGGACAGGGGAGTTTTAGAGCAGTAGTACTATTCTGTATACTATAGTGCGGGATAACATTCATCATACAGTTATCGAAACCCACAGAATGCACAAGACTGAACGCTAATGTAAACGAAGGAGTCTGGGTAATAATGGTTCATCATTTTTAATACCAATGTGACACGGGATATTAATAGTTTGGGGGGGAGGTATTGCTATGTATGTGTGGGGGTAGAAGATACATGGAAACACTGTACTTTCGTTCAATTGTCGTGAACCTAATAAAACTGCTCTAAAAATAAAATACCTATTTACAAGTGCACAAACAAAAAATAAACCCCACACCCATACACAATGAGACACCACTTCATATTCACTAGAATTGCTATACTCAAAAAAGAGAGACAATACCATGTGTTGCCCAAGATATGGAGAAAGTGAAACCTCCAAACACTGCTGCTAAGAACATGCAGCCACTTGGGAAAAGAATTTGCCAGCTGCTTAACTAGTTAGGCACGGAGTTACCATAGGACGAGCAATTCACTCCCGGGTATCTACCCAAGGGAAATGAAGACATTTTTTCTACACGAAGACAAATAGGAGTATTCCTAACCATCCATGTTACTCGAGACAGCCAAAAAATGGAAACAACTCAAATGCCCACCAAACGGTAAATGGATAAAGAAATGGTAGTATATGCATACAATGGAATAACATTCAGGTATGAACCCTACAACTATTGTCGAAGATGATGCGGAGTAAAAGAATCAAAATGCAGAACACCACATATTGTATGATTCCATTCATAGGAAATGTCTAGCTAAGCCTACAAAACCCAAAAAGTAGACTAATGGTGGGAACAGGGCTTCTATTTGGGCACCAGCTTTCCATTTAGGATGACAGAAATGTTCCAAAATTAGACTGTGGCAATAACTGCAAAACTCTATAGATGTACTCAACACCACTGAATCTTATACTTTAGGGCAGGTGAATTCAATGGCACGTAAACTGTATCTCCATAAAGCTATCCAAAACTATCTATACAGAATAACACTAAAAGCATGACATTTAAAAATAAGGAATTCAGGGGTGCCTGGGTGGCTCAGCTGGTTAAACACATGACTTAGGCTCAGGTCCTGAGCTCAAGCCTCACATCAAGCTCCCTCTTGTCAGCACAGAGCCTGCTTTGGATCCTCTGTCTGCCTCCCTCTTTCTGCCCCTCTCCCCCACTCATGCTCACCCTCCTTCTAAAATAAATAAATGTTAAAAAATAAAATAAAATAAGGAACTCAACACTCAAACCAGCTTAGAGTTAAAAGCAGTCTCCTTGGAGGGCAGAAACAAGAGTGCAGGGGAGAAGGGACAGTAAGAGGACATTTGATGGGTTTGTATAAAAAGCACTGTAGAACCAGCTGACATTTTACACTATTATTCCTATATAACTGGGGGGAAAACCTAATAATAAATTTTGTTTACAAATGGGTAATTAGCAACAAACTTCTGGGTAACACTTAGTAACTCAACTTTTTAGGTGTTAAGCATAATATGTCTAACACTTAAGAAATCATGTCACCGGTGGAATAAATTTGTTCTGTCTGCTTCTCATCAAAGCATTATCGGAAATAATGCGTCAAAATACAACCTTCTAAGTTAAGGGAAAGGTTTCCTTACTTAAATTTCATAGAGGACTCTAAAAGCACAAGTACATACCAGAATCTTCCGTGGGCTCAGTTTTCACTTTGATGGGGCCACAGCTGAAAAGAAAAGAAGGCAGGATAAAGCAGTGCGCAGGTGCGGGCGGCCACACAGCAGTCAGGTCCTCACGTGACCAAGCTCAACGCAAACCTGACTTAACTTTAAATGTACGTATTTATTTCTTTGCATATATAACTTGTCAACTGAATTTAGTACTTTAATCCCAATCAATTTTTGGGTACAACAGTATAATAGTAACTTGCAAATTCCACTGTACTACAAGGCCCTCCTATTCCCCATGTAGTTATCAATCTATCACATTAGCTTCCCCCAGGAAGTACTTGGTCAGAAACTGCATTTTCATAGGACCCCAAATCAATCAGTTGAATATAAAACATCAAGATATGTGATATGGTCCTTTTTAATATTCTACTACCTCAAATTCCTAAAGACTAAAAACCGCTATGGCATGGAAGTTTATTCGTACTGATGAACTATGTTTTACCTTCCACCTGGAGATAGCATTGACCTTTCAGCGTCTGTTACCATCACACGACCACCTATGTACAAAAAAAAAAAGAAAAGAAAAATGAGATTCAGGTTTTTCGCACACTTTCAATATGACTAACATTTCCAAAGGTCCTGAGCAGACAGTAGGGGAGGAGGGGCGCCCACAGCTCTGGATCAAGCTGGAGGGAGTACCCGGTGACTCCACACGACAGTGTCCTTTGTCCTCCCCTGTAAGGAAAGGAAGTGGGGTGACAATCCTGACGGCATTCATCCCCTCACCGGCCAGCACCCTCCCCGACTTAAGGAAAAAGTTCCTATTTTTACCGATGCAATAAAGAAAAGCAATGTACTATTACCCTGCCAATGTAGAAGAAGCCTCTACTGATGCAGGAGTGCTGACAGAAAGTTCTATCATGACTCCATTTGGCTCACGAGGACTGGAAAGCTGTGACTGGCTAACAGGTACAGGGTTTTTATTTGGGGGTGACGAGAATGTTCTGGAATTACATGCTGGTGACGGTGTCCATCTTGTAAAGATACTAAGACCCATGGAAGCATACACCTTACAACCCTGAATGTTACATATACTAAAAAAGCATGCATTTTATGTTTGAAAAACATAAAAAGGAAACAAGAGAGATGGATGCCACCGCATGTTGATGAAAAAGTCGAGTAACTGGAGTGCTCTCCCTTCTGGCGGGAACGGCCAGTGGAGTAAATCTTGCTGAAAACCAGTTTGGTGCTTTCCTAAAAAATTAAACACATAACCACCATTTGCCACTCCAAATTTAGGTATTTACTGAAACGTATGCTCGTATAAAGACGTGCCTTCAAACATTCACAGCAGCTTTCTTTATAATTAAGGCCAAGATATAGAAACTCAAATTTTCATGGGCAAGTGAATGAGTAAACAAATTGTGGTATAGCTATACATTGGAATACTAATCAGTAAAATAATGAACTGATAGAAAGAATAAGGATCAATCTTAAAATAAAAAGCAAAACAAGAGACGCCGAGGGGGTTCAGTCAGTAAGCGTCCAACTCTTGTTTGCAGCTCAGGACATGATCTCACAGGGGTCGTGAGGTCGAACCCTGCATTGGGCTCTGTGCTGTAGCAGGGAGCCTGCTTGGGATAGTGTCTCTCTGTCTCTCTCTCCCTCTCCCTCCCTCCCTCTCCCTCCCTCCCTCTCCCCCCCATTGCCTCCCTTGCTCACACTTGCTCTCTCTAAAAATAAATAAACATTAAAAAAAAAAGGAAAACCAAAAAAGTACCTACTATGATTCCATTTATACTTAAAAATCTAGAAAAGCCAGGGGCGCCTGGGTGGCTCAGTGGGTTGAGCATCCAACTTTGGCTCAGGTCATGATCTCACAGTTCGTGGGTTCGAGTCCCATGTCGGGCTCTGTGCTGACAGCATGGAGCCTGCTTGGGATTCTCCTTCCCTCTCTCTCCCTCCGCCCCTCCCCCGCTCATGTGCCTGTTCCCTCTCAAAATAAATAATTTTAAAAATCTGGGAAATACAATCCCATTACAATCTCAACTTTCTAATTACTTTGCAAGTTGGTATGATAAAAAAGTTGGTATACAAACCCACCTGCTTGCACCACTCAGTATAAAATATCCTATAGAAACATAGTTTAGGGGCACCTGGGTGGCTCAGTTGGTTAAGTGTCTGATCTGACTTCAGCTCAGGTCATGATCTCACAGTTCATGAGTTCGAACCCCACGTCAGGCTCTGTGCTGACAGCTCAGAGCCTGGAGCCTGTTTCGGATTCTGTGTCTCCCTCTCTCTCTGCACACCTTCCCTACTCACACTCTAGCTCTCTCTCAAAAATAAACATTAAAAAAATTTTTTTTAAAGAAACATAATTTAATTAACAACCAGGCCCCAATGTTTCAAAAGAAGTTTCTAAAACAGAAGACTTCAAAAAATACAAGTGGCAGATTAAAACTAATCTAGAACACTTCAGGGAGAAAAATATCAAGAAAAAAGTCGAAGCTTTAATTGAAGAAAGACAATAAATCTTTTCTCTCTCAATCTTAAGAGGGACATCTACAGAAACCCCACAGCTAACAAATGGCAAAAGCCTGAATGTCCTCCTCCTCATGTGGACAGGGCGATGTCTGTTATGGTCACTTCCATTTGATACCGTGTTGGACATTCTTGCTAGAAGCACAAGATCAAGAAATAAAAAGCACTCAGACTGCAAAGATGTAAACCGTCCTGATTCACACACACAAGACCCACTATGCAGAAAGCCAAGAAACAGGCAGAAGAAACAAAAATGCCAAAGAAATTCTGGGGAGAAAGGTCAGTCTTTTCAACAAACCGCTGGAACAACTGGACAGCCACGGGCACAAAAGCTGAATTTACACCCTTACCATGCGCCGTAATAAAAAATTAGCTCAAAACTAACCGCAGGGGCACCTGGGTGGCTCAGTCAGCTAAGTATCAGACTCTTGATTTCAGCTCAGATCGTGACCTCAGTTTGTGAGGGTGGGCCTGCCATCGGGCTCTGTGCTAACATGGAGCCTGCTTGGGATTCTCTCGCTCCCGCTCTCTCTGGCCTCCTACCCACTGAGTGCACTCACTCTCTCTCAAATAAACATTAAAAAAGAAAACAAGAAAACACAAAACTGACCTAAATGTAACAACTAAATGTAACAACACAGGCTATAAAAGTGACAGAAAAAAACACGACACATCTTCACAACGTTGTGTTAGGCAACAATCTTATATACAAGATCAGAAGCACAAGTGATAAAATAAATTGGGCTTTGCAAAAATTAAAAACTTTTGTTCCTCACAGGACACTGTCAAAAGACAACTTGTCAAACTGGAGAAAATCTTTGTATCAAAAATATGTAAGAACTCTTACAACTCAATAATAAAAACACAAACAACTTTGTGGAAAGGACCCGACCAGACCTTACTCCAAGGAATATACAGAATGGTCAATAAGCACATGAAAAGATATGCAACATTATTAGCAATTCGGGCTATCCCAATCAAAACCACAATGAGACCACTTCACACCCACGAGGATGGTTAAGAACGCAAAGTCACTAACAAGTGTTGACAGGGACGCGGACAAACTGGAACTCTCAGACAGTGCTAGCAGGAACATAAATGGTGCAGGCACGGTGGAGAGCAGTGTGGCAGTTTTTTTAAAGCTAAATGCAAAATCAGTCTATGACCCAGCCATTCCACTCGTAGGTATATATCTCTAAGAGAAATTAGAGTACATGTCCAGACAAAAACTTGTTCAAGTATGTTCACAGTAGTAACAGCCAAGTGGAATCTACTAATCTAATGCTCTACCAACCCGTGACTGGATAAACAAGTGGTATATTCATCCATAGGGATACTTAGCATTCAGCAAGAAAAAGGAAATAACTACTGATATACCCAACGATCTGGATGAGCCTCAACTGAATTATGCTGATCTAATTTATGTAACATTCATGAAGTAACAGAGAAGAAGATAAAAATATTCTAAAATTAGATTGTGACAATGACTGTAAACTTTTTAAACTTTATCACCGTAAATTTACCAAAGCCCACTGAATTGGATGCTTGAAACAGGCGAATTTTATGGCATGCCAATTATACCTCAACAAAGCTTCTAACAACTTAATCTTTTCATCATGGTAAGAATGAAACAAAGGTTACTTAACAAAAAATAAAATATATTGCGTGTGTATATATTATTTTGTCCTTTCTTCCTTGTACTGGTTAAGAGGTCGCCAATGATAATGGTCATTTATTTCCAAAAGTCTCAAACAAACCTGCCTCCAAAAGGCACCAGTCTCCTAAAAATCACTTTGCCCTTCAAATTCAATGGCTTAACCTTCCCCAAAGGAAGTTCTGTTGAAATCCTCCTCGCTCTTCAAGGACCCATCTTAATGCCCTCTCCAACTCAAAAGCCTTCCTGGGCTAGGGGCGCCTGGGTGGCGCAGTCGGTTAAGCGTCCGACTTCAGCCAGGTCACGATCTCGCGGCCTGTGAGTTCGAGCCCCGCGTCAGGCTCTGGGCTGATGGCTCGGAGCCTGGAGCCTGTTTCCGATTCTGTGTCTCCCTCTCTCTCTGCCCCTCCCCCGTTCATGCTCTGTCTCTCTCTGTCCCAAAAATAAATAAAAAACGTTGAAAAAAAAAAAAATTAAAAAAAAAAAAAAATTAAAAAAAAAAAAAAAAAAAAAAGCCTTCCTGGGCTATAAACAAATCCTTCTTACAACAAACTTGCAAAGCATTTTCTTTAGCTATCCCTACACTGTGCAGCTATGCTCTTGATGTAGTGACTTTATGGGCTTTTTATCTCTTTCCATTAAAGCTCAAAAGCTTTAATGCTTATGCACAGTTGTGTATCCCATCCCCACCCAATCTTATGCTCACTAATTCTGTGCCTGATCAATGAACACTAGATAAATTAAGCCATCCTCTTAATTCTGGCTAATGATGGCAGATCCAGTCTATGATTGAACATACTGCCCACAATAAAACCTTGACTATGTCATTAAAAAAGTAGCAAAGCAAGTCTCTACTTTTTCAGCTCAGTGACCTTTCATTGGTTTATATATAACACCCCACTCCAAAAGGTCTTATGTCATATTCTCAAAGAAAAAAGAGAAATTAGTAAAACGTGTTAAATTTGGCCCAAAAGACAGTTTAGGAAGTATGAGTAAGCAAAATAATCACTTACCTAGGTGCTTCTTTGGCTCCAGGAAAGGTCTGTATTAAAACAAAACAAAAAACTATACATGAATACACAAAATTACTGTAAACCTTAAATTTAAATGACTTCTACAGTAAACAAGAGTTTTTAAAATATATGGGGTGCCTGGGTGGCTCAGTCAGTTAAACATGTGACTGCGGCTCAGGTCATGATCTCACAGTCCATGGGTTCAAGCCCTGCATCAAACTCTCTGCTGTCAGCGCAGACCCCGCTTCAGATCCTCTGTCCCCGCCCCCCCTTTGCCCCTCCCCACTCATGGACACGCGCGTGCTCGCTCTCTCTCGCTCTCTCAAAAATAAAGAATTAAAAAAAATTTTTTAATATATTAAAATAAGGTGAATATTCAACTTTATATGAATAAACTCTTAATGGGCAAGGGAGAAAGTACTTCACCTCTTAATAATAAATGAAATTCCTGCTTTGTTCTCTAAAATCCATTTCAAGGTGGCAAGATCATAGTTCTCGGGGTGTTTAAAGGCAACTCCTTCCGGAAGCCCCTGCACAACCACAGCTGACTGATCTCGTAACATCTTCTCATATGGAACAGGAACCACTGTTGATTTGCCTAAAGCTTTCCCTGGGGGTGAGGGACAGGGGTGAGGCAGAAAGAAGTAAACATCATTCAATGTTAAGATTAAAAAACAAAACCATCATTAGTTTATCATGGCTTCACAAACGGCATTCATACTGTTTTGTAATATCTGACTTCAAAGCGACTTCAAAATATCAAGAGGGCCCTATTCCCATGTTAGAATTTCTAAGCCTGAAACATATCCACAAGAGCAAAATAAAAAGTATATAAAATATTTATATAAAACCTACACAAAATGAAAAGAACAATAGCTCATTTCTTCCACTATTGTCTTTCTTTACAATGGCCTTGCGTTGTTATAACATGATCTTTTCATATCCAATTCAGCACCAGAACATGGAAGCCTGACAAATCCAACTGTTAAAAATATCCGGCGATGTTTTGCCAATATTCTCATCAAAAACTTACTACATAAATACGATCGCCATTCACAACCAAGTGTGTTCTAGCATTTTTGTGTGCGGACATCAGGCAGTAAGCCCAGAGATGCTAGAAACCCCATTCCCCAGAGATGAATTTTACCTACGGCCTCACAGTGTAACTGGTATCCTCTCCCTCTGACTGTTTTTCTTAAGAGCTTTGTTTGCCGTGTGATTAGGTTAACAAAAAAGGGGGGATCGGTGAGATCAGCACATAAGTCAAAAACAAACAGGTCTCTGGGTGATTATGAGGTGTTAATGTAGGTTCTCTGGTGGGGGGGCGGCTATGCATGTATTGAGCCAGGGGCTACACAGTAAATCTACCTTCCTCTTCCTTTTCCTATAAACCTAAAACTGCTCTTGAAAAGAAGAAAAAGAAAACAAAAAACCCTACCCCACAGCTCTAATAGGTGCATTTGCTTATTTCTGGGTTCTAGTTTGAACCAGAACTAGAAAGTGAGATCATTCCTGATGTTACCCCAAGAGGTCTGGGCAGTCTGTCAAGGTGTGCTGTACGAGTGTTAAAGCAGTTACACCATCTACCCTTTACATAATGTCTCTTTTAGAAAATGCAAGTGTAGAACCTTACCATAGCAAAAGCAGAAATAGTCCTCAACTGTTTTCCTGAGCGTTTCAATCTCTACAGCGTCTACACTCATCCGATTTGCTGGGGTTGTAGATTTCATCTTATGCATCTCTGCAGCCTTTTCCTCTTCTTCAACACCTGTAAAGCAATTAATGACATAAAAGGCTCATCTCCACTACCTTAATACCTGGCTTTCAGTAGGAGTATTTTGTCCTAGGGGTACCTGGGTGGCTCAGTCAGTTGAATGTTGGACTTTTGGTCTCGGCTCAGGTCATGATCCCACGATTCAGGAGATTGAGCCCTCGAGCTCCGCACACACAGCATGGAGCCCGCTTGGCATCCTGGCTCGTTCGCGCTCTCTCTCTCTCTCTCTCTCTCTCTCTCTCTCTCTCTCCCCCCCCCTCCCTCTCTCAAAAATAAATAAACTTAAATTTTTTTTAAAAAGAGTATTTTTTTCCTATATTCTTTGTTTCTCGCTTTATTTTATTTTTGTCAAATTTTTAAATTCTAGCTAGTTAACATACAGTGCAATGTTGGTTTCAGGTATTTTTTTTCTATATTCTAATATTTATGATTTGTTATAAAAAGACAGAAAAAAAGGGATGAGGGGGAATTTAAAAATAATTAAGCTTGGCTGGCTTAGTCAGTGGAGCGTGCGACTCTTGGATCTTTTGGACTGGTGAGTTTGAACCCCATGCTGGGCACAGGGCTTACTTGACAGATAAATATAATTTTTTAAGCTTTAAAAATAAAAACATAAGACATAAATGGCTTGAATAAAAATAGTAAGAAATGATCATCATCTCTGAAATAAGTGTTGCTATAACTAAAAATTCTGTAAAGTAAAAATTAACTACTAGTAGTTTTAAAAAAGACACGTCTTGGGGTGCCTGGGTGGCTCAGTCGGTTAAGCGTCCGACTTCGGCTCAGGTCATGATCTCACGGTCCGTGAGTTCGAGCCCCGCGTCGGGCTCTGTGCTGACAGCTCGGAGCCTGGAGCCTGTTTCAGATTCTGTGTCTCCCTCTCTCTGACCCTCCCCTGTTCATGCTCTGTCTCTCCCTGTCTCAAAAATAAATAAACATTAAAAAAAAAATTAATAAAATAAAATAAAAAAGACACGTCTTTAGAGTAACTTATCAGCTACAAACTTGAATATGAGATTATCATCACCACAAAACACAGTCCAGGTTGGAAAAGTCTAACACATAACCACCTGTGTGTGGCTAATGAACACCTGCAATGTACCAGTCCAAACTAAGATGTGCTGTAAGTTTGCAATACATACTACATTTTGAAAACTTAGTACAAAAAAAGAGTACGCAAAATATCCCAGTCATAGTTTTTAGGTTGATCACATGTTGAATGATAATGTTTTAAATAGACTGGGTTAAACTATAACCAGTAAATAAATTTCCCTTGTTTCTCTTTCTTATGAATGTCGTAACTAAAAAATTTCAAATTCTAGGAGTGATTCGCATCATATTATTTTTCCTGGATAGTGCTTTTCCAGCCCCTGGGAAAGACAAGTCTCCCCCAAGAATTTCTAAAACTGACTCATAAACCTACTGATTAGGTTACAGAAGACCACTATTGATCCTTATCTGCAAAATAGATTCTATAAACAAATATTATGCACTTAAGAATTACATCCGAAGATTATTCTCTGGAGCACTGAATTACTGGTAACAAAAAGAAAGTATGAATACTAATAGGCAGGGAGTACAGTTTGCAACTGAGGACAAGTCCCCCTAATGCTTAGCTCTAACCACTGGAGAACCACATAAGCAAGGCAGTGTAGGGAACGGGAATATAAACACAGCTGCCAGGGGGATTATAGTATTCATGGGACAGATGGCAGCTGATACACACATAATCAAAACATTATTACTATAAACTTAAACACACAAACATAATCGAAGCCTTAAAATTCTCAAAATGATCAGAAATAATGAAAAAAAAATTTTTAATGAATTATACTGCCATAAAGCTTATAAAGATTATAGTGGGGGTGGAGGGAGGCATGCAGTGGAGAGAAGATATTTTTTTTTAAAGGACTAAAAATACAATTGACAACTGAAATTAATAAATTAAGAAAACTAATTTTATTCACCCATGATCCACTCAATTTATCATGAATTGGATCTAACTAGATAATGGAAATTTAAGTTTGGCACTTAAAGATATATACTTAGGAGGGGCACCTGGGTGGCTCAGTCGGTTAGGCAGCCGACTTCAGTTCAGGTCATGGTGTCCCAGTTGAGTTTGAGCCCCGCATCAGGCTCTGCGCTGACAGCTCAGAGCCTGGAGCCTGCTTCGGATTCTGTGTCACCCTCCCTCTCTGTCCCTCCCCTGCTCACAGCCTGTCTCTGTCTCTCAAAAATGAATAAACGTTTAAAAAAAAAAAAGGATATGTACGTATATTAAATGCCTATAAACAGACATCCCCACCATTTTGTTCTCTTTCCATGTTGAAGTAGAAGCTATATCATTGAGTCAACATAAAACCTGTGGACAGCGTTAGGTTAAACACAGATACAGAAGGGGCGCCTGGTGGCTCAGTCAGTTAAGTGTACAACTTCAGCTCAGGTCATGATTTCACCGCTCGTGAGTTCAAGCCCCGCATCGGGCTCTGCTGGCAGCTCAGAGCCTGAAGCCTGTTTCCAGTTTTGTGTCTCCCTCTCTCCCTGTCCTTCTCCCACTCACGCTCTCTTTTCTCTCAAAAATAAATAAACGTTAAAAAATATATATATTAAAAAAAACAAAAACAGGGGCGCCTGGGTGGCTCAGTCGGTTAAACGTCCGACTTCGGCTCAGGTCATGATCTCGCAGTCCGTGAGTTCGAGCCCCGCGTCGGGCTCTGTGCTGACAGCTCAGAGCCTGGAGCCTGTTTCGCATTCTGTGTCTCCCTCTCTCTCTGCCCCTCCCCCACTCGCTCTCACTCTTGCTCTCTCTCAAAAATAAAAAAATAAACATTAAAAATGACTAATAAGGGGCGCCTGGGTGGCTCAGTCGGTTAAGCGGCCGACTTTGGCTCGGGTCATGATCTTACAGTCCGTGAGTTCGAGCCCCGCGTCGGGCTCTGTGCTGACAGCTCAGAGCCTGGAGCCTGTTTCGGATTCTGTGTCTCCCTCTCTCTCTGCCCCTCCCCCATTCATGCTCTGTCTCTCTCTGTCTCAAAAATAAATAAACATTAAAAAAAAATTTAAAAACAAAAACAAAAACACAACACAGATACAGAAACTGTGGGTCTGTGAAAGGCCATAGGTATTAACATCTTACGGCACTTTTCTCTACTGCATTTGTGCCAGTATCTAGTAAGTTCTCACCGACTGGATGAACTCCCAACTGGAGGATCCCAAAACTCACTGAGGACTCTGACCCGCTGGTTCCACTAAGAGAATCAGAGACCTAACTTTGCATTGTGCTTACACGAATTTAATGCACACTGAAAGACCTGTTTTGAACACACCAAATATCTATCAAGAAAATAAATGTTATTTAAATAAGAACCTTAAATCAATTCAAAATTTCTCTACCTTCTCTCTTTGTGCCACTAATCCAAAGTAATGCCGAGAAAGGAACACAGAACAGTACACATTCACCATTTTTCTCACACTCTTCAGTAAAATTTACCCTTATATATTACCATGCCTGTGATTCATTTGGAGCACGTCTCTGTAGACATTTTATTTTATTTTATTTTATTTTATTTTATTTTATTTTATTTTATTTATTTTTTTTAATGCTTATTTTTGAGACAGTGAGAGACAGAGCGTGAACAGGGGAGGGGCAGAGAGAGAGGGAGACACAGAATCTGAAACAGGCTCCAGGCTCTGAGCAGTCAGCACAGAGCCCGACGCGGGGCTCGAACTCACGGACTGTGAGATCATGACCTGAGCCGAAGTCAGATGCTTAACCGACCGAGCCACCCAGGCGCCCCTCTGTAGACATTTTAGAACATCCTTTTAGTATAAATGTCATTCTGCTTTAGGCATAATAAAAGTATAATACTTACAATATTTTACAAAATCTTTCTGAAAATCCTTTCTGGTGTTGACAAAAGCACGTCCTCTCTCGGTTCCAACGACAAACACATCTGTTTCATACACTGCGATACAGGCCACTTCTGCCTTGGACTTGGCCAATTCTTTACACTGAAATACAAATAAGCAAACCTTATGTTACATACAGGTGTTTAAAAGTACTATTTCTGCTGGATGAATAAAACATCTCACTTCAACTCTTACTACAGAATCTGGAATTAGATGAAGTTCCTAGTTTCTGGCTTAGATAATCACATAAAGAAGAGAGTCACCATTTTTTACAAGTAGCTCTCTTTCTACAGTTTTGAACCCCAATTTTAAACAGGAGAAAGCAGAATTTTTAAGAAAACAAGGCAGAAATCCCTTGCAATCTGTTACAGGCCAAATCCCCGTGAAACAGACTCAGATTTGCACACGGGCTTACTGGTGGGTACTCTCAATAGCAACACCCGTGAGACGTGAGGGGCACCGAACTCGGCACAGGCACAGGGAGAGCTGATCACTGGTGCAGCTGCATCAGGGGAGCTCCAGAGCTGGGATGCTCCCCCCCCAAAGAAAGGGGACACCTTGGGCAGGGGAGCCTCGAATGCTCACAGCAGCTGGGGGAATTAGTGCCATCAGTCCTAAAGGGAAGTTGAAGCCACATCACAACATCTACCACATAATGCCAACTCCACAAGTATCTCTGTATGAATATACACAATGGGAATCGTGTTGGGCGAGTATATTTTTACTAAGTAGGGCTTCTCCTAAGTACATTCCTATGAAATTAGAAGTTCTTAAAAATCTTAAAAACTTCTATAACATTCCATTTTATGGATGTACAATAATTCATTTAGTACTAATATTATTGGAAATATCGGCGATTCTAAGTATCATTCCTTAAAATAACACTGAAATAATAATCCGGGGACAAAATAGAAACAAGAGTCAAAAAACTTTCGACTCTGAAAGCAAATACTTCTAAGGTTCTCAAAACCTACTGCAGACTGCTAAGAAGGTTCTATCAGTTTACGTTCCCATCTGAGCTTCTACAAGAGCGAACTCACAAAAATCTCAAAAATGATACAGTGTAACATTTCAAGAAACATTTTAAAAGGGTATCTTAGTATAATCAATAATCCACTAATTAGCTAGTATCAAAATTAAAGAGTATTGTACCTTAGATATTTTTCTATAAATTAACATATACTCTGCTTATTCTTCTATGTTAGTAGTCTGTTTCCCTACTGATGCACAAAAGTACCTCACTTATTTTAGGCACAGAAAAGCTGTTTATGAAATTAAATATACAATTATATATTTTTTCTTCTGGTTTTTAAAATTTGCCCTGATATATTATTTTTTTTACTCATCTAGAATTTCAACTTGGTACGTAATAAACACTTGAAGTTTTTTGGGTTTTCTTTTGGTTTTTGTTGTTGATTTGTTTTGTTTGGACCAAATACTCTATGTTCTCAGTATCATTTGTTGCAAACCACAGCTTTCCTCTATTTGGTTTTTATTTACACAAGGACCATTCCCTAATTTCTTAAATAAAAATGATTTGCATAATACTGCTCTACAACATTATCATGTATAATTTTAAAACTACTGAGATGATCAGATATCTTTTGAAATATAATAAAGTCACAGTGCAGAACTTCTGACCTAGAGATGAGTCAACAATTGTTCTGAGCATGAAGAATAACGCCATCCTATAATTTCGTTATGTTATATTTACATGAGATATACTGTGGCTGCTCACCCAAAAGGAAGTGTTATTTACTTACTTAGGTATGGACAGGGTGCTTGCCTACTCCACTATCCACACTTAGTTGGACATTCCTGTCACCAAAGGCAGTATTTATGAAATGGCAAAGCAAGATGCATGTACAGCCCAAGGATTAGATCAAAGAAATCTATGAGCCAAAGGAAAGATGAAACTGACCTATACACTTATAATGATACTTCATAATTTACAACCAGGAATGTGAGGAGGAAATAAAGGCTGAGAATAATGAAATGACTTTGCCTAAGAAAATTATAAAGACAGTTTAAAGGAAGAGAATGGGTCCTATATGACCATGTTCTTCTACGTACGGTATAGTATTAAAGAAAATTATTTTAATAAACAGAGTAGAATTTAATCTCTAACCTATCATTTAACATTACAGCCACAGGGGCACCTGGGCGGCTCAGTCAGTTAGGCGTCTGACTCAATTTTGGCTCAGGTCATGATCTGAGGGTTTGTGGGTTTGAGCTCTGCATCGGGCTCTGTGCTGACAGTGTGGAGCCTGCTTGGGATTCTTTCTCTCCTCTCTCTTTACCCCTCATTCTGTCTCTCTCTCTCAAAAATAAACCAACATTTAAAAAAGAAATAAAACAGGGGCACCTGGGTGGCTCAGTTGATTAAGCGTCCAACTTCGGCTCAGGTCATGGTCTCATGGTTTGTGGGTTCAAGCCCCACATCAGGCTCTGTGCTGACAGCTCAGAGCCTGGAGCCTGCTTCACATTCTGTCTCCCTCTCTCTCTGCCCCTCCATGGCTCACACTCTGTCTGTCTACCTCTCTCCCAAAAATAAACGTTAAAGGGGCGCCTGGGTGGCTCAGTTGGTTGACCGGCCGACTTCGGCTCAGGTCATGATCTCACGGTCCGTGAGTTCAAGCCCCGCGTCGGGCTCTGTGCTGACAGCTCAGAGCCTGGAGCCTGTTTCGGACTCTGTGTCTCCCTCTCTCTGACGCTCCCCCATTCATGCTCTGTTTCTCTCTGTCTCAAAAATAAATAAATGTTAAATAAATAAATAAATAAATAAATGTTAAAAAAAAATTTTTTTTTTAAGTAAATAAAATAACATTATAGCCACAAACGTTGGCTGCTTTTAGGAACACAAGGTAGAAATAAGTTACGTTCAGAAAGTTAACAGTATACAGCCACTGAACAGATACTAAACTTTCTGTCTTTAAGGAAATTATTTTTCAAAATTCTCAAATAGTACAAAGAAGGAAAATAATGCCTTAAGGCGGGGAGGGTAACCAACCCACCAATTATTTTATACTGACACCTGTGAGATTAAATGCTATCTAATACTAGTCAATAACTAGGCTGGAAAATACATAGCCTCCTCCTACTTAGAGTATACTATATTTAATTTCAACATCAGAAAATACCTAAGTCTGATGCATAGAAATCTGCAGGCTGAAATACTATGTTTCTAGCTATAGTTCTGTAAAAACATGATTAAGTTGTATTACTACCATCACAGTAATACAAAAATACAGCAAAAGAAGAATACTTAATAGTTTGCTATAATTAAGTATACGATACAGGTTTCTTAAAAATAAAGAGCTAGGGGCGCCTGGGTGGCTCAGTCGGTTGAGCGTCCGACTTCGGCTCAGGTCACGATCTCGCGGTCCGTGAGTTCGAGCCCCGCGTCGGGCTCTGGGCTGATGGCCCAGAGCCTGGAGCCTGCTTCCGATTCTGTGTCTCCCTCTCTCTCTGCCCCTCCCCCGTTCATGCTCTGTCTCTCTCTGTCTCAAAAATGAATAAACGTTAAAAAAAAATTAAAAAATAAATAAATAAATAAATAAAGAGCTAACACACTACATACGCAGTAAAAGGCGGTAGAGTAAGGTGCACTGTGGGTCACAGCACATATGAACAGAAATAGTGAGCAGGCTCTCAGGGCCTCCATATCCTGCCAGTGTTCTTTATACAGATACAATAAAACACCAGCACCACCCTAGAATATACAAACTCACTCTGAGTGGCTCCAAATATTACACATAAATTCAAAGCCAATGCTTGCAAAACAAGATATTGCCTAAGATATTGGTAGGTAAACAATTGCAATTGAATGTAAAACATAAAATATTGACCGAAGTTAAGAATATTCTGAAACATGGTAACAAAATGATTTGAAAGGCTTAAATCCATAATTATTATTTAAGCAAAAAACCTCTTCTTTTCATACCAGAAAGCGTACTATATGTTTACAAAAACAAATCAGTCTCACCCACCGGCTCAATCCTATCCAACTATAAAAATTTTATAGGACAGTAAGGCCATCTCACCATGGACTCAAGAGCAGACATAAGGAACGTCACCACCATCCTGCTCTCCGAGGACTCCTCATCTTCGACGGGCAGGGTAGACATTGCTACTTGGGCCATGATCCCTGGGAAAGCAGTAAGAAAGTGAGCGGCAGAAATTCACAATGTTCTTCTAAACATACGTTCAGAGCTGGTGAGGGTCCCCCACAGATGGCCTCATTTACAGTTTTCTTGCCTGAGAGAAAACATAAGGCTCAGAGACTGAGTATTTGAGTTGTCAAAAACTCCTACCCTCTAAGATAGAAAATCTATCCCCTAGCTGTCCCACTAATTTCCATAATATGTCGGCATAACCCCCCAAAATAAATTCAGATGTCACCCACAACCAGTTAAAATCTCTCCCAAGTGAGAGTGAGAGGAGACTGTAAACTCCACAACCCAGTGACAGTTTACGACAGTTCAACACAGGACGTGGATGCAAAGCGGCGTTCGTCCCAGGCCCACGCTGAGTGGGTACAGCAGACTGACGCTGTGGAAGAGAATTTCTTCTTTCTTACTGAGGAAATAGTTTGCAGGACAAACGATATCTAAGATTCCTTTATAATAAGCCTATCGGTCTCTTTGGAAAACACTTTCTGATACTCGGGTATCAGCAAGGAGCCTCAGCGGAATCTGAAACACTGTAAAAATACAACACATAAACACCAAATAGCAAATGTTGGCGAAGATGTGGAGAAAGCGGAACCCTTGTGCACTGCCATTAGGAATGTCAAATGATGTTCCACGGTGGAATACAATTTGGCAGTTCCTGGAAAAATTAAACAGAATTATCATGACACGGTAATTCCACTTGTGGGTACATATGCAGAAGAACTGAAAGCAGGCACTCAGCTGGGTCTACACCCATGTTCACAGAAACATCACGCACCACAGCTACACAGGCGGAAATGACCCAAATGTCCACGGTCAGCTGAACGGATGCGCAGATGGGATACATCTATACGACGGAATAGAACTCAGCCTTAAAGAGGAAAGAAGGTCTGAAACATGCTACGACGTAAGTGAACCCTGAAAATATTCTTCTATGTGAAATAAGCCAGACGCAAAAAGACAACTGTTGTGATTCTACTCACATGAGAGACCTCGAATTCGTCTAATTTGTAGAGACGGGAAGTAGAACGGTGGTTGCCAGGGACTAGGAAGACTGAGTGGCGGGGACTTATTGTTAGTGAGCATAGTTTTAGTTTGGGATGATGAAAAGCTCTGGAACTAGATACTGGTGATGATTGCGGAACAATAATGAATGCACATAATGTCAGGGAAGTACTTTTAAAAATGGTTAAAATTGGAGTGCCTGGGTGGCTCAGTCGGTTAAGCGTCCGACTCTTGATTTCGGCTTAGGTCATGACCTTGCAGTTCATGGGTTCGAGCCCCGAGTCAGAGCCTGGAGCCTGCTTGGGATTCTCTCACTCTGGCCCTCCCCTACTCAGGCTGGGGCCCACACTAAAGTAACAGAGCACAGATACTTAGGAATTAAAACTTGACAATGAAAGACAGTAACAAAAATAATGACTACTTATCCCTGGACCTGTGAACAAATAGAAGCAATTCTGTTTTCCAAAACAAGATCTCTGTCTTGAATGGAGATGGAGTCAAGAAAAGCAGCATTAAGCAAGAGAATGGTTAGAAATCATTTTCCCTAACAGCTTTGGTCCCATTCTTACCTCTTAGACAAATAAGTTTTTTTTTAATTTTGGTTAATGTTTATTTTTGAGAGAGAGACAGTGCAAGCAGGGGAGGGGCAGAGACAGAGGGGGACAGAGGATCCGAAGTGGGCTCTGTGCTGACAGCAGAGAGCCCCATGTGGGGCTTGAACTCGTCAATCATGATATCAGTACCTGAGCCGAAGTCGACGCTTAACTGACTGAGTCACCCAGGTGCCCCTCGGATAACTAAGTTAAAGTAAATTTATATTAAAATGTGGTTCAGTCAATAGGGCGCCTGGAACTCAGTCGGTTGGGCATCCGACTTCAGCTCAGGTCATGATCTCGAGGTTGGTGGGTTCAAAAGCCCTGGGTTGAGCTCTGTGCTGACGGTTCGGAGCCCGGAGCCTGCTTCGGATTCTGTGTCTGCCTCTCTCTCTGCCCCTCCCTGACTTGTGCTCTGTCTGTGTCTCTCAAAAATAAATAAAAACATTACAAAAAAAAAAATTTTAAATAAATAAATAAATAAATAAATAAATAAATAAAATGTGGTTCAGTAAAAATGGACAACAAAGGTATATCATTTGCCATAGTCAGAACATTCACCTAGGATATACCGTCATTATTTCTCATAGTATTTCTTCATAATCTCAACTTTTCATTCAATTCTCCAGCAAGGGAAAGAGGAGGTATGTTCTCATTTTACAAATGCAGTGATGTGTCAAGGTCATATAGCCACTATCAGTGCCAGAACACAACACTAGGACAAAAGTTTCTGCCCACTGCTATTTCCACTATTCACCCTAAATTGCTGGAAATCTGTCATGAGGCCATTCGTGTTCAATGAGTGTTAAGAAACAGGAGACAGAGGCCACGCCGACAGCCCTGTGGGGGTGCCACACACGACGAGAGGTTCTATCTCATTACCAGAACTCAGGAGGCATGTTCAGAACAGCAATGTTCAATGGGAAGAACGTTGGAGGTGACCAGTCCCGTCAAGCTTGATGGGGAAGGATGAATTCTGTTTGGGGCTTTCTGTTCTCAAGAAATGTGTGTATATCCGCATTACAACAGAAATTCTCTGAATTGTTCTCTGTCCGCCCCAAGAGGTCATTTCCCTGGATAGCTGAGTCAAGACTACTCAAGGAACACTCCCTGGCACCCTCCCTGGGCAACCGCTGCCTTTCTCTCCTCTTTCCCAGAAAGGAACTGCCATCACATAGCGGCATTAACGACAGATACCAGGGACACACGCCAGGCCAGGCTGCTGACACAAGCTTATGGGACAGGAGACGTGACAGTCACTGTAAGGGAGAAAGAGAGGACAAAAGCAAAACAGAAGTATTCACAGAACCTAGAAAAAAGAACTTCACAGGAGACGGTGTTCCCATAAAATACTTGAGCAGAACCCATGTAGTCTTTCTTCTTGCTTTATTTTAAAAAGGGTGTGTGTGTGTGTGTGTGTGTGTGTGTGTGTGTGTGTGTCACTAGAAATGAACAATAAAAAAAAGCACCACTGAAAGCAACTAAAATAGGGCAGTTAGCTCTGTGCTCAAGGAATGCAAATAGGCATATTTGTATCTCTGAATTTCATTAGTGATATTCTCTGGAACAAAAAGGAAAATGAACAAAATAATCATGTACTCCATATGACAGTAAATACAAAAACAGAATGGATCCCTTTGAGTCTTTTATATACAGGCAAGGAAGAAGAACTGACCTAAGACAATTCATAGGGCGAACCCACGTTAGACAAGAAAATGACTTCTGGTTTCTGGATTTGTAACCTGTGTTCACTCCCCACTGTATCTCTGATGAGGTCTTAGTAAAGGAGGGGTGGTAGACAGAAAAAAGGTGATCACTTTATAAGGCAGTCATCCAAGGCAGAAGACCAACGGTCAAGGAACAACCCAGTAGGTGTCCAATACTTAGAGATGTACTATCCGTACTATCCAATATGGTAGCCAGTAGCCACATGTAACTATTTTCATGAAAAACTAAAATTCTGTTCCTCAGTTGTACTAGCTACCTTTCAAGAGCTCGGTGTCCACATGTAGCTAGTGGCTACTATACTGCAGATCACAGAACATTTCCGTCATCACAAAAACCATACTGCTACAGAGATTACACCATGTCGCATAAGTCCATCTAAGCTTATTTGTGAGAAGTAATTCTCATGACCCCTTGAGCCACCATGGTGGTACCTGTAATTTCTCTGGTAGGTGTCCTGAGAGGAGGAACACAGAAGTACAGTTTTATGATACGTTTTGATTAAAATGCCCATGAGACAGCAGGGACATAGACTCTCAGGATAAATTACTAAAATTCCAAGGAGGCTAACCCCCTATCAGGGCAATGACCTTGCCTCCATGATCAGCCAGCCTCATCTACTTGCCACATTACATATTCTTATAGCATAAATTCTTCATCCCAGCTATGTAACAGCCCATCAAAATGGAATCATAACAATTTCTCTAAGCATCTTCATAAATATATCTTTTGTCGGGGCACCTGGGTGGAGCTCAGTCATATAAGCGTCTGACTTCGGCTCAGGTCATGATCTCGCGGCTCGTGAGTTCAAGCCCCGAGTTGGGGCACAGAGCCGGCAGCCTGCTTCAGATTCTGAGTCTCCCTCTCTCTGTCCCTCCCCCATTGGCGCGCTCTCTCTCTCTCTTTCAAAAACAAACATTTAAAAAAATTTTTTTAAATAGATATATCTTTTGCCTTATTTCCATATTTTAAAATTCTTCATACTGAAAGAGATAAATTGTATGAACATCTTTATAGCTCTTGATATATCACACCAAAATTTTTACACTGTTTCCAGCAATGTTTAAAATATACGAAATTCAGGGTGCCTGGCTGGCTCAGTCACTATAGCATGTGACTCTTGATCTTGGGGTCACAAGTTTAAAGCCCATGTTGGATGTAGAGATTATTTTTAAAAAGCACATTATTTAAAAGAATAATAACAATAAATTATGCTAAATTCACCAGCCTCACCAACACTTTGGATGCACAGCTATGACCTAATCACTATGAATATCTTATTACTACCAAAGTAGTCGAATTTCCTTGCTTATTAAAGAAACACTTTTCATAGTTTTATTATTTATATTTCTTCTTAGGTGACTCAGATCCTAGGTCCATTACTAAACTGATGTCTGATGGTTTCATATTTGCATAAACTGTCAATAATTTTTTTTTAAAGCAGGCTCCATGCCCAAAGTGGGGCTTGAACTCACGATCCTGAAGTTGAGTCACATGTTCTACCAAAACTATCAGTAATTTTCATTCCCAATCCAGGCTTTCAATTCTGATTATTATTATACGAATGAATATTTTTTTGTGTGTTTTTATGTTTTTTCGGCTCTTTTATGTACTTCCAAATGCAGCATCATTTTTGCTTCGATCTTTCATCTTTATTTAACCACACATTTAAGAGTCTTTGTTTATTCTCTTTGCACCTCAAGACTTTCCTTCTGCCTGAAGTTAATCCCTTAAAATTTCTTTCTCATGGCAAACTTTTGTGTGCTAAAAAGTCCTTTATTCTTCTAAGATATTTTCACTAGAATAGAAATCTAGGTTGAGAACTTCTTACTTTCAGCACTGAGGTTATTTCATTATAGTCTGGCCTCCATCCTGTGAAGATAATCCCCATCTGTATGCCTGCTGTTTTTAGGATGTTCTTTCTTCGATGCATCTAGATGCGCCCTTCTTTCTATTCAGTACGTCTTTCACTGGGCTTCGCCCTTCTTTCTATTCAGTATGTCATTCACTGGGCTTCTCGAATGAGGATTCCTGGTGGTAAATTCTCAGCTGTTACCTCTTCAGATACCGACTCTGTCCCATTCTCTGTCTGCCATCCTTCTGTGAGACTCAGATGGAATGGGTGCTGATAACTAAGACTCACACCCTCTTCTGCATTTTTCTCATTTTTCCTCTCTTTCGTAAACTCTTTCCTCAGACTCACTTTCTGCTTCACTAATTCTTTTTATTTTGTTCACAAATTTCATTTCTAAGATTCCTATTTGTTGTTATGAACATTTTAGTCTCCTACTCCCTAGAGACTTTGAAGCCTGACATACGTCTTTAAATATAAGAGAGGTAAGGGATGCCTGGTGGTTCCATTGGTTGAGCATCCAACTTTTGATTCTGGCTCAGGTCAGGATCCCAGGGTCATGGGATTGAGCCCCATGTTGAGCTGTGCAGTGGACACAGAGCCTCCCTGGGATTCTCTCTCTCTCTCTTCCTCTGTCCCTATCCCCTGCTCGTGCTGTCTCTCAAACATAACAGAGGTGGTTGTTTTATGGTCTCTGATAATTCAAAAAAAATCTTAGCTGTATTTCTATTGCTTATGGTTCTTGCTCATATTCATGGTACTTGTTCCCATGTATGCCTGATTATCTTCTACTATGTGCTGGTCACTTTACATTAAAAAGTTATTTTGGGGGTGCCTAGGTGGCTCAGCCAGTTAAGTGTCTGACTTTGGTTCAGGTCATGATCTCACGGTTTGTGAGTTCGAGCCCCGCTCTGTGTGGGGCTCTGTGCTGAAAGGTCAGAGCCTGGAGCCTGCTTCGGATTTTGTGTCTTCCTCTCTCTGCTCCTCCCCTGCTTGCACACTCCCTCTCTTCTCTCAAAGATAAATAAATGTTAAAAAAAATTTTTTTTTTTTTTACTCCCGGGGGGTGGGGGGGGGGTGGGGGGGGTGGGAGGGCGGGGCTGGGTGGCTCAGTTGATTAAGCATCTAACTCTTGATTTCAGCTCAGATCATAATCTCGTGGTTCGTGAGTTAGAGCCCTGCATCAGGCTCCAAGCAGACAGCACAGGACCTGCTTGGGAGTCTCTCTCTCCCTCTCTGTCTGCTCCTCCCCCACTTGTGCTTTCTCTGTCAAAACAAATGAACATAAGGAGGAGAAAGAGAAAAAAAAAGAAGAAAACATTTCTTTAAAAAATTATTTTAATGGGACTCCTGGGTGGCTTAGTTGGTTAAGCATCTGACTTTGGCTCAGGTCATAATCTTGTGTTTCATGAGTTCGAGCCCCACGTCGGGCTCTGTGCCAACAGCTCGGAGCCTGGAGCCTGCTTCGGATTCTGTCTCCCTCTCCCTCTCTCTCTCTCTGCCCCTCCCCCAGTCACACTTTGTCTCTCTCCCTCAAAAATAAACAAACATTAAAAAATATATTTTTTAATTGTTAAAAACATTTATTTTAAATGTGGAGCCTAGAGGCACCTGAGTGGCTCAGTTGGTCAAGCATCAGACTCTTGATTTTGGCTCAGGTTATGATCTCATAGTCATGAGACTGGGTCCCACATCATGTTTTGAGCTGAGCGTGGAGTCTGCTTAAGATTCTCTCTCTGGAGGCACCTGGGTGGCTCAGTCGGTTAAGCGTGCCACTCTTGATTTCAGCTCAGGTCACGGTCTCACGGTTCGTGAGATCAAGCCTTGCCTCCGGCTCGGCACTGACAGCACGGAGACTGCTTGGGATTCGCTCTCTCCCTGTTTTCTCTCCCCGGCCTCCAAAATAAATAAATACAATTAAAAAAAAAAAAAAAAAAAGATTCTCTCTCCCTCTCCCTTGCCCCTCCCCACCAGCCTCGGATTAAGACAGGTCCCTCCAGGTGTCTAGGAACACTACCTGCCTTGGATCACCATAATCCAAGTTCAAAGCTTCAGGTTCCTTGGGCCACCCAGATGTTAACACAGACCACAAATAGGGATGCAGACTAGCTTAATCACCCTCTGGAGTCTTACTAGGGGAAAAAAAAGGTCTATTTGACCCCCATGTTTTGTGCAGGCTCTGGGCTTCAATTTCTGAGCCTCTCATCCCACAAGGTGGTAAAACTGGTAGATACCCTCAGGACAAAAGTGATTTTTCATTTCTATTATCTAAGTTCCCACTTTCTTTTTCCTAGCAGCCTTTCTGTATTAGCCCTTCCAAGTTTCCATCTTATCAACTTTGTTATTTTTACCAGTTTTGTTTTATAATCTCTTAAAAATTATTTTAATGTTTATTTTTAGAGGGGGAGAGAGAGAGAGAGAGAGAGCGCGCGCACAAGTGGGGAGGGACAGAGAGAGGGGAAGAGAGAATCCCAAGCAGCCTCCACCCTGCCAGCGCAGGGCCCGAAGCGGGGCTCAAACTCACGAACCATGAGATCATGACCTGAGCTGAAACCAAGACTCAGACATTTAACTGACTGAGCCACCCAGGAGCCCCTGTTATACAATTTTAGAACATTCTTATTAGTTCCACCAACTTTGGGAACCACAGCTTATGATATTCTTTATTCTGAAGAATAACTTTATGAATTTGCTAGAACAAATTCCTATTTCAAACCACCCCAAGAAGGGAATTTTTACTGTTTTAGTTAATTATTCAGCCTAAAGGTTGCACCAGCTCCACCTGCAGCTAGATCCAGGAACACAAGATGTCACTGGAGTTCGCTCTACTCCAACAGTGTCCTTGAGCAGATGGGGTTTCTTCCCCAAGGCAGAGATGAAGGCCACATGTATCTTTAAGCTTCCCACACATCTGGTACCGTGATCTCAAAGGCAGCAGACTATTGTATCTACTACATTGTGCACGAAATTCTGGGAGTTTGTGTCCCCAGCCTGCCCCCAGCCTAGCCTAATTACAGTGGCTGGGCAGAACAAGATTATCTGGGGCACACTGGGGCTGGCAGTCTAGCCAGACCCACATGGAACAGTCAGGCAGTTGGGGGTGCCTGGCTGGCTCAGTCTGTAGAGCATGCAACTCTTGAGCTCTTCATCTCAGGGCTGTGGGTTCAAGCCCCACGTTGGGCGTGGAGCCGACTAAAGGAAAAAATAAATAAAAAGGCAGAACAGTGCTTGCCTGCAGCCACCTTACTCTGCTGTATCTTCTTTCCCATTTTTTCAATATCCTTAATTCGTCCACTCTGAGTGTTGTCTGACTTTATTTTTGTTTCCCTGATTTGACTTTAATTCTCCTTTATGAGTTTCAAAGACGAACTTAATTGGCCTGTTGCCGTTTCATAGGTCTTTTATCCTGGTCAGCTATTGTTTAAGATGTGATGCCTATTCTCTCTCTCTGAAAACAGACTCCAGTCAATCTTTACAATCTTCTTCTGTTTCTTGTTGGAGATCCATTTCAGGGATTAGGTTTATTTGTGGTCTTACTGTTCTGATCTGCTCTACCTCAAAATAAGCCAGTAACGAATTCCATATAAATTTTCATTTGGCCATACTTCTGCTTTTAGTTTATTGATCCTTGCTGTTAATGCTAAACAGCAAAATAACAAAAAATATTTTATAGTGAGTCAAATCGTGAAGATTTTCACAGGTGCCATTATCACTCTAACAACAACAACAACAACAACAACAACAACAACAACAAACCCTGAGGTCCTTAATATTTATTATGGTGATCTCTAAAATATTACTGAATGTTCAGTATTTCTGATTCAAATCTAAGCTCTGGATCCCACTGGTAAATGGGGAAGGTACTAGATTACACTGATCCTATCTTTTTTTTAATTACATTCATGCCCTATTTCTTTTTTGTTACTTTGTTAATTTCAACAAGTTATCTTTCCATTTCAATCTTATAACACATAATCTTAGGTCAAGGGAAAAAAAAAAAAAAATCAACATATTTTGGTGCAACCTCCCTGCTCCATTATGTTATAAATGAGAGGCCCAGCCCAGAAAGATTAGCTGTCTTGCTAAGGTCATAAGGAAAGTTAATTTTATAACAAGCGACTGGAATCTGGGTCTCCAAATTCCAAATTACCTCTTTCATGCACAATAATAATCAAAGAAAAGCAGGTTAAATAAAAAGGAACCCAAAGTAAATAATTACACAGGGATTAAAACTGTAATACTAGGCAATCTTTATGAGGCAGTAAATTAACTGCCACCCACTGTAAACAAACTGAAGCAAAAGGAAAGTATCCTTTTTGTCCATAAAACAAAGATGACGGTGGACACTGAGGAATACTTCATATATATCAACATCGGTCACGTTCTATGAAGAATATAAAGGATTTGATTCAAAGCAAAAAAATGAATTACAAACCTAGTGTCTAGATGAACACGTAATTTGGGTCACAAAATGCTGACAGGCACGATCAGGAAACGCATCTCCTCTAACAACTACCAACAGCCCTCAGAATTGACTCAGTCAAATCTTAGTTAAAAAATCTAAGACCCAGGAGCTACTCTCAACCAGGAGGAAGTGGATTCAAACTGATAGAAGTACCAAGCCCATTAGTTTATTCTTTTCTCAAAAACTTTATTTATTTTCAAATTTTTCCGCAGACTGCTGGGGTTATCTCAGCTATTTTTAAGCAATTAAGATCTAACCTGTGTATTTACTTAAGTATGGTGAAATAAACTTCAAGACTGCAAAAATCAGGAACTTTTCTAACTCAATGTTTTGTACAAAAAACCCAGCCAGATCTGGATCAATTAAAACAGAAAAATTTCAAAAGTGGCTAAAATATCTACCACTAGGATACTGTCCATGGAAGACAGAATTCAGAATTCAGACAATTCAGGACAGATAATGGTACTACTGAATTCTGTAATTGTTTATCAGGCTTAAGTAACAAAACAAAACAAAACAAAACAAAACAAAACAAGGAATACTTTGACCAAGAGTAAAATCTTGAATCTTTTCAAATAGCTGAATCTTTCATTCAAACTTCTTCAATTGTTGACTTCTACCCTTCAATACAGTGTGGGGGGTGCCTGGCTGGCTCAGTTGGTAGAGCACGTCACTCTTAACCTTAGGTTCGTGAGTTCAAGCCCCTTGCTGGGTGCACTACACGCAAGACGAATATGATATGTTAAAAAAATGCCGTGTGACTTTCCATTATTATGAACGGTCTTTTTCTGGACCAGTATTTAAGATGATCTCTTCCTTGGTTTTTTGGTATCAGTTCCAGTTGTCTCCATTCTCTGAGATCTAGTCACACAGGTTATTATTTGCATATGAGGTAAAATGCAAATTTACCAACTCATTTTATTTAGAAACCTTAAAGTCAAGTTTTGACAAAATTTGACAAAAGCACCATCATAGTCTAAAATATATAAACTAACGAAAACGTCTTCAGGGAGAAGTATAAAATAACTTCAAGTATCATTTAATTCTAAGGAAAAAGTAAAATGGGATCTCAGACTTTTAAAAACATAAATTGTTAGGGCTCCTGGGTGGCTCACTCGGTTGAGTGACCTACTCTTGATTTCAGCTCAGGTCATGATCCCAGGGTCACGGGATGGAGCCCTGCATAAGGCTCTGCACTGAACGTGAAGCCTGCTTGAGATTCATTCTCTCTCCTTCTGCCTCTCTCTCTCTCTTTCTCTCTCTAAAATAAATAAATAAAATAAATGAACTGTTGGGATGCCTGACTGGTTCAGCTAGTGGAGCACGTGACTCTTTACTCAAGGTTGTGTGTTTGAGTCCTACATTGGGTACAGAAATTACTTAAAAACCAAATCTTTAAGTATAGTTATTTATAAAAGTTTCTTCAAAATGATGAGAACTAAAAGTTAAAATTCATCATCTGGGATGTTGCACATTTTGTCATAACACGGTCCCTAAAATAAACGGAAAGAATCCAATAGTGTGATCAGCCATCTTTATCCTTAACAAGATTTGGTTGCATGAAGATTAACTTGGGTGATCACGTGATACTGTATTCTGACAATCTTCTAGGCTGCCTAAGTCTTTCTACCTTTGCAACTGACAATACTTAACACCTTCACGTTCTACCTATAATTACTAACAGCTAAAAAATCCGTCTTTCAGGAGAAGAAACATTCATCCCTCAAATGGCAGCGTGCATTGACTACAATCAGCTTGGACTCTGCAAACACAGAACTTGTGTCTCAAACTTTTCTCAACACGCTACCGCTTGTTCTAATTACATCTGCTCGGTAGCTTCTGCAGAAAACGTGTTGAAGGTAACTCACTGACCCTATTCGCGTGTCTTCTGAAGGATACCAAAGGAATTAACTTGACGTGTTTATGACAAAAGGGGGGCATTTGCCTGACCTATTTTACAAAGAACTTCTTTTTTTGTATTTAAAATTTTTTATATGTTTTTACTTACTTTTGAGAGACAGAGACAGATCATGAGTGGGGAAGGGGCCGAGAGAGGGAGACACAGAATCCAAAGCAGGCTCCAGACTCAGCTGTCAGCACAGAGCCGGAGGGGGGTGAGGCTCGAACCCATGAACTGCAAGATCATGACCTGAGCCAGTCAGACCCTTAACTGACTGAGCCACCCAGGCACCCCAAGCGGAACTTCTTTTTAAAATCTAAGAACAGGGGCGCCCGGGTGGCTCAGTCGGTTGAGCATCCGACTTTGGCTTGGGTCAGGATCTCACAGTTTGCGAGTTCGAGCCCCTTGTTGGGCTCTGTGGTGACAGCTGGAGCCTGGAGCCTGGATTTTGTGTCTCCCTCTCTCTCTGCCCTTCCCATGCTCATGCTCTGTCTCTCTCTGTCTCTCAATAATAAATAAACGTTAAAAAAACATTTAGAGACCCCTAAAAAAATAAAATAAAATCTAAGAACAGCTTATACCTTGGAAAAACAAGGTAAACTGCTCAAGATTACAGAATTGTTAAGTAGAATCTAATCAAGATCTGACTGTTCTTAATTCTCCATGTTCTTTCAAACCACACCACCTACTATAAAATTTAATCTGACTTTTAACGTTCCCCAAATGCCACTATTCACAGTATTTAAATTCCAGAAAAACATTTAGTTTTCATGGGGCGCCTGGGTGGCGCAGTCGGTTAAGCGTCCGACTTCAGCCAGGTCACGATCTCGCGCGGTCCGTGAGTTCGAGCCCCGCATCAGGCTCTGGGCTGATGGCTCGGAGCCTGGAGCCTGTTTCCGATTCTGTGTCTCCCTCTCTCTCTGCCCCTCCCCCATTCATGCTCTGTCTCTCTCTGTCCCAAAAATAAATAAAAAACGTTGAAAAAAAAAAACATTTAGTTTTCAAATACTTGGACAAAATAAAAATTCCCAGCCTCTAGAGAAAAAGTTTATCCTCAATTCTAAAGAGAGAGTTTCATTATCCCAAATTATTTCCACACAAAATACTTATTAACAAAGCCAAGCCTGGCACACACCAAGTGATCAAAGTTAACAACTAGTCAGGGAACAGACAGATATCATGTGCCAACCAACAGAACGTACTAGAACTGTGATACTCCCGCCTAAATGCATGGACAAACTCAAATTGAGGGACATTCTGTAAAATGACTACCCTGTAACCTTCAAAAAGTTCAAGAGTACGGAATTCAAAGACTGAGAAACTGTTCTAAAGTGAGGTGTATTAGAGGGACAAGACACCTGGGTGAAAATGTGATCCTGGATTAGACCCTTTTGCTACAAAGTAGCATCTGGCAAAACCTGAATGAGGTTTCTGGGTAACAGGTGTGTGGGAAAATTTTGTTTGCTGCTTCTGTAACTATTTTGTAAGTTTACAAGCGTTCCAAAATAATTTTTAAAGCACTAAGTACATGTGTGCCAACGAAGCAGCTAATTAAAATGTCTCTACTTTTGCCTTATTTCATGGGTGTTAAAGTCTTGCTGTTTTTGCTATCAAAGGTAAGTAGAATGTTAGAACTGGGAGAAAGGCAAAGGATGTTAAATAGTAACTTATTGATTACAATTTGTCTCTACTAGCTTCAATAAAACTGGAAATGGGCTGTTTTTCTCTCTGTTTACATTTGAAAGAGGGAAGCCCAGAAGTGAAAGCACACACACACACACACACTTCACTTCAAAGGTTATCAAACTTCTCTACAGACTGCACATCAACTGGTAAACCAGGGTCTTTTAGTTTGGACGGTATTTGCCACTGACCGTACTTCTGTCAACGGGTAGGTCGGGGGAGCCTCGCACCCCAGCACCAACACAGTGGTATCCTGCATAGCGAGCACTCTTCACACGTGCTGAATTCAACAGTGAACACTGGGCTCCTGGCTGGTGTTTTCTCCCAATACTAGAACTTAGTCCCACTGCATGCTATCAGAGTAGATCACTGGATAGAATGCATGTCAGAGTATGTAATCGATAATGTGACCCCAGGTATGCGTACGTGATTTTTCAACCTTGTAGCTATCTTCTTTACTAACAGTTAAGGAAAATTACTAGTTTATCACTAATATCTTCCCTATACTTTTTTTTTTTTTCAGAGAGAGAGAGAGAGAGAGAGCGCGCGCACGAGCATGAGCAGGAGAGGAGCAGAGACAGAGAAAGAGACACAGAATCAGAAGCAGGCTCCAGACTCTGAGCTGTCAGCACAGAACCCAATGGGGGGTCCAGCTCACGAGCTTGTAAGATCATGACCTGAGCCGAAGTTGGACGCTTAACCGACTGCGCCACCCAGGAGCCCCTCATTACCTATACTTTATAAACGTTATTATCAGAACTGGAAATAAGTATACCGTGGTGGTTAAGCATGGGCTCTGAATCCAACTACTTAAGTTTATACTAAAACAATCCCTTAGGGGGCGCCTGGGTGGCTCAGTCGGTTAAGCATCTGACTCTTGACCGGGCTCAGGTCATGATCTTGCTGTTAGTGGGATGGAGCTCCGCGTAGGGCTCTGCACTGCGGAGCCTGCTTGGGATTCTCTCTCTCTCTACAGTTCCCCTGCTCATGCCTGTGCACGCTCTCTCTCAATGGATAAATAAACTTAAAAAAAAACAAAACCAAAACATTATCCCTTGTGGTGCCTGGCTGGCTCGGCTGGTAGAGCATGCAACTCTTGACATGGGGGTTGTGAGTTCAAACCCCCATGTTGGATGTAGAGATTACTTAAAAATCTTTAAAAAACAAAAATCAAAAAACCTGTCCCTCACTATGGGTTGTTTTGGATTAGTTAGCATCCCCACAACCTCATTTTCCTCAACTTTCAAACGGGAGTCCTAATAAAGCCTGCCTACCTTGGGACACAGGATTGATTGCTCTGACAAGCGCCCTGATTCAGGTAGCGCTTAGAATAGCAAACACATAAAAAACACTTCAAAAATGTTACTAGTGACTGGTATTCTTGCCCAACTCTCTTACTGCCCCTCAAATTTTGAAACGTCCCAGAGGGCTTGTTACTTTTAATATTTTTTTAAAGATTTCAAGTAATTTCCACACCCAACACGGGGCTTGATTTACAACCCCGAAATGAAGAGTTACACGCTCCACTGACTGAGCCAGCCAGGCGCCCCGAGCTTGCTACTTTTAAATTTGCAATTTGCAATTACCGGACTGGTTTAATATTAGTCCTCCTAATAAATCAAAATCTGTCCCTGTGGCATCTTCCTCCTGGAAGAGCCTTATTCTACAAAAAGGCCCTTTCAATGCACTGTGCTCCTCCAACACTCTCATCTCAGAATGAGCATCCCCAGTCTGTCCTGTGCTTTAGCCCTAACATCCTTTTACCTTTACCACACCATCCTCAAAATATTCCCGTTTGTCCAGGCAATGTCCCAGAATTGGACATAACATTCTGGGTAAGATCAGTTCATCAGACTCTACACTAGGACCTGCAACTCCCAGAATTTCCTTATTCCTTGCCTATTACCACGGAGAAATATTTTAATTCACATTTCTAAGAGCTTATCTCCACAGGCTTAATAGGTATTTTCCAAAGAGAAGAAAATTAGGTTAGCGTTTCATTCAAAGGTTCCATTTTACAAATATTTAATAACAGAATGTAAAATCATAATTTATATCGTTAACATATATACTTAACATATATACTCAGCAGACAGAAGAAACAGAGCCAAAGACCCATTTTAGTTCACTTAACTTCCATTAAATGTTAGAAATTCTATGTGATGGCAAGGGCTTCGAAACAAAATTAGAAATCCCTAAGACAAACCTTTGTTCAGATTTGATTTTTAAAAAAATTTTTTTTTTTCAACGTTTATTTATTTTTGGGACAGAGAGAGACAGAGCATGAACGGGGGAGGGACAGAGAGAGAGGGAGACACAGAATCGGAAACAGGCTCCAGGCTCTGAGCCATCAGCCCAGAGCCTGACGCGGGGCTCGAACTCACGGACCGTGAGATCGTGACCTGGCTGAAGTCGGACGCTTAACCGACTGCGCCACCCAGGCGCCCCCAGATTTGATTTTTAAGTCAAGGCTTTTAAGTTTGTACAGTTGGCTCTGCTTACATTTTAAAATGTAAGTGCATGGAGCTCACGACCCTGAGATCAAGACCTGAGCTGAGATCAAGGAGTCTGACGCTTAACTTACTGAGCCACCCAGGTGCCCCTGAAAGGTTAGGATTTGAAATGATCTGTAACTATGTTATACATATACTTAAAACTTGACACCCTTCTCCACCATGTTTCAAAAACATGTTGAGATACCTAACAAAAATAGCTAAATTTAATTTTTTTTTAAAAACCCAGGTAAGGGGTGCCCGGGTGGATCAGCCCATTAAGTGCTGGACTCATGACCATGCGGTCATGGAACCGAGTCCCTTTCGGGCTCCGTGCTGCGAGTGGAGCCTACTTAAGATTCTTTCTCTCTCCCTCTGCCCCTCTTCTCCACTCATGCTCTCTCTCTCTCAAAACATTTTAAAAAGCCAGGTAAAAGGAAGAATGGCAAAATAATAAAACGAAACTGGGGAAAGAAGGTCTGCCCAGGTGAGGGATCCCATGTTCAGTCCTGAGCCTCAGGGTAGCCAAAGCAAGGGTCTTGAAAAACAAAAAATCTTACCAGCTATTCAGGAAGATCTGTAACTTTTCTTGGTACTACAGTTTGAGAGAAATTGTTTGCAAATGTAGAAGTTATCCTTTGAAACTGATGGTCCTTTAAAAAGCAGCAGCTTACTCTGCCAATACACAAACAATGTATCCCTTTGACCTTACTACAAGCTTAAAAATCATTTAGTACTGGAAAAGCTGGATCACTTGTTCTTTTTCTAACTTTGTATAAATGGGAAGAGGAAATGAAAATCAAGTAACTATGATCTAAAAAGTCCATCTTTTTTTAGTATACTGCTCACAGATGTTAGGCAACAGAGCACAGTATTTATGAACGCCAATTCTGGAATGACACCCAAGTTCTGAATTCAAGTTCTATCTACTAGAGAATGACTGACCTTGGGATTCTTTAACCCCAAACTTACTAGTCTTGAAAATGACAAGAATAGGTGTACCTACCTTACACACTTATCAGAACGTAAGTTAAGTACTTGACAGTGTTTCACACAAGCGTTCAGTAAATTAACCATTTAAAAATTTAAATTTTATTAAAATAGTTACTTGCAAAACACACATTTATGTATCTATTTACATACAAACTCTCCAAATCCAAGTCTGATAAAATGAAAATTTCCCAACTAATTGCTTTAATTACTACTAAATAAAATAACCTATTGTCTGATAGGGCAAGAAAACTAATAGAAAGTGTCAAAATAAGTCACTGCATTTTTTCCCCCACTTATTTTTATTTACTTGTCTTCCCCAACTTCATTGAGGTATAACTGACATATAACATTGTGTAAGTTTAAGGTATAAATAAATCATCGCTCTGAAATGCTTTTAAAGCATCCATGTGTCAGCATGAAAAGTTGTTTACATCAAATGTAGTCCTCAAAAATTATGTTTTAGGGGCACCTGGATGGCTGTTGGGTGGTTAAGCGGTCGACTTTGGTCAGGTCATGATCTCATAGTTCGTGGGTTCGAGCCTCACGTCAGGCTCTGTGCTGACAGCTCAGAGCCTGGAGCCTGCTTTGGATTCTGTGTCTCTGCCTCTCTCTCTCTCTCTGCCCCTCCCTTGCTTGCGCTGTCTCTCCAAATGAAAAAAACAGTAAAAAAATTTTTTTAAATAGGTTTTAAATTTAAGTTAAAAAAGTCACCTTACTCCAAATACCTAAAACAAAGAAACTAGACTGAATATACACACTGAACTAAAGAGTCTTTACCCTGAAGCTCTCAACAATATAATTTGCCTAGACCAGTATTTTCCAAGAAATAGATTGTCCTGCGGCTTCACAGAATAGCTTACACACCCAGAAGGCCCTCAATATGTTGGGTAAGTGAATAAATAAGTACTGTTCCAAAAGCAATAAGGGATCTCTTCTTTTCCAAAGCTTAAAATACAGCAGATGAATAGTGAATAGCTCACTCATTTTGCTAGTATAAGAAAACTGTTTTTCCTACAGATAAGGCTATAAATAAAGAAAATTATGAAATAAGTAGACTCAGAAAGTGAATATCTAGTTAAGTGACTACCGCACTGTTTCCCAACACACCCAAGAAAAATTATTCTAAAAGCTCTGCAGAAGCAAACAAGACGACAAAAATACAGAATCAGAAAATAATTTTTAACTTACTATAAAAAAACCACTAAGCTAAGGACTATGTGTGCAAATAGAATCAAAACTCACACAGCTATTCTCAAAAGTATGAGACCCATACAATCAGACATCTTCACAGGTTCTAACCAGGGCTCGTTTGAACCAAATACCCTAAATTGGATCAAACTCTTCACTACTCCCTACTTCTACAACTATGCCATGAAATATTCACGCACAGTAGTTTCTTTGCCGTACCATAAAAACAAAAACTTCAAAAATCCAAGAACCACTGTAAGGATTTAAAAAGGAAGTAAATCCTGACACGCCCTTCAACATGGACGAACCTTGAAGACATTATGCTAAGTGAAGAAAAACAGTCAGGAAAAGACAAATACTGTATGACTCCACCTAGATGAAGTCCCTAAAATCCTCAAAATCACCCACAGAAAGCAGAGCGGTGGGTTCAAGGGGATGGGGTGAGGCGGAAAATGGGGAGTATTATTTAATGGGCAGATTCAGGTTAAGAAGATGACAGCGTCCTGGAGATGTGATAGTTGTTACAAAGTGATTGTACTGAATGTCTCCACTGTACATTTAAAAATGGTTAGAATGGGATGCTGGGGAGCCTGGGTGGCTCAGTCCGTTAAGCATCCAACTTCCTCAGGTCATGATCTCGCGGTTCGTGAGTTCAAGCCCCCCATCGGGCTCTGTGCTGACAGCTAAGAGACTGAAGCCTGTTTGAGTTTCTGTCTGCCTCTCTCTGCCCCTCCCCTGTTCATGCTGTAGTCTGTCTGTCTCTCTTTATCAAATAAAATAAAATATCAAGTAAAATAAAATATCAAATAAACATTAAAAATTTTTCTTCAAAACATGGGTGCCTGGCTCCTTCACTTGGTACAGCATGTGACTCTTGATCTCAGGGTCATAAGTTCGAGTCCCACTTCAGACATGGAGCCTACTTAAAAAAGTTTAATAAAAATAAAAATGGTTAAAATGATTACTGATGTGATTTCTCTGTAGTACCTTTACTGAAAACATTATGTAGCTATCATAATAAATAATACACTACAAATAAATAAGCAATATAGGGCATGTAGGTGGCTCGGTGGGTCAAGCATCCCACTCTTGATTTCAGCTCAGGTCATGATCTCATGGTTCCTGAGCTAGAGCCCCATGTCGCACTCTGCGCTGGCAGCACAGAGCCTCATTGGGATTCTCTCTCCCTCTCTCGCTCTCTGCCCCTCCCCCACTTGCTCTCTCTCATTCTCTCTCTAAAATAAATAAACTTAAATAAAACAGGGACAATAAAAATAAATAAGCAATATAAATGAAAAAACGGTCAAGTTCTGTGGTGTATGTATATTTCACAACTCTTTTTTAAGATCACTGTAAGGAACCACTTGAAAGAAAGAGGTGTTCATGTTAGAAACGGTAGTCCCGGGGCGCCTGGGTGGCTCAGTCGGTTGGGCGGCCGACTTCGGCTCAGGTCATGATCTCGCGGTCCGTGAGTTCGAGCCCCGCGTCGGGCTCTGTGCTGACAGCTCAGAGCCTGGAGCCTGTTTCGGATCCTGTGTCTCCCTCTCTCTGACCCTCCCCCATTCATGCTCTGTCTCTGTCTCTATCTCAAAAAATAAATAAACGTTAAAAAAAAAAAATTAGAAACGGTAGTCCCAAATTTACTCTTTACAAAGGGAGCAAATGCATTTTACATAAACGCATTTATTCTATACTACTGGGAGATCTGTTCAGATCCATCCAAATTCTTCTCCAAAAAAAAAAGCATCGACAAGAAAAACAATGACCCAGCAATTCCACTCTTAAGTATTTATACACAAAAGATTTGAAAACAGGAGTCAAAATGTACTGGGGAACCAATGTCCATAGTTGCATATTCATAACAGCCAAAAGTTAGAAACAATCTAAATGTCCATCAACAGATGAATGTATACATAAAATGTGGTGTATTATATAATGAAACATTATTCAGCCATAAAAAGAAATAAAGATCTGACACCTGCTACAACACAGATGAACCTTGAAAACACTTTGCTACATGAAATAAACCAGATACAAAATGACAAATGTTCTATGATTCCACTTACAAGAGATATGTAAAACAGGCAAGGGGCACCTGACTGGCTCAGTCAGTAGAGTGAGACTCTTAACTAGGGGTCGAGAGTTCAAGCCCCACGCTGGGCATAGAGCCTACTTAGAAGTGAACAAGTAAAAGAATAAAATAGGCAAATTCAGAGACAAAAAGTATATTTGAGGTTCCCAGAGACTGAGAGAGAGGACAAATGGTGAGTTATTACTTAATGGGTACAGAGTTTCTATTTGGGGTGACAAGCAAAATGTTAGAGATAGTGGTGATGACCGTACAACATTGTGAATGTAATTAATGCCAAAGAATAAAAAATGTTTAAAAAAAAAAAAGAAAGAAAGAAAAAGCAGGAGGAAGAAGTGAAGCTAACGGATTTCCTTGTAACTGTTCAGACAATTTTCAAATGAATTCCAGAACTAGGGTTAATTTCTATTTCCTTACTTACAAAGCGGGCACAGGGAGATCGAGCCCTGAGTTGGGCTCTGCACTGATAGCTAGAAGCAGCCTGCTTGCATTTCTCTTCCCTTCTCTCTGCCCCTCCCCCACTCACTCTTGCTCTCAAAATAAATAACCATTAAAAGTAATAATAATAATAATAAGCCCAGTGGACATAATACATGCTGTCATCCTTCTCTGTCAAATTATCAACGAAATAATCTAAGTGTCTGGGGCCTGGCCACAAATAGGATAGCTAAGCTTTTCTTACCTCCTTTAATTGCCCTGTAAAGGCAAGAAATTACAAATACCTTTCAGTTCCTTTACTAGTTTTCTATCTCAAATACATCAACATCACCAGCAGGGAAAGAAGGCACTACCTCTAAAACTTATAAGGGCTAAAGACAGTAAATGGGTGCAGTGAACTTACGTGTTAAGTAAGCAATTCTAGAAGGTTATTTTTCAATTCAAATTCAGTATTCACAGGGTAGACATGTTTAGTCTCCATAATACAAACTTACAGATTCTGGGCTCATTTTAACTAGATACCCTAAATAAGACCAAACTCTTCAATACTCTCTGCTTGTAGAATTATACTGTAATATAATCATACAGTACTTTAAGGGGGAAAAAAAAAACACACACAATTTCCTTTGCCATCCCACAAAAACAAAACAACAGTCCCAGGGGAAAATCCCAAGAAGTCCTTGCCTTTCCAGAGCTTCTATTCTCCCATGTGGGAAGATAAATCTTGTAGTCAGTATTACTGGGACAATTTTTATTTTCTTTAAAAAATTTTTTTTAATGTTTATTTATATGAGAGGGAGGCAGAGCGTGAGCAGGAGAGGGTCAGAGAGAGAGGGAGACACAGAATCCAAAGGAGGCTCCAGGCTCTGAACTGTCAGCACAGAGCCCAATGTGGGGCTCAAACTCAGGGACCGTGAGATCTCGACCTGAGCAGAAGTTGGACGCTTAACCGATTGAGCCACCCAGGTGCCCCTTTATTTCCTTAGAAAATTCCATTTCTGTTGGGATGCCTGGGTGGCTCAGTCAGTTAAGCAGCCAACTCTTGATTTTGGCTCAGGTCATGATCTCACAACTGGTGGGATCGAGTCCGGCATAGAGTGAGCTCTTGGAGCCTGCTCGGGATTCTCTCCCTCTCTCTGTCCCTACCCTGCTCGTTTGTTTGCACATGTTCTCTCGCACTCTCTCTCAAAATAAAAAATAAACTTAAAAAACTTTTCAATTTCTCAAAAGTATCAAACATGGTGCTTTTATTGCTAATATTTACTGAATGCTTACTGTTGGCCAGATACAATCCCAAGCAGTTTTACCTCCCTCAATCTTCCCAACAATCTACAAGAGAAACAGGTTCTATCATTATCTTTCCTATTTCCTAAAATAGGGAAACCGAAGCACAAAAATGTGAGGTGAATTGCTCAAGGTAATAATCAGAAGTAGCACAAGCCAGGAGTTGAATCCAGGCAGTCTGATTTCGGAACCTGTGTCTATAGCCACACTAAGCCATCCTTCATCTCTTGCAATTTATAAATTCATTTTGTTTCTCAAGTTACATTGTAAACAGACTAATTCTTTAAAAATCCTCTATAGTTTTCAACCAAGTTACAACCAAGGTGCAATGAGTCAATTCTCCCATCAACTCTGAAAATTCCTGACTATCTAGAACTTTCTCTTACTTTCCCACTAGGCCAAAGTGGAAAAAAAGCAGTGCCAGCAAGAAAAAGTAAGTGCCAGCAAGAAAACAGAAACGAGCCAGGGGTAGGAAGGCAAGGACTGTAGAAACAAAGAGAAAGAAAGAAAACAAAAACAGGAAAACTGCAGTGGGGACAGTTCCAGCAAACTACAGACAAGAGAGAAGAAAATAGTACAGGGCAAATGAGAAAAAATGGAAACTTGAGTATCGAGATACTACCTTCAGCACTCACGATGATTTAGCCGCATCATTTTTCCAGTGTACATATGACTTCTTAACTTTATTTCCCAGACAGGTCCCTCAGGCTACATGCTGGTTAAGTGAATATACTGCATGTTGTTATTTTAACAGCATTGATTACAAGGAATCTCAACTCTACAACTATAACCAAATGACTGATTGCATTTCCCATTTTCTTTCAGTTAGTAACAATGAATAAGCTTAAGCGGAACGGAAGTATACAACTTTTAAAGAAAAGTGCTACCGGTGATTAGGAGATTGCTAGGGATAAAATTCTTGGCCATTCTCTTTAGGGTAAATTGTCCTCTAATGTATTTCTAAAAAGTGAAATGCTGTTCTCAGAATATTACTTCTCAAACAACTCTTCACAAAATACTTTCCCTTAGACATACCTAAAAATCACTCGATCAGCATCTGTTTCAGCTAGTGGTTAAAACAATTTCACGTTAATGATACCACAGCAGTTATGGGGAGAACTGCAATATTTACACTCATGTTTTCAAAGAAGAATGAAACCACGGTAGAACTGAATTAGGTGTGGAATGGCAATGTACAAGCTAGTCAGCAATAATAACAGGAAAGGTTAAGTGTTTAGTGATTTGTCAGTGTTTTATTTACAGCTCTCTAATAACAACCTGGAGAAGGGCCATGGTCTTTTCTATTTTGTTTTGGAACACACGAGCAATCTATGGATCATCAAAAATGACAGAACATAACTGTAAACCAATCCCATTCCTTCTACCTAATTTGAGTTACTTTCTTCCAAAAGGAAATCCATTATAATAAGGGAAAAATCTTCCTTTCAAGACTTGTGCTCCAAGAAAACGCCAGAAACCTACATTTTAAGGACAGTCTTTGCAGTCATTATTAAAAGGGAACCAAATTGGCATGCCAGGCTGCTCAGTCAGTGGAGCAAGTGACTCTTGATCTCAAGGTCCTCAGTTCAAGCCCCAGGTTGGGCATGGAGCTTACAAAAAAAAAAAAAAAAAGTAAACCAAATCACTGGAGGTACCCGGGGCTTGGAAGGAGTGGGGTGGGGGGAGATTCTGGGCTACAGGTGCTCAGCACCTCCCCCATCTAAATGTCAAGTTCAGGCCTATCACACTCCTTTCTGGCTCCCAGACTTTAGACTCTGTGGTGGAGATGGGATGCCTCAGCCATCTCTGGGAGAAGATAATAAATGCCAGTGCCATAAATAAATTGATAAATGACTGAGTGGGGGGAAAAAAAAAAGCCAAGATTATTTAGTCTTCTAATTTTATCCTATACTTAAATCCATGGCTCCTTTTAAAACCGGAGACTCATTAAACTTTTAATTTCGTAATCATAGCTAACAAAAATTCTCAACTCTCAATCAGCTTTCCAAGCAATCGACAGTAAGCAGTCTGAATTATTTTTGGTTCTTTAAGACGCAGTTTTAAAGTAATGAAAAGATTTAATGAGAATCTAGAATCCATTTCCCACACTTACAACTTAATTTTGCACCGCGGTGAATGGCTCTCAAAGTGCCGCGGCGGCGCGGCCTGGGAACTAGTTAGAAAGGCGAACGCCCGGGCCCCACCCCAGACCTGCAGAATCGGAATGTCTGGGGTGCGGCCCGGCAAAAAGTTTTAACGAGCCCTCCAGGGGTTGCTGATGCTCCAGACTTTGAAAGCCACTGGCTTAGGGGTTACGAGTCATACTGCCTCGGTTCAGATCTTGGAGTCAAGGTTGACTTGCTGAGTAATCAAGAGTAAACTACTCCGCTTCTCCAGACTTGTTCCTCATCTACACAGGGGAATTACGGGGCTGTTTTGAAGATTAAATAAGAAAATACGCGTTAAGCGCTTAAGAGCGATGCCGGGCACTTAAGAAACATTCAAATGTTAGCTATTCTTACCACTGTATACAAGGCTCTTGGGCGGGGAGTACACTTCGAGGGAGACAAAGGCGGAAAAAGCTTAATCCCTAGCCCTCCTACCTACCTACCTACCTACCGACTAGTACACCAGACAACCAAACACACTCCTTGGGTAAATAAAATAAAGATGCCCTCCTAGGGGCAAACAAGTTGATTGGGACCTCGTACGAACAAATTCTGACCGAACAACGCAAGAGACGGATTCAAGCGATGCCTATAAGCAAGAAGGGAGAGCCCGAAGGGAAGAAAAAGTCCTTCCGGCCGAAAAGTGTGAGCCAAGGTCCAAACAAGTAGGCAAAAGGAAAGAAGCGCCAGGCAGAACTCGGGCTGAAGAACTGACAAAACACACAGTCGCAGGAGTAAATGTCACAGTCGTAGGCCTTAGTCTCGGGAGAAGGCTCGGCCTCCTCGGGGCACTCTAATGCACCCACATTTGCAAACTAACTTCCCCCTTTTGTTTCCTGAACACCCAAAGACTACTTTTCTGCATGGCCTATCAAGCCATTGTCTGCGAGAGGTGAGAAGTCCGCACGGAGCCACCCCATCAGCAGGAGCGAGCACTGCTCCAACAGTGTAAGTAGATCTCTGAACATGCTCAGCCGCAAAACAAAACAAAACAACCCAACTTGCTTTATTAAAGGGCAAAACTTGGATAAAAGTGGAGGGAGGGAGAGAGAAGGGAAAGAGGACAGTTTTTTTATCTTCTTCCCTCCCCAAAACCCCGTCTGGGTGCTGGCGGGATCCAGACGGCTTATTTTCATGGCCTGAAGGCTGAGGTTTTCCTTCCGGTCATTGTGTTTATTTCCCCCAAAGAACCGGGCCCGCGGGGCCGGCGCGCCGGCCGGGCCCGGGACAAAGCCCACTCCGGGCTCCACCTGGGCGCGGGCAGGGGCGGGGAGGGGCAGGGGCGGGGAGGGGCGGCGCTCCCGGGCCCGCCGGCCCGCCGGCCGCAGTTACCAGGCAGCGCGGCGGCGCCGCCCCGGCCGCCCGCCGGCCAATCCGGCGCGTCTGCTGCCCGGGCGCACGAGCCCCGGAGACACCAGGCCGAGCGCGACCCCACGGCTCGGGCCTGGCACCGCGCGCGCACCCGCACCGCCCGAGATGGCCAATCAGCGGCCGGGCATGCGCAGCCCGCAGGCTCGCTCGCGCGCGGGCCTCACGCGTGAGGCCCCCCCACGCAGCGCCAGCGCGCGCGCCCCTCCCCCACGCGCACCCAGGCGCGCGCGTGCAACTGTCGTCCCCCGCGACCGCGTCTGCTCCTGCCCCACCCCCACGCCGGCTGGCCGGGTGGTTGGGGGGGGGGGTGGTCGGGTACCCCCACACTGCAGCCGACGACCCCCAGACCCCAGTGGGTGCAGGCCCCCGAGGGGGCGCGTCTCAAATAAAGGCCCTACTCGCGATGGCAACCGGGGCGGGGGACGGGGGATGAGGCGACAGGGACTCACCCGAGTGCAGCCGCCTCCAGGCAGCGCCGGGGCCGGGGGAGCAGAAGGGAAGCGAGTGTGGGCCGCGCGAGAGCTGCAGCCGCGGCGGAGCAGCTTCAGGCTGAGGCGAGTTGGCGAGCGGGCAGGAGGTGAGAGGGCGAGGGGCCCGGGCGTCTCGGCCGAGCTCCTGTCACCGCCGCATGGCCGCCCCGGCAGGGCCTCGCTCAGCACCTAGATCCGATCACAGGGGACCGAGGGAGAGGCCGGGGTAACCGCGGCAGGCGGGCGGCCTCAGCTAGAGAGCGCGTGCGGGGAAGCGGGGGGGCGATCGGTGGCCCCTTTTCTCTGCTCTCCGAGCTTCTCTCTCACCCTCCTCCTCCTCCTTTTTTTTTTTTTTTTTTTTTTTTTTTTGTTCCTCGAAGGCGCGCTGCGCGTGCGCACCCGCAGCGCCGCCCAGCGGGAGTTGTAGTTTCTGATCGGTCCCCACCAACGCGACGGCGGGGGCGGTGGACTACGACTCCCAGGAAGCCTTGCGCGGGCGAGCCCCGAACCCGAGGACGCGGCGAGCGCGGCGCCCGGCCCTCTCCGGCAAGGACTGTCAATGGAGGCGCGGGTGGTGGGAGCAAGAACATGGCTGCACCTGGGGCCTGCGCGGCCGCCTGGGTGGGGGAGGGGAGCCGGGGCACGGGGGCGCAAATCGAGGCCGGGGGTAGCCCCCGCCCGCTCACTGCCCCGATGCAGCCGGCCTCAGCCACCGTCCGGGACTCGCACCCACTCTTGCACCCCAGATTCCCTGCCGATTGCGAGGCCGGAACTCGGCAGAGGCCGGGGAGCCCCAGCCGGCCTGCCGCTCTCGGTGCTCCGCCAAGGGACTTCCTCCGCGCTGCACCACCCTTCGGGACACAAAGAACTTCTGTTAGTTTTGAAAAGCTTGCCTCAAAAGCGTCCGACAGAGACTGTTGCCCCAACTTTGGACGGGCGACGGGAGGGGACTCTCCTGTTTTTATTTACCGCCCCTCACCCCAGGCTTGCTTTCCTCACGCCCCCTCACTCAACATTTAGAAGGAAAGTTGAGGGAAAGCCACCGAGTGAGAGCAGAAAACCTGCCGTGTAGCCCGTTTTGTTCTGTCAACCGCGAAGAAAGGTTACCGAAACCTCTCCCCCCGCGACTAATTCTTTTGCTTCTCGACTTGAGCTCTCGAATTTCGAAAAGGATGAGACATTGCTGTTCACCTAAGCGAAACTCCAAAGTTTACCAAACTCGAGCCCCGAGGGCTTAGACAGTTCTGTAAAGCACAAGATCGAGTGCTTTTGCGATTTTTACCCCCCAGCGGAGATGGGGGGACCACGCCGGCCATCCTCCCCCTCCCCCTCCTCCTCGGTAGGTGGCGACCACGGCGCTTTTTCCAGCCTTTGTCGCTGGAAAGAAAACTTTCCGAGCAGCCAGGCTTTTGATGTAGGTCCAAGACCTTCCCTTTGACTCTTCGTTCCAGATTGGCGTTCCCCATCTTTCTTGCAATAGACCGCACCCATAAGGCAGCCGAATCTAGAATTTCCATGCTGGGATTCTTTAAGATAGAGGGAGACTTTAAAGATCCCTGCAGAAGCGGTCCGATTGCAGATTTCCACATTTTTACGATTTCCCCTGCAACGTTTTTACAGGCATTTTGTCCCCGCCTAACTCGATTGTGACTCTCCTTTGTCGAGTCTCTCCAAAGCGTTCATTTCGTTTTCATGAAAAGTTTTCTTTTTGCACTCGTATTTCATTAACATGCCGGACTATTAAATTCCGTATTCCCAGTAGCACGTAAAACTGACATCTATGTAAGGAACAAACCAAATTTTGAGAAAGTCTGCAATTGAGCTGCTGGGAGCAGTCAGCCTTCCAGGGACAAACATTCAGCCGCTGTGAGCACCGGTGAGTACGTTTTATGCGGCCGCAGTCTTAGATGGTTTCCTGAGGACACTGGATGTTGAGGACAGTGAAGGAAGGATTCACTGGGTGAATCGCTGGTGTCATGAAGTAGCATTTGGGAGTGTTAGAAAGTGAGTTAGTTGGTAAGGCTAAAAAAAAAAAAAGAAAAAGTTCATTTGGCCAAGATTATGCCTGTCACCATTAAAAACTTGTTTGGGAGATAGCCCCTGGCTTCTATGCATTTAACACTTCGGTGTGGAATTTTGAAACTGCTGCTCCATGAACAACTCCCAACTTCTTTGAGGGTGAGGCAGTTCCTAAAAACTCTTAAATCCTGGGGCGCCTGGGTGGCTCAGTCGGTTGAGTGACCAACTTCGGCTCAGGCCATGATCTCATGGTTTGTGAGTTCGAGCCCCGCATCGGGCTCTGTGCTGACAGCTCAGAACCTGGAGCCTGCTTCCAATTCTGTGTCTCCCTCTCTCTCTGCCCCTCCCCTGCTCATGCTCTGTCTCTCTCTGTCTCAGAAATAAAAAGATATTTAAAAAAAAAAGATTTAAAAAATAAATACATACATACATAAAAATTCTTAAATCCTAAAACACTTTCTCAAGCTTTAGCTAGCTTTGAATTGCCTCTAGATAGAAAGCTGGCCCTTTTGGGACAGCGAACAGCATATGGAATGGTGTGTGGTTTGAAGGGTGTGTGGGGGCCAACTCTTTTTTCTTTTTTTTTTTTATTTTTTTTTATTTATTTTTGGGACAGAGAGAGACAGAGCATGAATGGGGGAGGGGCAGAGAGAGAGGGAGACACAGAATCGGAAACAGGCTCCAGGCTCCGAGCCATCAGCCCAGAGCCTGACGCGGGGCTCAAACTCATGGACCGCGAGATCGTGACCTGAGCTGAAGTCGGACGCTTAACCGACTGCGCCACCCAGGCGCCCCTCTTTTTTTTCTTTTTTAATCTGCCTACTGTTGTTGGGGGCTGTACCCCTCACATTTCTGTCTTATAGTCACGGATACACTTTTGTGGTCTTTCCGAAGGCCTGGCTCACCACCTTGGCAGTTCCCGTTACACTTGTTCCTTTTTGTTGGCCAGTCGGTCCCTCTCCTCGGGGACAGGTGCTGTGTTCATTGTGATCGTGGTGAGATGAGCCACTGAATACCATCTCAGCACCTCGAGTTGTTTTTCCATAGGATCAAGTTGCTGGTTTGGGGGGTTGTGCAACAGATGGGAAAAAAAAACAAAAAACCACGACTTGTGTTTAGGGGTGGAATCCTTTGTTACGTTGCACTCAGCTCAGTGTGTTCAGAATCACACTCAGCATAGCAAGATGTGCGTGCTAAGCTTGATGTGCAGCTCTTGGATCGTGCTCACTTAAGACCAAAGGGCACAGAAGCCAACAGGTGGCAGAACCTTGCGTGTTATTTATTTTGGATTTTTTCAGATATTTCTCTTTTTAACGTTTAACCTGGTGTGTGCAGACGAGTATCCATATAGCATGACTCCGTTCTACTGAATACCTGAGAGACAAAAGCCAAGTCTAATGGGCCTTGGCCAGTCAAGAGATGGATCTAGACCAGCTGTGAACTCTTACACCAGGCACAAATGCATTTTCATATAGACTGGGTTTACAGCCTTGTTGACTGCTTTTTTTTTTTAGGTTTATTTATTTTGAGAGAGACAGAGACAGCTCGAGTGGGGAAGGGGCAGAGAGAGAGAGAGGGAGAGAGAGAATCCCAGGCAGGCTCCGTGCTACATGCGTAGAGCACGATGTGGGACTTGAAGTCACAAAAGCACGAGAGCATGACCTGAGCCCAAACCAAGAGTCGGACGCTTAACCGACAGAGTCATCGGGTGCCCCCACTACTTTTAAATAGCAAGTGGTAATGTCTGAATGTGTTCACCGGTCTTTAAAAAAAATGATCAGGGGCGCCTGGGTGGCTCGGTTGGTTCAGGGGCCAACTTCGGCTCAGGTCATGATCTCGCAGTTCATGAGTTCAAGCCCCGCAGCAGGCTCTGTGCTGACAGCTGGAGCCTGCTTCAGCTTCTGTCTCCCTCTCTCTCTCTGCCCTTCCACCGCTCTCTCTCTCGCTCTCTCTCTCTCTCTCCTTCTTAAAAATAAATAAACATTTGGGGCGCCTGGGTGGCGCAGTCGGTTAAGCCTCCGACTTCAGCCAGGTCACGATCTCGCGGTCCGTGAGTTCGAGCCCCGCGTCGGGCTCTGGGCTGATGGCTCGGAGCCTGGAGCCTGTTTCCGATTCTGTGTCTCCCTCTCTCTCTGCCCCTCCCCCGTTCATGCTCTGTCTCTCTCTGTCCCAAAAATAAAATAAAAAAAAACATTGAAAAAAAAAAATAAAAAAAAATAAATAAACATTTAAAAGTAAAAAAATAATCACATTCTCCTGGGGTTTTTGATGCTTGGTATCAGAAGTCTGCCTTCTCCATTAGCATGGGACTATTTGACACGGACCCACTCTGGATAGGAAACCCTGACCACCCATGCCGACAGAACCCTGCTGACGCCACTTGGTCAAGGTTACCGTTGTTGAGAGATCATTTAATGCTCTTTTTAAAGATACTCTTTTGAATCCAAACTGCATAAGTTAATCTTTCTGTGACTCTGTCATGTATTTTCGATCGTCCAAAACGGTCATTCTAAGCAAAAGTTGAAGTGCTCTTGACATACCCATTTTTCACAACACACCCAGTCTTTTGTTTGTTTGTTTGTTTAAAGATCTATTTTTAATTTTCAAGTAATATCTACACCCATCCTGGGGCTCAAACCCACAAGCCTGAGATCAAAAGTCCCGTGTTCTACCAACTGAGCCAGCCAGGCCCCCCAGTCTCTTTTTTTAATATTTTATTTTATCGTATTTTTATTGAAATACAGTGGACACAATTTACATTAGTTTCAGGAATACATCCAGGCTTTTGATTGAAACTAAACAGAGGCCTTTTTTTCCATAATGGCCCCGATGCTGGCCCAATATCTTCTGGGTCCGGTTTCTTGGTTTTTCTTTACAGTATGCATAAGCACTGTTTATTGAGAGAATGGGCCATAAAATATATATCATTTGTAAGGTGCCAGTGTGATCTCTTATATCAGTGTTCTCAATTAGGATTTGTACAACTCCATCCAAATCACACAGGTTGGGCCACAGTGACATCGTTAGATTTTGGAGGGTATCTCCCTGTTAGAAGATAAATCCTTCGTTATTACAAGGATACTTTTTTTTTTTTTTTAAGTTTGTTTACTTCAGAGAGAGAGAGTGTAAGTGGGGTAGGGGCAGAGAGAGAGGGAAAGAGAGAGTTCCAAGTAGATTGTCAGCTCAGAGCCTGATGTGGGGCTTGAACCCATGAACCACTAGATCACAACCTGAGCCAAAGTCAGGTGCTTAACCAACTGAGCCACCCAGGCGCCCTACAAAGATACTTTTTTAACTGATTCTAAACCACTGTTTTTGGACAGTTTTCTGTTTGGATAATTTGAATATTTAGAATGCTAGATAAATGATCTTTTATCAGAACTCTTTCAAAAGTGGAAAACAAAAACAAAAACTAGATCCGAGCTATAATTTATTCATAACAATTAATAATGTAGATGTGATCTAAACCGACCTTCCAGCTCTTGCTGTGTCTTTTGTGCAAGCACCTGCCTATGCAATAAACCTACTCTCTGTGTAAAACTTGTTGAAATAAAGATATGGGGGGGGGGGTTTACAGGATTTAGATGAATATGGTTTTCTATTTAACATTATGTTCACATTGCTGTAGTCGTGTAACAATTTTTTACTTTTTTAAACTTTATTTATTTTGATAGAGCTTGTGTGCACAAGCAGGGGAGGGGCAGAGAGAGATGAAGAGAGAGAGCCGGATGCAGGGCTCGAACTCACTAACCGGGAGATCATGACCTAGGGCCAAAATCAAGAGTCGGCCGCTTAACCGACTGAGCCACCCAGGCGCCCCATGTAACTTAATTTTTAAAATGTAAAAGCTCCGTAATATTTTCTCTGCCTTCCTCAGGGATTTGGGGGAATCAGATGATATGTAAACGAAAATACATTAGAAACTCTAAGTTGAGTGTTCTATAAATATTACATGGTATAATTTAGCATTCCAAACATTATTTTTAAATGCGAACAACACGTCCATGTTTCTTTTCTGACTGAAGAAATATATTGCTCATTGTAAAGATGCTTTATAGGCTAATATTTGAGAAAATACATTTACTGAGGCGAACTCTTATCATTGAATTAAGGTGGACCCGTTACCATATCTGACTGATGAGATGATATAACTAATGACATAACTAGTAATGCAAAAGCAGCACACCCTTTCAGAATATATATCTGTCAAAACTATTGTAGAAGACTCAGAAACCTCAGTGTAAAGTTGTGTCAGCAAAGTTATTTCCAAAGCAAATGCATAACCTATAGCCTTGCTTTGATAACACCAAGAAAAGGAATCTCGTTTACATACTGAAAACAAATATCCCCATTCCTTCCTTCTTCTCTTTGTCCAAATTCTTGGGTCTTTATCTTTGCATTTTACAAGCCTTTCCTCTTTCTCTGGTGAAAAATGCTTTTTTTTTTTTTTTTTAAAGCATATTTTATTTTATTTTTTAAATGTTCATTTATCTTGAGAAAGAGAGAGAGATAGCAGGGGAGGGGCAGAGAAAGAGGAAGCGAGAATCCAAGCAGGCTTTGTGCTGCACAGAGCCTGACTCTGGGCTTGAACTCACAAACCATGAGACCATAAGCTAAGCCAAAATCAAGAGTCAGACATTTAACCGACTGAGCCACCCAGGTGCCCCCATAACCACCTCTTTAACCCCCTTTCAGACCTTGTGTTTATTATAATAATTAAGGTACATGCACTTGGGGAAGTTTTCAGCTAAGAATAAAGGGAATTTTTGAACAATGGATTAGAGAGGAAAAAAGAAACCAGGGACAATGAAGCTGTTCAAATGTGCAATTAGCCACCATGGCTGTGTCAAGTACTTCCAGTGGTCTTCCGAACAGTGGGAAGGTGTTAAGTCACCCTCTCCTTCCCCTGCACCTGGGGAGCAGGCTGGCCAGCTCTGGGTTGTACCTGGGCTCTTAGACACACTTCATTTATTATAGCAAAGTGTGCAGTCCCATCCCAAATGAACTCAGATTGGCCCTGAGATCATCGGGGAAGGTAAGGGACACATAAGCAACTGGAAAGAATCCGAGTATCTATTCCATTCTGGAAATCTTGTGAGACTGTCTCAGTTGTCCAGATAAGACCGTTCCTTTCCTTCAGTGCCACATACTGTGCTTAATTATTGCATTGCACGCTGACCTCTCCCCCCGCACCTCACACACACACACACACACACACACACACACACATAGCCCTGTGCTGAGTGCTCAGAACCTCCCCCTTTGCTCAGAAAGCTTGAAGTACTTAGCCAAGAATACATAGATGGCCAAATCTAGACTCTGATCTAAATCGGCCCATATCCAAGCCCGAATTCTTAACTAGTACTATTGGTAGGCTACAGCCATCTCATCCAGCTAGATATGATAAGTGAATCAAATACAAGGTATACTCAGGTTCATGCCATGAGATGGTACCAGAAGGTTGGAGGTAAAGCAAGACATTTTTCATGGAGGAGGTTGCATTTGCAGTGAATGGATGGATGGACTTTTTTTTTTAATTTTTTTTAATGTTTCTTTTATTTTGGGGGGAGAGAGAGAGAAAGAGAGAGACAGAGCAAGCACAGGTGGGGGAGAGGCAGAGAGAAAGGGAGACACAGAATCCGAAGCAGCCTCCAGGCTCCAGGCTCTGAGCTGTCAGCACAGAGACTGATGTGAAGCTTGAACCCACGAACTGTGAGATCATGACCCAAGCCAAAGTCAGATGCTTAACCGACAGCCACCCAGGTGCCCCTGGATGGATCGATTTAAAATTTTTTTTTTTTTTAACGTTTATTTATTTTTGGGACAGAGAGAGACAGAGCATGAACAGGGGAGGGGCAGAGAGAGAGGGAGACACAGAATCTGAAACAGGCTCCAGGCTCTGAGCCATCAGCCCAGAGCCCGACGCGGGGCTCGAACTCACAGACTGCAAGGTCGTGACCTGAGCTGAAGTCGGACGCTTAACCGACTGAGCCACCCAGGCGCCCCAGGATCGATTTTTAAAAACAGAATAACATGAATATGGTTTAAAAAAAAAAAAAAAAGCAGAAGTTCAGAGGACTCTCTTAGCCTTCTGTATCTCAACAGCAAAATGATCACAACAACCTGTGCATCTAAAATATTGACACACGTTGCCAACTTGCCCTTCAGAAAAATTGCACCACTGTACTTACAGGGTGTGAACATGTCAATTTCCTCCACACCCACCCAGTTCCAGTGGAAAGTAGCACTTTTTTCCGCAGCTCTTCTGTGCACATTGATTATGAACCGAGTAGAGTTGTCTTTTCATACTTGTATTTGCCATTTGCATTTACGTTTCTGCAAACAATATTCATGTTTGCATTTGCTCAGTTAGATCCTTTGCTTTCTCCCCCATGTTCTTTTGTGTGAGTGCTTTATAAAATGAAAGAAATTTGCATTTCTGTCCTTAGGTGTGTTACAAATATTTGCCTGGTTTGTCTTTTGACCATGACTTTTTTTGTGTTGTTATACTCAAGTTTCATTGTTGACCTCGTCGAATGTATCCATGCTCAGTGTTAAAAATCCCCGGTGAGGGCGCCTGGGTGACTCAGTCATTCGGTTAAGCAGCCGACTTCAGCTCAGGTCATCATCTTGCAGTTCATGAGTCCAATCCCCACATCGGGCTCTCTGCTGTCAGTACAGAGCCTACTTTGGATTCTCTGTCCCCTTCTCTCTCTGCCCCCCCAATAAATGAAAACGTTTTTAAAAACATTTTTTAAAAATCCCTAGTGAGAAAAGCCTCCCCCACACCAAGATCTATACAGACATAGATACAGAGACATAGATCTGCCGATAAAGGCATGTATGTATATAGGCACATGTACACACGCGTTCTGTCCAAGCAAGATTTCTGCATTTCCATCTCTGTACATCTCACTTGTTTGCTTGAGCCGTGTGGGCTTTCTATTTCAGGGTGCCTTTAAGGCTTTCCATCCCGGTCGGGTCCTGGTCTCTGTCCAGCCAGGCTGGCGGCAGGACCCCGCGCTATCTTGTTTCCCCTGCAGCCCAGGGCCATGGTTTTCCAGGTGGGGGCGCTCTGCCCTTCCCGCAGGCTCCCACCGCCCTCGGATCAGGCCTCACCAGAGGCAGGGAGCTCTCGGGTTCTGGGCGTGGCCGCAGGAGTGTTGGCAGGGCACTGGCAGGGGTGAGGAGGTGGGAGACGGGGGAGGATACTCCTGAAAGCTGGTGCAATCTCTGGGGCAGCTGCCAGCGAGCGCAGACGTCCCAGTGCAGGTAGGGATTCCATGCCTGCGCGTTTGCGGACGGGACCTGAACAGCTTGAAACAAAAGCCCCGTCCGCTCCGTCTGTCGTGTCTGTCCGTCTTTGGAAATGGTGCCCAGGTGAACAGTATTCTGGTTTTGTAGCTCAGCCGGCCTGAGCTTGCTTAGTATGACTTAGCCTGCCCAGTCCTCGTCCTAATCCTGTTTGCCTGACAGCATCGTTGGCCCAAATAGTTGAGAGGGGTTTGGTTTTCGTTGCGGTAAATGAAACATATATAACATAAAATGTTCCGTTTGAACCATTTGTAAGTTTGCGGTTCAGCGGGATTCAGTATCTTCAGGATGATCTGTTTCCAGAACTTTGTCATCATCCAAAAAACTCTACCATTGGGGCGCCTCGGTGGCTCAGTTGGTTAAGCATCCGACTCTTGCTTTCAGCTCAGATTCGTGAGTTCAAGCTCCACATCGGGCTCCGTGCTGTCAGTTCAGAGCCTGCTTGGGATTCCCTCTCTCTTTCTCTCACCCTGGTCCTCTCCCGTTTGTTCTCTCTCTCTCTCTCTCTCTGTCTCTCTCTCAAAATAAATAAAACTTAAAAAAAAGAGAATTAGGGCTACCATTCAGCCCTAATACCCCATTTTCTTCTCCCTTCAGCGCCTGGTAACTTCTGTCCTACTTTCTGCCTATTCTAGATATCTCCTAAAAAGAGACGCCTACGATGTTTGTTCTTTTGTGATTGGCTGATTTCATCTGGCGAGTTTTCAGTGTCGTATAGCACGCAACAGAAAATTCCTTTTTATGGCTAATACTTCATTGTATGTATATACCATATTTTGCCGATCCACACAGCTGTTATTTCCACCTTTTTGGCTATTGTGAATAGTGCTGCTGTGAGCATTCATGCCCAAGTATCTGTTTGAGTTTCTGTTTTCAGTTCTTTTGGATATAATCCTCCAAGAGGAATTGCTGGGTCCTATGGTAATTTCATGTCAAACGTTCTGAGGCAGCACCAAACTTTTCCCCCGGGGGGCGGCACCATTTTACATTCCCACCTGCAGGGTACTGTTGTTACAGTTTCCCCCCATCCTCGCTGACACTTGTTATTTTCCATTCTGCGAGCCCGTGCGCGCACTCCCGTGTCTGATGATAGCCATCCTCCCTGGTGTGAAGCCGTGTCCCATTGGGGGTAGTTTGCGTTTGCATTTCCCTCATGACTAATGAAGCTGTGACCATGAGTATATCTTTGGAGAAATCAGGTCCTTGGTCCAATTTTTTTAAAGTTTTTATTTAAATTCCAGTATAGTTAGCATGTAGTGTTAGATTAGTTTCAGGTGTACAATATAGCGATTCAATACTTCCAACCCAACACCTAGTGCTCACCATGACAAGTGCACATTTTGATCCCCATCCCCGATTTCACCCCCCCGCCTCCCCTCTGGTAACCATCAGTTCTCTGTAGTTAAAAGTCCGTGTCTTGATGTGCCTCTCTCGTGCTCTCTTTTTTCCTTTTGTTTGTTTTTAATTTTTTTTAATGTTTATTTACTTATTTTTAATGTCTATTTTTGAGAGAGAGCACAAGTGGGGGAGGGACAGAGAGAGAGAGGGAGACACAGAATCCGAAGCAGGCTCCAGGCTCTGAGCTGTCAGCACAGAGCCCAATGTGGGGCTCAAACTCATGAGCAGTGAGATCATGACCTGAGTCAAAATCAAGTGTCAGTCTCTCAACTGACTGAGCTACCCAGGAGCCCCTTCCAGACTATAAGGTGTATATTCCTTATTGCATGTGGTCACTGACATTTCTTTTCCATTGTCTCTGCGGTCAGCCAGTAACCTGGGAAGATGTCCACCTCCCCCCCCCCCCCCGCAAAAGGCTGTTCCCTTAAATCTTTCAATAGATAACTGCCAGGGAAGCTGCTGTAGCCTAAGGGCAGGTTGGGGGGGGGGTGCCCAAAACTAAGCTAAGCGTCTACACTAGTCCCTCCGGTAACCACCGGATTAACCAAAGTGTATGATCCCAAATTAGTGAAGGACAAGATCCCCACTGCCCTCCCTGGCACCTGTCCAGCCAGTCCAGGAACATAGGCTGCTGTCCCCACCTTCATGGCGGGGGCTGAGGAATGGGCAATAGTAGCTGCTTTGTGCACACTGGTTACGAAACAGCAGTCTCTCCCTCCTCAAGCACTCTTCTGGTTGTTACAAGGGTTTGATCAGGCTCCAGAGTTCTGAAATAGTTGATTACAGCCATTCCTTTCAGCTCAACATTTGCTTCAGTTGGAGGAGGGACCAACCACTAGGGCTTCCTATGTAACCTTTTTGTGTGGCACTGGAATGGATTTTTTTTTTTTTTTTTTGGTCATAGGTATTTATTTTTTATGTTTTCTGCCAGCTTTATTGAGATATAACTGACATAACACTGTGTATGCTTAAGGTACACAACCTGATGATTTTATGTATATAGTGAAACAGTTATAATAAGGTTAGTTAACACATCCATCACCTCACATAGTTACCTCGTGTGTGTGTGTGTGTGCGCACATGTGCGATGAGAACAAAATGGACTTTTTTTTTTTTTTTTTTTTTAAGAGAGAGAGAGGTAGAGAAAGAGAACGACAGAGAATCCCAAGCAGAATCCACGCTTGGCAGATCTCAGCCTGAGGCTCAATCCTACAACCCTGGGATCATGACCTGAGCCAAAATCAGGTGTCGGATACTCAACCAACTGAGCCACTCCGCTGCCCCCAAAATAGATCTTTTTTTTTATTAACTTAAATACACCCCCATTTTAGGAGTATAGTTCTCAGTTCTTTGAGTTTTTATGAATACATGACAACCGTTGTCATAAAAATAGAGCCCATTTGTAGCACCCGCAGTCTCCCTTACGCTCCTTCCCATCCAATCCTCACCCCTTCCTCCCAGCTCACGAATCCTTTCTATCACCGTAGATTAAAATTGTCAGTCTTGGGGCACCTGGGTGGCTCAGTGGGTTAAGTGTCCAACTTGGGCTCAGGTCAACTGTGGATCCCACAGTTCGTGAGTCTGAGCCCCACGTCGAGCTCTCTGCTGTCAGCACAGAGCATGCTTCGGGTCCTCTGTCCCTCTCTCTCTCTGCCCCTCCCCGACTTGTACTCTCTCTCAAAAAAAAAAAAAAATTTAAAAATTTTAAACGGTCAATCTTGACAATTTTATTTAAATGGAGTATCATAACACGTAGTTTTCCGTGTCTGTTTTCTTTCACTCAGCAGTTGTTGACATTCATCTATATTATTGTCCATATTAGCGGGTTTTGGTGTTTTGTTCTGTTGTATTTTTTGCTGAGTATTTTACTGAATAGGTACGCCACAATTTGCTCATCCCTTGACTCATTAATTAACATTTGGATTGTTTCCACTTTGGGAATATAAAGCTGCTATGACGGGGCGCCTGGGTGGCTCTGTCAGTTAAGCGTCTGACTCTTGGTTTCAGCTCAGGTTATGATCTCATGGTTTGTGAGATTGAGCCCCGAGTCAGGCTGACAGCATAGAGCCTGCTTGGGATTCTCTCTCTCAGTTTTCTCTTTGCCCCACCGCTGCTTGCACTCTCAGCCTGTCTCAAAATAAATAAATTTAAAAAAAGCTGCTATGACTATTTTTGTACAAACATTTTCATTTTTCTTGGGTAAATACCTAGAAGTGCAATTGCTAGGTCTTGATGGTAAGAAATTTTATAAGAAACCGACAAACTTTTTCCAAAGTGGGTGCTTCATTTTACATTCTACCTTTCCCCACTGGATTACCTTGGTGTCTTTACCAAACATCAATTATTAAAAAAAAAATCAATTATTTGTGGGGCACCTGGATGGCTCAGTCAGTGGAGCATCTGACTCTTGATCTCAGGTATTGAGCTCAGGGTCATGAGTTCAAGCCCTGCATTGGGCGTGGAGCCTACTTAAAAAAAATAAAAAATAAATAAGAATAAAATAAAAATCAATTGGTCATATATAGGTGGTGTATTTCTGGACTCTGTTCTGTTCCAATGATCTGTATGTCTATACTGATTTTTTTTTCCATTTGAAGTAGTTCTATTAAGTTTCCTTGTTAAATATATAAGTGTGCTTAAATTAAAAAGAATTTTTTTTTTTTTTTAAGTAGGCTCCATGCTGGGTGTGGATTCCGATGAGGGGCTTGAACTCACGACCCTGAGATCAAAACCTGAGATGAGATCAAGAGGTGGATGCTTAACCAACTGAGCCATCCAGTTACACCTGAAACTCCGTTATATATAAATGTACGTAAAAATTTATATCATAAGTATTATAAGTTATAACATATTATAAAAATTATAATTATGTTTTCATTTTATATATAAAATAATGTTTTATTTATATATAAACATGGTAGGAATACATATAAATATAAAATGTAAATATAAAGTATGCAAATATATAAAATATATAAATATAAATATTTAAACTATTTAATTTCATAAAATATAAGTGTCTGTAAGTATAAAATATAAAATATATAAATATGATATTGCACGCTTTCTACCAACTTTTGCAGGCTCCAAATGGCACTTCCTTCAAGAAATTTTCTGTAGCTGGGAAGAAAATACTTGTGAATAAGTTAGATTTAACTTAGCATACTCATAATGGCAGAAAAGTAACTACAGTCTCAATGCTCAACAATAGGGCAATAGATACCATAATGTTGCATCTATGTTATGTGATAAAATGCAAAAAATCGGGATTCTGAAGCAACAATGGTGTAGAAAATGCTCACACTATATCTTGGGCAGCCAAAAGCAGGCTATAATATGGTATGTCACTTTAATTAAGATATAAATAGAGGGGCATCTGGCTGGCTCAGTCAGTAGAGCATACAGTGCTTGATCTCAGGGTCATTGAGTTCAAACCCCACATTGGGCATAGAGCTTACTTGAAAAAAAAAAAAAAAAAGGAGTACACATAGAAAATAAGGTTGGAAGAAATACCAAAGGGACGCATGGGTGGCTCAGTCGGTTAGGCATCCACCTCTTGATCTCAGCTCAGGTCTTGACCTCAGGGTTATGAGTTCAAGCCCCGTGTTGGGCTCCACACCGGGCATGAAGCCTACTTAAAAAAAATAAATAAGAAAGAAAGAAATACCAAGGTGTGTGGAGGTATTATGATTGAATGTTTTCCAATAGTCTTTTATATGTTTTAATCGTCTGACTTTTCTATGATGAGAATATTTTATTTTATAATTGGGAGGCTCTCCATTGAGATGTTATGTCTTCCTTCTCTGTTATTTTATAGCTCTGTGTAAATCTGTTAGGTTACCTATCACATTCTATCTTGTATTATAGATATCTGTGTACTTCTCATTTATTTGTTTCTAACTTCTTGAGAACAGAGATCTCATCTCATTCATTTCTTTTTTTTTTTTTTTTTTTCATCTCATTCAGTTCTTGATGTCTGATCCTGGCACAGGGCAAGTGCCTGTCACATGACAGATGCCTGATAAAATAAATATGAGTAAGCCAGTTGTTCCCAGTCAGGAACATAGTTCCATTGTCACCAGATTTTCTGATTCAGAGAAGCTGGAAATTTGGATATTGGTAGAACTCTCCTGATTTTTAATCATAAAATATTCAGAGTACAAAGTGAAAAAATAAATAAATATGAGAGGAAGGAGTTTACAAATGAGCATTACGGATATTGGAATAGCGCTAGTTCTTGGGGCGCCTGGGGGGCCCAGTCGGTTAAGCATCCAACTCTTGGTTTTGGCTCAGGTCATGATCTCAGGGTTGTGAATTCAAGCCCCGCATTGGGCTCTGCGCTGCCAGTAGGGAGCTTGCTTGGGATTCTCTCCTTCTCTCTCTCTCTGTCTCTCTCTCTTTCTCTCTCTCTCTCAAAATAAATTAATTAATTAAAAAAGTAAAGAGTCTCTTATGGTTAAAAAATAAAATAAAAAAAAGGATGGGGCGCCTGGGTGGCTCAGTGGGTTAAGTGTCCAACTTCAGCTCAGGTTATGCTCTCTCGGTGGGTTTGGGCCCCTCACTGGGCTCTGTGCTGACAGCTCAGATCCTGGAGCCTGCTTCAGATTCTGTGTCTTCCTCGCTCTCTGCCCCTCCCCCACTCATTCTCTCTCTCTCTCTCTCTCTCTCTCTCTCTCTCTCTCTCTCTCTCACGCACTCAAAAAATCAATAAACATTAAAAAAAAAAAAGGAATAGTGTAATAGCTCTTTAGTTTGCAGAATTGGCTGGTTTGGGTTGTCTGGAATCTGAAAATGACCCTGGACCTCATTTACCCTAGTCACATTTAACACCTGAACATTGTTTACTAAGCAAACAAAACAAGAAACCAGAAGGTGCTAACTTGGAATTAAACTGTGGGAAAATTTTGTTTCCATGTATTAGGTAGGTAGTTGTTCACTTTTAAAAGGTATTTGTTTATTAAACAAATTTGTAAGAACAAATTGAGACAATCACATGGGGCAAAATCCTAAGAAATCAATCAATTAAAATAGATACAGGTAATATTACTCAGCCCTAAGAAAGAATGAGATCTTGGGGCACCAGGGTGGCTCAGTCAGTTAAGTGTCCGACTCTTGGTTTTGGCTCAGGTTGTGATCTCACAGTTCATGGGTTTGAGCCCCACATCGGGCTCTAAGCTGATGGTAAGGAGATTCTCTCTCTTCCTCTGTCTCTCTGCCCCTCTCTCAAAAATAAATAAACTTTATTTATGTATGTATTTATTTATTTATTTACACAACCTTTTTTTTTTTTTTAAGTTTATTTATTTTGAGAGCAAGAAAGCACGAGCTGGGGAGGGGCAGAAAGAGAGGAGAGAGCAAGAATCCTGAGCAGGCTGTGCACTGACAGCACAGAGCCTGATGTGGGGCTTGAACTCACGAACCACGAGATCATGACCTGAGCCGAAGTCAGTCACTTAACCAACTGAGCCACCCAGGCGCCCCCAAAATAAATAAGCTAAAGAAAGGAAGGAAGGAAGGAAGGAAGAAAGAAAGGTCTTGCCATTTGTGACAACATGGATGAACCCAGAGGGTATTATGCTAAGTGAAATAAGGCAGACAGAGAAAGACAAATACCGTATGATTTCACTTATATGTGGAATCTGAAAAACAAAAAAATGGACAAACAATAAACGCAGACACAGACCCATAAATACAGAGAAGAAACCGGTGGTTGACAGAGGGCGGCAGGGGGATGGGCAAAAGGGATGAAGGGGCGTGAGGTCCAGGCTTCCGGTTTGGGAATGAGTCAGTCACAGGGATGAAGGGGCACAGGGAATGACTACAGGGAATGTAGTCAGTGGTGGTGTAGCCGTACCTGACAGACGGTAGCTATGCTTGTGAGCACAGCATAGGGCGTAGACTTGTGCAATCACTGCGTTGCGCGCCTGAAACTAATGTCACACGCTGCAGTTTAGAAAAACAGGGGCGCCTAGGTGGCTCGGTCGGTTACGTGGTTAAGCGTCTGACTCTTGATTTCGGCTCAGGTCACGAACTCACAGCTCATGAGATCGAGCCCCACGTCGGGCTCTGTGCAGAGTGTGGCGCCTGCTTGGGATTCTCTCTCTCTCCCTCTCTCTCTCTGCACCTCCCCTGCTCATGCACACACGCACAAACTCTCTCTCAAAATGAATAAACATTTAAACTAATAATAATAGGGGGCACCTGGGTGGCTCAGTCGGTTGAGCGTCCGACTTCGGCTCAGGTCATGATCTCGCGGTTTGTGAGTTCAAGCCCCGCGTCAGGCTCTGTGCTGACCACTCGGAGCCTGGAGCCTGCTTCGGATTCTGTGTCTCCCTCTCTCTCTGCCCCTCCCCCGCTCATGCTCTGTTTCTCTCTCTCTCTCTCTGTCAAAAATAAACATTTAAAAAAAAAAAAAAGATTTTATTTTTAAGTAATCTCTACACCCAGCCTGGGACTTGAACTCACACCCCCGAGATTGAGTCACACGCTCCACTGACTGAGCCAGCCAGGCTCCCCACCTCTTTCTGAAGTTTATGTAAACGGAATCATGGGGCGCCTGGGTGGCGCAGTCGGTTAAGCGTCCAACTTCAGCCAGGTCACGATCTCGCGGTCCGTGAGTTCGAGCCCCGCGTCAGGCTCTGGGCTGATGGCTCGGAGCTTGGAGCCTGTTTCCGATTCTGTGTCTCCCTCTCTCTCTGCCCCTCCCCTGTTCATGCTCTGTCTCTCTCTGTCCCAAAAATAAATAAAAAACGTTGAAAAAAAAAATTAAAAAAAAAAAAAAGAAAAAAAAAAGAAAAAATGTAAACGGAATCATGATGCATATATATATACTCTTTTTTTTTTTAATGTTTTATTATTTATTTTTGAGAGAGAGAGAGACAGAGTGCAAGTGGAGGAGGGGCAAAGAGAGAGGGAGACACAGAATTCCCAAGCAGGCTCCAGGCTCTGAGCTGTCAACACAGAGCCTGATGCGGGGCTCAAACTCACGAACTGTGAGATCATGAGCTGAACCTAAGTTGGATGCTTAACTGACTGAACCACCCAGGCTCCCCTCTTTTTTTTTTTTTTTTTTAGTTTCATTTAAGTAATCTCTTCACCCATCATGGGGCTTGAACTCAACGCCCACAAGATCAAGAGTGCCACACTTTTCCGACTGAGCCACCCAGGCTCCCAGAAGCAGCAATAATTTGGTTTCATCATAATTTGACACTAGGTTTAGTTCTTACAAAGGCACAAAGTAGAACACAGGTACCAGTTTCTCAACTGCATTGTTCTGGGTGGTACCATGAGGTAAGATGACGTATCAGAATTTTATCCATTCTACCAATAAATTGGAAAGGAAGAGAAAACTTTATTTGGCTCCAAACAAAAGGTTATACTTTGTTTTCAAGTCAAGTGAAATTATCTGTGAGCAATTTTCAAACATATTGCAGACAGACATAGGAAATTAAAAGATTTTTTTAAAAAATCTGACCAGCAGAGTCTACTGTCTCAAAATTCAGTTTCAGAAAATGAGATGGGACAGAACTTACAACAAATACCAGAACATTTGCTACATTCCAGCCCTGTTCTAGGCACCCACAGAGCCATGACATTTATGCAAGGTTCACATTCTAGCCAAAACGCAAGCCGTGCCAGCACGAACCCCGTTAATAAAATCAAAAGAGTTTTTATGATAAAGTACAAAATATAGCTGTGATGGGACACCTAGGTGGCTCAGTTGGTTAAGCGTCTGACTTCGGCTCAGGTCATGAACTCGCGGTTCGTGGGTTCGAGCCCCACATCGGGCTCTTTGCCGACAGCTCAGAGCCTGGAACCTGCTTTGTATTCTGTCTCCCTCTCTCTCTGTTCCTCCCCTGCTTGCACTCTGTCTCTCTCACTCTCTCTCAAAAATAAAGATTAAAAAAAACCTTACCATTAAAAAAAAGCAAAAAACAGGGGGTGCCTGGGTGGCTCAGTCGGTTGAGGTCCGACTTCAGCTGGGGTCATGATCTTGCGGTTCATGAGTTCGAGCCCCGCATTGGGCTCGTTGCTGTGAGCCTGGAACTTGCTTCAGATACTCCGTCCCTCTCTCTCTGACCCTCCCCTGCTTGTGTTCTCTCTCTCAAAAATAAATAAAACATTAAAAAAAAGAAGAAAACAGCACAGCTGTGACTATAAGCCCAACAAAAAACTACGAATCCTTTAGCCAAACTAATCCCTGAGGTCCATAGCTGGCTGCCTTTAAGAAGGGTTATGCTGCAGTTCCGTGGGTTAGGTCCCTCTGGGGTGGGCGGGGGTAGGGGAGGAGACAGCACCTGTTGTGCCCACTCCTGCATGCTGCTGCAGACTGTAAGGGGGAGGGAGGGTGACTCGAATGAATGAATGAATGAATGAATGAATTCATTCCCTCGTGTCTCCATTCGGCCTATGTTTCCCACTATTTGTGAGCCTCTGTCCTCCATGAGCTCACTGACGGCTGGGACGGGGCTTCATTCACCGTCCTCCCTCTGCACCTGCCACTTAACAGTGCCACATCCCGCCCCTGAGGTCTTCAGCATCATCGCCTGAGCTCTGGGAGCCTCATGTCCTCATCTGCAAGTTGGGGAGAAGGTTCGGAAGGTTGTGAGTCTCTGTTTAGCTAACTTAGGCCTACCATCTTGCCCAACAGACATTCAAGGAATGTGCTAGGTACTTTGAAGGAATCAGAGCGAAATACGGCACCACCCTGGCTTCGAGGGGTTTCCGGACTGTGGGAGGATGGGAGGAGGGAGGACAGGAGGGTAACAGCCTATAATGCAATACAGTGTGGCTTGCAGAGCTGTAGGGAGAGCCCAGAGGAGGTGGGGAAGAGATGCTTGAGTCCAGCTTTCAAGGATGCGTGGAACTTCCCCAGCAAAAAGGTTGGGGGTGAGTATTGACGGCAAAGAGAAGAGCAGGTCAAAGACACGGAAGGTGTCAAAGTGCACTGCTCGCAGAGGGAATTGGTAAATAGTTTGTGCTGGCCGGGGCTCAGGGCCAGGGTGCAGGACGGGCTGGAGAGAGACTCTGCGGTCTGGTCACAATGGGCCCTCTGTGCCACCTAAGTAGTTTGTGCTGGACACGTCGGTCAGGATGCCTGTCATTCCAGCTTGTTTCCAGGCGAAATGGTGCCACCCACTTGGGGACGCTAGACTGAGCTGCTTTTTTTTAAAACAAAAACAAAAACAAAAACACCTTTATCGAAGTGTGTTATTTACGCAGAATCAGATGATTCCTTTTTATGTGTTTCGTTCAATGAGTTTTTGACAAATGTATTTACCTGTGGAACCCCCACCAGAATCAAGATCCAAAACATTTCTGTCACTCAAAAAAAGCACCCTTGTGCCCCTTGGTGCTCGTTCTTCACCTCACCTTCCCACATCCCAGGCCCCCGAAATCTTCAATCTGTTTTCTTTCGCCGGTTTGCCTCTTCCAGAATTTCATATAAATGGCCTCATCCGGCTTACAGCGCTCACCCAGCCTAACGCTTTTGGAGTCGGATTCATGTTATTGTGTGTATTAGTAATCTGTTCCTTCTTGCTGCTGAGTGGTATTTCTTTGTGCGGCCACAGTCACTCCATCCGTGATGAGCATTTGGAGCGTCTCCACGTTGGGGTTATTGTGGATAAAACTGCCGTGGATGTTCTTATATAAGTCTTTGTGTGGACATGTTTTCACTTCCCTTGGGTAAGTGGAAGTGGAGTTGTTAGTTCTTAAGGTAGATAGATGCATGTTTAACTTTTAGCAAGTGCCAAACTGAGAGAGAAGAGAAGGGGAGAGAAGGAAAGAGAGACACTCAACAAAGACGTTCCGTTAGCTTCCCTTGGCTGGTGAGGGATTATGGTAGGAGAGGGGAGGGGGCATGGGAGCTGTCACTCATCCACGCACCCACATCTCTGTGGCAGCCCAAACCACCATGGCCACTGCTGGCATCCCAAGGAAGTCCCTTTTTCCCCCAGCATGTGGAATATTCCATGGGACCAGAGAAGCCCCCATGGAAATGCCAGGGCAGGTGCCTCGAGTCCCCAGGAAGCTGAGGCCCATGCAGGTTGGGGGTGGGACGGCTGGAGACGAGGCCTCAGGGAAGGTAGGGAGGGCAGGACATGGGCAAGGGGCTGTGTGGACAAGCAGTGCCTTGAAGGAGATCCGGTGGCCCCAGGAGCCAGCCCCACACCCCACACCCCCTCCCCCAACCAGGCCCCAGAAGTGGCCATTGTCACACTTGGGCAGTGGAGGCCAGTCTCTTGCAAGCCTTTGTGGTTTAAAAAGGAAGGACAGAGCTATCTAGACAAACTGCACAGCAACAGAAGGTTAGGGGAAAAATAACAGTCCTGAGGCCTCGGTGAGGGCCCTCCCCACCACATTCCTGATGCCCCATCTTTTTTTTTTTTTTTTTTTCGTTTTTAAGTTTATTTATTTTGAGAGAGAGAGCGAGCACGAGCTGGGGAGGGGCAGAGACAGAATCCCAAGCAGACTCCATACTGTCAGCACAGAGGCCAATGCGGGGCTCGAACCCACGAACCGTGAGATCATGACCTGAGCCCAAACCAAAAGTCCGACGCGTAACTAACCGAGCCACCCAAGCGCCCCCTGAAGCCTGTCTTTGGAACATGGGTGAAGCCGCAGGTCAAGCCTCCTGTGTCACTCAGGCTGCTGACCTGTGCTCGGCCCTACCCTGGCCCTGCCGCCAGAGGACAGCCAGCAACGCCTTCTACGTTTTTGTAAAGTAAGGACACAGCTGTTTTCAGCATGGAGGCAGTAATAAGTTGTCCCTGATGGGCTCTGTGTGAGAGTCCTCAGGGCACCTGCTCCCCTCTCCTTCTTGGATCCAGCCTACCTTGACCCTGGGCCAGTCTGGCATGGGAGCTGCAGAAAACATGGGGAGGCATAGGAAACAAATCCTCAAAGCCAAATCTGCAGAAGCAGATGAGTCTTTTGTGAAATTCGCAGGCTAGTGCTCCGAGCCCCCAAGGCCCCTTTGCACACACCTGGCCCTGGGTTTGATCTCAGAGGTGGCGGCTCTTCCCTCCTGCAGCTGGTTTCATGTCGGGTTTCAGTTCCAGGTTGCATCCTGAGAACCCTCTCTGCAGGCCCATTCTTGTATAACTTAAAAGACCTTGACCCTTGCCAGTTGCCGAAAGCACACTTTTCTGCTCGTCCAGGTAAAACACCTGGAGAAGCAGTTTCACGAAACAGGCCTTCAGTGGCCCCCAGAGATGGACTTTGTCCCAAGCTCAGTTCTTTTTATTTATTTTTTTAAGTTTGTTTATTTTGAGAGAGAGAGCGTGTGCGCACAAGTAGGTGAGGGCAGCGAGGAGAGACAAAATCCCAAGCAGGGTCCGTGCCATCAGCACGGAGCCCAATGGGGCGCTGGAACTCACAAACCGTAAGATCATGACCTGAGCTGAAATCCACTCGGACGCTTAACCGACTGAGCCACCCAGGTGTGCCACCCCCTGCCCCGCCAAGCTCAGTTCTATCAGAATTGTGTGTTCGTGAGTATGTGTGGATGTGTGTGTCTGAGTATGTTTTACATACTTAATCGTAAAGTTCAAACTTTCAGACCTTCCGCTTTCTGGCTGTAAATTTGATGGGATGCAGTTGTGATTAAAAACATTTTGCTTCCAGGGACACCCGGCTGGCTCCGTCGGAAGAGCGTGTGACTCTTGATCTTGGGGTTGTGAGTTAAAGCCCCATGTCGTGTGTAGAAATTATTTAAATCAATAAATAAGCTTAAAAGAAAAAACATTTTGCTTCCCCAAAAGGGTGCAATACTTGGAGTAGTCATGTTCGTAGAGACAGAAAACAGAAGGGCAGTTGCCAGGAGCCGGGGGCAGGGGGGAGGGGGGAGTCGTTTAATAGGTATGGAGCTCCAGTTTTGCAAGATGAAATGAGTTCTGGAGGTCAGTTGCACAACAACACGATGTGCTTACCCCTAATGAACCGTATGCTGAAAATGGTTAAGACGGAACATTTTATGTTATGTGCACTTTACCACAATTAAGAAACAATCTGCCGGGTCTGCAGAAGATCATGAATATTTTGTGGCTTTGTACGACCTGACACTGGATGGCTTTGTGCCCGGGGATCATTTTCAAATGCAGTCAGCAGTTAGGATGTGCCATAGATGTGGTTAGGGTGATATAACAGAGGTGTTTCAGGTATGCATAGTGGCCACATCCCAGTGGATGTGTGGCCCCTAACAGAGAAATCCCTGGACCCCAGCAGCCTGAGTTTTGCTTTTGACCAGAAGTCTTAGTGTGGGCTGCTCTCTGGTTTCCAAGGCTGTAGGAAGAGAGTATCTCTATTTTGAAGACAGGAAGTTCATTGCACATTTGTTTTTTTTGTTTTTTTTTTTTACCAAGACATGTCAGGACAACGTTTTACAAGAAAGCCTGGAAAGGGAAGTGGTATGAAAATTGTTTGGGTTTTAATACAGAATATATTTTTTTAATTTTGCACATATTTAGAAAAATTATGAGTTCCATCCAGATATATGCAGCTACCTTCCAGAAAAAGGGGATATTACAGTAAATTCATCTTGATCAGGTGGCACAGAGAAAACTTCTGGAATAGTCACATTTGAAAATTCCTTATTAAAAAAATTAGTAATAAAAAGAGAAAATGCCTTATTAACGAATGCCTTTGCCTTAAAACTGATTTAGCCAAAAACTGTTAATATTTTCTCCACAGAGCCTTCATAACTTGGTCACAACAAATCGTACTTGAAACAGTAAAGACAAACAAACAGACAAAACCAAAAAGCAAAAAAACCCAAAGAACCACCTGAATTGAAACATCATTTTGGAGAAGAGAGAAGGAAGGAAGGTGTTGAAGTAATATATTGGAATAGTTATCTAGTGCCGTCGTTCACTTGACCATTAATTTCAGAAGTGTCCTTATAATTATGTTAAATTAAAGATCTTGCAAATTATAGGTCACAGATATCCACTTTCAATGTGGAATAAGTCTATAAAGATGCTCGTTAAGATGCTGCTCTAAGATCAGAATGAAAGTGTGTCCATTTAACTCGGTGAGGTCAGGCCCGCTTTATACCCCAAGGGATCTGCAAGGCTGGATTTGAAGCAGTTAACAGATTCATTTAAGCAAAATCTTTGGTTTCTCGGCTGGCAGTGTCCTTAGCAAGGAAATCACGTGACCACTCTGGGTGAGGCAGAGTCCCTTCAAGGACATTCAGAGGGTTTGGGAAGTGGCTGCTTCAAATTCACACCCCACCCAGAGGGACTGTGGCCATTGCCCTGGGCTGGGGCGAGGGCTCCAAGGCGATTCTGACATGCAGCCAGGGATGACCAGCGGCCCAACGCGGATCGACAAGAGGATTATGACTTTGATCTTATTTCCATCGTCTTTCCTGTGTGGGAAACAGGCAAAGGAAAAAAAAGAAAAGTCAGCGGGTAAACATATTTTAGCGACCCGATAAAGTATCTGCTGTAATTCCAACCAACTGGTGTGGCCCAGAGGACATTCTCCCCTTTGCACTCGGCAGTGCTGCGAAAGGGTATTGTCATTCTGTCTGTGGTGGAAAACCCTAGCTCTGGAGATCAGGTGAGGGCCCAGCTGGTAAGAGGCGGAGCCAGGGCTCAGACCGGCCTAATCCATCTGCCCCTTTGTTCTGGGACTGAAACAATCCTCTTCTGTGAAGGCCCATCCATTCTGTGTTTTGTTCCCTGCACTTGGGCTAGCTCCCTTCTTTTCTTACCCTCGTTTTCCTTGCTCAGGGCGGAAACTGAGATCAGCATAATTTCTGAGCAAATAGAAATTCACAGGACAGCCGGCCCGAGAGTGCGGAGTAAGAGGCGCGCTCACTTGGTGTGAAGCACGAAACACTTCCAGATGCCAAAATCACTTCCCGCCCGCCCCACGTTGTTTGGCAGGGCTAAAATTAAATCCTGCTTTCTAGTAGCTGTGGTGGGAATTGAATTTTGCATCTTTCGTCTGACCGCTCCGAAATGACCTTGAAAGACAGGAGAGCCTCGGTCGGTATTAGTGGGTAGAAAATAGCGTCAAGGGGCGCCCAGGTGGCTCAGTAGGCTGAGCGTCTGACTTCCCCTCAGGTCATGATCTCATGGTTCGTGAGTTCAAGCCCCGCATCCGGGCTCACTGCTGTCAGCACAGAGCCTGTTTTGGGTCCTCTGTACATGCCCCTCTGGCTGCCCCTCCCCCAGTCTCTCTCTCTCTCTCTCTCTCTCTCTCTCTTAAAAATAAGTAAATATTAAAAAAAAAAAAAAGAAACCAGCTTTAATTTCTAAATCAAAGAATTTTTAACGCATAGATTTTATTCAAAGACAGGCAATGTTGAAAGAGATCTCACTCTAATGGCAAACAACAACAACGACAACGACAACAACCTTGAATTTTCAGCTGAGCTCATTTTCCAGGACTGCTTGAGCAGCTGCTGCCACCTCATGGAAAATTTTTATAAATTTCCAGTTGAGGCAAGAATCCACCATCTCCATGGTCTTCCGGTTACTGCTACCAAGGCACGTTCCCTCAGACCAAAAAGCCCCTGGAAGTCTTTGGGCCTGCCAGCCCAAAGCAGTTGAAAAGCAGTTAGAGTATCATAAACATGTGGCGATTAGAAATCAAGCAATTAAAAAAATTAAAACATCAACATTAAAAAACAAAAAAAGAGGGCGCCTGGCTGGCTCAGTCTGTTCAGCGTCCGACTTCGGCTCAGGTCGTGATCTTGCCGTCCGTGAGTTCGAGCCCCGTGTCGGCCTCTGTGCTGATAGCTCGGAGCCTGGAGCCTTGCTTCGGATTCTGTGTCTCCCTACCTGTCTCTCCGCCCCTCCCATGCTTGTGCTCTGTCTCTCTGTCTCTCTCTCTCTCAAATAAAGATTGAAAAAAACAATAAATAAATAAATAAAAGAAAAAAAGAAAACAATAAGTAATATTTCTCTTAAAAATATTTCAGGGGCGCCTGGCTGGCTCAGTCAGAGGAGTTGTGCTACTCTTGATCTTAGGGTTGGTCGTGAGTTCGAGGCCCCTCTTGGGTGGAGAGATTACTTACTAAATTAAAAAATAGATATTTTATTTATTTATTTATTTAGTGCTGAGAGGAGAATCCCAAGCAGGCTCCAAGGTCTGCATGGAGCCCAAGAAGGGGCTTGATCCCACGACTCTGGGATCACGACCCAAGCCGAGATCGAGAGTCGGATGCTCAAACGACTGAGCCACCCAGGTGCCCTCCAAAATATGTATTTAATTTTTTTTATTGTTGTATTTTTTTTTCAGACAGAAAGTACGGGTGGGACAGGGACAGGGAGAGAGAAAGAAGGGCAGAGGATCCAAAGCAGACTCCAGCACACTGACCGTGGAGGGGCTCAAACTCACGTGAACCACGAAATCATGACCTGAGCTGAAGTCAGGCGCCCCTCACAATATGTATTTTAAATGTAAAGCTTTTTTTAAATTTAAATTTAAATTTTTAAAATATGTTTGGTTTAAATAAAATGTTATTTCAGTTGCAATTGAAATGAGCAGAGAGAGAAGACATAATGATTAAGAAAATTCTTCCGTGGGGGCACCTGGGTGGCTCAGTCAGTTGAGCTTCTGACTTCAGCTCAGATCATGATCTCACATTTCATGAGTTCAAACCCACGTGGAGCCCCGCATCGGGCTCCGTGCTGACAGTGCAGAGCCCGCTGGGGATTCTCTCTCTGCCCCTCCCCACTCGTGTGTGTGCGCTCACTGTCTCTCTCTCTCTCTCTCTCTCTCTCTCTCGTCTCTCTTAAAATAAATAAAATTATATAAAAAAAGAAAGAAAATTGTTCTGTGTAGCTCCTCCTCCCTATGATTTTAAGGAGAGCACTTCTGTAACATATAGCCCGATGCTAGCCGCACACCGTGAGCCCCTGCACGGCTGTCTGCTGTCACACCGACTTGAAACAACCTTCCCACTGTTGGGTTCTAGTGAATTCTTTTTTCAAGGCTCAGTGGAAACTCAGCTCCACCAGGTAGAGTGAACTTCTTCTGCAGGACCCTATGCCCACTGCCAGAGTCTTATTTATTTATTGTTACCGTATTTACCGCTGTAGCACTTTATTTGTTCTGTTTTGATAGTTTTGTAGAGGGAGGGAATAGCACGATAGCTAAGCACTCCGGCTCCAGGTTCAAATTCAGACTCTGCCCATCACCGGCTGTGTCACCTTGGGCAAGTTTTCTCTGCTGCAAAAGGGAGCAAACAAAAGCATCGCCTCAAAGGGTTGTTATGAGCTTTAGTTGCGTTAGTCTTCAGCAGGTGCTTAGAGCTGGGCCTGGCACAGAGGGAGCACTCTTGAAGTGTGACCTCCCACTGCTACTGTCCTCGTGTCATTGTCCACACACAGGTGCGTCTCTGAAATCCCCTTTGTTGACAAAGGATGTCAAGAATGGCTCGGTTGTGTTTGGTGAAAGCAGACATACACGAACGGGGCACACTCATATTGTCACAGTAGAGATCTCTGTGGTGGGCCTGGGTGGCTCAGTGGGTTAAGTGTCCAACTTCAGCTCAGGTCATGATCTCATGGTTTGCGAGTTCGAGCCCCGCATCAGGCTCCGTGCCGACAACTCAGAGCCTGGAGCCTCCTTCAGATTGTGTCTCCCTCCCCCTCTGCCTCTCCCCCACTCATGCTCTGTCTCTCTCAAAAATATATAAACATGAAAAAAATTTTTTTTAAAAAGGTCTCCGAGGGGCGCCTGGGTGGCTCAGTCGGTTAAGCGTCCGACTTCAGCTCAGGTCACGATCTCGCGGTCCGTGAGTTCGAGCCCCGCGTCGGGCTCTGGGCTGATGGCTCAGAGCCTGAAGCCTGCTTCCGATTCTGTGTCTCCCTCTCTCTCTGCCCCTCCCCCGTTCATGCTCTGTCTCTCTCTGTCTCAAAAATAAATAAAACGTTAAAAAAAAATTTTTTTTAAAAAGGTCTCCGAGTAAGTGTGTGTGTTTGGAGATGTGGGTCACTCACCACTGCCCTGGCATGTTCAAGCTCCACACACCAAGTCCAGCCCCAACATGTGCACATCATACCAGGCAGCCTCTGCCACATAAAGTCGACAATAGCTAACCTGCAGCCCAGAACAGATGCCATGATGGTAACGCATTGGTGTTAGGAGCCCAACATGGAAAATAGGGTTTCCTTTATAGACCCTGAGACACAGACATTGCCATTTGTCTCCTCATTATCGCTGTTCTCCCTCTGTCTTGGTTAATTTTTTGTAAATTTATTTTATTTTGAGAGAGAGACAGAGCATGAGCGGGGCGGGGGGGTGGGGGGGCAGAGAGAGAGAAAGAGAATCCCAATCACAGAGCCACTCAGGTGCCCCAAGAGTACATTTTTAAAAAGAAGTGTAAGATTTGTATACTGAAAACTATAAAACATCATTAAAGAAATTAAGGAAGGCTTCATTAAATGTAAAGACATCCCATGTTCATGGATTGAAAGATTTCGTATTGTTGAGATGGCAGTCCTCCCAAGTTGATTTCTAGATTCAAAGTGTTCTCTATCAAAATCTTAGTTTTTTTCCTCCAGAAATTGAAAAAGCTGATCCTAAGATTCATATAGAAACACAAGGAATCCAGGGGCGCCTGGGTGGCTCAATTGGTTGAGCGTCCGACTTCGGCTCAGGTCATGATCTCACAGTTCGTGGGTTCGAGCCCCGCATCGGGCTCTGTGCTGACAGCTCAGAGCCCGGAGCCTGCTTCAGATTCTGTGTCTCCCTCTCTCTCTGCCCCTCCCCCACTCACACTCTGTCTCTCCTTCAAAAACAAATAAACATTTAAAAAAAAAATTAAAAAAAAAAAAAAGAAATATAAGGAATCCAGAATAGCTAAAAACAATCTTGAAAAAGGAGCATAAAGTTGGAGGACTCACTACTTCCTGATTTCAAAATCACTACAAAGTTACAGTAAAAAATAGAGTGCAGTACAAGCTTGAGGATAGACATAGAGATCAATGGAATAGAACCAAGAGCCCAGATGTAAATTCTCACTTTTATGATTGGTTGATTTTTCAGCATGGGTGCTAAAACCATTCAATGGGGGGAAAATGGTCTTTTCAACAAATACCCTTTTACAAGAGATCCCAGAGAGCTCCTTCCCCACTTCCATTATGTGAGATTAACAATGAGAAGCTGGCCCTTAATGAGGAAGCAGGCTCTCACCAGACACTGACTCTGCCAGTGCCTTGATCTTAGACTTCCCAGCCCCCAGAACTGTGAAAAATAAATTTCTGTTGTTTATGTGCTACCTAGTCTATGGCATTTTTTTATAGTAGCCTGAATGAAATAAGACAATCTTTTTTTTAAATTTTTTTAAACATTTATTTATTTTTGAGAGACAGAGACAGAGCATGAGCAGGGAGGGGCAGAGAGAGAGAAGGAGACAGAATCTGAAGCAGGCTGCAGGCTCTGAGCAAGCTGTCAGCTCGAACCCACAAACTGTGAGACCATGACCTGAGCCGAAGTCGGATTCTCAACCAACTGAGCCACCCAGGCGCCCCAAGACAATCTCTATAATAGCCAAAAAAACCAGAAACAACCCAAATGTCCATTAACTCATCAATAGACTTTTTTAACGTGGTATATTCACACAATGGAATATTATTCAGCAATGAAAGGAAATAAAATACCGAAACACGCTACAACAGGGATCGACCTTGAAAATACTGTACTGAGAGAAGCCAGGTACTATGGGGCTTGAAATGTAGTGTGGCTGCTAGTAAGTAGGGGTTTTTTTGAGGGAATGACAATGTTGAAAATGGTGATGATAGGGGCACCTGCGTGGCTCAGTCAGTTAAGCATCTGACTTCAACTCAGGTCGTGATCTCACGGTTCATGAGTTCGAGCCCCGCATCAGGCTCTGTGCTGGCAGCTCAGAGCCTGGAGCCTGCTTCGGATTCTGTGTCTCCCTCTCTCTCTCTGTCCCTTCCCCATTTGAGCTCTCTCTCTCTCTGTCTCTCTCAAAAATGAAAAGAAAAGAAAATGGTGATGATAGTTGCACAACTGTGGAAATATACTAAAAACCGTTGAATTCTACAGTTTAAATGGGTGAATTGTGTCTCAATAAGCTGTTGTAAAAAGTAAGTTATACTATATAACTTGTTGGACTATTCTATGGCCATTTATTTATAAACATTTCAACCATAAAGAATATGTTCAGGGGCTCCTGGTGGGCTCAGTCAGTTGAGCATGCGACTCTCGATCTCGGGGTTGTGAGTTCAAGCCCCATGTTGGGTGTAGAGATTACTTAAAAATAAAATCTTAAAAAAATATATGTTTATAGTATTACAATCATTTGAAATAATAAGGATATGAAATTATATCTTATCGACTAAGTAAATCTATTTGTGTAGGAGACACTGTTGCCACACATCCTCCTTTCCCTCTTCTTTCAACCTAAAAGACCATGTGACTCAGCGGAAACTGGACCCAGCTCTGGGGGTGATTGCTCTAAGTCAATGGCGGTAATCCCACCATGTAACCAAGTCTACACTGGTCACTTAGCCTGTAGCATTCCCAGTGATAGCATCTGGGTCAGGAGTGGGTGTGTGCAAATCAGACTGAAAAGGAGACTTTCAGCCCCTCCATCATCTTCCTGCCTAAAAGACCCTCGAGATGAAGTCAGTGTTTGGAAGGGAGGAAAATCACCTGGGTCCTTGAGAATGTCATTGTTCTCCACCAGCCCTGACATCTGACTGCCTCTAGATTTCCTGTTCCCTGAGGCCGTTAATAGCTTTCCTTCCATTTTAGCTTTTTTTTGAGTCAGGGTGGTTTTTGTTATCTGACAAAAACATCCCAGCACAGAAGCACTACATGCACAGAAGAAAGAGTGGAAGGAAATGAATAAAAATGTAAGTTACAAGTATCTTTCAGTGGTGGGGTTAGGGGTGTTTGAGATTTCTCCTATTTTTCTGTGTTTTCAAGTTTTTCTGAAATTGGCATGTATTACACTTTCCATCAAAGTAAGGTTTAAACACAACGGCAGACGCCTGGGTGGCTCAGTCAGGTAAGTCATGGTTCGTGAGATCAAGCCCCACATCTGGTTCTGCCCTGACAGTGTGGAGCCTGCTTGGGATTCCCTCCCTCCCTCTCTATCTGGCCCTCCCCAGCTCATGTTCTCTCTCTCTCTCTCTCTGTCTCTCTCTCTCAGAGTAAATACATAAACTTAAAAAAAATAATAATAATAATAGGAAAAAGGAAAAGGCAATATAAAAGAATATGTGCCCCCATACATTTAGCCAGCCACTGAGGGAACATGGCCGCCAGCATCCCCACCCCCAAGGTTCACACTCTTGTGTAGTCCTCCCCTGAATTATACAAGGGCTGTTGCGTGTAATCAGTAGCATAAGGCTGAAGTGATGACATTAGGTCATGAAAAAGACAGTGGTTCTGTCTCGGGTGCTCACTTTCTCTCTTAAATCATTCTTTCCAGGGGAATCATGCTGCTATATGTGAGCAGCCCCGTGGAGAGGCCCAGATGCTGGGAAAGTGAAGCCATTGGCCAACAGCCACGTGAGCGAGCTTGGGAACAGATTCTCCTGCCCCGATTCCAGGAGGTGACTGCTACCCAACCATGGCTGGAGTGCAAGCTCCTGGGATGCTCACAGCCAGAAGCACTCCTCCAGCTGCTCCTGGATTCCTGACCCTCAGAACCAATACTAGACAGTAAGTTTGTTTTTCCTTAATTTATTTTTAAAAAAATCTATTAAAAACAAACAAGCAAAAAAATAACTCCACACCTAGCAGGGGGGTGGAACTCACGACCCCGAGGTCAAGAACTGTATATCGTACCAACTGAGCCAGCCAGGTGCCCCCGCTCCAGTAAGGTTGCTAAGCTATTAAGTTTCAGGGCTCTTGTTTCACAGCAAAATGGAGAGCAAGAGACACGCCAACTCTTCCACTCAGTAAGCCACTTAGGGGAAATCGTAACTTCAGACACAGAAGCAACGAAGGATGTATCTAGAGGATGTTTATTGCCACTGCCTTTGCCTCAGAAAAATATTGGGCATAATTAGAAATGAGGGTGATACCATTCTGTGGGACCGTTGCGCAGTTTTTGACAGGTCCGTAGTGTCAATCTGGAAAGATCCACGGCTTGTCAAGCTCGGGGAGCAAAACAGTTGTAGAATCACGTGTGTGGTATCTGTGGGAGCCATTGCTGGATGTAACTCCTCAACATCTCTCCTCCACTTCCTCCTTATTCACAGATCATGTTTCCAGCTCCCAAACTAAAATCTCGGGGCACCCGGTGGCTCAGTTGACTGAGCGTCAGACTTTGGCTCAGGTCACGATCTCGTGGTTCATGAGTTCAAGCCTCACATCGGGCTCGCTGCTGTCAGCGCTTCAGATCCTCTGTCCCTCTCTCTCTAACGACCCCCACTGCTTGCAGTCTCTCAAAAAACAAAACCAAAAACACCAAAACACTAAAATCTCGGTTTCTCAGCTTCCCTCGCAGCCAGGCACAGCCACGTGACATGTTCCTGGCTAATGAGATGTAGCCAGAAATCCACAGGAAAGTTACTGGTTTTCTAGTAGCATGTACTACACATATAACCAGAGTCGGCTGGTACGTGCCTGTCCCCTTGTGCCTGCCTTCTTCCTCCTGCGTGGAACAGACTTGGTGCCCGGAGGGCAGGGCCGTCTTGTGACTGTGGGGACCCAAGTCACACTCTCAGGATGGGGAAGCATAAAGGCATGGAGCATGCGGCTTCACGGCCACGGCACCGTGCACTATGTGACCCCAAGCTTGTTGTCACCTGAGAAAGAGGCAACATATTTCTCAGTTAAGCCACTGTTTAGGTTTTGAATGTAGGTTACCGTTTTCATCTAAAAGAAAAAAGGGAGAAAAGTCACGTGTATGTGTATGTGTGTGATTACTTACATGAGCATGATGATGTAGGAGGACACATAGCTCACTGTTAACATTGACCGTTAGGGGCACCCGGGTGGCTCAGTTGATTGAGTGACCAGCTTCGGCTCGGGTCATGATCTCTCGATTCGGGAGTTTGAGCCCTGCATCGAGCTGCTGTCAGTGTGGAGCCCGCTTCAGATCCTCTGTCTCCCTCTCTCTCTTCCCCTCCCTTGCTCGTGCACTCTCTCTCAAAAATAAATAAAAAATAAAAATAAACTAAAAAAAAACAACAACAAACATTGACAGTTCACTGCAAGGGGTAAGACTGGAGGCAGAGGACAGCTGATGAAGTTTTTATTTTTACTCTGTTTACATCATTATACCAAACATTTATTAATTTTGTGACACACTATAATAATGTCCACAAAGCTTATAAAAAGAGAGGAAGAGTCGATGTGCTGGCTGGCTCAGTCAGAAGAGCATGTGACTCTTAATCTCAGGGTTGTGAGTGCAAGCCCCACATTGGGTGTAGAGATTACTTAAATAAATACTTTAAAAAAAAAGGAAAAGTCACATATACTAAAATACATGTTATATATATATATATATATATATATATACACACACACACACATATATAATACATACATATGTAATATACACACATATATATATAATACATAATTATAGAGTATACCCACACATATATATAATATTTACACATGTATATAATATATTTTTATATAATACATAATTATATAGTACATATGAGAGAGAAAGAAAGAGAAAGTGTACAATAGCATTCTGGAATTACTGGTTATCACTCGACCAGCTCAAGCTCAAGTTCAAGGCAAAGCCAGTCCTCAGTGACTGGGCCGGTGCCTCCCATAATGCAGGGAGCTAGGAGTGGACAGGCTGAGCAAATGGAATATTTGGTATAGTTCTGCAGTTTGAGCCAACACTACAAGCTTCAGATTTGTTGCACAGGCCTTGGTGTGGAGGGCCAGATACTCAGGAGATCATCGGGACCCCACCAGGAGGCCCGGAGGCACAGTTGCAGCCCGGCAGAGAAGGGAAACAGACAGGGAAGCTGGGGTCTGGGGTCCGGGGCCAAGGGATGCAAGGCAGGGCCCTGGCCTGTGACCTAGCACGGCTCTGGCACAGGGCGCTGGTCCCGGGCTCCCCAGAGATGGGTCCGTCTTTTCAGGAACAGGCCTCAGTCACCTTCCCTGCTCCGAGGACCTGGGCTTGTAGCTGGATCCCACCGTACAGGCACCTGAGCAGGGCTGAGGCACATAGGAACCGGGCGTCTGGACCAAATCACAGTGTCGTGCAGCTGACTGTGGACGTGACATATGTCTTCTTAGTCAGTGGCTCTTTGCTTCCTGGAGCCTTCATGGCTCCTATTCTGTGCTGGGCCCCCGTGCAGCCAAGGGGTTGGGGGTGGGGGCGACAGGGCTGCTGTCGTGGACCCGCCTCCCTCCTCCGTCCCCCCCACCGCACTGATTTCCTCTCTTGTGGCCCCAGGGGTTTCCTGTTCTCTCCCCTGTCTGAACAGCTTCCCCATTTCTTTTGCAACATCTTGCAGCAGGTGTCTGGCTTGCTCCTGCTCTCGGAAGCTCAGACAGGCTGGGACCTAGCAGAGAGCCTCCGGGTTTGGTCCAAGGTGTGCCATGGGAGGAACAGCAGCTCAGCCGGGCGGCCCGGCCACGTGCAGGGGGAGCCCATGGAGGGGAAGGCGCCATTTTCCTGAACTGGGTTATGACCCAGATATCACACGGAACAGATTTACACTAAAGAATTCTTTGTCGCTTATCTAAAATTTCCATTTAACTGAACATCCTGTATTTTTATTTGCTAAATCTGGCAACCTGATCCTAAGACGGCTCAGCTTTCAAAGTTCTCTAATCAGATGTTCCAGAAAGGGAAGAGAGGGAGGAGAGAAGACGGCAGGAAAGAAAAAACTCCCCATGGAGAGAGAGAGCCGAGCCGGTGTGTGACTCCACAGCTGTTCCTCCCCTCCCACCCCCGAGGGCCAGAGACTGAGGCCCCAGGGGAGAGGGCAGGGCTGGGAGAGGTACCCGGTGCCAATCCCTGGCTCAGCCACCAACTTCCTGTGGGTCACCCTGGGCAGTGGCTGGGCCTCCCTGGGCTCCCTCGCTGGCATCTGTGGCCTCCAGCACTCACTCACTCATCACATTTGTCCCAAGCACCCACACGTACCCCTGCTGTGTGCCAGACCAAGTCTCAGAGAGGAGCCCTTAAGCAGCTGGCTGGCTGATGGCATGCGGAGGATATAGACATGAAAACGGATCCCCATGATCCGGGAATATGGAATTTCCACTTCCCTCCTTCCAAGGGAGAGCTACTCAGTCCCGGCCGGGCCCTGCACCTGCCCTCTCCCTCTTCCTGGTACCCAGTGGCTGCTCGGGGATCTGGGAGGGCTCCCTCCCAGGGGCATTGGCTGTCGTGGTGCTGCCGTCCTCAACTGAAAGCCCTCCACGTGGCCATGCCTTGTCCGGTGGCCCCAGAATGGTGGCTGTGAGCTTCAAGAGCAGTGAAGTGTTCTGGGGGACTTGCTTTCCCTGGACCAGCTGGGTTGGGTTGATCAAGGCAAGCTTGCATCTTTCAGATGCCCACCTAGGTGCCCAGGGGCTTCACATCTCCTGGTGGGCTGAGGACAAGACAGAGGTGGGAGTCTTTGAAGGGCAGACCCAGGGTGTTGTTAATACTACCCGTTTTTCCCAGCATGTTCCCATGGCGGGAGAAAATGGAAGGAGGGAATTTGATTTTGATGACCAGGGGAGCCACCATTCACCTCCACACAGCAGTCGGGATGCTTTAAAAAAAAGAAAAAAAAAGTTTTGTTTTTTTTTAATTGTGGTAAAAATATATATAACATAACATTTACCATTTAGGAGTACAACTCAGTGGCATGAAATATATTCACAATGTGATACAACCATCGCCCCTATTTCCAGAGCTTTTCCATCATTCCAAACAGAAACTCTGTACCCATTAAACAATAATTCTCCTCTTGGGGCGCCTGGGTGGCTCAGTCAGTTGGGTGTCCGACTTCGGTTCAGGTCATGATCTCGCAGTTCACAAGTTTGAGCCCCGCATCCAGCTCTGTGCTGACAGCTCGGAGCCTAGAGCCTGCTTCGGATTCTCTCTCTCTCTCTCTCTCTCTCTCTCTCTCTCTCAAAAATAAATAAGCATTAAAAAATTGCTTGAAACAGTAATTCTCCTCTCTTTTCCCTTCCCTCCCAGCCCCTGGTCACCTCTAATGTACTTACTGTCTCTATGAATTTTCCTGTTCTCAATACCTCATTCAAGTGGAACCACATCCAATCTGTCCTTTTGTGTCTGACTGCTTTCACTCAGCATACTTTTTTTTTTTAAGTTTTTATTTATTTAAGTAATCTCTACATCCAACATGAGGCTTGAACTCACCACCCTGAGATCAAGAGTCACAGGCTCTTTCAACTGAGCCATCTCGGCGCCCCTCGGCATAGTGTTTTCAAAGAGCATTCCTGTGGAAGCATGTATCAGAGCTTCATCCCTTTTTATGGGTGAATAATGTTCCATTGTGTCCCTGTAGAGGCCATATCTGGCTTATCAATTCATCTGTTGGTGGGCACTTGGGTTGTTTCTGCCTTTCGGCTCCCCAGAGTGGGTACTGCTGGGTAAGAAGAACAACTCTGTTCTCGACTACAATATGCTACGCTTCCGCTCATCGGATGTGAGGGGGTTTTCCAAAACCAAACAATTCTCAGATGCCGGCAGGATGTCCTACAATTTAACTCAATGCTGACACTATTGACTCGCAGTTAACATCAGATCCCAGAGGCTGAGGGCTCGGTCCTATAGGACCACCCCCAGTTCAGACACCTGCGCTTCTGATGGGCCAGCTATAAACCGGAGGTTTCTGTGACCCCCTCCTCGGGTTCGGGCATTTGCCAGAGTGGCTCACAGAACTCGGGAAAACAGTTTACTTATTAAATTTCTGGATTTATTACAAAGGATATTTAAGGACATAAATGAACAGCCAGGTGAAGAGATACATAGGGTGAGGAGCTTCTGTCCCCGTGGAGTTTGGGGAAGGTCACCCACCCATGTGGATGCATTCTTGTCCACCAACTGGAAGGGCTGTGAACGCATACTGTTGGGATTTTATCTATCTATCTATCTATCTATCTATCTATCTATCTCTATATATATATCTATTTATAAATGTTTTTATTTATTTTTGGGAGAGAGAGAGACAGAGCATGAGTGGCGGAGGGGCAGAGAGAGAAGGAGACACAGAATCCAAAGCAGGCTCCAGGCTCTGAACCGTCAGCACAGAGCCCGACGCAGGGCTCGAACTCACAAACCGCAAGATCATGACCTGAGCCGAAGTCGGCTGCTTAACTGACTGAGCCACCTGGGCGCCCCATATTTTTAAGTTTATTCATTTATTTTGAGAGAGAGCGAGTGTGTTGGGGGTGGGGGGGAGAGGCAGAGAGAAAGGGAGAGAGAGAATCAGAAGCATGCTGTGTGCACTGTCAGCGTGGAGCCAAATGTGGGGCTCGATCTCACGAACCGAGATCATGACCTGAGCTGAAATCAAGAGTCTGCCGCTCAACCAACTGAGCCACTCATGTGCCCCAGTGTTTAGGAAGGCTTTCACTGATAATTAATTCAGTCTCTAGCCCCCTCCCTTCCCTGGGAGTCGGATGTGGCCATCCTTAGGGGCTTTCCAAAAGCCACCTCATTAACTAAACTCCAGTGTTACCAGAAAGTTCCCAGGGTTTTAGGTGTTGGTACCAGGAATGCAGGTGAAGGCCGAAATATATATATATTTGATTATATAACACTATCCCACAGGGTCATATGATGATTTTTTTTTTAACTTTTTTCCCCCTAAGTTTGTTTATTTATTTATTTATTTTTAAATGTTTATTTTTGAGAGAAAGCACGAGCAGGAGAGGGGCAGAGAGGGTGGGACGGAGGACCCCAAGTGGGCTCTGCGCCATCAGCACGGAGCCCGATGCAGGGCTCGAACCCACGAACCGTGAGATCGTGACCTGAGCCAAAGTCAGACGCTTAACCGACCAAGCCACCCAGGCGCCCCTCATGTGATGATTCTATGTTTAGCCTTCTGAGAACTTGTTTCCCCTCATGGCTGCACCATTTTATGTTCCTGCCAGCAATGCGTGAAAGTTCTAGTTCTCACACATGCCCACCAACACTTGTTATTTTCTGTTTTATTCTTTACAACTGCCGTCCTAGTGTTACCCATAACTGGGTCTGCCTCTTGGTGGGCATCGAAGCCAAAAGACACAACGAAGCCAAAGAAGGGAAGGGTATTCCTTGCAACAAGTAAATGAGGACCCTGGGACCGTCTCCCAAAGTGGTGTCTCCTCAAACCACAGAACTGGGAAGTTTTAAGCCAAGGATGCATATAGATTCGTGAAGGGGCTTGTGCAGCGGGGGATTCAGCCGGGAAATAGGGCAGGTCGTCTTAAGGTGATCTGTCTGTCCAGGGTCGAAGGCACGAGGGCCAGCAAGGGTCGGCCTTGCCAATTCTGTGACTACGTTTGAGTTTTATTTATTTTTATTACTTATTTTTTTTAAATGTTTATTTATTTACTTTGAGAGTTCTGCGTCAGCGCAGAGCCTGATGCGGGGCTCGATCCCACAAACCGTGAGATCGTGACCCGAGCTGAAATCGAGAGTCGGACACTTAACTGACTTGAGCCCCTCAGGCGCCCCGAGCCAGAGTTTTGATCCTGTAAAGATAACTCAGGAATGTGTGTCAGGTCGATCTTGATGTTGAATCAGCCCTGGGAGTTTTGTCACTGATTTGTTGCCCCTGATATGATTAGGTTATCTCCTGGCCTGACAGTGGCTGTTTGTTCTTATTCTTTTGTTCCCTTTAAATCAGTTCAGGATACCCCAGGAAGCTCTGCAAGAAATGTGCTTTGGGCCGGGCGCCTGGGTGGCTGAGACGGTGAAGCTCCCGACTCTTGATTTCAGCTCCCGTCATGATGGCACGATGCGTGGGGTCGAGCCCCAAGTCGGGTCCGTGCTTTGAGGGCAGAGCCTGCTTGGGATTCTCTCTTTCTCTCCCCCTCTCTCTCTCTGCCCCTGCCCTGCTCTCTCTCAAATAAATAAACATTTATAAATAAATAAATAAATAAATAAATAAATAAATAAATGTTAAATGAAAAAATTAAAACAAAACCAAACATAAATTGCAATCTGTTGCTCCCCTGACCAGATGGACTCTGGCTGTGTCCTCCAGGCCCCCCGGTGAAGTCTCGCCTCTGCTCACCTCTCCAGCCTCACGGCCCTCTCCCCTTCACCCAGCGCTCACCACCTTCGCAGAAGGCAGGCCTCTCGCCTGCACCGCACCTCCCCGCCCCCCCCCCCCCCCCCCCCCGCCCAATCTCAGGGACCATTCTGTGCTTCCTCTTTCCGGGGGGATTTGTCTTCCTCGTGCCCTTGGCCTGGCGGACCCCAGCCTTGGTCCCTACACCCCGTTCATGTTCCTTCCCGGCTCTGGGCTGCATTTGCGGTTGGGAGTCTGCTGTTTCCCCTGCTTCTTGTCCATCCCAGGCAGGAGGCTCCGGGTCTTGGCAAAGCACGTGGCTGATGCTCGTTTCGTGGCCAGATGAGCCAACGAATTGTCTGTCCCGTGGGCTCACGGCCTTTTGGGAAGACACCGTGGTCACTTCAACCCCCCGCCCCTGACAGCCAACCCAGGAGGCCGTGTCTCACGAACGTACCGAAGTCACACCAGGGAACTCCCCAACCACTGCAGTCCCTTCCCTGTTTGCAGATTTTCTTCCAACCGTTCTCTTCCTTTGGATCCAGGGAACCAAGGTGCTGAGGCCCTGAGGACACCCTGAGGACACCCAAGGTCCCGGAGAGGAGAAACCCCTCAGGTAATGGGTATGACAAGTGGGAGCTCACCCAGAGCACTGGGAACATCTCTCTTTCTTCACTTTATTTTATTTTATTTTATTATTTGAGAGAGAGAGAGAGAGAGAGAGCACAGTCAGAATCTTTTTATTTACTGATTTGGGGGGGGGAGGGAGGCAGAGAGAAGCAGAGAGAGGGAGACAGAGAGAATCCCAAGCAGGCTCTGCACTGTCAGCGCAGAGACTGATGTGGGGCTCGAACTCACAAACTGTGAGATTATGACCTGAACCAAAGTCGGACGCTTAACCCACTGAGCCACCCAGGTGCCCCAGAGAGAAAGAGAATCTGTGAACAGGTTCCGTTCTCAGTGTGGAGCCTGAGGCAGGGCTCAATCCCACAACCCTGGGATCATGACCTGAGTCCAAATCAAGAGTCAGAAGCTCAACCGATTGAGCCACCCAGGGGCCTCTCTCTCTTTAAAAAAAAACCAAACATATATTTGGGGTGCCTGGATGGCTCAGGTGGTTGATTGTCTGACTTCGGCTCAGGTCACGATCTTGGGTTTGTGAGTTCGAACCCTGCGTCGGCCTCGCTGCTGTCGGCACGGAGCCCGCTTCGGGTTCTCCGTCCCCCTCTCCCTCCCCTCTCAAAAATGAATAAACATTTGAAAAGTAATAAAATTAAAAATATATATTTGTCGAGGTGCCCTAGGAGCATCTCTTGTTAGGAGGTGGGGCGGGAGTAAAAGAAAGAGAAAAAGAAAGTCCCAGAAGCAAAGGAGACAGAAGCAGACTGCAGCCACAGAGCTGGCCAACTACAGGACCACACAGGAGGGTAGAGCAGGGAGAGCTTGTGGGGAAGGACAAAGCATCAGAGACCAAAAAAACCAAGAGGCAACCTACTGAATGGGAGAATATATTTGCAAATCGTATATCTGATGAGGAATTAATATCCAAAATATATAAAGAACTCTTACAACTCAGTAGCCAAAAAAAAAAAAAAAAAAAAAAATCCAATTAAAAAAGTGGGCACAGGATCTGAATAGACATTTTTCCAAAGAAGATATGCAGGTGGCCAACAGGTACGCGAAAAAGTGCTCAGCGTCGCTCACCATCAGGGAAATGCAAATCAAAACCACAGTGAGATCTCACCGCCTGCCTGTTAGGACGGCTTGTATCAAGAAGACCAAAGGCAGCCAGCGTTGGCGGGGGTGTGGAGACAACGGACCCCTCGTGCACCGTCGGTGGGAATGCAAATTGGTGCAGCCACTGTGGAAAACGGTGAGGAAGTTCTGAGTGTTTCTCTGAAGGAAATAAGAACACTGACTTGAAAAGATGCGGACAGCCCGTGTTCACTGCAGCATCATTCACAGTAGCCGAGACACGGAAGCAACCTACGTGTCCATCGATGAGTGGATGGCTGCAGAAAATGTGGTGGAGGGGCGCTGGCTGGCTCAGTGGCTGAAGCGCGACTCTTGATCTCGGGGTTGTGAGTTGGAGTCCCACATTGGGTGTACAGATTACTAAAAAGAAAGAAAGAAAGGAAGGAAGAGAGAAAGAAAGAGAATGTGGTGTGTATATACAATGAAATGTTAATCAGCAGTAAAACAGGAGGAAATCCTGGCATTTGTGACAACATGGGTGGACCTTGAGGGCATTGGGCTAAGTGAGGTAAATCAGAGAGAGAAAAATACCGTCTGATCTCATTTATATGCACAATCTAAAACAACAACAACAAAAGTCCCCAAACTCTCAAGAACCAAAGTCCTAGGGGTGCCTGGGTGGCTCAGTCGGGTAAGCAACCGACTTTAGCTCAGGTCATGATCTCACGGTTTGTGGGTTCGAGCCCCGCGTCGGGCTCTGTGCGGACAGCTCAGAGCCTGGAGCCTGCCCCGGATTCCGTGTCTCCCTCTCTCTCTCTGCCCCACCACAGCTCACACGTTGTCTCTGTCTGTCTCTCCAAAATAAACATTTAAAAAAAAAAAAAAAAAAAGAACTAAAATCCTGGATACAGAGAACAGATAGGCGGTTGTCAGAGGTGGGCGGTGGGTGAAATGGGTGAAGTTACACCAGTTATAAAGTAAACAGGTCCTGCGGGGGTTGGTGCCTGGGTGGCTCAGTCTGTTAAGTATCCAACTCCTGATTTTGGCTCAGGTCACGATCTCAGGATTCGTGAGATTGAGCCCTGTGTCGGGCCCCAGCCTGACACTGCGGGGCCTGCTTGGGGTTCTCTCCCCCCGTCTCTCTCTGCCCCTCTCTCGTTCGCGTGCTCCCTCTCAAAACAAATAAGTATACTTAAAAAATAAATAAATAGTACAGCATGGTAGGGTGGGTTAAAGGGGAAAAAAAAGCAGGCTTGAAGAAGGATGGAAGTCCTGTATCTCAGAGACTTCATAGCGTGACATCTGCAAGCCTGCAGGGAACAAAAGAACATTCTTTTAGCTGGAGGATATTTAGGAGATATTAGGAGCTTCTGTTTTAGGCCAGGCCTTCAATATCTTTTTCAGGGGACAATGGCACGTGGCGTTGAGAGCACCTGCTGGGCTGGGCTGGCCTTGGGAGGACCTTTCTGTTGGATCATAAAGCGGGGCGGCCCCTTGTCAAGCAAAGGAAAGGGGAAGGGCCAGCCAGGCAGAAGGCCTGGGCAGAGGCGTGGGGGTACAAGAGGCTCTAGAATGTTCTGAGAACAGTGAGGACATTGGTTTGGCTGGAGCTCAAGGCACAGCGGGAGATACAGAAGGAGCTGGTGGCCGGGCCTCGGGTGCCAGGGTGAGGCCCGTGGATTTTCTCCTGGGGCAGCAGAGGCTGGAAGGGGTGAGCATTAGCAGGGGTGGCACATGCTCAGAGCTGTGGCTCAGGTCAGCTCCTCGATGCCGCATTTTCTTTTTCAGAAGCCAATTTCTCAATATCCTCAAGCGGGGCTCTACACTGCAGTCGTGGATTGCGACACCTCCTCTAACAAGTTTTTAAGTGTGGGTGAGCGTGTGCCTGTGTGCGTGACCGTGTACGTGCGAGTGTGTGTGAGTGTGACTGTATGTGTGTGTACGAGTGTGTGCCTCTGGTCCCTCCAGCTGTGGCCTCCTGATGATGTTCCTTTCCTGCGGACTGAGAGCAGTGTCTGGTCTGAGCAAGCCCGAACTAGCTGGTACCCATTTCTTCCTTTTCCAGTGTACCTGTGTGTGTTTTTTTAATGTTTATTAAAAAAATTTTTTTTAACATTTATTCATTTTTTGAGAGACAGAAAGAGAGCACAAGCAGGGGAGGGAGACACAGGATTCGAAGCAGGCTCCAGTCTCTGAGCTGTCAGCACAGAGCCCAACACGGGGCTTGAACTCATGAAATGCAAGATCATGACCTGAGCTGAAGTCGGATGCTTAACCGACAGAGCCACCCAGGCGCCCCTTTATTTGTTTATTTTTGAGAGAGAGAGTGAGTGAGCAGGGAGGGGCAGGGAGAGAAAGAGAGAGAGAATCTTAAGCAGGCTCCGCACTGCCAGTGCAGAGCCCGATGCGGGGCTTGAACCCACGAACGGTGAAACCATGACCTGAGCCGAAATCAAGAGTCAGCTGCTTAACTGACTGGGCCACCCAGACACCCTGCCCTGTACTTGTGTTCTTTAAACAAGGGGAAAACAGGGGGCACCTGGCTGGTTCAGTCAGAGGAGCATGCGACCCTTGATCTTGGGGTCATGAGTTCGAGCCCCCCCCCCCCCCGTCGGGTGTAGAGATTACTTAAATCAATAATAATAATAAACTTTAAAAAAAGGCGGGGTACCGGAAGAGAAGCTTCCCCGAGCCTGAAGTTGCCTGCTGCTTTTCCATCCATACTGGGAAGGGCAGTTGAGCGCAGGACCCACCCTGAGGTGGTCTTGGTGGCTTGAATCTTAGCTTTTTGTTTTGTTTCAAACACTTGTTTTAAGTTTGTATGTTTATTTTGAGGGGTGGGGGAGGGGTAGAGAGAGAGAGAATCCCAAGCAGGCTTTGCACTGATAATGTGACTCAGGGCTCGAAACCCACAAACCGCGAGATCATGACCTGAGCCGAAATCAAGAGACGCTTAACGGACTGAGCCACCCAGGTGCCCCTAAACATTCTTTTCTAAAATCTGTTTATTTTGGAGGCACCTGGGTGGCTCAGTCCGTTAAGCGCCTGACTTCGGCTCAGGTCACGTCTCGTGGTTCGTGAGCTCGAGACCCACAACGGGCTCTGTGCTGCCAGCTCAGAGCCTGGAGCCTCCGCCTCGGATTCTGTGTCTCCTTCTCTCTCTGCCCCTCCGCCACTCACGCTCTGTGTGTGTCTCTCTCTCTCAAAAATAAACAAACAGTAAAAAAATTACTTATTTTCCTTTAATTAATCTCTACACCCAGTGTGGGGCTCGAACTCACAATCCCAAGATCAAGGGCCGCGTGCTCCTCTGCCTGAGCCACCCAGGTGCGCCTTGAATCTTTGCTTTGAATCCTGGCTTGGTGCTCAGTTTTTCCCGGTCGTGTCACCCGGGATCGAACCCTTGATCTTTCTGAATCTCAGGTTCTTCATCTGTGAAAGGAAGAAACGTTTACTTTGCAGGGCTGTGAGAATTAACGGTGCACACAATCTTGCTTGACGTTAGGCTGTGACGTTGTAACATTTAGTGTATTTTTGATGTTTTGATGATTTTTGCAAAAGTTGCATCCAAGGCGGGGCACCTGAGTGGCTCAGTCATTTAATGGTCTGACTCTTAATAGCTCGGGTCATGATCTCACCGCCCTGGGATTGAGCCCCACTTCAGGCTCTGCTCCGAGTGTGGAGCCTGCTTAAGATTCTCTGTCTCCCTCTGCCCCTCCCCTGCTCACGTGTGTGTGCACATGTTCTCTCTCTCTCTCCAAAAAGTAAAGAAACAAGCGTAAGCAAGGCAGAGTGCTTTTGGTACCTCTTCTGGCAGCTTCCTCTGCCTCTTCTGGCACCTCGTGTTTCTCCTAAGTCCCATCACCTGCATCTCAGGTGAGCTGTTTCAGGGACCTCAGTGTCGAAATCTCGGGCCTCTGGAGTGCAAACACGTGGCCAGAAATCAAGAAAGCGAGCTTTCATGGCAGAACAGGCAGAGGCACCGGTCATGGTTCCCCCATAATGGATCCCGGAGGTGGAGGTAAGGTGGGGGCGAGGTCACTGGAGTCACGTAGGAGGACTTCGGGCTAAGGGATCATCCGTTCTCTGCTCTTTGTGCATATGGGTGTGATTGATTCGTGAATCCCTGAGGCCACGGCGAGCGGTACTCCTGTCCTGGGCTCTGGGCTAAGTACCAGGGTACACTGTCCCCGCCATCATAAAGCTTAAAGCAGGGGTGGGGGCACCCAGGCGGCTCAGTCGGTTAAGCGTCCGACTTCAGCTCAGGTCATGATCTCACAGTTTGTGGGTTCAAGCCCCGCGTTGGGCTCTGTGCTGACAGCTCAGAGCCTGGAACTTGCTTTGGATTCTGTCTCCCTCTCTCTCTGCCCCTCCCCCGCTGGCGTCTGTGTCTCTATCTCACAAATAAACATTAAAAAAAAAAATGAATTTTAAAAATCGTGGGGTGGGGGCAATCTGCTTTGGACTGGGTGTTCTGGAAAGGCCTTTTGAGGAGGGCACATTTCGGTGAAAGGTAAACCCGGGAGGAGGTGCCACGCTGAGTTGGGAAGAAAGGGAGGGGGCCGCGTGAGGAAATGGAAGAAGGACCCCCCAACCCCACGTGAGGGAAAGGCGGGAAAGGCGGCACAGCGCAGACAGCTCTGAACATGGCATCTGAGAAGCACGAGGCAGAGGCGAAATCATGCAGAGAGTCTGAGGGTCACTGGGTGCTGGTTTTGTTTTATTTATTTTTATGTATTTATTTTTATTTATTTTGAGGGAGAGGGCAAGTGGGGGAGGGATAGAGAGGGAGGGAGACAGAGTCCCAGGCAGGCTCTGCGCCCTCAGCACAGAGCCTGATGCGGGGCTCGAACCCACAAACTGTGAGATCATGACCTGTTAAGTCTTGCCAATGGCAAGAGTCCGTCGCTTAACCGACCGAGCCACCCAGGTGCCCCCATCGGGTCCTGTTTGCATCCACATCTCAGCTTCTTCCCACATCCCCACCTCGTACCCTCAGACATCACCCCGGACGTTGCCAACAGGAGTGGTACATTCTGAGAGCCGCCGCCCTGACACTTACCAGCCCGCAGCCCTGCCCCTCCACTCACCTCGTGCCTCCGTTTCCACAGTGAAAAATATTTTTTCCCCAAAGAGCATTTCCCTTTCACTGAGCCACTCCATATGGCACCACAAAATTAAAATAAGTGAAGGGCTACTGTCCCTCTCCATCCTGGCTGGGCTGGGTGACAGGGAGGAGACTATACAGCTTGTGGTTCAGTAGACATCCCTTAATAAGCTTTTTATTTTTAAGTTATCTCTGTACCCAGAGTGGGGCTTGAACTCATGATTTTGAGATCAAGAGTCACAGGCTCTACCGACTGAGCCAGCCAGGTGCCCTGTAAAGCTCTGACTGCTTAAGAGAAGATCCTTTGTAGGATTCTAGCAAAGCCTCTGCCCCTGGAGCTCGGGATCACCCTCTTCTTAGCAGAAGGGAGGCACCTGGGCGGTGAGGGAGGAAGGCTGCAGGGGGAACAGGTGCTGGAGAGCCGCCCCTCCTTCCCCTCCCCTCCCGCCTCACCCTAGCTTTGTCCCTGCGCTGATTATTGCTTTATTACTGTTTTCAGTCAGATATAATTCCGGCATTTTCTACAATCTTGATCTTTTCACTGATACCAGATTTTTGTACAAAGATTTGTATATAAAATGATTATGTACCCACCAGAATACATTCCCCAGCAATTAGAACGTTTAAGATGCAGCTCGTAACACTCCTTCTGCACATTCCTCATTTATTACTTCTGAAAATGTTTTGTGATTTTTTTTTTTTTGGTGGATGTGTTTACAAATCCAATAACAATCCTCATTTAGAGTTGCAAAACACGAAGCCATTTTGAACCCAGACAGATGGCAGCTAAATGAACTTTAATTAAAGAATGAGTGCTTTGAATCAAATCACTTTAAAAAGTACAGTACTCTGAGATTCTGGAGAGGTTGCATAAACAGCATCTGGGTTCTTCTGCAGGAAGCAGGCCTGCTTGTGGGAACTAGGAAGGCATCCCCAACGGATCCGGGCTGGGCCGGCACTGGGCACCGTGGGCAAAGCGAGGGGGCGGCCGGCGGGCCAAGCGGCCCAGAGCGCAGAGCTCCCGAGACAGGAGGTGAAACCGACGTAGGCCACCTCTTGGTGCAAAGGTTGCCCTGGGGGTGGGGGTCCCCCCTTCTGCTTTCGTGCAGTGACGTCCGGCCGAGGCGCGGGGTTTTGCTGCACAACCCGATTAGGTGCACGCGCCTGCACAGCGGGAGTGGAAGCAGACAGATGGCGGAGGCCCCGCAGGCCGAAGCGCTGGGGTTCCCGGGCCCTCACCGGGCGCTCCACCCCGCCGCGCAGCCGCCCGCCAGGCAGGAGCCACTTCCGGCCGTGGCCGCGGGTCTGGGCGGGGGCGGCGGCTCGTCTCTAGGCGACCGAGAGGCGCCGGCCGGCCCGGGCGCGCTGCGGGGGCGCCCGGGGAGGCGGGTGTCCGGGCGGAAGCCGCTCGTGCCCGGTGGCCGCGGTGGAGAAGGAAGGGGATGGACGGTGGGGTGAGAGGCAGGGGAGGGGGTCGGAGGGGAAGAGCCCGAACCGCCCCGCCGGCCGAGAGGTTTGCGCTCGGTGCGGGTGGGGCGGGGGCGGGGCAGGAAAAGCACCGGCGGCGCCTAATCCGGGGAGACGGGATTAGATGGGGGAGGACGGCCCCCAGGAGCGGGGTCTGAAGGCAAGGTGGCAGCTGCAAGGTTTATCCTCGATTTCATAGTTTCTGCCTCGAAGGCGGTGGTGAATGTGTGTGTGGGGGGGGGGGGGGGGGGGGGCGCCCCTGCCCTGATCCTGGAGATTTGAAAGGGGCAGGGGTCTGAGGGTGGACAGTGGAACGCCCTGGTGGGTCCTGGGGACACTGCAAAGTGGTGGCGGCAGCCGCCAGAGGAACAGTGCGGGCACGGCCTGCCAACCTTGTGGCTTCTGGCTTCTTGCGTCTTTCCAGAAGGAAGCCGAGTCCGGAAGGCTGGGACGGGGCCTTCCCTCCCCATCTGGGCACCTCGCTGACCCCATGGGTTGGCAGAAGCTTCTGGCCTGTTTTGATCATGTAATTAGCTGACTCAGGACTCGGTTCCTCCAAGTCAAAGGCCTGGCTCTGGCCCTTGGCTAGACCCTGCGGTCACCCTGACCCTTCCGTGCCCCAGCACTTCTGTCCAATTGACTTCCAAGTCCTGTTGGCTGACCTCCTTGTTGTTCTCCACCTGGCTGGAACCTCGGCCAGCTCTTCCTGGAACAACTACAGGAGCCTCTGCGTGGTCTCCCAGCTTCCCCCCCCCCCCCCCGCCCCCCGTGGCTGCCCCCTCCCTCCAAGCAAAGCCGCCGGGGCCTGGCCCCCAGGGCCTTCCACACTTCCACAAGCCAGGGAGGAAAGGGATGCAGACCGGCCCTGGGGTGCACAGCTTTGCCCCACTCCCCCCTTCAGCCTGGCTCCGAGTGCAGGGCCCTGCCTGGGGAGTGTCCCCAGGAATCCCTGGTCTCACCTCCAGCCACACCTTGTTCCTGGAACACCCAAGGTCTCGCTTGGCACAGCCCCCCTGCCCTTGGCACAAGGGGCTGTCCCAGAACGCCGTCCTGCCCCACGTGTCCCGCTCTGCCTTGCCAACCCCAGCCTTGCTAAGTCTCAGCATCACGGATGGTTCTTGATTCGGAGCCAGGGGAGGCCGCCCTGCCTCCCCCATTAGCTGCCCAGGGCCAGGCCCTCTCAACCCCCCACCCCTTCTGCCTCCAGTCTTACCCCTTCCTTCACCTTCCCACCTGCCACCAAAGTGGCCTTTCCGAGACACAGCTGTGACCCATCCCTCTGCTGCTCAAATGCCCTGAGCTCCATCAAAAAGCCACCCCACCCCTCCAGGTCCAACCCAGAGCACCTCTGCCAAGGTGCCTTCTCTGCGGCCACGGAGATTCCACACTTGATCACAGTTCACACTTTGGACTTCACCTCTTCCTGGAGCTCAGGCAGCCCCCTACCACCTTGTGGCCCCCAGGCCAGGGGCTCAGTCTGGCACTTGGCCTCCCGGGACACGTCATCTGGAGGTCACGCAGAGAAATGAGTGAAGTCAGTCCCCAGACACCACGGCCCAGCGGTCAGGGACACCGCCTTTGCTTTGGCAAAGGAAGGGGGGACCTTGGCAGGCTGTCTGAGCCAGGTTTCCTGACCTCGCCTCAGTGACAGCTGTTAATTCCAAACGAGACTACGCAGAAGTTATGAGCAAGGGCAATATTTTTTTTTTTTTTTTTTTTTTACTTATTTAAAAAGGCCTTGGTGGCAGGAATATAGTGTAAAAATCATTGGAAAAACTAAAAGGCATCGATACATATCCGAATATACACTTTGTACATAAATTACATTTCCTTTAGTCTTTCTGAGTGAGGTCCTGATTCAGCACTGAGGTCTAATAATTCAGAGGTCCCGGGAGCTGCACGTTCAGGCCGGCATAGTCCACCATGTACATTGGCCATTGCTAGAGAGAGGGGGACAAATGGCCCGAGTTAGGACTCCGGGTGACCCAGAAAGAACACCAGACCACTTAGCTCTGCTTTCTGAAGGGATTCCCCACTGGATTCATCTGGAGGCAGCCTGATGGTCCAGATGGGACCCGAGACCCGTCCAAGGTCATGCATTTTGCCAGTGGCCCTGGAGCCTGGGCTGGGGCCTTCTGACTCGCTCCCACCCGTGTGCCAGGGGCTATTCCGTGGACCAGGGAGAACCGAGGATTCGCTCAGAGAAGGTGAGCACCCCCACAAACTCCGCCCCCTCCCCGGCCTTATGCCAAAGAGCCAGTCCCATCTCTTGGAGGTGGGAAAAGCCAGTGACCCTCTGGAGGCACCCCTAGGTGGGGACAAAGGTACAGCCTACAGCCTGAACTTTGGGGTTTGCCAGGTTTAAAGGGAGGCACGATTATAGGCGCCTGGGTGGCTCAGTCGGTTAAGCGTCTGACTCTTGGTTCCGGCTCGGGTCGTGATCTCAGTTTTGTGGGTTCCAGGCCCGTGTCAGGCTCTGTGCTGTTCGGTGCAGAACCTGCTTGGGATTCTCTCTCTCCCTCCCCCTCTTTGCGCTCTCAAAATAAAAATTAAACTTAAGAAAAAGGGGGGGGGGGAGCAGGGTCAAAGGACAAAGACATCTCCAAGTCATCACCAAATGTGTTCCAGTATTCTCCCCACTGGGACTCAGGACTTCGAGCTAGTGTTTTGAAGTCAGAAAGAACTCTCGAGTGTGTGTGTGTGTCCCTAATGAGGCTTGACCGCAGTAAGGCCACAGTCAACCAGCCTCTGCCCCTTGTTTTCCTCCTCCACACGCTGTGGGTAACGCCTACAACCTCACGGGGCTGTGGTGAGGCCCAGAGCATGCGATGTGAGCAGAGATTAACCTGGCGACCGCACGGGGGTCCCCGTTCTGGCACCGCCCAGGGGAGTCCCCCGTCCCCTCTCCCGGGGTGGGGGGGTGGGGGCTCGGCTTGCCCACCTGCCCAGTGGGGGTTGTGACTTCCCGCCCAGGGCAGGGACGCGGGAGCAGCCAGTGACAGGGTTGGACTATCTGGTGGGCCCATCGGGCAGACGCGACTGCCACCCTGAGGCTGCGGAGCCCCGCTCAGACCCAGCGCTTCCCCGCGCCCCAAACCCACGTCCCAGAGCGGCCGGCCCTGCCCGAAGGCGGGGCGAGGGCCAAAGAGCAGAGCGGTCAGGCCCGGATCTGTGCAACTTTACCACGAGTGAGAGCTGGTTGGTAGACGCCACGGACTCTGGGTTAGAGGACGAGGAGGAGGAAGACGAGGAGGAGGAGGAGAAGGAGTTCCCTTCGGAGACCCGCTTTCTCTTGCGCTTGGGAATGCTGCTGTCTTTGGCTGGTGGGAAAAAAGGTTGCTGACGCCAGACGCCAGGGCTGCTCTGACTCGGCTTTGGGCCCCTCTGGGGGAGGCCTCTGCTTTCGTGCTTCAAGTCCCCTTCTCAGCGCTCAGGGCTCCAGAGCCCCCAGACGCCCCCCGCCCCCGGCCCCAAGGCCCATCCCTCCAGCCCCCTTCCTTAACCAGGCCGCACAGCCCAGTGGCTCTCCGGCCTGCCTCGTTCCCCGGGGGTTGGGCGGGGGGGTCCCTAGTGGGCTCAGTTCAGGCCCCGGCCCTCTTTCTGCTCCCAGACCGTCCAGCCCGTGGGGCCTGGCCTCCCCACAACTCCTGGGGTGAAGGGCTCGGCCTCGGCCCTTGGGGGAAGTCACTCCACGGCCTTGTGCTTCCATTTCCCTGCGAGTGAAATGTAAGATCCTGTATGGTAGCTGGGAGGCTCCCGTGGACAGTATGCCCGGGCCCCCAGAACGACTTAGCGACCGAGAACACATATCGACGTTGGTATTGTTAGCTGTGGATGTGGGATGACCCTGACCTGGTAACGCTGTGACAGAGGACGGTCCACAAGTACCGTGAGTGGACAGGCAGCGCCCCCGTGGGAAGAGACTCTGGTTTACAGTCAGAGGTCGTAAATTCAAATTCCGTTACTGCCATTCCTAGCTGTGTGACGCCGGGCAAACTGATTCACCTCTCTGAGCCAAATGGGGAAAACAACGGGACGTGAGCCTCAAAGGAGATCATGTGTCGGCAAGAGCCTGGTACCCCGCCTGACACGAAGCACGACTCGGCAGGTGTTCTGTTGCTACCGAATTAAACTGGTATGAATATATGGGACTTCGAGAAAAGATGTGCCCCCGTGTGCTACACAAGCAGGGCTTGGTGCTTGACTGAGTGGCCAGGTCACTGAGTAGAAACCAGAAGGGTCGTAATAACACAGCATGAGGGTGGGCTGGGCCCACGAGGTGACTGTCCAGCTGGTGAAGAAATACCAGAGGCTGGGGGGTCTGTGACATGGCATAAATAGACACCCCGGGAAACAGAAGACTCTGGGGGGGCAGTAGGAGCCCTGGGAATGGGTCGGAGCAAAGGGATTTTGTAGAAGGCTCCGCCCGAAAATGAAGTGACAGGTGCCAGCCCAGGGCGGTGGCCAACCCAGCGTCACTGTAGGACCGTAAAGACAGCCAAGGTCAGGGGAGGGCAGACGCAGGTCATAGCTTCTACCCTCTGAGCATGTGTCCCAGACTCTCCTCCCGAGGCCTCTGAAGGGCCATCTGCATTCTGCCTTCAACCTAGGGACAGCTCCCAAGCTCACGGCCTCCCTGCCTGCGAATCTAGTGCCGCACCTGGCCCCTGTGACTGGCGCAGGATGGGGGGGGCGGGGGCTTCTGGTCGGGCCGTGCCACCCTAGGCCGTGGAGTTCCTGGGGGACCTGGACCCACCCGGAGTGGGGGCCTCGGGTCTCAGGCCAGCATGGGGGCCCGTCACTGTCCCCACTGAGCCCTGGGTGGGGCCTGCGTGGTCCTGACACCAGGCTCGAGGTGGCCACCAACTCCCCAGGTGGCCCTGCCGAGCCCCTTTCCCTCTCTGGGCCTCAGTTTCCCAGCTGCACAACGCGGTTGGGACGAGATGAGTGCTCTGAATCAGCGGCACGTCTCCCAGTCACCCGGGGAAAGCATCCCACCAGACAGTCTCCCAGCTTCCTGTGAACCCCAGGCTTCTGGGAGACAGGCCCGGGGCTGGCGTGGGCCTGCCTCCCCCTGCTGGCCACACACATCGGCCCTCTCCTCCCAGGTGGCTTCCGTGATCCCATGTGACATCCTCTCCTCCAGGCTCCCGCCTGCCCTCGTTGCCTCCAGCGGATCTGACCCGCTCAGCCGCCGCTGTGGCGGGGCCCCCTCTGGAGGGCACCTGCAGGCTCCCGGGGCCTTCTGGGGATACTGGCCCTGCAGGGGGAAGGCTCAGGCTCCCCGTGGTCATACTGGGCGGGGGCGCGACACTCTGTAGGTGGTCAGCCACCTACTGCATGCCACCTGGACCAGATCTGCCCGCAGACTCTGGTCCCCGAGAGGCAGAGAGGGGGCCTCCTCGGCCTCCGCCTTACCTGGCACCTTGGCGTCATTGCAGATTTCTGCAAAAGGTCTGAAAGACGAGAGACAGGAGGTGGCGGTTAGAAAATGCTGTTTCCTCTCTTCTTTCTCAGCTGCTCCCCGCAGGTGGGCGACCCCTCTCAGACGCTGCCACCGCCGCTGGACGGCCAGTCAGGTAAGACCTGGCTGAAAATGGCGAGCACCCGCCAGAGCAGGCAGACGATCGCCCCTGTGCGCCTGGTGTCCTCGTCCAGAATTCGAGGGTGACGCTCGAGCGAGGGATCGGGAACGTGTGCCTAGATTTATCTAAGTGAATATTCATCACGGTATCTTTTTTTTATCTCTTGATTTTTACCGTATTGATTATTTTACTTTGAGCATTATTAGTTTTCATTTTTTAAGAATTAAAAAAAATTTTTTTTAAATATTTACTTATTTATTTTGAGAGAGAGAGAGAGATTGAGAGAGAGAATGAGCATGCGAGGGGCCGAGAGAAAGGAAGAAAGACAAAGAATCCCAAGCAGGCTCTGTGCTGCCAGCACAGAGATCTCATGAACTGTGAGATCGGGACCTGGGTCGGAGTCAGACACTTAACTGACTGAGCCACCCAGGCACAAAAAAAAAAACAATTGTTTTGATTTTTAAAGTAATCTCTACCCCCAGCATGGGGCTCAAACTCATGACCCCAAGATCAAGAGTCACATGCTCCACTGGCTGAGCCAGCCAGGCACCCCTAGAAATATTCTAGTCAATGAGTGTATTTTAAAAAAGAGACTATAAGGGGACACCTGGGTGGCTCAGTCAGTTAAGTGTCTGACTTCGGCTCAGGTCATGGTCTCGCGGTCCGTGGGTTGGAGCCCCGCGTCGGGCTCTGTGCTGACAGCTCAGAGCCCGGAGCCTGCTTCGGATTCTGTGTCTCCCTCTCTCTCTGTTCCTCCCCTGCTTGTGCTCTCTCTCTCTCCCTCCCTCAAAAGTAAATTATAAATTTTAAAAACACTTAAAAGTCAAAATAAAAAGAGACGATAAGGACATATGGTAAAATATGGACAGTAATTATCTCTGCATGATGGGAGTACTAAATAACCATTATTTTCTAAATAACTGAAATGGGGAAACATTAATGGTATAGTCAGAAAAAGTCAAATTTCGTTAAATTTTTAAAAATAAACCGACACCCATGAATGGTGAGGCTGTGTGTTTGGAAAGGGATGGAATTAGGAAACACGGAGCTACGGACTGGAAGTCTGGGTCCCCCCTCTCCCCCCCACCCCCACTAAACTGGTTTTTTTTTTCGTAAACATAAAAAAAAATTTTTTTAATGTTTATTTATTTTTGAAAGAGAGACACAGAGTGCAAGCAGGGGAGGGGCAGAGAGAGAGAGGGAGACACCAAATCTGAACAGGTTCCAGGCTCTGAGCTGCCAGCACAGAGCCCGACGCGGGGCTCGAACTCCCAAACCGCGAGATCATGACCTGAGCCGAAGTCGGATGCCCAACTGACTGGGCCACCCAGGCACCCCCCTCCTGAACTAAATTCTTATGTGGGGACCTAGTGCCCAGTGTGATGGCATTAGGAGGCAGGGCCTTTGGGAGCACTTAGGTCACGAAGGAGGAGCCCTCAGGAATGGGATCAGTGCCTTATAAAACAGGCCCCAGAGAGCTCCCTTCTCCCCTTCCAGCATGTGAGGACGCGTATGAGGACACAGTGAGGAGATGGCTATCTAGAAACTACGAAGTGGGTCCTCCCCAGACCCTGAATCTGCCACCACCTTGATCCTGGACTTCCCAGCCTCTGGAACTGTAAGAAGTAAATGTCTGTTGTTTATAAGCTCCCTGGTGTGTAGTCTTGTGTTACAGCGGTCTTGACTGGAATGAGATCTCTGAGTTGGCAGCCCAGCTGACCCACCGTGACTTATACCGGCCCTTTCCTGGCTCTGGGTATCAGTTTCCTCATATTTAACATGAGAGCGTCGGGGTGCCCGGGGGGAGGGGGAGGGGCGCTCCGTGGGTTAAGCATCCGACTCTTGGTTTCGGCCCAGGTCATGATTCCACGGTTTGTGAGATCGAGTCCCACATCGGGCTCTGTGCTGACAGCATGCACGGAGCCAGCTTGGGATTCTCTCTCTGCCACTTCCCTACTCTCTCTCTCTCAAAATAAATAAATAAACTTAAAAAAAAAAAAAAAAAGATGAGAGTGTTAAGCTAGCCTGTCTCCTGGATTCTGTGCAAGTGAGAAGCACCTGTCTGTCCGTCTGTCTGTGTCTGTGTCTCGTCTCCTGGCTGGGCCTGCTTTGGGAATTTCCCCACCGGATCCAAGCAGTACCCTCTCCCGTGGCCCTTGTTCGTTGTGCCCGCCCTGCCCCGGGCGCTGGGGGCACTCACTGGAGCTGGTTGATGATAACCATGCGGACGTGCTCTCGGGCCTTCAGGATCTTCTCCAGCCGGTGGATGTCGTATGTGTTGGGGTTCCGGAAAGGGATGTCGTCGGGCAGGCCCGTGACCTCGACGGCATCCGGGCTGTCCCGGATCAGTTTGTAAGGGACCAGCACAGGCCGGTTCAGGCCCAGAGCCTCACCTAGAAGACACGGCGGGTCAGCGCAAGGGGGAGGTGTCCCCTGTAGGGGCCAAGCCCTCTGGGGAAAGCGCTGGATGCTGGCATGGTCCAGCTCAGCCAGCCACTGTCCTAGGGAGTTTATAAATCTATACACACGCTTTTGTTTTTTTTTTAAATCCACTTAGCAAAACTAAAAGTTTAATACCCAGCGCTGACAATAAAATGTACTTTCGGGGCACCTGGATGGCTCAATTGGTTGAGCATCCGACTCTTGATTTCGGCCCAGGTCATGATCTCACGGTTCGTGAGTTCGAGCCCGGTGTTGGGCTCTGCGCTGACAGCTCGGAGCCTGCTTGGGATCCTCTCTCCTTCCCTCTCCCTGCCCCTCCCCAGCTCATGCTCTTGCTCTCTCTTGCAAAATAAATAAATAGAAAAGAACCCTACTATTATGTTAGAAGAAATACAAAGCCCTCACTTAAATATTTATGGATATGACATGGTGTCTTGAGTTTGTTTTTAAGTACTTCAAATACAGAAGTGTGTACAGAAGAAGATTGGTAAAATGTTGGCAATCGTAGAAGCTGCCTTTGGGTGACATGGTGGGTCACTCCCCCACCCCCATACGTGTTTGGATTCTGATTGCAAAATAACAAGTGAATAGAGAACCACCAGCCGAGTCGCTTCTCATCGTTCTGGAAATGAAGCCCCCATGCCTTCTTAGGCCTGCCACCGTCCCCCCAGCTGCTCACCCGGTCACCCAGCTGTCCCCTCCGCCTGGCAAAATTTTCCTGGAATATGCATCCCCTCCTGACATTCGAGTCTTGGGGGGGGGGGGAGGGCTTCCCTGCCTGCCCCCCACCCCACCCCGTCCTGCCACTGCAGTTTTGTCTTTTCCTTCATCACTCTCTGAAATTCTACTTAAAAACATTGTTTTTATTCCTGTCTTCCTGTGCAAAGTGAAGATAATATTAAATTCATCACAAAGACAACGTCACGCATAGCGTGGCACTTAGCGATCGAGAGATGCTCACTTATAACCGTAGAGTTATTACTAAAACTCTATTTGACTTGATTTTTAAGATTTTATTTCTAAGTACTCCCTACACCCAACGTGGGCCTTGAACCTACACCCCAAGATCAAGAGTCGCAGGCGGCACCGGCTGAGCCAGCCAGGCCATGGGTGACCGTATCGTTAATTGTCCCATCTTGGGCTCCGCCCTGGCGCCCCGGATGCCGTCAGCACAGGGCCTAGCATCTCGTGGCCTTTACCTATTCCGCGTCCACCTCCCTGCACAGATTCTGAGCCCCAGGTTGGCAGGGATGGGACCTCCTTCCCTGGAGTCCTCACGGCTTAAATGTGTGCTGGGCAGATGCACGAACCGCGTCTCTGCCACACAGCCCGGCCCTAAAGGGGCGGAAATGCTGACCGCGGTCACCGCCCTGTTCTTTCCCCTTCCTCAGTCGGGGGAGTGGAGGGGTCGGCTGCTGCCGGCAGTCGTGGGCAGGGCGGCTCTGTCCCCAGGGAGCAGGCAGGCCAGCTGGGGGTCACTGGGGGCCAGGCTGGCCGTAGAGGGAGGAGGGGCTGCCAGGGGAGGCGGGCCCCACAGACCCTGCCCCGCGGGCCCCGCTCCTGACGCACTGACCGTATTTCTCATTGAAGAGCTCCTTCACCTGCTCGCGGAGGATCACCTTCTCCCCTAGTCTGTTGGCGTCATCTTCATCTACAAGAGGAAGACGTTGGGGTGTGAAGGTCGGCAAGGGCGCGCCCCTGGACAGGCTCCTGTGCGACACCCGCACCCTCCCCTGCCGCCGGGCTGCCCTGCCAGGCCCCGCCCACCGAGTTTAGTATAAGGCAGCCCTTCATGGGCACCTGCTGTTGGACCCTCGGCTCCCCTCGACCCTGTCCTTGGTCCAAAGGAGCAGCGGGTCAGATGAGCCCCATGACAGCGACTGGGCTGCGCAGGGGGACGTGGGGGAGGGTGTGGATGGGCCCGAAGGGTCCTGCGGGCTTGTGTCCTGGGGTTGGGGAGGGGGCTGGAGTTTCCAGGCAGGGTGCTCTGAGCTGGCTGGGCTCCCAGGGGCGGGAGTGCAGTGGAAGCAGGCAGGGAGCCAGGGCCTGGGAGACGTGGGGCAGAGCGGACAGAATGGATTTGTGGAGAAAAACAACTCCTGTTTTCATCTGGAAAATTTCACAGTTGCACGTAGGAGGCCAACTCAGGACCGGCGCCTGGTGTGTGCCTGGCTCCGCCCTCCCCGCCCCGGGGTGGGGGCCGCCCGCACTGCCTGGCACTGCTCGATGCCCCTTCTTCCCGGGGCTCTTTCACCTGCCGCCTGGGGCCTCCCGAGTGCCGTCTGTGCCTCGTGTGGTCCCGGTCATGCCCACGCTCCTGACTCTGGATCTGCCGTGTCTCGGAGTTCTGCACAAGCCTCTCCAACCATGACCATCCAGCCACCCGGGTGCCCCTGACACGCGGCAAACGTCAGGCTTCCCAGATAACGTCCTCCTCCTGTGTCCCCCTCTCGGGGAGTGACGGCCCCATCCGTCGCACCAAGACACCGAACTCAGCCCCCCTCGGAGCCTCCTTCTCCCCACATCCCCCAACGTGGCTCTTCCAGACGGTCTTCAGGACCCCACACTGGCAAGAATCAACCCGATCCTTCTCCAGGTCCTGAGCGGACAACCTGGTGACCCAAGGGCCACCCAGAGCCTGCGGGGAGGCTGCAGACGCTTCCCATCTCTGCAGAGGGACTGCTCTGGTGGCCAGGGCTTTCTGCACAGGACAGGGAAGGACGGCCTGGGTTCCCATCAATGGGTGTCACATGCTCTGCCGGCAGCTTTCCCGGACACGATCACAGCCACCCCTCACCACCGCTAAGGACGCAGAGGCTCAGAGAGGTTAAGTAACCTCCCAAGACCACAGAGCCGCTAAGAGCCAGGAATAGTGTCTGTCTGACCAAGAGCCCTGGGTTCCCTGAAATCTGTTTCCCCGTCTGTAGAAAGAAGGGTTGACCGTGAGGGTGGTGTTGCCTCTGAATCTCCTGTCCTATCAGCTCACAGTCTCATCCGGATCTCAGGGCAGACACAGCCGCACTTGACAAAGCCGGCTGGATCGAAAGGGAGACGAGACCAGTAAGCTGAGGTCACTGTGGCTGTGGCCGTCTCTGGTGCATACAGGTGTCTCGCCCACCCTGCCTTGGCCTCAAGGCTCCGGCGGCTACGCGGGCGGAGAGAGACATGCACAGGACAGGCCTGAGCCTCACACCGCCCTCACCCCGGCAGAGGCCACGCCAGCCCCCGGAAGGGCACAGGACCTGAAGCCACAAAGCTGGACTCGCGCCAGCCCTGCCACGTGGAGGGTCACGTGACGTCCCCCCTCTCGGTGTTTCTGCTCAGTCTCGACACCGTATTTGTCTTGGACAAGTATTTCACAAGCACCAACCCCCACTGGATGTGGTGCCGTCCCTGGGCATTTAGCAGACCACAGAAAACAGCCGTGGCCCGAGGTGGGGATGGTAAAGGATGCTTGGTGACCCGCTGGCCTTGACAACTGTCAGTGCAGGGCTTGTGGGAGCACACGGGGGAATCCTAACCCAGCTGAGAATCAGGGTGGGCTTCCCAGAGGAGGTGACCGCCGCACCTCCCAAGGCCCCCTGGGATGCAGCCTCACGTGGACGGTGTGTGACGCCCCCGGGCTTCCCGTGAGTGCTCAACGCACATGAGTGTGTGAACCCTGCCTGGTCTGGGCAGGGAGAGCACGGGGAAACCAGGCTGTAGGTAACAGGGAGGAGTGACACCAGGGGTCAGCCAAGAGGCAGCACACTCGGGTCCCGGGCGGCAGCCGGAAATGGTGGGACCAGTGACATGACAGGAAAGCGAGACCTGGGCCATCTGAGGGGCGCTGGTGGCACCGGGAAGTGTCCCGGACACCTCTGGAGTGTGGTGGGGACACCAGCTCCTGCCGTGTAACCAGCACATCCCACGTGGACAGACGGCCAGGCCCGATTCTCAGCTCGGCGCCAGGCCTCAGAAAGGATGCCTCTTGGCTTCTCCCACCTCTTTGTTTTTATTATTTTAATTGCAACTTGTCATTAATATATTATTAATTACCATTTATATTAACTTATTACTTTAAATGGTTTATTTTCTATTGGGGGGGGCGGAGAGAGGGAGACAGAGGATGTGAAGCCAACTCCACACCGCCAGCACAGAGCCCGACGCGGGGCTTGAACCCTCAAACCGAGAGATCAGGACCTGAGCTGAAGCCTGGCGCTTAACCGACTGAGCCACCCAGGTGCCCCTGTTTTTTCTTTTTTTTTTTTTAATTAAAAATTTTTTTTTTTTTTTTTTTTTTTTGCGGTGGGGGGGGTGTGTCTGGATGGCTCGGTCAGTTGAGCATCTGACTCTTGATCTCGGCTCAGGTCTTGATCTCAGGGTCGTGAGTTCAAGCCCCACCCTGGGCACGGAGCCTACGACAAAAAAAAATAATTTTTTGTTTTCATTTAATTTGGAGGAAGGGAGTTCCATTTTTCTTAAAGGATACATATCTGAATGAAACAGGCGAGGGTGGGTTCTGGTGGGGCCTGGAGGGGAGAGGTCCCTGCCCCTCTGGGTGCTCAGAAGAAACAGGAGGTGGGACCGCCCAGGCCAACCACAGGGGGAGAGCCGGCCTGCACGGCCCAGCCGAGCGGCTCTCTGGGTAGGCTGCGGGCAGGTCATGAGACGGCGTCCCGACAGAGCCAGGCTTCTGCCACCACCATCCTACGTTCACCATCCGGAGAGGGCGAGGCCAGGCCTGCTGGTCACCAGGGACTGCCCCAAGCACTGCCGTGGGGACAGCTGCCCCAGTGAGCCTTGGCTGGGGCACCACAGGCCCCAGGGGAGCTGTCACTCCCAGTCTGGTCTGCTTGTGGGCAAAACAAAGACCAGGAAACTGCCTCAGAGGACACAGGGTGGGGCGGAGAAAACAACCACTGGGGGCCCTGTGGGGCCCCGGCCATAAACCCAGTGGTCTTCTGGAGCCTGAAGGGCAGCCCTGAGGCCAGGAGTTCGTGGTTGACTCTGATACCTGACTGCTTGGGTTCAAATCCTGCCTTTGGTATCAGCTCATGACCTTGAACACTTCTCCGAACCGCTGGACTTTGGGTCGCTACCACAACAGGGGAAACCGAGTGCAACTGCCCCGAGGACCAAGTGGGGCATTATGCCCGTGCCCGGCACGGCCCACGGGCTAGTTTTACTGCCCTGAAGCCTGAGTCAGCAGAGCTATTCTGGGGGGACCTGCCCGAGCTCCCCTGAACCCAGGCTGGCTATAAAAGACACCAATGGTTGCCAATAGTGTAGAATGTTCTCCATGTGGAGAGCTCACAGGTAGGGCTCAACGTGGCGTGTGTGTGCCCTCAACGCACCTGGGTGGCTCCGTCTGTTAAGCGTCACGGTTCGTGAGTTCTGGCCCCGCATCGGGCTCTGCGCTGACAGTGTGGAGCCTGCTTGGGATTCTGTCTCCCTCTCTCTCTGCCCCCCAAATAAATAAACAGACATTAAAAAAATATATACCTGCTTGAATGTCTGTATGAAGTGGGGAGGAAGGGGGCCCCCAGGGTCAGTGATGGAGGCGGTTTTCGGGGGGGGGGGCGGTCCCTGGCTCAGCAGGCTGTGAAGCAATCTTGATTCTACCCCTAATGTGATGTGGTGTTTGCAAAGTCATTCAACCTCTCTGGGCCTGTTTCCACATCCCTCAGCTGGGAATCCGGGCCGGCCCGGAGGATCCGGTGATATCACATATAAAAACGTTTAAGGCCTCACGTCATCAGAGTCAGGTTGTGGCTGACGTTATCAGTAGATCAATGTTTCAATTATCCTGCAGTCTCAGGGAATTAAACTTTACATGAGAGATTCTTCCAGATGATGGATGCTTATTCTCTCAAGTCCCCTGGCTTGGTTGTACCTCTCCGGGACAAGGCATTTTCTAAAATGCATCAAGTATACAGGGCGGGGGCGGGGGCGGAGCGGGGAGGAGGAGGGGTCACCCTGGGGATCCGTTGCACCTGCCCAGCGGCGGTCACCCGTACCCCCCACCCCGTCCCCTGGGCGGTGACATCCCTCGCGGACAGGCCGGCCCTGTGGGCATTTCTGCCCCCTCTTCCTGCTCATTCCAGCTTACTGGTCTCCTCTCTCTCCCTCCTGTCTGCCCCAGGAGCTGTCATCTGGTCGTGTCTAATCTGCCGTCTGTTAGCCTGAGGATTAACTGAATTTTGCCCGAGGGAAGAAAGCAACCAAGCTTATTAAATCACAGCCACGCTACGTACACAATTCTAAAGCAGTCGGCTCGGCTCGGGGGCAAAGTACGAGAACCCTCAGCAGCTGTGTCCTCTCTCCACTAGTTTGAGGTCTGCAGCCAGATTGGTGACTGTGGACTGACAATCGTGATCCCAAGGCAGCAAGGGAGGGGCTGCTCGGAGGGGGACAGACGCAAGGTGGGGAGGGAGGGAGAACGATTTCTCCTCTCCCTTCTCCTAGCCCTTCCACGGTTCCCCTCCTCTCTGCCAGGCCCGGGCCGGGCGATCCAGGCACAAGGCAGACTCTCAAAAGAACAGAGGGCAGACAGCCACGGGTGGCCCCACCTTGGCAGGACAGCTGCCCTCCACGTCCCCTGCTCAGGGGCCCGGGGGGAGATCAGGCGCCTGATTTCACACACCCAAGAGAAACTTTTCACGTGTGCGAAAGGAAGCACGTTCAAGAACGCTCGCTAATGGCACTCTTCTTAACAGGAAAACCACGGAAGCAGCCCAAATGGCCTAGGACAGCAGAACGGATGGGTCGATCGTGGTGCAGGCACCCGATGGAAACCCATGGAGCAGTGAGAACAAACCAGCGCAGCGTCACATTTCAGGGTCATGTTACATAAGGTCAAGTGAAAAGAGCGAGTCCAGACTTGATACATGAGGACGTACCTCGCTTATAAAAGGGAAAAGCAAGCAAAGACGAAACACTTTTGGTTTAAGCAAACACTGCACACAACGAAGCCACTTAAGAAGTCGCCTTGGGGGGCGCCCGGGGTGGCTCCGTCGGTCACGCGTCCGACTTCGGCTCAGGTCATGATCTCACAGTCCGTGAGTTCGAGCCCCGCCTGGGGTTCTGTGCTGACAGCTTGGAGCCTGCAGCCTGCTTCGGATTCTGTCTCTCTCTCTCTCTCTCTCTCTCTCTCTCTCTCTGTCCCTTTCCCACTCGTACTCTGTGTCTCTCTCAAAAATAAATAAACATAAAACAAATTATAAAAAAAAAGAAGTCGACTTGCGAGCGATAACTATCATGGGGGAGAAGAATAGATATTTTTGGGGAATTTGAATACGGACGGTATAGGAAATGATAGGGAGTTATTACATTTCCTAAGTGTTATCACAGCGTGGTGAATGTGTAAAAGAACACCACCGTTCTGAGATGTGGGAGGGATGTGCTGAAATATTTAGGCATGAAAGAGTCAAGATGTCTGCAACTCACTTCGAGTGGAGACAGAGACAGAGACAGATATAATTGGGGCAGGGTCTCTGGGGGGAGGGGAGGGAGGGAGGAAGGGAAGGAAACATGGCAAAGTGTTAAGAAATAATGAATCCAGAGAAAGGATATACTATTATAATATAGTCATCACACTATTCTTTCTTTTTTTCCCTGCTTTTTTCAAATTTTAGAGGAAATAACAAGAGAATGACAAATACAGGTGCAGCCCGGAGATACTGCGGGTTCTGTTCCAGACCACTGCAATCGAACAAGTCAAATGAAATTTTTGGTTTCCTAGTGCATATAAACCTTATGTTTCCACTTATACTGTAGTCTATGAAGTGTGCAATAGCATTGGGTCTAAAAAAACAATGGACACACCTTAATTAAAAAATACTTTAGGGGCTCCTGGGTGGCTCAGTCGGTTGAGCATCCGACTTCGGCTCAGGTCATGATCTCACGGTTCGTGGGTTCGAGCTCTGTGTTGGGCTTTGCACTGATGGCGTGGAGCCTGCTTTTTTATATTTTTATTAAAAATTTCTTTTTTAATGTTTATTTAGTTTTGAGAGAGAGAGAGAAAGACAGAGCGTAAGCAGGGGAGGGACAGAGAGGGAGGGAGGCACAGTATCCAAAGCAGGCTCCAGGCTCTGAGCTGTCAGCACAGAGCCCGACGGGGGGCTCAAACCGTAAGCCACGAAGATCACCACCTGAGTTGAAGTCGAAGTCGGATGCTTAACCGAGGGAGTCACCCAGGCGCCCCATGGAGCCTGTTTTGGATTCTCTGTCTCCCCACCTCTCTCCGCCCCTCCCCTGCTCACGCTCTCCCTCTCTCAAAAATAAATAAACATTAAAAAGATTTTCTAAATAAGTTTAAAAACATACTTTATTGTGTTCTAGTCCCCCTTTGTTTTCAGTGCAAAAAGGGTGGTTTTATTAAAGCACAGGGACAGGACTCGTGGGCAAAAAGAGCTGCTCTTTTTTTTTTTTTTTAAAGGAATCCCCAGACCGACGTGGGGCTCGAACTCGCAACCCCAAGATCAAGAGCTGCACACTCCACCAACAGAGCCCTCCAGGCGCCTCAAAAACACGTTACTGCTAAAAAAACGCTAGCCGTCCTCTGAGCTTTCGTCAAAGCGTGATCACTGATTACAGATCACCACAACAAATGTGATCAAGAAAACGATGAAATATCACAAGCATGACCAAAATGTGAGCAAATGCCACTGGAAAGAGGGCGCCGACCAACTCGCGTGACACAGACCTGCCCCAGACCGTCAAGGTGCAAAACAGAGAGTTTCTGCAAAGTGCGGTAAAACAAGGTGTGACTGCACACAGTGGTTCCCCCCAATCCTTGGGGGTTCCAAGACCCCCGGGGCATGCCTGCAGCCGTGGATAGTACCGAACCTTATACACTGGAGGTTTCTCCCTATGCACACATACCTATGATGAAGTTTAATTTATAAATCAGGCACAGTAAGAGATGCACAATAATGATAACATAGAACTGGAACAATATACTGTCGTAGAAGTCACGGGAACGTGGTCTCTCAAAGCATCTTAGGGGACTGTACTCCCCCTTCCTGCGATGATGTGTGATGATAAAGTGCCTACGTGGGGAGAGGAGGCGAGGTGAGCGATGTAGGCGTTGTGATGCCGCGTTAGGCTACTATTGAGCTTCTGACGATATATCAGGACAGTCATCGGTTTCTGGGCCGCAGTTGACCGTGGGTGGCCACAAGCGCGGAAAATGAAACCGCAGATAAGGGGGGACGGCTGTATTTGTTCTGGGGAGAGAGGAGGGCAGGATGAGGGAGAGCACTGGGGCGGGGGACACATTATTGGTGCTGTTCTAATTCTTGGATGGATGGTGGTGGGTTCATGGCGTTCACTGTAGTATTTATTAACAATAAGACAAATGAGCAGGAATACGAATGAAAATAAAAACAAATCGGGGCGCCTGGGTGGCTCAGTCGGTTGGGCGTCCGACTTCGGCTCAGGTCACGATCTCACAGCTTGTGGGTTCAAGCCCCGCGTCGGGCTCTGTGCCGACAGCTCAGAGCCTGGAGCCTGCTTCGGATTCTGTGTCTCCCTCTCTCTCTCTGCCCCTTCCCCACTTGCACTCTGTCTCTTAAAAAGAAAAAAATAATAAATATATATATAAAAAAAGAAAAACAAACAAATGAGTGCTATGTGCAATGTCGTATCCTAGACTGGATTCCAGAACCTAAAAAAACATTAGTGGAGAAACTCACAAAATCTAAATATAAAGCTTACAGCGTAATCGTGTTGCACCGATCAATGTCAATTTCTCAGTTTTGACAAAGGTACCCGGGGGCACCTCAGTCGGTTGAGCGTCCGACTCTGGATGTCAGCTCAGGTCATGATCTCACGGTTCGTGGGATCGAGCCCCATGTCTGCACAGAGTCTGCTTGGGATTCTCTCTCTCTGCCCCTCTCCCACTGTGCTCTCTCTCTCTCTCTCTCTCTCAAAAATAATAAATTAAAACAAAACAAAACAAAACAAAACAAAACACAACACCCTCCTGCAGCCCTATGGCTTGAACCTGCCAGCCAGGCTTAGCAGATCAAGAACCAGGTTTTCTCATGGGGGGTTTATCCAGGACAGGCAATCCTGGGGCCAGCCGCACACACGATCCTTCCCGAGGGACATCACCTCCTTCTCTTCTGTTCCTTCTTCTGACATCCCAGCTACACGGTGGACAGGGCGAGCGACAGCCCTGACCCAAGGCCAGTCAAGCCCTAGGCTGAACCGTGGCCACGACCAGCCAGGCCCAGAATGCCATGCACTAAGTGTGATGAGCAGACCCGATTGGGAAGACGGACAGATTCGGGCAGTTGAGGCACAGGTGAGGGCACAGAGAAACACGTGGGGATAGGGGAGTGTCCAAACCCCAGGCTTATGATCGTGCCGACTCCTTCTCAGAACCTGGTTTCTACACGTCAGGGAGGGGAGAGCAGGTCCTCGGACGCTGTCCACACTGCAGTCCTTCCTCCCTGTCTCTGCACCCGCACCCCCCAAACCCATGTTTCCAACTGCCTCCTGGAGCACCTTTGATTCTGCATATCCCCAAACAGCCTCACACCCGACCCTCCTCCTGGGCTTCCTTTTCAGGTCCCAGGCCCCACCCTTCCACCTGCTGGCTCAGGAGAGAAACCTCAGCTGCCTTCAACCCCACAGAGGATTGAGCAGCGGCCCCCAGGCTGTCCTCATCCTGGTCCCTGGAGCCTGTGACTACGTTTCTTTTTTTTTTTAATGTTTTATTTATTTTTGAGACAGAACATGAGCAGGGGAGGGGCAGAAGAGAAGGAGACACAGAATCCGAAACAGGCTCCAGGCTCTGAGCTGTCAGCACAGAGCCCGACGCGGGGCTCGAACTCACGGACCACGAGATCATGACCTGAGCCGAAGTCAGATGCTTAACCCACTGAGCCACCCAGGTGCCCCTGTGACTATGTTTCTTTACGTGGCTGAAGACAGCGGCTGGTGTGATTAAGGTAAAGCTCTTGAGACGGGGAGGGTGTCCTGCATTATTTGGGTGTGCCCTCAATGTAATCACAAGAGTCCTTGTAAGAAGGAGTCAAGAAGGTCAAAGGCAGGGGTTGGGCCGGGAGAAGCAGAGGTCAGAGTGAAGAGCTCTGAAGCTGGAGGGGGGCCACAAGCTGAGTAATGGAGGCAGTTTCTAGAAGCTGGGAAAGACAAGGCAGAATTCTGCTCTCAGAGCCTCCAGAGTTAACCTGCCCTGCTGATACCCGACCCGAGCCCTTTAAGACTCATTTCGGGAGGCGCCTGGGTGGCTCAGTTGCTTGAGTGGCCGACTCTTGGTTTCGGCTCAGGTCGTGACCTCACGGTTCGTGAGTTCGAGCCCCTCATCCGGCTCTGCACTGACAGCACACAGCCGGCTTGGGATTCTCTCCCCCTCTCTCTCTGCCCTCCTGCACGCTCCCTCTTTCTCAAAATAAATAAACTTAAAAAAAAAAAAAAAAGATTCATTCTGGATTTCTTACCCTTACAAGTCTAAGGGGAAAAAAGAGATGTGTCGTTTTAAGCCCCTAAGCTTGGGTGATCTGGTTCAGCGGCCACAGGAAACCCATGCAAACCCGTTGTGTCCCCCACGCCATCCACAAATGCAGGCGGTCACCACGATGGGCCACCTTCCCAGAGACGCTTCCTGCAGGCCCAGCCCACGGCCCATCTCACTGTGGCGAGAACTTTCCACCTGGCCTCCCCAAGCCCATTCCCTGCTCCGCAAGCCCTGCCCACCATTCTGAAGAGTCTATCCGACCCTGTCATTCCTTTGCTTTAAACCTGCTGAGGACTCTGTGGGGCAAAGCCGTCCTCCTTCCCCCGGCACACAAGGTCCACTCTGCTGCTGCCACACTCCCCGTTTCCAAACGTCAGACCAGACGACGACCAGAGACGTCACGGGGAACCTGCTCACTAGAACAGAACACAAAATGGGAACCCGGGGCTCCCCTAATTCATGGAGCGCGTGGGGCCAACCGGTTTCTCCTGCCCTGTCTTGTGTGGCATCTATACTCCTGCAGAGGGGGCCACCGCAGAGCCACCACTGCTTAGAGCCTGACCCCAACATCTCTGTGAGATATTCAGCCGTCTCTGGGCCACGTGGGGCCTTCACAGCCACAAGCGGAGAAGGTTCTGCCCCAGGGAGAAACGGGGTTTTCCGCCCAGCTCCAGGGCACCCCCCTCCCCCGTCCTGGCTCCCCTCCCTCTCGCCAAGTTCCTTATCTTCCTGACCCACAAAGGACTGCTGAAGGGCACCTGGGCCACAGCCCTGCGACTCCCCTCACTCCTGATGATCTCATTCTGTTGTAGGGCTTTCAATACTAGGGACAGGCTTGTGATTCCCCAGGTGATCCTTCAAGTTCAACTGCTCCCTTGGACCCCCCACTTGTGCATCCAAATGCTACTGGATGACACCCCAGACTCAACACGGCATAAGTCAAGTGCTGATACTCTACCCACCACCCCCCCCCAACCCCCGCGACGACTCCTGCACCTGCCCCGTCTCGGCTACCTCTGAGCTACTGGTACCTTTGTGTTCCAAGAAGCCCAGCTGGAATCCGAGGTCAAACGGGACTCCAGCAAGTTCTGCTGGCTTTAGCTACCAACTAGTCCTGGAGACGCTGACTCCCCACTGTCCTCACCGCTCCCGCCAGGGGCACCACCACTGGGCCGTGACTTCCACCTCCCTCTGTCTCTTCCTGCTTCTAGCCTGTCTGTCCTCACCGAGCAACCAGAGGGACTCTGTTCAGTCCTAAATTGGATTCTGTCTCTCCCCTGCTCAGAGGCCTGCACTGGCTCCCAGCGAATGAGCAAAAGCCAATGTTCCATCCAGCCTCACATAATCTGCCGCCTCTCCATTTCCACCTCACCTCCTACCTCCTTCCTCTGACGCCCCGGCAGGTGACCCCAGGGCCTTTGCAATTTTCCTCTCTGCCTGCACTGCTCTTCCCTAGCCCCCTGGCTCACCACCGCCTGCTTTATTACTCAAAGGCCCTCACTGGCCACCGCCTCGCTCGTGTTGCAACCCCCTAAAAATAAACTCCACCTCTCCCATCTGCTTCCCCGCTTCTCCTGAGCACGCATTGAACGTTCTTTACATTTTGTGCGTTATTCTCTGCATCCGCACCAGAAGGTCAGCTCCATGAAGCAAGGCTTTTTTTTTTTTTTTTTCACTTGGTGTTGATCAAAAACCCAGCACCAGCCCACAGACACCCTGGAACAGTTCATGGACGAAGTAATACACCTGGGCTCCCAAAGGGGACTGTCCCAGTCCCCGTGCCTGGGGGGCTTCAGAAGGCTAGGGCTGTGTGTCCCCTACCCCCACCTCCCACCAGGCGGCCTCTTGTCGCCAGACCCCTCCCTAGGAGGCTGGAAAGATGGAGTCCAGCCAGTCAACCATACGTGCTGACCTATACTTGGTGCCTGGCCCCCACGCCTCCACTGTCGTGGCTCAAAGATGCATTTATCAGCCAGCGAGAAACTTCTGTTCACGTGGTGCCCAGCGACCCTTCGAGTCGATCTCATTCCAGCCCAGATTAAGGTGCTGGCTGTTCCTATGAGCTTGGGTGGTTTGAGCCAAGAGACTGGCTTCTGTGTGGTTTTCTGCAATGTTCCAGAAGAGTCTGAAGCCCCCCACGGCTTCCTTCCGTGGAGCCCCCAAGTCTAAGGATCTCTAAGAACCGTGGGGTCCCCCTCCCCAACTGGCAGGGCCCGGGGAGGACAGGGCTGGGACCCCTAGCCAAGCCAGGGGCGGGATGGCGCTGCAGGGACCCAGCTCCCCACGGGCCTCCCGACGTGACACCGTTCAGCCGCCCACCGAGCCGCCCCGCCTGGAAGAAAGGAGGCAGTGTGCCAAGGCTGGGCCCGGCAGCGGGGCGTCTGCCCACAGGGGCCCCCACGCCCTGCCCTGCAGATGCCAGATCTTCCAGGGAAGGCAGAAGGGAGATCGTTACTGGAGCCTAATTAACAAAGAAAAGCAGAGATAATTAAGCGGAGAAACATGTGGCTGGCGCTGGAACTGTGATATCTTTAGAAACTTGAGAAAGGATGGTTTTATTTTGAGCTCTCGAGAGCGTGACAGCGTTGGAAGGGTGGGGAGGGGGTGGGAGGGCTGACGGCGGGGAGGGGGGCAGGGGCCAGAGGAAATGACCCTCCGGGCGGCTGAAGGGAGAGGGCCGGGGGGCCACGGAGCTGGGGGCCCTGCTCTGTGTGACCTGGGGGTCCAGAGACTGGAAGTGAACTTGTCCAAGATCACGCGGTTCAGAAGCGGTGGAAGCTTCCTGAGGGCGCAGGAGGGGACTTGTCACTGCTCCTGCTGGTTAGTCCCCTTCCCCTCCATCCTGTGCTGTGATCCACCCCATGCTGGCTTCCAGGCCCCCCTCATCCAGGAAGCCCATTCCCCACAGCACCTGCTGAGTGACGGGAGACCCCACAGAGAGACCTAGTAGGGGCCCCGGTGGGGTGGGGACAACGACAAGAGATGCCATTCCCTGTCCCCCCTGCAAACAGGCCCTCGGCCCTCTGCTTGAGAGGCCCCACACCCACGGCCAAGCTTCTCAAACGGGGCCTCAGGCCGTGCTGGGGGTGCGAAGCGGGTGAAGTGCGATTACTTATTTTCCTCAGCGGAATAACTGAACGCAGTTCCTTAAATTAAAACTCATTTTCAGGGGCACCTGGGTGGCTCAGCCGGTTAAGCATCTGATTCTTGATTGTGGCTCAGCTCACGACCTGAGGGTTTATAGGTTCGAGCCCCACATAAGGCTCTGTGCTGCCACTGCGGAGCCTGCTTGGGATTCTCTGTCTCCCTCCCTCTCTGTCCCTCCCCTGCTCATGCTCCTTCTCTCTCTTTCCTTCTCAAAAAAAAAAAAATAAATAATAATAATAATTTTCAGTGGGGAGTTTAGGACGCAGACTGTCGGGGACTTCCGAGATAAAGCTGGCCCCACCCCCCACCCCCGCAGGAACTTCGGCTCTGCCCCCGGGGGGGGGGGGGGGGGCTCTGGCTCCGACCTCGGGGACGTCAGCGGAAGGGCTTGCCAAGGCCGGGTCTGCAGGGTCGAGTCCACGCTGCAAAGCCAGGCCTTCCAGGCCCTCCACGCTCCGCCTGGCCGGCCTCTCCGCCTCGCCACCTCCCGCACACGACGGGCCACCCGGCCCTCCCCTCCCGGCCCTGGCCGCGCGCCCCAGGACGCCCCTGGCGTGGCACCTTCCCGTTCCACAAGTAGGGAAACCGAGGCCCAGGCAGGCAAAGCTGACTTGCTGGAATCACACAGGAAGTCGGCAGCCCTGCTCTGTCACTGGGACCCAGAGCCCCGGCTCTGGGGCGGCAGCGGGGAGGAGGGGGGCCTGCCTCTTGGCCCCCGGCTGGTCATCGCTCGAGCTGGCGGGGAGGGCTGCACCTCTGGGGTCGGGGGAGAACCAGGGGACAGATTGCCGACCTGGGTCCCCAGGGAACCAGTGCACTCGCCCAGGAAGGAGCCGGGGGCCGGGCGGCCGGGCCTTGTACCCGGCTCGGGGTTACCATGTGGTTTCCAAACACCAGAGGGGGCCCCTGGGGAAGCTCGGGAGCCGGGAGGCCCCGGGAAGCGTCGAGGTGCGAGAGGAGGACCCTCGGAGCCCTTCCAGGTTCGAAACGGCCAGGACTTCCCTTTCTCCAGGCTGGCAGGTGCAGGTCAGGCCGAGGTGGCTCCGGCTGGGAAAAGCCGGTCCTCCCTCCCCAGCAGCACACCCTGTGGGAAGTGGTCTCTCTGCTGAGTGGCTGCTCAACCTCCACTGAAATGCCTCCAGGGACAGGGAACTCACTACCCAACAAGGTTGGTTGTTTTTTCTTTTTTTTTGCCACTGCTATTTGAGAAAAGTTCTAGAATGTGATTCTCTTCATCTTGCTCGTGTTGCCCAGAAGGACCTTGCTCTCAGCTCTTTTTACCAGCAAATTCTTCCACCTCCTTTCCCCGGGCTCCGCCTCCCTCTGTTCCTTCACAGGCTCTTTCCCTTCAAGGCCCTCTGGAGGTCAGTGTGCCCCGTGGGCCCTCTCCGCTGGCGACACACTGGCCTCAGGGGTGACGGCACCTGCCACCCTCACACAGAGTGCGCCCAGCCCCGTCGCCAGCCTGCTCTAAAGCACCGATCGGGTCCCACCAAGTGCCCATTTGCCCCTGGATGTCTCGTGGGCCCAAAGACCCAGCTTTGGGCAAAGGTACCATCATCATCACCCTTCTGGAACCTTCCGCCTGCCCTCCCTCCCACACTGCTGCCACCTCTAGATCCCAGCGCCACCTGTCTCCAGGTCCTGCCGCCTGCCTGGGGTCAGCTTCCGCAACCCTCCCTGGCTTGGATGCCCCAGTTTTGCCTTCTCCAATCCACCCCTGGTGGGTGGATTCACGGTTGCCATGGTAATTGTAAGACAATTCAACTCGAATCCTATCATTTCATTGACCAAGAAAAAAAAAAGCCTCCGATGCTACAAGATAAAGCTTGAGTCACCAGCAAAGTCTGGGTCCGGGCCTTTCGTGATTCCGGCCTCATTCTTTTGCTACCCTCCTCCCCTAGAGCCCAACACCCGCTGCTCAGGCTCCAGAAGAGCACAGACCTGGGTACGACTTTGGCTCCGTGCTAAGCCAGGCTGCCTCTCGCAGCCTCAGTGCGCTCAGCTGTGAAATGGGCATAGCAGCATGTACCTGGTAGGCTTGTGAGGGGTGACCTCTGGGGGTTGCTCACCCCCCGGTCCAGTCTCAGGTCCCCCATACTTCATCTGGCCCAGGTGGTCACTCTGTAAGACTCTCACTTGGCTTCTGGCCACCTGCCTCTCCTTATCTCTCCAACCCCTACACGCAGGAGGGACAGAGCTCACATTTCGACCCCTTCCACTTGCCCACACTCTCCCCACTGTGATCTGGTTTCATGACTACAATACATTAGGTGAAAAATGGCTCCCGCCCTGCACGTCTCCAGCAGTCCCCGCTCTGATTTGTGGATCTGCTTCTCCAACCCAGCCACTTGGATGACGCTCAGACCCCGACCCCTCTCGCCCTCCAGCTGCTCAGGACAAAATCTGTTTTTCACACCCCACACTCACTCTATTGTCAATCTTGTTAGCCCTACTTTCAAAATATGTCCAGGGCCTCAGGGCCTTTGCACAGACTGCCTCCTCCCGCAGATGCTTCGACTGGGATTTCTACACGGCTCATACCCTCATTTCCTTTCAGGCCTTAACTCCTGCTGGCTTATTTAAAATTGTCCTTTTGACAGTCCTGTGTTGAATGTCTCCACAGCACTTGTCACTATCAAATATGTTGCTATTTGTCCTTATTTATCTGTCTCCCTCGTTAGAAAAAAAAAAGCTCCACAAGGGTGGAGATTTTTTGTCTATTTTGTATTCCTAGATCTTGCTTGGCATAAATCCATATGAACACGCGCACGTGCGTGCCGTGTGTGTGTGTGTGTGTGTGTGTGTGTGTGTGTGTATGATTTTTTTTTTCGTAAGTGATCTCTACACCCTATGCGGGACTCAAACTCACAACCCTGAGATCAAGAGTTGCATACTCTTCTGACTGAGCCAGCCAGGCGCCTCTTCCATGTATTTTTTGGTACAAATAAACCCAAAGGATTAATTGTGAGCCTGAGGGGGGAGAGGCAGGACCAATGTTATAGATGCTGGTAGCCAGAAGGGGGCAGCAAAGAGCCACCCAGTGTGGATAAAAGATTGGGGAGGCATGGGCACATGCTGTGTGACCTCGAACAAGTTTCTTAACCTCTCTGAACCTCGGTTTCCTCCAGTAAGATTAGTTATTGGGGGAGAGCACGGGGGCTGCTGTGGGAAGGCTTTGTAATCGGAAGATCAGAAGCACGATATGGATGTTAGGTGTCCACGGTGTGTGAGGAGTCGCCCAATGTCCCCAGTTAGGGGACAGGGCAGTTATATAACGATGATGCAGCCTGATGAGGGAATATCATAAGGCATTTTAAAAATATCGGAAAATGCTTATGTTTCCAGTGTGTGTATGTGTATGAATCTATAGAAAGAACAACAGTGAGATGTAAAATTAATAAGCTCGGGGGAAAATCTGGAAGAAATGTATCATCATAAAAATGAACAGCCATCTGGGCAGTTAGATTTCTGCACTTGCCAAATTTCCACCATGGGCACATATCTGCATTTCCCTTCAGGTTTTATGACCTGCTAGAATGTTCTGGGGTTGTTACTACACCAGCTCCCTGGGCTGAGGGCCTCTCCTTCCTCTGCTGCCACGGCTCCTTCCCAGCATTCCCTTGATCAGCTTCCTCTGCTGTCTTGGGTGTTCACGGCGGGGGGAGGGGGGTGCCCTCTGGGTTTGGGGAAAGTGCCTGGACTTGGTCTGCTGAGAACACACTCCGGGCTCACCCAGACCCCCTCTGTGGCAAACACCACCGCTGTGCTCAGTGGGGGCCCGATGACTTGTGGCCCCTGGTGCGCACCTGTTCCCGAGAGCGGAGTGCCTGGGACTTTGAGGGCAGAGAGTCCTAGGGCTCCCCAGCCACCTGCCTCTCAGCCCCACCCCGCCTCCCTGCTTTAACTCCGTGCCCTGCATGCAGGTAGGCGAGGTGGGGAGCAGCCCAGCGAGGGGGCAAGGAGCTTCTGCAGCGTGGATCCCCCCTGGGCCTCACTCACTAGGGCTCCTGAGGCCTGGGTCACCTTGGCCCACTGAAGGCAGGGCTGGGGCTCACTCTAGGACAAGCAGAGGGCCTGGTCCTGCCGTCCCTCAGCAGCCCCGGCTCCCCTCCCAGGCCCCCTCCGGCCAGCATCCCTACCCTTAGGGGTCCGTGAAGCCCACAGCTCTCCTGACCAGAGGCCCGAAATCCCACCCGCTGTCCTCTGAGACTTCGTCCGACGCCATCTTCTTTAGCCAGGCTCCCGCCCAACACTCGGCATGAGCAGAAAGGGCTACCAGGCGCCAGTGGGGAAACGGAGACCCTGAGGCCAGATGTGATGTCCCCAGTGGGGGCAACACTTACAGGCCTCTGGGATCATCTCTTTTGACCCGGAACAAAACTGGCCCAGGAACGGCCGTACCCCTCGCATCACTCTGGCCCGGTCCACAGATCCAGGAAGGATTGTGAAAAGGCCCAGGTTTAACGACCAATTTATCTTCAAAGCATAACGGTTTTCTTTAGAATTCACTTTCTCGGGTGGTTCTGTTAGGAAAGGCTTCTACGGGAGCCTTTGACAAACAACCTAGAAAATCTCAGAGCCATCTCCTCCCAGGAAGCCCCCCACCCTTCCCAAGCCTCATGCTCCTGCCCCCCCACCCCCCGCCCAGTGCTGCACAGTCACCTTCCCACGACCTGGTTCCACCCTCCCATCCTTGCCTGCTGACAAGGGCCATCCCCAGTCACTGGCCTGCTCATGCTCAAACCTCCACAGTGTGCAAGGGGCTACAGGGGCGGGCTTCACAGAAGGTTCCAGGCCCCGGGGAAGCCTCAACGGGTAGGAATAAAAGGCATCTCTCCAGCCATCTGCACGGACAGATGTCCGTGGGTATCTTGTAGGTACCAATGCAGACACGTGACATTCAAGACCGGGGGCGCCCTCCGCCTAACTCCTCGGCACTACGGATCCCTCCGGAACTTGGACACAGGCCCAGGGGAAAGGGGAATCCTCAATGGACTCAGATTCTGCCACTACGCAATGGGGGGGCTTTCGGTAGAAATCTGGTTCAATTTTACATGTCTTGCGCTTCTGAGTTTGCATTCGATATTTTTGGAAGAGGACAAAAGAAACAGGAAAATGTCTTGAAGGCCCCACTGTGCCCAGGATGGGGCCTGTGTCTCTGTCATGACGTGCCACACCCTCCTGGCCATGGGGGTGTCACCCCCCCGACCCGTGCTCCAGCCACGTCCCCCGACAGCCCCTCTGGGCCTTCACTGAGGCTGGGCCCTGCATCAATAGCACCACGCACTGTTTTTGGCTCATCTCCGAGGCCTGGCTCAATGCCACCTCCTCCAGGAAGCCTTCCCAAGCCCCAGGAACAACCACCGCTACCCCCCCTGCCCAGTGGCTGAGCATTTCCCATCACAGCTGGTCCAGGGCAGAAGCGTTTACAAACATCTCACTGAGGTGTCAGGATGCAGCCTCCCCAGGACAGCGGGGCGAAAACAGTCCTCACCCACCCCATTTACCTAGTTCTGCCCACCTAAGGGGGCACGCATGCCTTTTTCCATCCTACAGATGAGGAAGCGGAGGCTTGGGGGTGTGAAATAATGAGCCCAGAGTCACCTGGCCAGTAGGGGGGCGGTGCAAGGATTTGAACCCGGGTCTGTCTGAGCACCAGCCTGTGCTTTCCCACGGCCCACATGCTGCCATCTACCCACAACCCAAGTCAGATGATCTGCCACCCCTCCACGTGCCCAGGGCACCTGCCTCTGGTTCAGCCCCCCTTCCCCCATATCGTGGCACTCGAAAACATGCCGCCGGAGACCTGAGCTCCTGCTCCAATTCCCTTTAGCGACTGTCCGATGGAGGGTTTGGGAACAGCCCTTTCTGGGACGGGAACGGTTCTCAAGTGACCTCCGGTGAACCCTCGGAGGCCCCAGGAGCCTGGACACCTTCCCAGCCCAGCGTGACGAGCGACATGAGTAAGCACGGAGCCGGCTCGCCAGCCCGTCTGTCCCGGCCCCTCCAGGCTGCCACCGGCCGGGGATGCCAATGCCTGGAAAGGCGCTGGCAGGTTCCCTCCTGAGGGCTGGCCCAGAGCTCCCTCCCCATCTCCCCTTCCAGGCAGCCTGCCACCCTCTTCCATACCACGTGGGCAGACAAAGCATTTCCAAGGGCTCTCTCTGCGCACAGAAGAGCCAAAGCAAAGGCCGGGTGGGTGGGTGGCCAAGCGGACTGGCACAGAGGCGGGGGGGGGGGGGGGCAGCCGCCCCCCTCCAGGGGCAATGGCTGAGATTCAAGAAGCTGCCCCAACAGCCAGTGGGCCAGCGAGCTCCCCGAGCCGGAGGGCAAACCCTCGTTAGCGGAAGGGCCCAGAAGCCCTGCGGTCTGCGTGAAGGCTGCTGGCTGACCCCCCCCTCTCCCGGCCCCAGACGTTCCACTGCTTGGTGGCTGTTCTGAATCCCAGGCCACCCATGATCACGGGGCCTCCCTGCAGGCCGCCAGGCTCTGGAGCTCCTTCACTGCAGGTGGGGCAGCTGGGCAAACCGCCGATGTCCCCCCACCCCGGCTCAGTTTCTTCCTCCACACAAAGCAGGCAGGAAAAGGTCACAGTGCAAAGCGCCCGTCTCGCAGCCCGGGACACGTTAGGTGTCACGAATCACTTTTCCTTTCCCGCTTTCCAAACTCATTAAAGAACGCGCCCTGCGGCCCAAGCAGTCAAGCAGTCACGTGTTCGGGCCCCCACGAGGACGCCTCCTTCTGGAAGGAGGGGCTGGGAGCGCACAGACCACCTCGCTGCAGTTCTGCTCTCCCCAAGCAGAGGGAGCCTGGCCATTCTTCCCGCTGCTGTTCCGTCCTTCCTTCTCTGCTGCCCAGCAATGACAGTGACTCAGGCAGGAACCCAGGTGGGCCGGGCAGGGACTGGGAGCTGAGTCAGGGGCACTCAGCACTGAAGTCTAGCAGCCCCGGAGCCTGGAGCCAGCCGGGCCCGATGCCGCAGACTGGGCCCCTGCCGCAGGGCGGGCGAGCGGACCACAGGCTGTCTACCACGGTCCTGGAGCAAAGCAGGTCCACGGAGGGCCGAGCAGTCTGTCACGGCGCAGGGACAGGCCAGGGGCCACGGGTGGCTCCCACGGCCGGTGAGAAGGGAGCTGTGCAAGCCCCTGCTCTTGCTCCCCATTTTCGGGTCCCCACGGGACAACAGCAGTCGCCCCATCACTACACCCCTCGGTAAGTCCTGTCCCCTCGCAGTCTGATGGCCTCTCCTTCCCCAGAAGCTCACCGAGCCAGGCCTGGGCCCAGGGACTGAAAGCTCCAGGCAGCAGGGGTCAGTGTGCACCAAGGTGGGCAAGGGGACCAGTCTCCGTGACCGTGACACTGGATTCCTGTCCTGCGGGTTGTGTTGGTTCCAGGCGCTGGCACTCCTCCATTCCCAGCACATCAGTGCAGCCCCCCCTAAGGGCGACATTCCCTAAGGGCGAGGGGCAGCTGCAGCGTCTTCCGGGCGGGTGCCAGGGCGGGGGCGAGGTCAGGGACAAGTCTCTCCGCACACAGGTTCTGGGGTCAACAATTCAGCACATGCAGCCTCAGCCCCGCAGACCCTGGGTGGCCCAGAGCGCTCACGAGATGGTCACGTCACCCCTGCTCATTCCGGGTTTGGGTTTTTTGCCTTTTTTTTTTTTGTGTAATCTCTATGGGGCTCATGGGGCTCGAACTCATGACCCCAAGATCAAGAGTCGCGTGTTCCACCCACTGAGCCAGCCACGCGCCCCTCTCGTTCAGGGTTTGGGAGGACCAGGGCACAGCCCATGGAGGAGGTGGAGGGGGCGGGGGCCTGGAAAGGCGATCAGGAGAAGCATCCTACCATCAAGGCCAAGTAAGCACTTACCCGCATCTTACCACCAAGCTCGCCCACTCACGGGTCCTTATGCGCAAGCCCCTCCCTCTGTGGTTAGAAACCACCTGCCAGCAACCTCACCCGCACACTCAGGTCAACCCGGCCCCTAATCAGGAGTGGAGGGCACCGACCTGCCCTCCTGATCCCTGGCCGGGCCTTCCTCTGGCTCAGGTTCCAGTGTGACCTTCCTCCTCGTGCCCGGGGCCGGTGCCCAGAGGACATGGGAGGACGGAAGGGCAGGGCCTGGTGTCCCACGGGCATCTGGGCTCTGGCCTCTGGCCCCCAGCGCAGCAGCCGGCCCCCCACGCCAAGCAGCCTCCCCTGCCCCCCAGGCCAGTGCCTCTTACCAGGCTTTGGGATGAGTCCTTGAAAAGGCCTGGAAGAGAAACAGAGACGGGGGCATCAGAGCGAGGACCTGGGAGCAGTTCGGAAATGTTTGGGGCCCACCCGACACCTACTGCATTGGAACGGCATTTTAACAAGATGCCCGGGGAGGCGTCACTGGGGCAGGACGCTGACCAGGGGGCGGCCTGGTGACCAGGGCCTCCTGCTAGTCCTGCCCTGGTGGTTCTGTGACCCCTGGGCAAGTCTCTCGTCTCAGGGATCTCCCCTCTGACGTGGGCTGACCGCCCTTCCTGGGGGCTGGGAGGGCAGTGAGTGGGTGCTGTGGGCAGGTAGGAGGTGTCGTGAGGGTTATCCCTGCTGCATGGTGGTTGAGTGGGGTTCCCTGCACCCTGGCCGGCCCTCTGCCACCTTTCTGTCCCCCACTGGGACCCAGGATGGCACCGGAAAGCTGCCTTGTCCAGCAAGGAGGGCAGAACGAGGCAGGACCAGATCAAAGGAAAGGCCAAGGGCCCCCACCCGTGCTAGTCTTGCCTCCTCACCCTTCCCCTGAGCACCTGGTGACCGTGAACTTGATCTTGTCAGCCACTGCAAGGATCCTCTCCAGGTTCTGGGAGCCAAAGGTGCAGGGCTTTCGGAAGGGGATTCCCGGGGGGAGCCCCTCGATGATCACCGAGCCGGGGTTACTCTTGATCCGCTTGTAGGGGACCTGGACCGGGTACTTGATGCCCAGGGCTTCTCCTGTGGAGGAGGGACAGATGTGTCATCAGAAGCTAGAGCAGCGCTGGAGTGTGGCACGGGGGCACGCGGCGGGGGCCCGGGAGTCAGCAGTGGGTCGTGCAGGGGTGCGGTGTGTGTCCTTGAGGGGCTGAGGAGCGGGCAGGGCTCATATGGCTCCAGCCGCTGGGGAGAGGGCAGCGGGTCAGGCTCCTCGTCCTCACCGCCTGAGAAGCTGCAAGCCCCTGTCCGGGATGGTACCTGTGGGTGCAGCGGGCCCCTCCCTAGGAGGCCTGGCCCTCGGCCAGCGCCCCCCTCCCCTCCGGGGCCTGCCTCGCGCCGGTTCAGGACCAGCCT